>NW_026126517.1:51037500-51637500 GCF_943737965.1 Phodopus roborovskii | reverse complement strand
TTAAACTGACTGGCCCTCACTAGAAAATCAGCATTGTGGCCAATAATTGAAAATGTTTGACCTTTTATTCTTTCTCTTACTATAAGATTCTCACCATAATTGCTATGATTCAGATAGGACTCACATGTCCTCCAATGTTCCATATATTGAAATTCAATCCTAGTTGTGGGATTATTGTGCTAAGAGAGAGGATAAAAATGTTATTCAACTACAGGCTTAGAGTGTGGCTTTTAGAAGGTGGTCAGGATTAGAAAATACCATTAGGGTCACCCTTATTCTCCTTTATCTGGTAACTTTTTTAGAGAAGACAAAAGAGGAAACATGTATGCACTCATATGCCACCACTCAGCATTTGAAAATCTAAGTAACAGCCATAAGACCATCACCAGATGTGACCACTCCCCTGAAAATTCCAAAACTTAAAGCTAAACTGTACTTCTATGTATTGCTCTTTTCCTTGCTGGTCTTGTGGCATTAGTTGCAATAAAACCTATCTCCTGTAGAGATTAAAACAGATAGAGTTCTCATTTAGCAGCTAGTTGACAGAAAGAAATAACCACTGTCTTCCTTACATTTGGCAAGTTCCAAAGAATTGTTATACTCAGGAAATGTCTGTTAAAATATTGATGTTTTGTCACATGGTAAAGTGTGTTCTTGTTAGTGACTTTTTTAAAACTTATACCATTTTACTTAGGTAATACACAGGTGAAGGGAATGACTGGGGAGTTTCATTCACTGATCACATTATATAAGAAGTTTGAGGCTCCTCATACAACTTCAGAAAATCTGACTAAATGAGTTCCTGAAACACAGTATAATTTAGAAGTTTCCTATTAACTTGACTTTATTTATCTGTCTTTTATCTTTTTCTTCTGTCATTCTGCCGCAAATACCTTCTTTGAATTTTCCAAAATGCATTGTACTTCTCTCTTCCAGGGGCTCTTTCTGCGTGTTCTCTTTTCACAGGATGTTCTTTGCCACTTCTTTTCTACTTTTACCAACTCACTCTTCATTCAGATCTCATCTGAATCATGAATTATGTCTTTAGGATAGGCGTACATGGTGCTCATTTTTGTAACATTTACTCTGAACTCCTTCACGTCACATTATAGACATAGTTTTATTTAAGGATAATTTCTATAATTACCTGATGATCACTTTAGTTATTTTACTAATTTCTTCGACTCAACACATGATAAAAATTGGCCCCTATTTGTCACACTTGACATTATTGTTTTTCAATGATCCTGTTTCACCCACTTCCATATATAGGTCTCTAATTTTGCTAGGAGTGACAGTTTTTTCAAGACAAAATATTTGAGTTTGTAGACTAAACATTGTGATGTAATCCAATTGTGTTCAGTTACATTAGGGTTCCTTGGAGAGCTACCAATAGATAGATGCAGCAAGATTATTACCATCACCTCTATCCTTGAGTGTGAATGTAAACTTTAAGCTGTAGTAGCTACCTTGGGATCATGAGGAAAACATCTAATGATGAAAGCTAACTTGCTTCCAAAACAAAGACAGTTACATCAAGATGGCATTACAGAATGAGGTCATCACTCACAGGAGCACAAGGAGACTGAATAACTTATCTATTAAATCTGTCTGTGAAGAACAAAGCAGATATTTTTCACCAAAATGGCTTGGGTGATAAAAATAAGATGACACTGAGTTTCTTTGTGATGAGAGTCTTCTTTCTAAATCTTGCTAAGAATGTCTCACCAATTTCTAATGAATAAAATAAACTATTCTGTAATGTCTAAACAACTAATAGCTCTGATTTGTATTTTAATTTTTTCAGAGACAGGAGCGATGATGATGTAGAAGTTAAGAGCACTTACTACTGTTGCAGAAGACCCAGATTCAGTTCTCAGCATCCACATGGTAGTCACAACCATGTCACATCTATAACTCCAGTTCTAGGGATCTAACTCATCTACAGACAGCTCCAGACACCCACATGGTGCACATACATACACCCAGAAAACAATCATACAAATAAATTTTTTAAAACATTCTTTTTTAGTAGGTTTACGGGAGAATCAGGAAGCCATTTGCAGCTTACTGAGTCACATGTAAAACATATCTAACAGGGTCCAAAAATCAGATATATTTAGGATATTAGGTAATGTTCTGCTAGGCTTTATAGCTTCTAAGAGCTAAAATAATATGTGAACTGAAATTTGCCAAAAGAACAAGTTTTTAGAAGTAATATGGTATTAGGCCATTGAGATGGGGCTTTTATTCCACCTTATACATCTCAATATTTATTGGGGATCTTCCTAAATAAAGCTTATCATAACATTTCCAAATAAATATGATGAAAATATTGTTGATTTATTCCTTCATTAATAAATGTCATAGTATCAGTATTATAATGTAGAAATCTTCATAAGAATCAGTGTGTACACACTGATATATATGGTATAGTCTCTGTATTTGAAAATCCTAGTATAATGTCTCAAAGGTTAACACAGCAAATTATTATGAAGGAAAAGAACAAGATATGAACACCGACAAGAGAATATGTTTGATAAGACTCGGTTCCCTGAGAGAAAAAGACAGACCAAGAAATGTGCATAGTAATGAGGGATATGTAATATAAACACAGTCCTGTTAAGTTGTGGGGGGTTCTTGTTTGTTTGTTTTGTCAATGTGACACAAGCTAGAGTCATCTAAAAAGGGGGAGTATTGGTTGAGAAAATGTCCATTCCTAGGCAGGTGGTTACGAGTTCTTCAAAAGAGAAAACTGAGCAAGCCAGGAAAAGCAAGTCAATGCACAGTGTTTCTCCATGATTTCAGTTCGTGCCTCCCAGTTCCTGCCTTGAGTTCCTGCCTTGGCTTCCCTGATAATGGATTGTAGCCTGTAAACCAAATAAACCCACATTATCCTTGATCATCATCTTTAACACAGCAATAGCAAACTGAGACAAATATTGAGCCTTGTGCTTGATACATGTTTAGTCAATAAAATTCCTATAAAATCCCAAGGCAAGTTACATTTACACAAATTCAGGAAAGGCTATCTCAAGATGCAGAGCCCAGTGGATCCAGCACCACATATGCATACCCACTGAAAGGTACACAATTTCCTGTTTGGTGATAAGTTGTCTTTTGGAACACATGGCAGTCCTTTTAAAAACAAAGCAGCCTTCACATCAAACAGAATTGAGCAACTCTCTTGTTTTATGAGCAACTCTCTTGGGGTTAACTCATAGTAGAGGAAGACTGGGCCATGTAAAAGGATAATAAAATTGATGACACTTAACATTTATTGATCACTTACTAAGTGTCAGGCAATTTGCCAAACACAAAACATTTTTCCATGAAATCTCTCCAATAGCTATATAAAGATTTTTGTGTAGTGTGTGTGTGTGTGTGTGTGTGTGTGTGTGTGTGTGTGTGTGTGTGTGTTTTACCAGTGAAGGTAGTTACATTTAAAGGTACTAGATAAATTTAATAAGGCTACATAGCATTGAGTAAAACTAAGACTATGAATGAGCTGCTTGTCTCCAGAGCCTAAAATCAGGTAATTCCATGGAAGCCCCATGAACAGCAGAAATGCATTGTCCATTACGCCTCTTCTCTAACTGCAGTGGCATTGCCTGATGATCTTATTCCTTTCTTTCAGCTGACTCCTAGCCTTTCATCTTCTCCCTGGCTATTCCCCAATGACTTTATGATTTTACTTTTATATTTATTTATTTATTTATTTATTTTACACAGTAGAGTTCCCGATTTTCTACATCTTACAATCCTTCTTTCCCCTCTTCTGTGGTGTTCCCTTAGCCTTAGGAGCTGCACGTCCATTTCTCCACTGGTGCTGGGAACCCCATCATCAGTTGTTCTCTGCATTTTGGCCAGTTATGGTTTTCTGCAATGATCCCTGTCTGCTGCAAAGAGAAGCCTCTTTGATGAGAGATGAGAGCTATACTCACCTGTGGATACAAGGAGAGACTTTTAGAGTGAGGTAAGTAATATTTCTGGTTTAGGAAAGTGGCCATAAAAAGCTCAACCTTTAAAGGCAACCAAGGGCAACAGAAATAGACTATATTGTTTTGGGAGTCTCTTGGACTCCTCTGATCAAGAGACAACTGAAATGTATTCCATTGTGTATATGTTCCACATTATCATATTTCTTCCACCACTTGGAAGATTTCTAGGTTGTTTCCATTTTCTATCTGTTGTGAATAGAGTAGTGATGGACATCGCTAAGCAAGTATATGTGAACTAAAATGTATTCTTTGGACACGGGTTAAGCAATGGTATATAGATCATATAATAGATTTATTTTTAGCTTCTTGAGAGTTCTACATACTGATTACCAGAGTGGCTGGAAATCCTACTAAAAATGAATAAGAATGAATTTCCTTTTCCCCACATCCTTGCCAGCATTCTCTATCATTTGTTTTGTTGATTTTAACCATTCTAACTGTGGTGAGAGGAAATAGCAAACTTGTTTTGATTTGCTTTTCCTCAATTGCTAAAGATGATGAACCAGGTTCTGCGGTGTTTTTTAGCCATTTTTATTTCTTCTCTTCAGGACCATAGCCTGTTTTTTGGGGGTTTTTGTTTGTTTGTTTGTTTTTGTTTTTTTATGGGATGTTTTTATTTTTGTCTTTTCTTGACTTTTTTTTTTTTTTTTTTTTTTTTTTTTGTTCAACATGCATTCACCATCTTAACACTCTTCTGTTAAATGCATAGCTGGCAAAGATTCTCTCCTATTTTGTGGGTTTTCTCTTCACTTAGTTGACTCTATCCTTAGTGGTACAAAAGCTTTATGGCTTCATGAGGTCCCACATGTCTGATCTAAATTCCTGGTCAAATGGGGTCTTAGTTAGAAAGCTTTTGCCTATACGTGTGTTTTGTAGGGCACTGCCTATATTTCTACTAGCTGTTTCAGCATTTTCAAGTTTTACCTTGGGGTCTTTAATCCATTTGAAGATTTTTTTTCTTTTGAAAAATGGTAGTTATGGATCTAATACTATGCTTCTATGAATATAGGTTCTGATTGGGAAAAAACAACTAGGCAAATAAACAAGCTGCCTGTAGGACCCCCTGCCTATGAACTGGTCCAACAAATTCAAGGTCAGGATGCTTTTAAGCCAAACTTGTAGACCAATAATATCAACTTCCATCTTTGTTCAAACTGACCAACCCTAATTTAGGACAGAATGACCCCCACAAAGACCCATAAAACTCCCATCTGCAAAGAAAGAACTGCCTTTGGCTTTGTAGAATCATGTCAATTTCTCTGTGTGCTTGGTCTGTGTGTGTTTCCTTGCCCCTAATGAAACCCTCTTTCTGCGACTGCTTCTGTCTGCTGCTATCTGCCATGTCTGAAAATGTCCCTACTGTTCCCGGATGACAATTCCCTACCTTTTAATTTTTTTATAATATAGAAAAAAATTAACGTGATCAAGACCTCCTTCCTAAGTAATAACTCTTCCATATTAAAGTCCACACCATTGAAATGAGAAGTTTTTCCCTTTCCCTCCTATGTATGTAGTCGCATACAGGCTTCTTCTTTGAGCTCACTGACTCAACTCTCTTCCTCACAACAGCATGTTTCCATCAGAGACGCATTTCTGCCTGCTACTGATATGTATTCAGTCTGTCCTCCTGGTCTAGTCCTGTGAGAACGAAGGTCTTTGGAAAGGGCCTGTCATGACACTCTGCTCAATGAAGCATGAGAGGAAGTTTGGAAGGGTGCAAGTGTATACTGTATTTTGACGATAACAAATCACAGCAAAGGGAAAAGGGCCTGTACATACTGAAAGCTGTGTGCAGAGAAAATCTGAAAAAGCTGCTAATGAGCTTGCATTCTCAGGAGCACCTCAGGAACAGGTGAACCACACCACGGGGAGAAAGAATGAGCCAATGAGGTAAACAGTGGTGGAAAACAAAATACTGAATATTTTTCAGGTGAGTTTTAAAGATGATTGTTTCAGGTTTTTCTGTTTGCCTACAGTTTTTTATCTTTTATTCTTCTCTCACACATTGCATCCCAACTTTGCCTGCAGTTTAAAATATCCTCATCGAAGTGGCCTATTTACATTATTTTTATATTGTTTATAATATTAAATATATTTCTAAGTTTATACCACTTATAGTATAACCCTGTTATAATAACAGTGTAATATTTCTGCCTATAAGGTATTCATTGCCAAAAATCAGATTGTTTTATCTTTATCTCCTCCTTCTTTCCCTTCTCTCATTCTGTCCCCTCTCTTGTTTTCTGTGACCCTCTCCTTGCCAACCCTCTCTCTCTTCATTTTTGGACCTACATCATAAGGCACAAAATCATATCTTCTAGTCCATGAGAGCAAAATAATCATGGATATTCACTGGAATTTTCCTTGAGTAATATTTTAATTCATATTTGTTTATGATTCTGAGTCTTCAGTTTTACTTCTTTACAAATATGAAAGGGACAATATTTATGAATTATTTTCTCAATGTTCAATCCTTTGACTCATATTGCTAATTACTCATTTAGATGATAGAGTATGCAAAATTATCAAAATTAAGAGCCAAATACATACAACTAAGAAAGTCTTTATTAAATTTTATAGTAAATAGAATGCTAAAAATGTAAAGAGAACACTCAGTTTACTAGAAAATTACCTACAGATTAAATTTGTTTGCTGGGAGTTCATGAATATAAGCTGACAAAATTTTTATTTTCAGAATACATAATCCTTTCTTCTTGTTGGTTTGTTGAGTGGGGAGAACAAACTCAGGTCCTTATACATCCTAGGTAAAGTGATCTACTGCTTATCAACAGTACCAGCCCAGAAGATACAGAGTCCTTCAGAAATAGTTGTGTATCAAAGAAGAGAACACATCTATACGATAAAACATATTTCAAGTTCCAGGAGAAAGAATATATATTTTCCTAACTTAAGAATAGATGTGAAGAAAGATTATTTTCATTCATATTCCAATAAAAGTTATATTTGATTTGTCATTCTTAAGCCTTTCTAAGTAGAATCAAAGGAAAATTTGGTATCAAAATAAGTGTGGATGAGTGTTTTGTTTGTTTTTTCAATTGGTCCTGCAATGATTGCAAAGTTTCGTGGTTAGCTAAACTATTCTGGGAGAATTCTTCCTAGGAACGTCAGACAGAATAGGGAGAGGACAAGAGGGTAAAACATAGACTATTATGTGTCAAGTGTAATTGGATAATATCAAGGTAGTTAGAGAAATGAGCTGGTACACTGAGGTAGGCACCCTGTAACCATGTAACTGAGGTTTATATTTACTATGTCTTTGGAAGAACTTAGAGATTCATTTCAAAGAAACAATGCTAGTCATTGATTCCACAAGTAGTTTGCATGAGCAGATGTTTCCACAAATGTCTCAAAACTGAGCACACCCTCTGAGAGAAAAAAAAAAAAACAATTTCCCCAGAAAATAGATGGATAAGTATATTTGATGCAGCTGCCTGTCAGTACCCTACTGTCTTAGGGATTCTATTGCTGTGAAGAGACACTATGACTATGGCAACTCTTATAAAAGAAAACATATAATTGGGTGGTTTACAGTTTCATAAATTTAGTCCATTATCAACATTGTGTGAGATGATGGCATGAAGGCAGAAGGAGAAGGAGCTAAGAGTCCTCCATCTTAACCCAGAGGACACAGGAAGTGGTCTGAGACACTGAGCATGGCTTGAGCATATATGAAACCACAAAGCCTGACTCCACAGCGATATACTTCCTTCAACAAGGCTATACCTACTCCAAAAAAAAGCCACACCTCCTAAGAGGACCACTTCCAATGAGCTCATGGGGGCAATTACAGACAAACTACCATGCCTAGTGTGCAAGAGAGACCTGCGGAAAGATGGTACTGAGGTGGATCCACAACTGGCTGCAACTTTGCTGCTTCTGTTTCATCCATATTCCAACCTGAACCTCCAAGCATAGAATTGCTTTCTGTGCTCTGGAAGAAAAACATGCTGTCACAGAACCTACTGAAGAGCCATGTTACTAGCTGACAAGTGGGAGTCATCCGTGGAAATTTAGGTTTCTTTGTCAACTCATGTGTTTCCATTCTAACTTTGTCCTATTATGTACCTTTAATGATATTTTGGTTCTAATCAATGTCCCTCTTATTTTCTGGAATATTTTCATTTAAATGTCTTTATTGTTTTCTAGGATGACTATGATATTTTATGTTAAAGATTTTTTACCTGCATGCATGCACATGTACAACCTGTATGACTAGTACATGGAGAAGCCAGAAGAAGTTATCAGATCCCCTGAAACTGGAGTTAGAAATAGGATTTAGACCCAGGTCCTTTGGAAGGACATCCAGTGCTTTCAGCTACTGGGCCATCTCCAGGCCTTTATTATTAACTTTTGTTATCCCTGGATATGCTTTTTAGATAGCATTTCTACCACTTTAACTTTAAAATATACACCCTAAAGTCAAACAAAAATAAACAGCTAATGTACAGTAAGTTAATGGGAACAGAAATTTTATCAGTTAAAAATTATATTAATATTCTTTAAATCACAACACCATTTTCTTGTGCAATTCAGAAATAAACTAGATATTATGCAAATAGACTATGATGTGTATATAAGCCTACAGTCATTACTGTTCCTTAGACACCATGGCAAAAATCTATACCTTATAATTTCTCTATATTTAAATAACACTGTGGATTTTTTCTTACAATTGACATAATTGTAAAACACAGCAAACTGAATGCATGGAACAAACATGGGAGGTATGATGTGTTTTCAGGATATGGCATCTTGCCATTGACCACAGCATCTTGGATCATAGTAAAGTCATTGAAATAGTTAACAGATGTTAGCCATACTTGAAATATAAAAGTTCTATTGCTAAAAATTATGTAGGGTCAGATGAAAATTTGGCTCTTGGTCCATAACTTAACAAACATGGCAAATGGAAAGTCGGAATCCAGAGGCAGAAAACACAGTGTCAGGGCCACACACTCTGCATTGTGTCAAAGCTCGTAAACTACTAACAATATGTACCCTGTGGTAAGCTAGCTTGATGAAGTATTAACACAGTACTCAATACTTACAGAAATCTGAAGTCAATTTTCACATCTACTAAGGTAAAAATTAAATGAATTCTGTAACAGCAAATAAAGGCTTTGTCCACATACAGAAGGACATCTGCAGTGTTAATTCCCAGCTTGCAATTCAACGATGGCTGTGGTTATTACCTTCCATCTACTTCACGATCTACACAGTGATAACCTTTTCATAACATATCTCTTCTTTCCCAGCCCTTTTAAAATTACCTTGCACTTCAGAATGAGTTGGCATTAATGATTCTGCAATGAATTGGGACTGAAAAGGAACTTTTAACTCTTAAATCCCAAATTCATTCAAGTCGAGCTTTGAAGGCAGCTTGTGCAACTTTAGAGTTTGTTGTTTTATTCACTGCCTTGCATATAAAGTCACCAGCTTCCATCACTTTGTAGAGATTCACTCCCTGGCAAGGAAAAGAAAAGATACAGAATGAGATGGGGAATTAGAGTAGAAAACAAAAGATAAAGCAAGTACTTGTGTTTCTCACTAGTAGCTGCTTAACTGTTTAAAATGATAAAACATTGCTTTGTTCATTATCAATTCAGGGTCAACATTTATTTATATAAATTATGTAGACAGTGTTTTAGATTTCTTCACTTTATTAAAACATATGGAGGAAACTCCTCCAAATAACAGTACAATTCACAAACATCTCTAATGTTTAAGAAGAATAATTGTAGAGTTATAAAACAGTTCATAAAGTATCAGTGAAGAGGAAATATAGTAATAATGGATTGGAGAAGTTTATAGTTAAATATTGAACTGGGAAAAATGGTGTCTTTATAATATGTAAAGAAAAAAACGATACATTTATATGGATTCTAGGAAAGATGAATGATTTTTTGTTTGTTTTTCTTTTTTTTGTTGTTGTTGTATGCAGAATTGTGACATGGCATGAAATAGAGACCTATAAGTCAAAGAAAATGAGCAATATATAGAATACAGTTTTATACAATGGCACCTTCTGTGCCTAACACCTTATGTGAAAGGATAAATAAAAGCAACTGAGACTTAGGAAAATCCATGAGTGACAGATCACAGTTGGTGTGAAGGCTAAGTTCAGGGCATAGTCTTCATCTGTGGACCTTGGAGTAACAACAGTGCTTTGCCCAGTATTATTTTTGTGACTGAGAAGACACATATATGGAAATGTCCATCTATATTTGCCTTCATGCAGCATTTCACATGCCTTTACATCCTTCTTCAACATGAACTAGAAACAGTGGGAACTAACAATTAAAATGAATCTTTGTTAGTAAACTTCTAGTAGCTATTTTTAATATGTATGGAAATCTGACTTTCTTCTAAAATGGATAAGGATGAAAATTCACAAAGCTTTTGGTAACATGTTCACTTTAATTTCTCTTTCTCAAGATATTTCAGAACACTATGCTTTATTTCTATTTTTAATAATTGTCATGAAAATGTTTTGTAAAGTGATTCTTTAAAGCAGCTTTTATCTTCTTTTACATTATTAACAAACTTTCAGGATAGCAGCATTCTTTCTGATTTGAGAAATTTGTTTTTGTCATGAAGCATCTGAGACTACATTTTAATTTAAATTCCTAATGCAATGGTATCTAAATAGTTTCATGTGTCTTATACTTCTGGATTAGATCAGCAAGGGTTTGATGGAATATTTTAGTCATTAATGTTCTTTTAAACTTCGTAAGAATTCCATTTTGAACAATTATGTATAGAATATGCTAATATTATCTCAAGAAAGAATTTTGTTTTGGTCTTTCTTTATAATTTCATTAATTAACTGATGTGATTATGAAAAATGTTGTATTTAATCTTAAATCATCTATCAGATGTCTAGAAAGTAAATAATATATCATGAAGTTACATATAAATTATATATTATTTTGTTTTAATGAAGCTTATGCTTCATGAAACTTATGCATGGGCAATTACAGACTTATAAATTTCTGTACTATACTAGAGTCCATGGAGAGAGATATGCCCATGTGATTACAAAGACCAAGTAACTCATAAGGAAAGAGAAGAAAGAATATGCCAGAGAAGAGGATGTGAAGGTACAACTCATGTTTTACCTGGTGAGGAGTAAGAAGCTACAAGAGACATGGTAGGCAAAGAAGATCAACATAAAAGACCTATAAAATATTCACAGTTTATGTGGAGGATGAGGAGAGCCACGGGGCATTGGGTAACAATGGGCAAACCTGTCACAGATGTCATTTGTAATGGGGAAGGTACCAACAAGCCAGAGTGTGTAATACAGCAAGCCCTCTTTTGGAAGAAGTACAAGTTCACAGGCACTTGCTTAAGCAGAAGCAGAGTATGTGTGTCCTTAAGTACAGATAAAGTCTTGTCGTTCTGATGAACTCACATGCAAGTCTGGAACCATAATTAGTACAGGAGACAAGGACTCGGCAAAAAATCTAAGGTTCTGTAATTACTTGTTCTTCGTATGTAATGGGGACTGTGACTGGCAGTGACTACAGTGCTCCTCAGTGTTAAAATCCTCCTCAACCTGACCAGTCCTTAGCATGACATTTGGTTTTCTGGAATTTGGCATCGAAACCTTAAGTTACATTTAACACTGTTGTTAATTAAACTTCATTCATTTATTTAAATTCTAAGAAAGGATCCATTTCTTCTCATTTTCAATCACTGCTTTCCAAAACAATGATTTAGGCCTCTGTGTAAATAAACCTATACTTTCCTACAGAGATTCTGTTGTTTATAGACAACAGCTGTCAGTCTTTGGTGCCGGGTAAAAATCTCAATGAATATTTATTGAACATCTGTAAGTTACAGATACTGAGTAAAAATAAATTATAATGACTGCATTTTGACTGTCCAGGAAGCTAGAAGAATAAACAATATCACAACACAATCCTAGGGATTGTGAACAAGTAAAAATACAGAATTCCAGGAAAGCACCAAGATCTTTACATCTTTGCCCGAGGTATAGTTAGAGTGATGCTAGGAATGGACCAGTTGGCGGTACCTCACTTTCTAGATGAAATAAAGCATGATGTAAAAGACCACTCAGAATAACATGAAAGCATTAATAAGGGGAGGCAGTGAAGAACAGAATGGTAGGAGAGTTGAATGCTATGTCAGAGAGGATCAGTGTAATCACAGTGAGACTGAAGAGGAAGGAGAGAGGGGAATTTATAGTGCAAGCTTTTATGGTTTGGATGTGCAATAATCACAGAACAGTTTTCTTGCCTTTCATAGTTTCCCATAAAATAGGATCTACCCTATGCTGATAGATTTTGTTACTATGTATAGAGAAAGCTCAGCAGGTGTTAATATACAAGACCTACCTTTGCAGGTAAAACTTAGAAAGAAGCTATTCTTGCCACCTGGTTTGTTACATCTCAAGTTTAATTAAACTTTGCTCTTGCACTGATCATTTGCAAAGTGTCAGAATCCCCAGGCCAACATAATCCCTGTCTGACTGAGGATCTCAGCTTCTTACTAAAAGCAAAACTACACAGCATTATTATTTCAAAGACGTGAGCTCTCACACAGTTAATGTACCACGTCAAATCAGATAATATATGGGAAATTATTTTGGAGTTGATAAAACTATAACATGGAATGAGAACATTGTTTGTGACTGAGCTATATTCACTGTATTTTCCCTCAGTTCATTACACAAGTAGCAAACATGTAATAAAACTTTGACCTCAGCTGCTTTTCAAGTTTGAGAAAGTATTTCTGTTTGAACCTGAAAAGAAATCACAGATTTTAAAAAGTGTGTTGAAAGAACTTACTGTATTGAGCCCCATGCCGTTAAGCATGTATACCAAATCCTCAGTGGCTACATTCCCTGAAGCACCTTTTGCATAAGGACAGCCACCTAACCCGGAGACAGCAGAGTCCACCACATTAACCCCCATCTGAAAAACAAACCGCAACACCTAAGGCATGTGCATGTGTGGAGTATGAATCACTCGTTTCTATTTAGCCTGTCATGAAGAAAAAGCAAGCAAACTTTGAACCTGTTACCTTAACATAGTCACTATTCACTTGATGCTGGAATAGTCCCTGGGGAAGCAATCCTTCTCTGACCAAGTTTGTCTCTTAGGCTAACAAACTCTGCTAAAAATCTTTGCAGCTGGACCAGTCTTATACCAAAATTTAAAAGGTAAGGTTTTTGTCTGTTTGTTCTCTATAATACACAGCTGGTGGGGACAAAGCTTGAAGTAAGGTTAATTCATTTATGGTTTTGTATACTCTCCAATTTCTTTAAAACACTCCATGAATATCACAAAATATTTCCAACACTACAGCTCAAAATCAAAGTCTCAGAAGACTGGAACTTGTGTATGGTAGTAGGGATGAGGCTGATATCTGCAATGGGCCCAATTTACCTATCCAATTTACCCAAAATTATTTTGCACACAAAACTTTGTTCCTCTAGTAGCAAGAGGTTATTTAAGAAGCAAGGTGCTGTCTCTAACTACAGCAGTTAACGTTCCTTAGGTTCACCCTAACTGTTGTTTGAGTAGCTCACAATTCTCACCAAAACCCACACAAAGACTCTCTCACACCATCCCCATGTGACAGGGAGGATCCTCAGGTAGATAGGGTTCAGAAAATTTGTGCAAGTGCATGGTCTGGTAGAGAATTCTGTCCACAGAGAGCTCCCCCTCTGCTTCTATCCAGAGCCTTTGCACATTTGTGTAGATTGATTGTCTGTGCTTGGGGATTGAGAGGATAAGGAGTTCATGTGCTGAGACCATGGAAGTTAAAAGCACAATGATATCAAGGAAAGTCCTGGGTACCGGCTGCTGATGATATAAAAAGGGAGCTGGGTGTGCCATTCCACTGCGAAAGCTGACAACTCAATAATCAGGGTGGGGAAGTGCTGCAGAAATACTTAACCAATTCTTCACTTGGCAGCTAATATATTTAGTGGAATTTAATCGAGCATCCTAAGAGACAGAAGTTTCAATAGTCTTCGCTACTGGGTACCCATTAGAATTATCTATGATCCCTTCAAAGTACTGGTGGCAAGCCCCCTCCCCAAATTACTTAAACCAAATCTCTACTCTGAATGGGTCCAATTAAGTCTTTGAGCAGTTCCTGATGACTTTCTAAAGCTGGAGTCTTTATTCACCCGACTCCTTTCCATATTGGGTATGTCCTGTTTTAACTTTAGAGATGCTCTGTACTCTGTAATACCAACATGTTGACTGTGTGTGAGAACCAGACACTGATACCACAAAAGGCAAAGAAAGGCTCATGGGAGAACTCGAGGTTGAAGAGCATCAAGGTTGAAGAACCTGTGAGGAGCCACAAGGCAGATAAGACATTATTTACCAACACACAGTCTATTAGGCAGGCAGCTGCCTGTGGGTACCCAGGCATGTGCTGATACATATGGTCCGCATACAGGCAGACACAGGAATATACATAGGCCAATGCACTGACTTCTTGGAGGTAGGCACATAGGCCTACAGACAAGACAGACAAAGGCAAGCTCCTGAAAGTAGAAGTGAAGGTCTCTGACATCAAGGTCATATTTATACAACACACACACACACACATACACACACACACACACACACACACACACAGCATTCTTCCAGGAATAGCTATATAACAGATTACATCACTGTTTTCTTTTGGGGTCATTCTGGTGTGAGCCACATAGTGATGATTCATAGGCCTCTAGATGGCTACTTTTAAGAATCTTATCTAATACCATACAGCCACACAAAAGCCATGTTTTCCAGACACAAACTGATTTTACAACCTTCTGTTCATGACTTTGCAATATTTCAAGGTAAGTGGTTTTAGAAAGAAGAACTCAATAGAGCATAAAAATAGCAAAAAAAAAAAAAAAAAAAAAAAAAAAAAGCTGCTAGCATGATCGCTTTGAGGTGGAATCCCCCTTGTTCAGGTCAGCTGTCTCTGTGGGTTTCTGTAGCCTGGTCTTGTCCCCATTTACTTATCACTCTTCCCTCTCTGCATCTGGATTCCAGGTCGGCTCAGTGTTTAGCTGTGGGTGTCTGCTTCTGTTTCCATCAGCTACTAGATGTCTCTCCTGATAATGAGATTGATGACTAACTTATTTAATGACACCCCTTTCTTAAGAATTTGTATGATACACACACACCAACATTCTACAATATTGGTAATCATGTACAGTGTGGTTATTCATGTCTTTTAGAGTTTTGTGTAGCCAGGCTGGTTTGGAATTGTAGCTGCACATAACCTTGAACTCAGCTCATGTTGCCTCAACTGCTCAAATGCTGAAATTACAAGCCTGTGCCACCCTTCCTAGTTTTATGTGATACTGGATACCAAACTGGGTATTTCCCACATGTAAATCAGGCCTTCTACCAACTGAATTCCATCTGAAGGTCATATGGAATCTCTTTTATTTAATCCTGTGGTTTTTTATTTTATTTTCAGTGACTCACAGTGCTCAGTGCGTATAAGAAAATAGAAAACCTCAGACAGTGGAGCCAGGATGTATCCCTGGTGCACAAAAGGACTTTGCAAACATATCCCCCATGGAGGGATAACTGCCTTATTCTAGAGATAGGAGAGAAGCCCTAGTCCCTACTTCACGGGACCTGTCAGATCTACATGACCCCAACTGGATGGCATTCCCCTACATATTGTATTGTGGTGGGGGGTTGGGAGGGGAGGGTGTTTAGAGTGCATGGGAGAGGGTAGAGAGGGCAAAAGGGAGGGAAGTAGAGAGGGAGGGCTTGGGGGGAGGGAGGGAGGGAGGGAGAGGGAACTGGGATCGACATGTAAAATAAAAAAAAAAAAAAAAACAAAAAAAACGCTTTGACTCCAAAATTTAAGTTGAAGAACAAGTTACTGGGGAAAAGTATTTCTATTTTTGTTTCCACAGAAAATGAAAAGATGTGGATTCCTTCCAGACTAATGTGGTTTGATCACACCAGACCGCCTGAAACAGAGTACAAGCTGATCCTACATTCCAAACAGCTGGACAAAACAGCCCTACAGACTACAGCTAGGATATCTGAATCTTCTTCGAATCCCCCAAGACAGCGCCCCTTACCAGCAGGAAGTAGTTTGGAAAGAACGACGCCCAAATTCCCAAATATTGTGTATAAATGTTTGTTTTCATTTAATTGGACTTTGTTATATAAAATTAAATAAAAAATACTCTATATGCATAAAAAAAAGAAAATAGAAAACAAGACAGTTTTGTGCAAGTAAGTTAGTTGGTGTAAGATAATAACAAGTAAATGGAAATGATTATCAATAAAAATCCTGAGTTTTCCAGTTAACATTATTTTGCACAGACTTCTATTTCAGGAGTCTAAGACTTCAGGGATATCCCACAACATGCTCTAGTAAAAGCAGACATAACCTGGGCAAAAGGTGAACCAGAGAAAGCACTTTGCCTTTTTGCTAATGGTCAGATTAGTTCTGCACACAGTTCTCAGGAAACTAGCCACAGAGTGGACCCAAAGTTTAAGTAGGCATTTTTAAACAGAGTTCATTCTTTATATGTTCATTCTTTATATTACCTCTGAAGAGAAACAATACATTATTATATCCCATTCTGAGCATAGTGGCACACACCTTTAATCCTAGTTCTCTGAAGGCAGATGGATCTCTGTTTTAGATCAGCCTGGTCTACATAGCAAGTTTCAGGGAAGCAAGGCTACATAGTGAGATTCTGTCTCAAAACTCAAGTCAAAACAAAACAACGCCCCCAAATATTTGAGGCCACTGAGATGGCTCATCTGGTAAAGGAACTAGCCACCAATCTGATTTTGAACCAAGGTACCCAAATGGTGTATGGAAAAAAAAATCCCAAATTTGTACTCTTACCCACATCTGTGTACATATACCACTCCCCATAAATAAGTTTGAGGCTGGAGAGATGGCTCAGTGGATAAAAGTGCTTCTTGTTGTTCCAAAAGACCCATGTTGTGTGCAAAGAACCCACATTTAGCAGCTCACAGCTACCTGGAATTCCAGCTCCAAGGGATCTGTAGCTTGCTTCTGGCTTCTGCAGACACCTGTATCCCATGGCATACAGACACACTTGCATTCACATAAATAAAGATAAATAAAATTTGGGCTCTGGAGAGGTGGATCGATGGTTAAGAGTGCTGACTCCTCTTTCAGAGTAACTAGACTTGGTTGCTAACACCCACACCATGTGGTTCACAGATTGTAACTCCAAGATGCCCTCTGGCCTCTGTGGGCACTGGCACAGACATGGTACACACAAACTCACACAGGCACACACTCAAGCATAAATAAACAAATTAATCTGTAATAAACTTAAGCCTCCTTTTAAAAAAATCTTTTAAAGGCGTAATACGACTTTGGAAATTACTTCGTGTCAACCGATAGTCCCTAAATTCTCTCTCAATTATATGTACTGTTCTGAATAAAAGGCTTTTCAGTGGGAAGTTGTAATGATTAATCTCTACTGTCAACTTGACCGGATCTAGAATTACCCGTGAGCCACTCTTGTGAAAGATTATGTTAAGTTTAATGAAGTGGGGAAACCCACTGAGGGCGGCAACCCTCCCTAGGCTGGGGTTCTGAACTGGAGGAGGAGGAAGTGGGCTGAGCTTTCCTCACTTTCCTCCCTGACTTTGAACTCAGTGTGATCAGCTATCATGGCTTCCTGTGACATTGACTTTCTTGTCATGATGTGTGCAAAGATAATTTTTCCCTTCTGTTGCTTTTGCCAGGCATTTTGATACAACAATAAGACAATTGATACAGTAATGTTATACAGATACTAAATTATACTCTCTTACAGCAGCCAAGAAGTAGAAACAATGTAAGTGTTCATCCACAATGAATGGATTTTTTAAATGCAGTACATATACATAAAGGAATACTATTTATCCCATTTGCAATAACACAAATGGAATAAAAAATCTTTACAACAAATGAAGCAAACCATGCACAGGCAGACAAATACCACAAGATTTCCTTAGGCATGTGCAGGTTATACAAAGCAGAGTTTTGTAGAACAGAACAGGCAGAATGGGGATAATAGGGATAAGAGAGGCTTTAGTCAATGGCACTAGGTTTCAATTAAACAGAAGTAAGAAATATTGCACAGTAGGTAATTACAGATAGTGATGATAAATGACAGCTATTAAAAAGGCAAAAGAAAGAATTTTAAATGCTTTAAACCATAAACTATGACTATTGATTATATACATACATACATACATACATACATACATACATACATACATAGTGATTTAAACAATATTAGGCCTTGTGTTGGGGACACCTGTCTCTAAGTTCAGCAATCAGGAGGCAGCTGGCGAATTGTGAAGCTGAGGGCTCTCTGACCTACACAGAATGACTTATGTAAAACAAACAAACAAATGGAATTTGTATGCACACATTAAAACATTACATGGTATCACAAAGTACAAATTTTATACACCTGTTAAAAATAGAAATAAATTACATTCTTTTACATCTAAAAGAATTATTGCTGAAATTTCTAGTCAAATTTTGAAAGTGGTGATACCAAACATGTAGACAGAGAACTGACTAAGAGGTGTTATTTATATTAATAATTGATTATTATAAATACAGGGGATATGTTTAGATTTCGTAACTGAGATATTATCACTATGTATATTTGAAAGTAATGCACAAACCACTTATCTTTATTCCAGTGTGTGTGTGTGTGTGTGTGTGTGTGTGGGTGTGTGTGTGTATGTATGTAAGGGTTATATTGTGTATGTAAAGTACAGGCCACGAGCTTTTGCTAAACTGAAATAAAACTAAATACTTAACTTTTGTTTCTTTATCTCAGAAGCAATGTCCATTTTGACATGAACAGCCACCACGTGGTGGCAGTGTAGCATCATAATCCCCAAGTTCACACCTAGTGGTCACAACCCAGTGGGTCCCAGTCAGAAAGAATAGCTAATATGTAAGACAATCCATCAAGTAAACCACTTTTTTACATTTAAAATAACTGTAAGAACAATAAAACTGCAGAACACATAAGGCCACAGTTAAAATATTCTTTGTGTGCTTGCTTACTTTTCCCTCTGACTTGAAGTATTAACTTAAACCATGATTCTAGCAACAGACAATAAACTCCCAGTGACTGTAGAACTTAGCATTAGAATAAAAATTATTCAATCTTGTGTCCCATGTACCAAGAGGATACTTTCTAGAATCAAAAGAGACCCTAGGCCTCAAACACAAAATACAGTGAAACAAACAACAAAAACACTCAATTGAAATCTCCTTACTGTCCCCCATTAATCTTTCTCTTCCCAATCAATAAATCAACCCCATGACTTCAGTTATGTTTTCCACCTGCTTGAGTTTTGTGGATCTGTGTAGAACTGACATTAATTGCCATCCCTGAAAAGTAATAAACTGGACATAGATAAGCATATTGTGTCTTCTCTACAACAGTGGGTGAATTCTGAGGTACTCTAACTTTACATAACATTCAGATAATTCTGCATACAAGCTAATTTAAGAAAGGCTTATTCTGATGTGATGCTTAGAAATAATCCCCATCAATACATAAGTGTGTTTACATAATAGAAATAGAACAAACCATTTTGAAAAATGTAAAAAGCACCCTACCCTGTTTGCAATATATCCCACGTCATCTAAGCTTCTAAGTAGTGATGTCACTAACGTCTCAAGGGACACAACATTTTGACAGTGCCAATTTTTTTTTCAAAAATAATATCCATTATTTTATTACCTAAAAAACTAACTTTCCTTGAAAACTTGCAAAGGTGTTAGATATAAAACAGTATTTCTGTTTTAAATCTAAACAGGAGAGATGGCTCAGTAGTGAAGTTCCTCCTCCAGAGTGCATGAGTTTGGATCCTAGTACCCATGTTGGTTGGCTCACAAGTGCCTGGAACTCCAGCCCTAGGGAATCTGACACTCTTTTGTGGGCTCAGGGGGCATGGATGTCACACACACACACACACACACACACACACACACACACACACACACACACACTTAAAATCTTTTTAAAGCTACCATCATTTTCTGGTAGCTCCTCATCCTGTTTGTCATAACCAGTGTTCTCTCTAGTGAAGAACTACAGTCACCAGTGTTATTATTTCTGTTTACTAAGCTAGAGCTCACTAATGGACCACAGCATCCTTTTCAGTAAGCCCAGATCTTGCCAAGAAATGCTTCTCAACCCAAAGCTTAAATTGCTACTCCGTGTTGAACTATGGTACCCCAGAGGACTCCCACTTGCCATGTAAATATATTGTGAAGATGAATCATGTTATGAGAACCATAGATGAAAACAGTTGACACCCATGAATAAGGCTCAGTGTTTTAGACCACTGATGTATGTGTCAAAACTAGTGCATCAGACATTCTATGTATACATATGCATGCATGCATCTACATTCAGGAATAAATATGGTCATTACTAAAACTTTCATGTATCACGTAACAGACCTCATCTTTAAAATAGTATTTCTTAAGCTCCTTCCTCTTTTGCTTTAGAAATGAGTTGGGTTATATCATGCCTTCACGTGGTATAGTCATATTGAAATAGAAATTAAAGAGGTGTGATTAGGTGGGGAATGTATAATAAGAAAACTCTCATTTCAATAAGACTGAGAAAATAGTAAAGGTATTCACCAATATTTATTGAAACTTATTTTTCACAGGGATTATCAACTTCATAATGGATGAAGCTCCATAACACCAATGTGCAGTGACTAATAAAACATGCCCATTTGATGGATGAGAAAACTTGAGGCTCACAGAAGGCATGTACCACTTCACATGTTTAGTATGAGGAAGGGCTAGTTCATATTCCACATGAACTAAGTGACAGCTTCTGACAAAACACTTTACACCCGTCCTTCTAGAGCTGAAACACTGGTCTGGGACATGGTGTGAGCTGAGAGAAGAGTGATGACAGGTAAGAAAGGCTCCCTTTTCTTATGAGACTTCCTTCCTCTTAGCAGCGTCATCAAGACATTCCAGGAAAAACAAGCCTGCCCTACTGCTTATATTTCTAGGAGAACAGCCCAGGAAAAATCTCAGAAAATATTGACATTTAGTTATGCTCAAGGTTGAACATTCTTTGTCCTATTTCCTGTAAGAATAGAAATCAGCTGTATTAAATGTACAACAATGAGAAAATAGTTAATAATTTATGTAATAAATTTTTTGGTGGCACAGTTAATACTTTCAAAGAATATTCGAGGGTTTGGATTGATTTTTTTTTTGAGGCGATATAAGATAAAATAACAAGATACTCTGATATAAATTTGCATTTCCACACTGTATCCAGTCCTCTATAATAATTACACCTCACAGGTACTTAAGGTATATGGGCTTTATTAGTGAGTGTTTGCTCTATTTACGGTTCTCTTCTTCTGGCAGTAAAATCATCACAGAAGTACTCTGATCTATCCCAGCCACATACTGGACTCAATTCTGTATGTGGTCATTTTCAGTGTTGCCCATTTTCTCCTTTTAAATTTCTGTATATCGATTGTACACTACAGTGAACTTCACGGCAATGTCTGCAGACACGTGTACTGTGTACTTTGGTTAGGCAGCCCCATTGTATGCTTGCTCCCCTTACTGCAGAAGTGTTATCCATTTTGCTTCTTCTGAGTGAATTTTAGCTCTAGCGCTTTGCCTCTTCACCTGTCATCCATCGTTTCTAGCTAACAGTTAATATAGAATATCTGTACAAATGTCCCTTAAGCACAAAGGAATTCATGAGCACGTGGGTTCCGTTTAGAGGCAAATAGAAAGCAGTGCATAAGCTCCCCACATTGCTAACTTTTAAATGATGACTAAGGTTCAGGTTGCTAGAACCCAAACTTCAATAGTAAGAGACAGAACTGACATTAAAAAAAAAAAAAAAACCATCAATACTGATATTAGCAAATGCTACTTACTGGCTTGTATACTATTCCTTGAAATAAGAACATTGAAGTATCAGAAATAGTTCAAGGATCCAGTTTAATTGAGGATTTCTGTGTTCTATACCAAAAAAAGTAACATTTTCCTTTCTGAACACTAAGAATATGTATTATTTCAAATCTCAAAATGAAAGTTAATGCATAAAAGATCTTGGATACCCATAATTTTTTGTCTTGACTCTAAGAATTACTTATCATTATAGCACTTCACCAAAGGACCCTGGACTTCTTCCAGGGTCCAGCCACACATGAGCAAACGCTGCTGAAGTTAAATGCATGAGACTGTACTTAAGCAATAGCAGTGAGCAACTACATACATGCCATTTCTCAAACAAGTCACCCCCCCCATACTATGTGGCTTTTTCCTTACAAATAACAAAATGCAAATAACATGGAGGCCCTCAGAAAAACACAAACACAAACAAACAAAAACACCTGGGGTCCTAATGATCACATGAGCACAAACATCCATATACAAGAAACATAAGATAATATAAGAATATTCAGCTAGAGCATAGTTACTAAGCTCATAGCTACAGTCCGCTGTTTGGCTCCTTTCTATTTCCTACGTTCTTTCTTTCCTTCTTTTCAATAACTGCTCTTTTGTTAATTGGCATTTTTATGTTTATATTTTGTCTTGGATAGTAACTTAATATTTTGACTTTTAAGTTATTTTATTGATGACTATATGTGTGTGAAATTGTCAAAAAATTAAAAGGATAAATAAATAGATGATAAAATAAAAAGAAGACAAACTTCTGTTTGGTAATCTCTGCCACTTGATGTTGTCATCTTGATATTGCTATTTTACCTCCCTGTTTCCCTAACTGTAAAATGAAGAAGACTCGCAGTGTTGAGGAATGTGTTGATCACACAGCCCAGCATCTAGCACTCAGCTCTGTGGAAGAGGGGTCAGAAAGATCCTAAGATCCAGAAGTAGTGGAGGACTTTATGAAAATAGGCACAACAGGGCAGACACAGGTAGGAATTCAGAGAGACTGTGGCTGCATGCATAAGACCTGCACAAGCTCAAGACAGGCAAGGTCCCAGAGAGGAGACGGGGAGGCTGGCAGAAAGTCCCATCCCTAGTCTAGAGGCCATTCACAATTGATAGCTGCCAGAAGAGGGAAAGTCAGTTTTCTTCAGTACAGTGTTGCTGGGTTTATGAAAAACAGGCTCTGAGCTCGGGTGAACCTGAAGTTGGTTGGCCATGGACTAGGGACTGGGGATGGTTTGGGGATAGTTTGGGGAATAGGAAAGAATATGGATATACATGCATATATAAATATATTTGAAAACTAAATAAAAATCTGTATGTAGCTACCGGGGCAGAGTGTATGTTATGCACAAAGAAGACGAGAGTCTGAATGGAAGGGAGGGAGATTGTGGAGTTAGAAGCCATGGAACAGATCTAATTAAAAGTTAAGAATTGTGACATACATAGAAAAAGACAACAGAGAGTTCTTATGACTAGTGACCATAGGACAAACAGGAAGACGAGGGGGTAAATTAATAGAGAAATCTACTCTTGGGCATATGGATAAAGTTCAGAGCTATGGTGAAGGAACAAGGGTGCTGGATCTTTTGAGAAAAGTAAGTGACCAACCTTGTCAAGAACATAATACTTGAGTTTCCACATTCAGAGTCCAGAAAAGATTTGATCGTTGAGTCCTGGCTCTCTGACATTAGCGCTCAGCCTAGCTTTCCTCTGACAACCCTCCTTTACGTTTCTACAAAGCTGGGTGAGTGACATAATGAAGTGCATGGAAAGAGGACAGACCTGAGTAACTGTGAAAATAGCCCCCACAGTGGCAGAGACAGCTGCATGCTTGTATAATAATCTTTTTTTTTTTCTAAGCACAGGCTTTTGCAATCAGGTAATAACCAACACCCCAACACCAGCAGCCAGTTGCAAGTGATCAGCTGATTAACTAATTGTAAGCTAAGTGAGTGGAGCTGCTCTGGGAAGTTACAGGAACACAGATTTCAGCTATGAGCTGATTCAGAACAGGCTGTATTTCTGGACTATTTCTGGTAAGAGGTAAATAACTTCCAGTTCTGAAACAGACGCTGATGTGAGGCCCCTAGCACTGAAGTTACAGCCGAATGCCAATAAACATAAGCAAAGAACTGAGCAACAAAGACGGGAATTGATTAAAGGAGAAAAGAGCTGCAAGTGCAGTGTTTTGGATAGAGGGTAAATAGTGCTACCCATATTGACAAACCAGAGAGGGCTGTGAGATTACACAGAGCAGCCAGCTGGAAGACGTCAAAGCAGCAAGCAATATATTAGCTTGAACATCACTCTTCTGTACCTGCACTATATGGCATGATACCTAGACTAGAAC
This sequence comes from Phodopus roborovskii, assembly GCF_943737965.1. Taxonomy (NCBI): domain Eukaryota; kingdom Metazoa; phylum Chordata; class Mammalia; order Rodentia; family Cricetidae; genus Phodopus; species Phodopus roborovskii. Next base: position 51,613,158 of record NW_026126517.1, on the reverse strand, counting down.
AAGCCATTGTGAAAAGTATTTAAAGTACAACTGATGAAGTAATTATAGAAATACAATATATACAAACCCCCGAGTGCAAGTAAGTCTGCACTTAGAACAGCTGGGGCCGATCCAATTCACTAGCACTACATATTTTTTTTAACCTTTTTTTTTTTTTATTTTAAAAACAGTCTTTGCTCGTTTTACACACCAATCCCAGTTTTCACTCCCTCCCCTCCTCCTGCTACCCCCTTGCCCTCACCTGACCACCTATCCACTCCTCAGAGAGGATACGGTTTCCCATGGGGAGTCAATGAACTCTGTCACCTTACTTTGAGGCAGGACCAAGCCCCCTCCCCCCATATTCAGGCCAAGTAAGCAATCTCTCCAAAGAGAGCAGACTCCAAAAAGCCAGTTCAAGCACTAGGGATAAATCCTGGTCCCACTGCCAGAGACTGCCCAAGTCACACCACTGTCACCCACATTCAGAGAGCCTAGTTTGGTCCTATGAGGTTCTCCTGCTGTCAGCAGCATTACATACTTGAGGGTAGAAAAAAAATAAACAATTTATTTTAATTTACTTATTCATTATCTATGATTTTCCCCATGAACCATATTTTCTTAAACACACATTCTCAACAAAATGGTGTTTTAGAAAATGCTCTGTGTGCTTGCGTATATGTGCCTGGTGTGTCTGTGTGTAGTGTGTGTGTGTGTGCGTGTGTGTATGTGTGTGTGTATACTGTGTGTAGTGTATAGGTGTGTGTGTAGTGTCTGTGTGTGTGCAGTATGTGTCTGTGTATTGTAGTGTGTGTGTGTATCTGTGCAGTGTGTTATGTGTGGTGTATGTATAGTGTGTATGTGTAGTATATGTATATCTGTGTAGTGTGTGTGTGTGTATGTGTGTGTGTGTGTGTGTGTGGTGGATGTGTAGTATGTGGATGTATGTGTGGTGGATGTGTAATTGTGTGTGTAGTGTGTGGTGTGGGTGTGGGTGTATAATATGTGTGTATATATGTAGTGTGTGTATATATGTGTAGTGTGTAGTGTGTGTATAGTATGTAATGTGGACTGAGGCTTATCACTCCTCAGTTAGAGCTGTTATATGTTCCACCACAGACCTAGAACAAAGGCAAAAAATATTCCATTTTTGAGATCTGTCATGTAAGAACTATAGACAAGCACCATTTCTGTGAACACTGGCAACCATAAAACTTCAGTCTGTATGAAATAAAAGTAGGTATAACTACTATTAATTACACAGGAAATAAGATGAGTTATGAGCAAAACAATACACAGAAAACATTGTAATCAATGTGGGAGACAATTGTGTATGTTTTCTTAGAAAAGACAGATATAGATGAAGACTTTTAGTCATGTAATTTAAGATGTTTATGTGGTCAAGGAAATATCCTGTATAATAAGAATACAGAAGAAAACGTGGATTTCGGTTGACTGTGAAGTGTAACTCTGGCCACCTGATTCTTCTCAAATGTTAGTCTCAAATTACTGATCTCTCTCCCCATTGCTGAAATACTAAGACAATTTAAACCTTCCAGAATTACTTCCCTAATGATTGAGGCCATCAACTTTGAAAGTATTCCACAAATACTGACTTTAGTTTGCTCAATATATTAGTTACTTCTCTATTGCTGTGCTAAGTACCTTGACCAACTTGGGAGGAAATGGTTTGTTTGGCTGACATATCCCCTCTCACAGTCCAACGAGGGAATCTGAAGCCTGAAATCAAGGCAGGAACCTGAAGGAAGGAACTGAGGTAGAGCCATAGAGGAATGTGGCTTGTTTGTTCCCTATGTCTTGCTCAGCCTGATTTATTACACAACACAGACAGGACACCTGCCTATGGGTGGCACTTCACACAATGACCTGGGCTCTCCCACATCAATCATTAATCAAAAGTACCCACAGGCAACCTGATAGAGGCATTTTTTTTCAACAGGAGATCTTCTTCCTAGACAACTCTTTTATCAAGTTAACGAAAACCAACTGGCATACCCAGGAATACCTAATTTTGTAATAAAGTCACAAAATATGTCAAACAAAATCCAAACATTAAAAGCTTCTGCTATTAAAACTTGGGACAACAGAATCATTCTGGTATATCTCTTCCTTAACATCTGAAAATACAGTGGATTAATAGTCAACAAAGACACTGTGACTTTAGGTAAAGGCTCCACGTATATAAAACTATAGATAGCATTTAATCACGATATTTAATGTTGAAAGAAAAAAAGTTATCTGAGCACAAGTAACATTAGGCAACAGAGAAGATTGTTCTTATATGTATTTAGGATTATACCTGCATATACATGTATGTGTAGAACAGCAATTGATGACAAAAGAGGACATGAATTTGAAGGAGAGAGGAAAAACATACAAAGGAGAATTTGGAGGAAGAGGGAAATGATGTAAATATATTATAATCTCAAAATAATTGAAGAAATAATAGTAATAACAAATGCAATTATTGAAACCATACTTTTTCCATTTCTAGTTACATTAGAAACAATCTTATTTTATATCAATCCCAGTTCCCTCTCTCCTCCATCCTCCCATGCCCCCCACTGACTCCATTCCATGCCTCTTCTGCTTCATAGAAAGGTTGGGCCTTCTATGGTGTATCATCAAAGTCTGTCCCATCATTTGGGGCAGGGCTAAACCCTCCCCTGTGTGTCTAGGCTGAGAGAATATCCCTCTATAGGGATGAGCTCCCAATGTCCATTTGTATACTAGAGATAAATGATGTTCCATAACCAGGGACCCCATTCACTGTACAGTCCTCCTAACTGACGCCCACATTCAGAATGTCTGGGTTGGTGCTATGCTGGTTTTCCAGTTATCAATCTGGAGTCCATGAGCTCCCTCTTGTTCAGATCAGCTGTTTCTGTGGGTTTCTCCAGCCTGGTCTTGACCCCTTTGCTCATCACTCCTCCCTCTCTACAACTGGATTCCAGGAATTCGGCTGTGTTTAGTTGTGTGTATCCGTTTCTGCTTCCATCAGCTACTGGATGAAGGCTCTAGGATGGCATATAAAGTAGCCATAAATCTCATTATAGGGGAAGGGCATTTAAAATAGCCTTTCCTTTATTGTTTAGATTTTTAGTTGGGGTCACCCTTGTATGGACAGTTCCTTAGTGCCAGATTTCTTTGGGGGACCATGTACGTATGTTTCCCCAGCATAGTCTTGACCCCTTTGCTCATCAACCTCCTTCTCTACAACTGGATTTCAGGATTGTCCTTGTTGCCTAGCTTCTCTGGAGGTGTGGCTTGTAGGCTTGTAATCATTTGTTCTATGTCTAAAATCCTTATAAGAATGAGTACATACCATGTTTGTCTTTCTGTGACTGGGTTACTTCATTCAGGATGATTTCTTCTAGTTCCATCCATTTGTCTATGAATTTCAAATTCCATTGTTTTTCCTACTGAGTAATACTCTATTGTGTAAATGTACCACATTTTCTTTGTCAATTATTCAGTTGAGGGGCAACTAGGTTACTTCCAGGTTCTGGCTATTACAAATAATGCTGCTATGAACATGGTTGAACAGATATCCTTGTTGTATGAATATGCATCCTTTTAGAAGAAAACCTTTACTGAAAATTCTGACTTAAGACAGTAAAATCCATGGGTTTTCTGTGGCTTCAGGGTAAAGTCAAACTTTAACCCCTTTAACGAACTAAAATGCAAAGGTTCCTTTTGGTAATAATGAAAACATAAGCAGATACAAACCTTTAGGTCTCAGTCACATATGTGGCTACTCCTCCACATTTGCCTTATTGACTTGATCAGTTTCATTTAAAAAATCACTTCTGGAATATACAAGAAAATACCCTAGATATCACAAATTGACACAGCAGGCTGATGTTTGTCTGGCAAGGACACAAGCTAAGCTAAGTGTCTCAGTATTATAGTTGAACAGGGACAATGCTTTCCCTACTTCAAACTCCCAAAGAACAGGCCAGTGGAATGGGCTCCCAAAGTCCATTTGTCTACTAGGGATAAATACTGATCCACTACCAGAGACCCCATAGACTGCCAAGTCCTCCTAACTGACACCCATGTTCAAGGGGTCTGGATTTGTCCAATGATGGTTTCCCAGCTATCAGACTAGAATCCATGAGCTCCCTCTAGACACATGGGGGGGCCTGGGTGGCTCTGCTCCAAATGATATGACAGACTTTGAAGATGCCCCATGGAAGGCCTCACCCACCCTGGGGAGCAGAAAGGAAATGGGATGGAGATTGGTGGAGGGAGTACAGGGGAGGACAGGAGGGTGCAGGCAGGAACTGGATTGACACAAAAAAAAAAGCTTGTTTCAAATTTAAATTTTAAAAATTATCAAAAAAAAAAAAAAAAAAAAAAAAAAGGAAGGAAGAAAAAAGAATAAGCCAGTGGCCCCAGGATTTCTTCATTGGTCACTCTTTCTCTTCTCTATATTTCAAGGGAACTTACCAACCTCAGCAAGCTGCACTCTGCAAGCTCTCAGGTGAGCTTGGGTCCTTCTGAAGTCAGTCAAAAGAGGATTCTACAGAAGCAGAGACCCACAGCTAAGCACTAAGCTGAATTCCTGAAATCCAGTTGTAGAGAAGGAGGTTGATGAGCAAAGGGGTCAAGACTATGCTGGGGAAACCAACAGAAACAGCTCACCTGAACAAGGGGGAGCACATGGACCCCAACTGACATCTTAGGAACCAGCCCCGCTTCACATGGGTGTCAGTTATGAGACTTGGGCAGTCTATGCGGCCTCTGGTAGTGGAACAATATTTATTCCAAGTGTACGAGTGGACACTGGGAGCCCATTTCCCATAGAGGGATACTCTCTCAGCCTAGGCACATGTGGGAGGGCCTAGGCCCTGCCCCAAATGATATGACAGAATTTGATGTTCTCCCAGGGAAGGACTCACCCTTTCTAAGGAACAGAAGAGGGATGAAATGGAGGTTGGTGGGGGGCATGGGAGGATGCAAGGAGAGGGAACTGGGATTGATACATAAATAAGATTGTTTCTAATTTAAATAAAACAAAAAAGAAGGCTTCTATAGAATGAAGAAGCCAGAATGCTGTCCACACTCAGTACAATGGGAGGTAGCTTCAGCAAAGCTCTAAAGTTTAAAATACATGATGGTGATTCTGAACAGTCTGAGCATGACTCCAGTTCCTTTCTGGAAAGTCTAGACACTTCTCTCTGCTTTAATTTGAGGGTCTCACTGAGCTTACAGTGGTGGCCTCCTGTCACTGCTAATGTTCAGGAGTTGCTTCTTGAAAGTGAGCTGGCCAGGGTACAAAAATGTAAGAAACTCCCCCCACCAACCCCGCCCCGCAACCTAGGCCAGCAAGTACAGGCTCGGCAGCTGAGGGCGAGTGCCTCCTCAGATCTGTGCTCTAGCTGTGTGGCTTGGCTGCATTCTAATATAGGTTCAACATCCTCGTGGTTTCTTCATTGTCCAACATCCCACCTAGCACTCTTCCATCACTTGCACTGCATTTGCCAGGATGTAGTGAGATAAAATTCCATTCATCTTTTCTTTTCCTTTTTTCTTTAAAAAAAATTGAAAATAGATTCTTCGTTCATACAATAATTCTGACCACAGTTTCCCCTCCCTCAACGCCTTCCAGTTCCTCCCTGCCTCCCATCTCCCCCATATCCATTCCCCCTCCATTTCTCTTCAGAAAGAGCAGGCTTCTAAGAGACAACAACCAAAGCAAACAGGACAAAACAAGATACAATATGACAAGGCAAAAGCCCTCATATGGAGGCTGAACAAGCAAAGTCAATAGGAGGGAAAGAGGTCCCAACACCAGGCAAAAGAAAACCAGAGAGTTTAGTGGCCCTATCCTTGTAGGGGAGGAGGACCAGAACTTTGTTCTCTCTTATCTCCTTTCTCCTGTTTTTCCTCTAGTTGTCTCTTTTCTCTATTTGATTACACTCCCCACACAAAGACACAGTTTTATGTAACAGAAGTGCTCTATCTTCTATGCTCCAGGGATAAATCTCCTGGGAAAGCATTCTTTTGTGGACCCATCTCAACCTCATGTGCCAGTTACTGAAACCAACACATACATGTAGAATGCTTGAGGAGTGTACTGAACCACGTCTGCCATTTTAGATAGGAATGACAAGAGGAATGTGGGAAGATGGTGCCATATGTAGACTCTTACAAAGGTACACGGTTAAGGTAGTGAAGGAAGATCTTTCTATAAGGGAGACTCTATTCTGAGAAATGTGAACAATCAATATTTGCCATATGAATTTTATTCAATATGTTCAATATAAAGTTCAACACTAGAAATAATTAATGTCTCAGGTGTGTTAATGACTCTTACTTTTTAAGATTAAGACAGTACTTAATAATTGATAATGGTAAATGTTGAGTCTATCACTAAACTAAATAGATATTTGAGTTTCTACCTAATGTGTGGTGGTAGCAAATATAGAACACAAAATCTCTTCTGTCATAATATTTTATCAAGGGAGATTCAAATAGATATCTTAGTTAGGGTTTCTGTTGCTGTCTTAATACACCACAACCAAAAGTAACTTAGTGAGAAACTGGTTTATTTATTACAATTCTCAGAAGTCCCATTCCACCACTGAGGGAAGTCAAGACAGGTCTTGGAGGCAGAAATTCAAGCAGAAGCCATGCAGGAATGCTGCTTACTGGCTTGCTCCTTATGGCTTGCTTGGCCTGCTTTCTTACAGCATCCAGGAACACCTGCCTAGGGCTGGCACTGCCTACAATGGGCTCAGCCCTTCCACATCAACAATCAAAAAACATGCCACAAAGACTTGCCTACAGGCCAGTCTTGAGGAGGGTAATTTCTCAGTTAAGTATCCCTTTTCCCAGTTTGAGTCAAGTTGACATAGAAGCTAAGTAGCAAGATGTTAAAATTATACTGCAAACCATTTGACAAAGGTGAGTGCTAATGGAGAGTCTGTCAAGGGTTACTTTCCTGCTGAAGAAGTATTTGAGTTGATCTCTGGATGAAACACAAAAGTGATCTAAACTAATTGATGTGAAATAATAGTATCGCCAGTAAAATGAACAAAGTAAGAGCAAGTGTCTTGGGAGAGGAAATGATTGGCATGCTTACAAACAGTTGTGCCTGGAATCAAGGGAGGATGGGGTCAGCAATTACAAAACAACCTTAGACACATAACAGAGCTGAATCTCATGGAAAGACATTTATTAATCAAGTTAGAATTATTTATTTATCAGCTTCATGCCCCAGTTCACAAGTTTTCCACTGATAAGAATAAAAAAGTCAATATCATTGTGAATCATGCTTTCTTTCATACCATAAAGGTGTTTTCTCTTTGATAGGTCATACTATTCTTAATAAGTAAGACACTTACCAGGGAACTTATGAGGGAGTCAAAACTCACAGAAAGACACTGAAAAATAAGGTCACTTAAGTTTATTTTTCAAATATGTTTTAGATTTCAGGGTTTTTTTTAGAACATCAGAAATGTATTATATTTACATGATTTCCACTGTACCGTCACCCCTTCTGACATTTCCCTCCCTACCTACTGCTTCTCAGATTTATGATTTCTTATTATATGAATATTAGTTATGTATATAATACATAACACATGTGAATATATAACAAACTGAATTCATTTAGTGTTCCTTATAGATACATGGGTTTATGGCTAACCAGTTAGAATTGGAAAACTATTAGGGTGTTTGCCCCTGGAAAAACTAATTATTTCTCTCTCAGCAGCCAATAATTGACTATAGCTCTTCACATAATACTGGGGGAATTGTGAAATTTTTCCCACGCCCATTGGAACGTTTACTGGTATGCTCATTATGGGAGGCTTGTTCAGTGTCAGGCAACTGAGTTTTCATGGGGGCAGCAACACTGTCATGTCTAGAAAAGTGCTATATTGCTCAAGAAATCCTGGTCCCGTGGCTTTTACAATCTTTCCACTCACACTGATTTTGTTACCTGAGCCTTAGCTGTATGGGCTGTGTTACAGATGTACTAATTGGGGCTGGATTCTTCACAGTCACTTATTCTCTGCATTTTAACTGGTTATGTGTCTATGCAGTAGCCTCAGTCAGCTGCTTCTCTGATCAAGGATAAAAACCATATGCTTCTATGGATATATAAGGATAAGTGATGAAATTGCAAATATATATATATATATATTTAATTATAATTATATATATAAATATATATATATATATATATATATATATTGTTTACAGAGATAGTATTAGCAGTTTCTACTCTAGGTTCTATGACATCTGTACCCATGGGTAGTTGATGGGGTTTGTAGTACCAATCTTGTTGAGCATGCCTTAAGTCCAACTAGACAACCATTGGTAACACTCAAGATCTAAGTACCACTATAGCACCATTGGGGTATCTTGTATTAGTCATTGTTGAGTTTCACAGGTTTATAGCTGGGTAGGACTGTAGATTACTTTTCTTCTGGAAGCTTGCATAGTAATGGATATGAGAGCTAGTCCTCAGGAAAAAGGATTCCAAGTTAGCACCAGGCTCACACCTCCAAATCCTGTGTCAGAAGTATGTGGTGTCTTCAGTAATAGGGTTATGATCTTCAAGTGCTGGTTGCCAGCCAAAGGTAATGGCAATAGCCTATATTGTTGGAAGGGGAGGTCCTCTTGAACCAAGTTGAATAATGTCTTGAAGGGATGTAGCCCTTGCATGACACTTAAGTTTTTGTTATAAAATCTATAGCTTCTGTGGGAAGCACAATCACTCTGTATAGTGAAACTATAAATTTACACACACACACACACACACACACACACACACACAAATACATGTTTTCAAGCAAGCTTAAAAGATAATGCTTCCTTATATCTTTTGCAAATATCCTTGCTATTAACTTTGTCTCCTTCATCATTCTCCTTTTATTTGCTCCACCTCTAGTTAAGCCATCTCATTCCCCTACCTGTGTCCTACAATCTCTTTGATCTCTTTTTCTTAAACACATTCTTGCATATCTCTCATAATCCCTTTCTACTTTTTTAATTCTTATGGTAACTTCAGGTTGTGTACTCAAATATAAAGATTTGGAGCTAGGATACACAAATAGGACAGAGCACTTTCTGTTTTGTTTTGGTTTTTTTGTTTGTTTGTTTGTTTTATTTTGTTGTTGTTTTGTGTTTTTTGGGGGGGAGTCTGAGTTTGTTACAGCAGTATACCATTTTCTAGTTCTCTCCATTTACCTGCAAATTTTATTATCTCATATTTTTGCTACTAAATAAGATTCTATTATATATACACACATATAATTATACCTCACATTTTAGGGTTTGTTTTTATTTTTACTTATTCTTTTCTCACATAACACACCCTGACTGCAATTTCGCATCCTTCCTGTCTTCCCAGCACCTGCCTTTGACCTCCCATCTGATCCTCGGTTTCCCTTCAGAAAAGAGCAGGCCTCCCAGAGAAACCAAGCAAACACTGCATAACAAGACACAATAAGACTTGGCATAAAGCCTCATATCAAGGCTGGGTGAGGCAACCAAGAAGGAGGAAAAGGGTCATAAAAGCAGGCAAAAGAGTCAGAGATAGTCCTATTCTCACTGTTAGGACTATCACAAAAACCCCAAGCTAAACAACCACAACATATATACAGAGGATCTAACTCAGACCTTATCCAGCCTCCTTGATTGTCATTTATGTCTCTGAGAGCTCCTATGAGCCCTTTTTAGTTGATCATGTGGGCCATGTTCTCCTGGTGTCCTTGACCCCTCTGGCTCCTACAATTCTTCCTCCCCCTTCTTCTGTGGGGGTCCCTGTGCTCTGTCTAATATTTGGCTGGGGGTCAACATTCATTCAACTGAAGGATATTTATGTTTTCGTTTTGCTTTTTTGCTTTTTTTTTTTTTTTTTTTTTTCACTTTTTAGTTACTGTGAATACAGTGGCAGAGAACATAGCTGAACAAGTACCTGTGGAGTAGAACACTGAGTGCTCTGGGATTGTGCCAAGGAGTGGTATAGCTGGGTCATATGGTACATTTACTCTTTGCTTTCTGAGAATTCACATTGCTTTCCAGAGTGGCTTCAATAGTTTGCAAGCCTATCAGTAATGAATGACAGGTGCCCTTTGCCAACATCATCACCAGCATCTGTTTTCAGTAGTTTTTGTGATCTTAGCCGTTCTGACTAAAATGATATGAAAGCTCAGAACAGTGTGAATAAGTATTTGACTGATTGCTAAGGAGGTAAACCAAACACTTTTTAGACATTTCTTGGCCGTTTTATTTTCTCTCTGCTCAGGTCTGTCACCCATTACAAAAAAAGAATTATTGATAGTGCCATATTTACTTAGTTTCACTTATTCATTTGATTTTTGGCACTAGCAACTGTGAATATTGTTCTTTCCTCCTGAGGATCAATCAGTGTTTCCCATTGATTTGTTTGTTGGCTGGCCTCAAACTCAGAGATATCTGTCTGCCTCTGTCTCCCTACTACCAGGATTAAAACTGTGTGTTACCATGCCCAGCTGACTCCCGGCTGATTTTAACTTTATGCTATTGTTAGAAAACATATATTATAAATTCCATCAGCTTAGATATTAGTTATGTAGATAACAAATAATTCATCATTGGCAAGTGAAAATTAGTCTGGGAACTGACATCACTGTGTTGTTTTTGCTGCTGCTGCTGCTGGTTGGTTGTTTTTCAGACAGTAACAGCTTTGCATTGTAAGTCACTGAGTTGTTAAGACCAGTGCAGCGATCAGTAGTACCACCACTTTACACAGATGAGGATGAAGGCTTTTGACAGTGGTCCTCAGATGGACATTAATAGTTTTCAGAATATAAAACGAAGTGAACTTTAGTAAACACCCAACAAAAAGGCACATACATTTCCTTTGACTAGCGTTTCTCGTGGCTATTGTTCAAGAATTCTTTTACACAAAAGTCTTGTTTGGGTTCCGTATTTTGTTCCACTTTATAAATTTTGGCAGAAATGCTTTTTTTCATGGAATCACAAAAGCCCCTGGGTATCCAAACAATCCCAAGCAAACGGAACAGTGCTGGGAAGATTAAGATTCCAGATTTCAAGATATATTAGAGCCATTTTGTATTGTGCTGTTTGTTTCTTTGAGGTTTTGTGTTTTTTTTTTTTTTTTTTTTTTTTTTTTTTTTTTTTTTGGCTGGCTTGTTGTTGCTGTTTTCTGTTCTTTTAGCTCTTTTTATATTCTACACACCAATTCCAATTTTTCAGATGCATAACTGGCAAAGATTTTCTCCCACTGTGTCCTTCCTCTTCACTTAACTGGTTGCTTCCTTTGCTGGACTGGAATGGTTTAGTTTTATAACAATTAAGGTTTTATTTGTCAGTTGTTGGCCTTAATGCCTGAGTGAATGGAGCTCTATTCAGAAAGTCCTTTTTAGAACTTATATGCTGTAGAGCACTGCTTATGTTTTCTTCTCCAGTTTCAGAGATTCAGGTTTCATATTGAAACCTCTCATCCACTGGAGTTTACTTTTGTGCAAGGTGATAGATAGGTGTAGATATGAATCTAATTTCATTCTCCTACATGGGCACATCCAATTTTCCTGGTACAGTTTGTTAAAGATTCTGCCTTTCCTCTACCATATGTTTTCTCTATCAAAGAGGAGATGTATTTAATTACATGTGTTCATATTTTATTGTCCTATTTTGTTGTATTGATCTATAAGTATGCTTTTGCATCAGGATTTTTGTTTGCCGTTGTTACAAACTATTTTTTGTTACCATGGGTCTGTAATGCAGCTTGAAATGTGGTATGACTATCCCTCCAGCATTACTCTGTTCATTTGGGTTTACTTCAGCTGTTTTGGATCATCTGTGCTTCCATATGAAATTGAAGATATTTTCCTATTTCTGTGAAGACTATCATGGAGATTTTGGCTAGCATTGCACTGATGCTGTAAATTGTTTAGAGTAGAATGGTCATTTTCACAACATTATTTCCACTAATGTATGAGTATGGGAGTGCTTTCCATCTTTTAGTGTCTTCTTCAATTTCTTCAGAGAGTCAACGTTTTCATTGTAGATGAACCTTTTTCAGGGTTATTCCTAGATATTTTATTTTAGAATATGAGTGCAAGTTTTTCTATGATCTCTTTCTCAGCATTATCTGTCTTTAGTATACCAAAAGAGGATGGATTTTTTAAAAGTTACATTGGTATCCTAAAACTTTGCTAAAAATGTTGATTGTGTTTAGTTTTTCTGTGGAATCCTCAGGCTTCCTTATACACAGTGTCATATCTTCTACAAGTAGGGATTACATTTCACTTCTTCCAATATTTGCAAGCCTTTAATTTCCCTTTCTTATTGCTCTAACCAGATCTTTAAGCACTATATTGAAAAGGAATAAGAATCGTGGTAAGCCCACTCTCCTTTTGATTTTGATATGATTGCTTTGAGTTTTTATACATTTAGGATGGTGTTGACTGTGAGTTTGTCAAATATAGCTTTCTTACTTTTCAGTACCCTCCCTCTAGTCTCTCTAGAATTTTTACCATGAAGAAATTTTGGACTTTTGTCTGCTTCTATTGAAAGGGCTGTAGAATTTTAATCTTTAAATCCATTTGCATGATTTATTAAATTGATCGATTGTGTATGCTGAATCTGTGTATGTTGTGATTGTGTATGTTTGAATCTGTGAGATAAAGCTACCCAACTGTTGCGGATGATCACCTTTTATATATTCCTGTATTCTGTAAGCAAGCATTTTACTGAGAATTTTTGCATAGCTCATAATATAAAAGCGAATGCTGGAAATGTTTACAAAGCTAAACATGTTCAGATTTCATAGAATTGTCACTTTCAATTTTTAAATGAATCATACCAAGTATTAGGTTTCATTATGGCAGCCTTCACATAAAATTTGTCTTTGCTCTACTCCCTGATGTTCATCCTCTGTCCCCATCTCTCTTGTATCTTCCTATAAGCTTGTCCATCATAGACAGGACATATACATGTTAATTTGATTAAAGTAAACATATTTGCACTTCAGGTAGGTTATTTTCCAAATAAAAATTAGGAATACTTCTAATGCACTTTAAGACAAGAGGTGAAAGATGTCATTCTGTAAATTTGTTTCTTTTATTGGTTAATGAATAAAGCCCTGTTGGCCAATAGGAAAGCAAGAAAGGCAGAACTAGGAGAGAAGGAAGATTTGGGGGAAGTAGGAGGAGATTCACAATGTAGAGACTTGAAAGAATAGAGGTCCCGATCCTCTTTCCTGTAAGAAAAGACCATGTGGGAATACTTAGATTAATAGAAATTGGTTAATATTTAACACAGAGCTAGGCAATAAGAAATGCTAGTAATAGGCCAACAGCATTATGTCTAATACAGCGTCTCTGTGTGTTATTTGGGACTGGCGCGTCTGTGGGACCAGGCCTGGCAGGAAAACTACTCATAACAAAATGGCACCTGTAACTTGGTCCTGAGAACTTTCACTTAAAACTTAACAAAAGCTTATAAAGGGGTTTTAGAATCAAAAGAACAGAGATAATCAAGGCTTCTTTGTAGCAACTTTTTTGTCAGTTGGGCTCTGTTTTGCTAGAGACAAGCAGAGATTTGCACAGCTCCTTTTAGGAAGATTTCCTGACTCAGCATAGTGGCAGAAAACCAGAAGGCTTTTAAAGAGCTCTGCTAACAACTTAATGGTGTGTATGAGAGCTGGCAATGACAGTGACCACATCTCCGAACCAGCAACATGCTGCTGGATGGCAGCATAGACCAAGGCAGTGCACACAGCTCTCAGTTCTGATGGTAAAAGTACCCGCTGCTATCTTGGATAGACTGCAGCTAATACAGTTATGGTTTTCATTTGACCAATGTTGTTTACCAGATAAAAGACTTGTGGCCAAAAAAAAAATAAAGATTTACAGGAAAGACAGATTCAGATTTAAAAAAAAAAAAATTAAAGGTTTACAGTGTGCTTTAAAATATACATAGTCTTGGGAGAGAAAAAGAAACAGGATAAAATGGTTTTAAAAAGAATAATAAAAAGAACATGGGTCTCAGTTGGAAGGCCTGGCCAGTCTACGGGACCCCAGACAGTGGAACCAGGATGTATCCCTGGTGCACAAAAGGACTTTGGGAGCACATCCCCATGTTGGTATACTCCTTTAACCTAGAGACAGATTTAGATGACCCCTCCAGGAAGGCATTACCCTATGTGTGGAGTGGGAGGGGGATGGGATGGGAGGGTGGTCAGGGGTCATGGGAGGGTGGAAGAGAGGGAGGGAGGGATGGAGAGGGAACTGGGATCGATATGTAAAATAAGAAAAATAAATGAATAAAACAAAAAATAATTAAGAAAAAGAAAGGAAGGAAGAAAGGAAGGAAGGAAGGAAGGAAGAAAGAAAGAAAGAAAGAAAGAAAGAAAGAAAGAAAGAAAGAAAGAAAGAGAGTAGCTGGGTATGGTAGCACACAGCTTTAATTCCAGCACTCGGGAGGCAGAGGCAAACAGATTTCTGTGATTTCAAAGTAAACCTAATGTACAGAATGAATTCCAGGGCAGCCAAAGTTACACAAAAAAATCCTGTCTCAAAAAATGAAAAAATAAAAGTAAAAAAAAAATAGAGTGATAAGCCACATAGATGTAAAGTACACAAAGAGTCTGGATACTATCTGCTATCATGTTTTCTTTAAATTACTCAATTACTAATGAAGAAATAATTGCTACAACACACTTGATTATCAATTCTGCTAAATTAATCCAATGTATATATTTTAAAAATGTTTTGACTTTATTAAGTCTAAGGTCAGGTTACTGGGGAAAAGAATTTCTATTTTTGTTTCCATAGAAAATGAAAAGCTGTGGACTCCTTCCAGTCTAACATGGTTTGATCAAGCCAGACCCCATGAAACAGTGTTCCAAGTGATCCAACATTCAAAACAGCTGGGACAAGGCAGCCCTGCAGACCACTACAGCCAGGATTTCTGTGTCTTCTTAGGATCCCCATGACAGCACCCGCTACCAGTAGGAAGCAGTTTAGAAAGAATTACACACAAATTCCCAAATATTGTCTATAAATGTTTTCATTTAAATGGTGTTGGTTATAAATGGTTAATGATCACAACCAATCTGTTTTTAAAGGTAAAAAGGGGATTATGATATAGAAATGTATACTTTGTTTTGGAATGGGTTTTCATTTATTGATACAAATTTAAGGTCAATTTTATGATATGTATATTTTTCCTCATATTTAGGTATTGTGTTTATATAGTTCATTTAGAAATGTAATGTATAATTTAATATTTTTCCTCTTGTTTAGGTATTATGTTTATATAGCTCATTTGGACAAGATACTGCTCTAGTATGGACTGTTTGACTTTATAGTGTATAAACCAGATATGCAGGACCCACAGGAAAGTGACTGCTGATACAAAATGGACATTGCTACAGGGCTCCTACTTCATGGAAGAGTCTGCCAGACAGTCTGTCTATAGGACACAGAGAAAAGTGACTGACAAACTGCCAACACAGATGGACAGTTTAAAGTTTCCTGCTCTGCTAAGGAGTCTGCCAGACACACTATGGCCTATGGGCTGAAGATGGGACATTACAGAAGAACTTCATGTGACTGATCAGGTAGTAAGATGTCTCTGTCATTTCTAGAGTTTATATATTATCCTTCTGTGGTCATTGAATACAGATACTTAAGATTATAGTTTTCCTTAGGATTAAAGATAAATTACATATAGGACTTTAGACTCACAAAGATAGGATAGATGATAAAATATTTTCTTTGAATCTTACTAAATGTTAATGGACTGAACATTGTTAACTATAGTTCTTATTTGATAACTGTTTTGTTATATATTTTATTATGTTATAGTTAAAACCCTTCTTTTTATTTTAGACAGAAAAAAGGAGATGATGGGAGATGTCATTCTGTAAATATGTTCCCTTATTGGTAATGAATAAAGCACTGTTGGCCAATAGGAAAGCAAGATAGGCAGGACTAGGAGACAAGGAGGATGCAGGACGTAGTAGGGAGGAGATTCAAAATGTAGGACCAAGAGAGAATTCTGGGCCCTCTCTCTGGTAAAATAAGGCCACGTGGAAATACTTAGATTAATAGAAATGGGTTAATATTTAAGACAGAGCTAGCCAATTATATATATTACAGCATCTCTGTATGTTATTTGGGGCTGGCACTGCTCTGGGACCAGACCAGTGGGAAAATATGCTCGTAACAGACAAGGGCACTGTTTATTGAGCTATAGATCTCAGTTCTTCTCAAGAAAAAAAAATATTGTAAAACAAAGTTCTACAGAAACAGATGACCTAAACAAGGGGGAACTCATGGACCACAGACTTATAGCTGGGAAACCAGCATAGGACAGACCCAGAAACCCTGAACATGGGTATCAGTTAGGAGGACTGGGAAGTCTATGGGGCCTCTGGTAGTGGATCAGTATTCATCCTTAGTATACAAATGGACTTTGGGGGTCCATCCCACACAGAGGGATACTTGCTCAGCCTAGACACATCACGGAGTGTCTAGACCCTGCCCAAAGTGATGTGATGGACTGTGAAGATGCCCCATGGAAGGATGGCCTCACCCTCCCTGGGAAGCAGAAAGGGGACAGGATAGGGGATCAGTGGGGGGGGGCAGGGGAAGAGGGAAGGGAGAGGGAACTGAGATTGACATGTAAAATAAGATTGTTTCTAATTTAAATTAAAAAATCATAAAATGAGTTCTAAATGTTTGTAAGGCATGGGATCTTTTAAGAACCTGCAGTAAACATTATAAATTCTTGGTAGGAAAAAGCTACACACAGAGATACACTTAAAATTATGTACATTGATTTCATTCATGACATAACACTTACCTAAATGAGGTATATTTAATTCATTTCACTGTTACCATTATACAAAGAGGCAGGGGCACTATTATACTATTACATGTGATTTTAGTAATTCATGTATATTAACATTCTTTGGTGTTGGGTTTGTTTAAACCAGCAATTCCTCTTGTTTACTGTATTGCCAAGTTTTAATGTCAACAGTGTTTATTTTTCATCATAACATTAGCATCATTTAAACATTTGAGTATGTAAACTTAGAAAATTTCTACCAGACAAATAAAATACACATCATAATGTCATCTCATGAGAGAATACTTCACTGTGTTTCATTAGGCTTTTCCTTGCATGGTGCTTCTACATGTGACTCATATCCTATGTGAATGGAAATATAGGACATAATTTGTAGACAAGCAGTGTTGACATCCTTAAAAAAAATTGACGCACTATATATGTTTGGTCATCTACATGTTCCCTTTTTTTATTTAAATTTGAAACTAGCTTGTTTAACATGTCAATCCCAGTTCCTTCACCTTTCTCTCCTCCCCTGTACCCCTTCCAACCCACATCCCACCCCCCTTTTTCTTCCCGGAGGGGGTGAGGTCTTACGTGGTGAGTCTTCAAAGTCTGTCATATCATTTGGGGCAGGGCCTAGGCCCTCCCCCATGTGTCTAGGCTTAGAGAGTATCCTTCATTGTAGAAGGGGCTCCCAAAATTTGTTCATATACTGGGAATAAATACTGATCCATTACTAGAGGCCCCATAAACTGCACAGTCCTCCTAACTGACGCCCACATTCAGAAGGTCTGGGTTGGTGCTATGCTGGTTTCCCAGCTATCAATCTGGAGTCCATGATCTCCCTCTTGTTCAGGTCAGCAGTTTCTGTGGGTTTCTCCAGCCTAGACTTGACCCTTTTGCTCATTACTCCTACCTTTCTGCAACTGTATTCCAGGAGTTTGGCTCAATGTTTAGTTGTGGATGTCTGCTTCTGCTTCCATCAGCTACTAGATGAAGGCTCTAGAATGGATTATAAGGTAGTCATCAATCTCATTATTCAGGAAGGGCATTTAAGGTAGCCTCTCCACTATTGCTTAGATTTTTATTTGGGGTCATCTTTGTAGATCTATGGACAGTTCCCTAGTGCCAGATTTCTCATTAAACCTATAATGGTTCCCTCTATTATGCTATCTCTTTTCTTGCTCTCCTCTATTTTTTTCCTGACTCAGTCTTCCTGCCCCTTCATGATGTTCTCTCCCCTCATCTTCCCCACTTCCCTTTTTCCTAACTCCCTCTCCCCTACCCCCATGCTCCCAATTTGCTCAGGAGATCCTGTCCATTTCCCCTCCTCCAGGGGATGTATGTCTCTCTTAGGGTCCTCCTTGACCCCTAGCTTTTCTGGTAGTGTGGATTGTAGGCTGTTAATCCTTTGCTCTATGATCAAAATCCATGTATTAGTGAGTACAAACCATGTTTGTCTTTTTGTGACTGGGTTACCTTCCTTAGGATGGTTTCCTGTAGTTCCATCCATTTGTCTGCGAATTTCGAGATTCCATTGTCCCCCCCCCCCACCCCACTGAGTAGTACTCCATTGTGTAAATGTACTACATTTTCTCTATTCATTCTTCTCTTGAGGGAAATTTAGGTTGCTTCCAGGTTCTGGCTATTATAAATAATGCTGCTATGAACATGTTGAACAGATATCCTTGTTGTGTAAATGTGTATATTTTGGGTAAATGCCTAAGATTAGAATTACTGGATCTTGTGGTAGACTGATTCTCATTTTCCAGAGAAACCACCATACTGATTTCCAAACTGACTGTATGAGTTTGCACACCCACCAGCAATGGAGGAGTGTTCTCCTTTCTCTACGTCCTCTCTAGCATAAACTGTCTTTGGTGTTTTTGATTTTAGCCATTCTGGCAGGAGTAAGATGGCCTCTAAGAGTTGTTTTGATTTGCATTTCCCTGATATCTAAGGATGTTGAGCACCTTCTTAAGTGTCTTTCAGTCATTTTATATTCCTCTATTGAGAATTTTCTATTTAGTTATATACCCATACTTTTTAATCGAACTATTTGGTTTTTGGTAACTAGCTTCTTGAGTTCTTTGTATATTTTAGAAATAGTCCCTCTGTTAGATGTGGGGTTGGTGAATAGCTTTTCCCATTCTATGGACTGCCATTTTGTCTTGTTGACTGTGTCCTTTGCCTTAAAGAAGCTTTTCAGTTTCAGGAGGTTCCATTTATTAATTGTTGATCTCAGTGTCTGTGCTACTGGTGTTTTGTCCAGGAAGCAGTCTCCTGTACCAATTTGTTCAAGGGTACCTTCCACTTTCTCTTCTAAAAGGTTCAGTATGACTGGATTTATGTTGAGGTCTTTGATCCATTTGGACTTGAGTTTTATGCATGGTGATATATATGGATCTATTTGCAGTCTTCTACAAGTAAGTATCCAGTTATGTCAGCACAATTTGTCGAAGATGTTTATTTTTTCCATTGTATAATTTTAGTTTCTTTGTCAAAATTCAGGAATTCATAGGTGTGTGGGTTAATAACATGGTTTTCTATTCAATTCCATTGTTCTGCCTGTCTATTTTTGCACTTTTACCAAGGTATTTTCAGGAGTACAGCTCTATAACAGAGCTTGAAGTTAAGGATGTTGATGCCTCCGGAAATTCCTTTATTATGCAGGGTTGGCTATCCTGGGTGTTTTGTTTTTCCATATAAAGTTGAGTATTGTTCTTTCAAGGTCTGTGAAGAATTGTGCTAGAATTTTGATGGGTATTGAATTGAATCTGTAAACTGCTTTTGGCAAGATTGCCATTTTTACTATGTTGTTCTTACTCATCCAGGAGCATGGGAGATCTTTCCATTTTCTAGTATCTTCTTTCTTTCTTTAAAGCCTCAAAGTCCTTATTATATAGGTCTTTCATTTGTTTGGTTAGCAATACCCCATGATATTTTATGTAGTTTTTGGCTATTGTAAAGGGTAGTGATTCTCTGGTTTCATTCTCAGACATTTTATTGTCTGTATATTGTAGGGCTACTGATTTTTTTTGAGTTAATCTTGTATCCTGCCACTTTGCTAAAGGTGTTAATCAGCTGTAGGAATTCCTCAGGTCACTTATGTAAACTATCATATCATCTACAAATAGTGAAAGTTTGACTTCTTCCTTTCCAATTTATTTCCACTTGAATTCCTTTTCTTGTCTTATTGTTCTAGCGAGGCCTTCAAGTATAATATTGAGGAAATATGGAGAGAGTGGACAGCCTTATCTTGTTCCTGATTTTAGAGGAATCACATTGAGTTTCTCTCCATTTAGTTTGATGTTGGCTGCTGATTTGCTGTATATTGCTTTTATTATTTTTAGGTATGTTCCTGTTATCCCTGATCTCTCCAAGATCTTATCATGAAGGAGTGTTGGATTTTCAGCATCCAGTGAGATGCTCTTGTGGTTTTTCTTTTTCAGTTTGCTTATATGGTGGATCACATTGATGGATTTTCTCATGATGAACCATTCCTGCATCCCTGGGGTGAAGCCTACTTTGTCATGGTGGTTGATTTCTCTGATGTGTTCTTGGATTCAATTTGTTAGTATTTTATTGAGTATTTTTGCATCAATGCTCATGAAGGATATTGGTCTGTAGTTCTCTTTCTTAGTTGTATTTTTGTGTGGCTTGAGTATCAAAGTAATTGTAGCCTCGTTAAAAAAAGAGTTTGGCAATGACCCCTTGGCTTCTATTGTGTGGAACACTTTGATGAATATTGGTATTAGCTGTCCTTTGAATTTCTGATAGAACTGTGTACTAAAAACATCTGGCCCTGGGCATTTTGGGGTTGGGGCGTAGACTTCTGATGACTGCTTCTATTTCATTAAAAGTTATAGATCTATTTAAATTGCTTATCTGTTCTTGATTTACTTTTGGTAAGTTACATCTATCCAGAAAATTGTCCATTTCCATTAAATTTTCTAATTTTGTGGAGTACAGGTTTTCAAAGTATGACTGGAAGATTATTTGGATTTCCTCAGTGCCCATTGTTATTTCTTCCCCCTTTTAATTTCTGATTTTGTTAATTTGCATGTTAATTTGTTAATCTGCCTTTTGGTTAGTTTGGATAAAGGGTTGTCTATCTTGTTGATTTTCCCGAAGAACCAACTCTTTATTACATTGATTCTTTGTATTGTTTTTCTAGTTTCTGCTTTATTGATTTCAGCCCTTAATTTTATTACATCCTGGCATCTACTCCTCTGGGGTGAGTTTGCTTATTTTTGTTCTAGAGCTTTCAGTTGTGCTGTTAATTCTCTAAGGTGACTATTCTCCTGTTTATTCATATAGATAGTGCTATGAACTTTCCTTTTAGTACTGCCTTCAAAGTGTCCCATACGTTTGGGTATGGTGTGTCTTTATTCACATTGAATTCTAGGAAGTATTTCATTTCTTTCTTTATTTCTTTCTTGAAGCAGGAATGGTATATTGTTCAATTTCCATGAGTTGTAGAATTTCTGCAGTTTGTGTTGTTGTTGAATTCTAACTTTAAAACATGGCTGTCTGATAAGATACAGGGGGTTATTCCAATTTTTTTGTACCTATTGAGGCTTTTAGAGAAGGCTCCATGTAGCACTGAGAAGTAGGTATATTCTTTTGTGTTTGAATGGAGTGTTATAAATATCTGTTAAACCCAATTGGGTCATAACTTCTGTTAGTTCCTTTGTTTCTTTTTTTTAAGTTTCTGTATGGTGGACCTGTCTAGTATTGAGAGTGGGGTACTGAAATCTCCCACTGCATATGTGTGTAGTTTTATATGTGATTTGAATTTTAGTAATGTTTCTTTTATGAATGTGGTGCCTTTGTATTTGGGGCATATGTTCAGAATTTAGACTTCATCTTGATTCCTTTCTCCTATGATGAATGAGAAATGCCCTTCTTTATCTCTTTTGATTGATTTTAGTTTAAAGTCTTATTTGTTAGACATTAGGATTGCTACACCTGCCTGTTTCTTGGGTCCATTTGATTGGAAAATCTTTTCCCAACCCTTAACTATGAGGTAATATCCATCTTTGAAATTGAGGTGTGTTTCTTGTATGCGGCAGAAGGATGGATTCTATCTTCATATCCATTCTCTTAGCCTGTGTCTTTTTATAGGCAAATTAAGACCATTAATACTGAGGGATATTAATAACCACTGATTGTTAATTCTTGTTTGTTTTGGATATGTTGGTTGAGGTATTGTGTGTGAATTTCCTCCTTTTTTCTTTTTGCTGTTGGTAAAGTGGGATTTTCTATTTCCTATGTTTTTGTGGGTGCAGTTAACTTGGGTTGGAGTTTTCCTTCCAGAACTTTCTGTAGGGCTGCATTAGTTGATATGTATTGTTTAAATCTGGTTTTGTCATGCAATGTCTTGGTTTCTCCATCTATAGTGAGTGAAAACTTTGCTGGGTATAGTAGTCTGGACTGACATCTATAGTCTCTTAGTGTAGGTACAATATCTATCCAGGACTTTCTGGACTTCAGAGTTTCCATGGAGAAGTCAGGTGTAATTCTGATAGGTTTGCCTTTATGTATTACTTGGCATTTTTCCTTTACTGCTTTTAATATTCTTTATTCTGTATGTTTGGTATTTTTATTATTATGTTGGGGATTGTTTTTGTGGTCTACTCTATTTGGTGTTCTGTAAGCTTCTTGTACTTTCATTGCCATGTCTTTCTTTAGGTTGGGAGTGTTCTTCTATGATGTTGTTGAATATATTTTCTGAACATTCTAGTTAGGTTTGTTCACCTTCTGTACCTATTATTCTTAGGTTTGGCCTTTTCACGGTGTTCCATATTTCCTGGATATTTTGTGTTAGTGATTTGTTGGATTTAAGATTTTCTTTGGTTGATGAATCTATTTCTCCTAGTGTATCTTTAATGCCTGAGATTCTCTCTTCCATCTCTTGTATTCTGTTGGTTGTGCTTACATCTGCACTTCAGCTTTTCTATTTTTCTATTTCCAGCATTCCAGACTTTTTTTTTTTTTTTTTTTTTTTGGTCTCTTTTCAGCTTTCAAACCTTACTTTCACTGTTTGAATTGTTTCTTGCAATTTTTGGTTTGTCATTTCTTTTAAGGATTTTCTCATTTCCTCTTTTAGGGTCTCTGTCGTCTTCATGAAGTTTTTTACAGTCATTCTCTTCTGCTTCATCTGTGTGGGGATATTCAGGTCTTGCTGGTATGGAGTCGCTAGACTCTGGTGGCGTTATATTGATTTTTCTGTTGTTGACTATGTTCTTCTTTCAATGCATGCCAGTAGGGTCTCTCTCTCTCTCTCCTGGTGGGTATGTGACCAAGGTTCTCTTCCAGTGGGTGCAAGCAGATCCAATACTCAGATGGCTCTTCTATTCCAGTGGGTGGTGGCAAGACTAGGACACTAGCAGACTCTGGATGGGCTGATCCGCTGGGATGGGTTACTGACGTGCAGGCCCTAGGCCTCAGGAGGCTCTGAGCAGGGCCCTGGAAACAGGCTGGAAAAAGGCCCAATCTTACCTCCTCCTGTCTTTGGAGCTGGGACTATGACACAGGCAGACTCTGGATGGGCAGGTCATCAGGGAAGAGCTCCCCCTCATGCAGTTCCCAGTCCTCAGGAGGCTCCAACAGTAAAGATTTTAAGAGTTACATTTAATTAAAAAAAAAAGAAAGAAAGAAAGAAACATGGAATGCATTCATCAGCTTTTTTTGATATTTTCAAAGTTAGAGAAAGTTGAAACAAGATGAGCAAACCACATTATAATTCTCAAACTAAAACAACATACTGCATACCAAATACTTGACCAATGAAGCCATTGGAACTGGATAGGAATGGAGTGTCAGAGTTCTGGGGACTGGGCAGAGGGAGAGCAGCTACCAGTACTATATGAGAAGGTATTGCTAATTTGGAAAGGAACTGAAATCAGTACAATACTTGGCGTGTAGTCAAGATACAATTGTAAGTAATTTTTCCTCTCTCCATGTTACCTTTTCAAATATGCTTACAGAAATTGATTGCATTGCTATTCTATATAAAATTAAAATCTCTCTTCAAGGAACATAAATTTCATTAGAATCTAAAATAGCATAATAACTTAAGTCTTTATTTCTATTATAAGATCAGAAGAAAGATATTTATATTTAAACATAGAAATATTTTCTTTAATTATTTATATTGAAATAAATGGAAGAAATATATACATATAAATGTGCATACATATATAATTATATAAAAACATACATACACATATAATGTTAAAATGGAGTTACCCTATAACAGGGCAAAAATGTCCCTACTAAACACTAGGGCCCAACAAGTAAAAAGCAAAGTGCCAGGGGTGGGTTACTTCTCTTGGGGTTGTTGGACAAGAGTTCCCATAGACCCACAAACACTATAGATTATTGTCTTGCTATGAATTATAGTCCAGCTCTTGAAAGTAAGACCCTGTCTTGGAACACGCCATATACTTAAGTCACAGACATGATGACCTCAAACTGGTATGAATCTACAGCTTAATCTCTGCTGACTAGCTTTCGTAGTGCTGGAAGATATTATGCAAGCTGCCAAAGGAGAAAATAATCATCAGTTACACACAGCTATAAACCCCAAAAGTTATAGTAATGACTAGCATGGCAAGATATATCTATTTGTACAACAATGGCATAGACATCAAGGAATGACAATCACTTTGGTGTATCAGGAAAAATGTTTCCTTGAAGTTGTTCATTACCTCTGGCTATTGCAATCTGTCTACACTCTCTTTTACAAATATCCATGAGATGTGAAGGGAGTTTGTGATGTAGATATTCCATTTAGAGCTAAGCACTCCCCTCATTCTGTTCAAGGTAGCCAGATATGGACCTCTATGTTAATGGTCACCTGTTATAAGAAATGTCTCTGATTAGGGTTGTGAGATACAATGAACTGTGGGTACGACAATAAAGCATTTGAAGTCATTTTAATACTATGTCTATTAACCAAATAGTAGTAGTATGTTTTCCTCTGGGGAAATGCATGTAGCTACATGTTATTGGCTCCATTAACAGAGCCAGGTATGGTTGCCATGTTGTTGAGTGGACCTTAGATACAACCAAAAGTGTTTGGTTATTTCCATCACATCAGTGCCACTATTGCAACAGTGGGCCTCTCGTCTCAAGACAGGTGTTATTGTAGCTTGCAGGGTTCATATTAGGTGAGACTGATGATTACTTTGATCACCTGGCAGCAAGCATAGCAGTATCCAGCATTATCAGTAGGAAAGAAACTCCCAAGTCAGTACTGAGTTAATTTCTCCATGTTCTGTAAATCAAGTACCTTGTGTCTTCAGTAGTAAGAACTTACTAGAATGTTCCACAGGATATCCGAGAAAAAAGTCAAAGGCCTATAATTTGGGGAAGGCTATGGGATGCCACTGGCCAACAACTCAAAACGAAGTAATCCTGGTACCAGGACTTTTTGTTTTGTTTTGTTTTTGTTAGTGTGTGGTGGTTAGTTGACATATTGTGCCCTCATTGTAGGGTAACACAATTTAAACTATTTTTATATATGTATGTGTACACATTTTAGTAAGCTTCTACAGTAATAGGCTTCCCTGTGGCTGTTTCAAATGGCCTATAATGTTAGTTATCTATCCCTTCATTTGCTGCTCAGCTTCCTATTCTCAATTCATTTAATGCTTTTTCTTCCTAATTCCCTTCCCCTGATATGAGTATCAGTGTGAAAGTTTCTCAAAAAGCTGGAAATTATCATACAATCCAGTTATACCACTTTGGGTCCTTTACCCAAAGGACTCTTGACTTTATCACTGAGACACCTGTTCTTCCAAAGTACTTATAATAATAAGAAAATGGAAACAATCTAGATTTCCATCAGCTGATGAATGGACAGTGAAAATTTGTCTATGGTACAATTATATATTATATTTAACTCTTAAGAAAAATGAAATTACAAATTTCAAGGGTAAAGAAATGTGACTTTAAACAATCATAACAATGGTAGAACAAGGTAGAACAAGGAAGATAAGCACCACATGTTTTCTTTCATATGTGGATGATATAGATGTCAGCTTTGAACCTTTAGATATGTGTGTGTGTATACTTATAGATACTAGGAAACTAGTAAGGAGTAATGGGAAAGGGGAACCTAACACTGATTTTTATGGAAAGGATATATTTGAAGCTATTTCCAAATATTTGTTTATTCCCAGGGTGTAGTGCTGCTCTCAGATCTTGTCAGAGAAGCTGCTTTTTACACTGACTGTCTGTGAATTCAGAGACTCACAAGTGAACATAAGTTATGATAAACATGAGCTACTACTGAGTGCTCAGTACTAAACAGGACATTTATAATTCATCCTCCAAGGCTCAGGAAACATCACAGAAGAGAGTATGGAAGTAATGTAAGATTTAGAAGATAAAAAAGGAATGTGGTAAAACACTGTCTTCTACAAATGACAGTTGAACTCACAAACTCACAACATTTGTAGTTACTTTCCCAAGACCTCTCCAAGACTGGACATATCAATACTCCTTCATGGATAAAGAGAGGCTCATAAGGCCCTGCCCCTTATGAGAAACCATACTTTCTATGGACTCATGTTCCATAAAAATAGCAGATTTTACTTGTAACAATTTTAAAATTTGTCTTCTTAAAACTACTTCACATCTTCTTTTACACACAGTTCCCCCTTTATATTCATTCACACATAATATCATCTGACACTAGGACTGTCTGGCTTCAGAGTCATTGCAGTTGCCATTTGTTGCATGCACCCCCCCCCAATGATGAAAGGAAACCATTTTATTATTGTATTTTTGAGACTTTGCTTCTCTGAAGCCCCATAGTGAGGGCCTGCATCCTACTCAATCAAGATTTATCATGAGTGAGATAGATATTTGACTGTGATCATGTCTCATGTGTTTTGATATGATATTTTGACTAATCCAGAACATTACCAGATGTGCATGAAGGAAATTAGTCCTACGGGAAGCTTGATTAGAGAGGAAAAAAAAACAAAAAAACATAAGATAACCTCAGTTGAGGGCAGTGAATGAGGCAGCAAGTGCCATTGGACTCCAGTGACCAGATTCTATTCTTTTATTATTATTATTATTGTTATTATTATTATTATTATTATTATTATTATTAATTTTACATACAAACCAAAGTTTTTCTCCCCTTCTCCCTTCCCCCTCCCTCCAACCATCTCCATTCATTCCTCAGAGAGGGTAAGGCCTCCCATGGAGAGTCAACAAAGCCTGGAATATTCAGTTGAGATAGGACCAAACTCCCCCCATCATGTTACCCCACATTAATGCTGAACAAGGTATTCCTGCCTAAAACTCTTTGTGGTTCTTAATCATGTCACCTGAAAGATAAAGTTCAAGATCATTACCAGTTATCAGTGAAGCGTTTTTACATTTAGACCAGAATGTAGCCCTGTATCACTGTTTATCATAGTCTCATGTTATTGTAATTTGCTATTGTCCTGAACTTTATGTTTCATCAGTGCAAAATTTCTTACAGGTTATTTTGAAGTGTTACTAACTTTCTTGCTTGAGATCGTTCCCTGCAAATTCAATGAGTTTCTTCCTCAACTTAAAGCATTTGCTTCTTCCATAAAGTAGTGTTCTGGAGTGAACCTTTGGAATCAGCTAATAGAGATCTTACCTTTAAAAGTTATTGCATGTGTATCTTGCCTAAAGAAATCTACAGATTCAATGCAATCCTCATTAAAATCCCAGCACATTTCTTCACAGACATTAAAGAAACAATACTCATCTTTATATGGAAAAACAAAAGATCCAGGACAACCAAAACAACACTGTAAAATAAAGGAACTTCCAGAGGCATCACCATCCCTGACTTCAAGCTCTATTATAGAGCTATAGTCCAGAAAACAGCTTGGTATTGGCATGGATATAGACAGGAAGACAAATGGAATTGAATTGAAAACCCTAATATTAACCCACACACCTACAAACACCTGATTTTTGACAAAGAAGCTAAAATCATACAATGAAAAAAAAAAAAAAGGAAGAAGGAAAAAAAAGCATCTTAAAGCATCTTCAACAAATGGTGCTGGCATAACTGGAGGCTGGCATGTAGAAGACTGCAGATAGATCCATATTTATCGCCATGCACAAAACTTAAATCCAAATGGATTAAAGAACTCAACATAAACCCAGTCACACTGGACCTCTTAGAATAGAAAATGGGAGGTACCCTTGAAATAATTGGTACAGGAGACTGCTTCCTGAAAATAACACCAGTAACTAATAAATGGGACCTCCTGAAAGTGAAAATCTACTCTAAGACAAAGGAAATAGTCAACAAGACAAAATGGCAGCTCACAGAATGGGAAAAAATCTTCACCAACCCCACATTTGACAGAGGGCCAATTTCCAAAATACAGAAAGAACTCAATAAGCTAGTTATCAAAATACCAAATAGTTTGATTAAAAAGTGTGGGTACATAACTAAATAGAGAATTCTCAATAGAGAAATATAAAATGACTGAAAGACACTTAGAAAGTGCTCAACATCCTTAGCCATCAGGAAAAGGCAAATCAAAACAACTCTGAGATACCATCTTATTTCTGTCAGAATGGCTAAAATCAAAAACACCAAAGACAGTTTATGCTGGAGAGGATGTGGAGAAAGGGGAACACTCCTCCTTTGCTGGTGGGAATGCAAACTCATGCAGCCAATTTGGAAATCAGTATGGCAGTTCCTCAGGAAAATCAGTCTACCACAAGATCCAGAAATTCTACTCTTAGGCATATATCCAAAAGATACACATTCAGACAACAAGGACATTTGTTCAACTATGTTCAAATAGCAGTATTATTTATAATAGCCAGAACCTGGAAGCATCCTAAATGTCACTCAACTGAAGAATTGATGGAGAAAATGTTGTCATTTACACAATGGAGTAATTCTCAGTGGGGGGGGAGGGGTGGAATCTTGAAATTCACAGACAAATAGATGGAACTAGAAGAAACCATCCTGAGTGAGGTAACCCAGTCACAATAAAAGACAAACATGGTATGTACTCGCTCATACAATCCACACTGCCAGAAAAGCTAAGAGACCAGGAGTATCCTAAGAGAGACATACATGGTCCCCTGGAAAAGGGGAAAGGGACAAGATCTCCCAAGCTAATTGGGAGCATGGGGGTAGGGGAGAGGGAGTTAGGAAAAAGAAGAGAGGGAAAGAGAAGGGAAGAGGAGGACATGAGGGAGCAGGAAGATTGAGTCAGGGGAAGAATACAGGACAGCAATAAAAGAGATACCTTAATAGAGGGAGCCATTATAGTTTTAAAGAGAAATCTGGCACTAGGGAACTGTCCACAAATCTACAAAGATGACCCCAACTAACAATCTAAGCAATAGTGGAGAGGCTACATTAAATGCCCTTCCCTTCTAATGAGATTGATGACTACCTTATAATTCATTCAAGAGCCTTCATCCGGTAGTTGATGGAAGCAGAAGCAGACATCCACAGCTAAACACTGAGCAGAACTCTTGGAATCCAGTTGTAGAGAAGGAGGAGTGATGAGCAAAGGGGTCAAGACCAGGCTGGAGAAACCCACAGAAACAGCTGACCTGAACAAGTGGGAGCTCATGATAGCTGGGAAAGCAGCATAGGACAGACCCAGACCCCCTTATTGAGAGGGTTAGTTAGGAGGACTGAACAGTCTATGGGGCCTCTGGTAGTGGATCAGTATTTATCCCTAGTATACAAATGAACTTTGGGAGCCCATTCCACAATGAAGGGTACTCTCTCAGCCTAGACACATGGGGGAGGGCCTAGGCCCTGCTCCAAATGATATGACCAACTTTGAAGATTCCCCATGGAGGGCCTCACCCTCCCTGGGGGGGCATAAAAGGTATGTCATAGGGGTAGGGCAGAACAGGGGTGGAGGCAAGGGAGAGGGAACTGGGATTTACATGTAAGACAAGCTTGTTTTAAAAAGGTATTGCATGTGCATAAATCAAATTCATTCCCTGTGCCTATGGTTCAGCTATACATATCCTATATGCAATTATTTTCAGCTCTTTTTCTTTTCTTTTTCTTTTATTTTGTTTCTTTTTTTTTCTTTTTTCTTTTTTTCCTCTCTCTTTTTGAAAATGTATCAGTGAAAACTTATGTAACGGATTTAGGACTCAGTGATAAAAGCTCACCCTTTATTTTCAGTACAGACTTCAGAAGCCAGTCTTCCACTGGAAAGATAAATGATATTCTTGAATGATACTATTGGTCTCAGCTATGGAGGCAAAACTGAGAGCTGAAGAATGGAGCCAACAGGAAAAGGAAGAAACACCAACGCTCCCAGATGCTGTCAATGCTTCAGCTTTATATATGAGAAAACACAGGGAAAAGGCAACTTTGGTAGTTTGTCCAAGATAACAAGAGTAACATTTGGATCTTAAATGTTCATATTTTAGAAGTTCTACCTTTAACTAGCATGACTAGCATGTGACATTTTACCTTTCAGAAGTTAAAACTCAATAGACAGTAAGAAAAAAGATTTAGTTTGGCCGAAATAATTGCTATGTTTTATTCTCTACTTGTTTTATCTAGACATCACAAATTATTCTTGAGATTAGAAAAAGAAAGGCTCTTAAGTAGTATATATTTGGTAGGTAATTATGTGAACCTACACTTATATTCAGTATTTTCCTTTTCTGTGCTGAAATCCATGGCATTTTTAGTTAGTATGTAAAAGTTTCAATACATATATTCCTTCTGAAAAGAAAGATCTATTGACAGAAGAACCAGGAAGAGAGATAAAGGACTGCTACGATTAAAAGCCACAAAGCAATTGGAACACAAAGTGGGAGCTACAGAAGGACTGGCTCAGCGTGGAAGATGAAGCTAAACTGTCAGACTCTCCTAGTCTAGTTTTGTTGCTGTGATAAAACAGTGACCAAAACAACTTGGGAATGAAAGGATTTATTTCATCTTGCAAGTCCCAGGTCATGTTCCATCAGTGGGAGAAGCTGGGTCAGGGACTTAAGGCCAGAGCTGAAGCAGAGGTCATGGAGGAAAGCTGCTTACTGGCTTGCTCAGTTTGCTTCCTTACACCAATCAAGGGTGGCATCACCCACAGTGGTCTGAGTACCTTCCCCAACAATAATTATTCAAGAAAGTACTCCAAAAACTTGCTTACAGGACAATTAGATGGAGGTATCTCAACTGGGTTTTCTCTTCCCAGATGGCATTAGCTTGTACCAGCTTGAGAAAAACTAATGAGCACAAACAAGGAGTTTGCACCATGAACTCTTTCAGCATAGTTTTCTGCATCTTGTAGGGTCAACAAGATATAAGTAGCCCCTACAATGTTTTGCTTTTAAAGACAGTTGTTTATCTATTTAGAGACAGAGAGATACATATAATATACATATGTAGTAATCCTGAACATGATAAGATATTTAACTGCTTCTCTTATTTGATGTCTTCATTATTTGAAGTGTACAATACAATGAAGGAGAGAAAAGGAGGAGACTCTTGATGGTGGAAGGTGAGCAGAGGAAGTAATGAAAGGGGTGAAGAGACAGGGGATGAGAAAGCAGCAGTTATTTGCCAGTTTGCTAATTTTCACTGACCAAACAAAACCAATGCAAAGGCTGACAAATTAGAAAACCCAAGTGTAAAGAAAGAGCATAGAGAGCTGCTTGGGTCATCTCACTGATGCAGGTGCATATTCATAGTTTGGTACCATAGGGAAATAAAGTGTTATTCTGTATTCAATTGCCATTAGGTTATTTACAACTAGATCTGGAAGTTTCATATTTATCATCATGAAGTTTAAAGCCAAATGTCCCTTGTTCAGGAGCACCAAAGATTAACAGATTAGAATGTTTTCCACATGTCCATTTTTACTGTCAAGAGAATTTTAAAGAAGTTTTCCAGCTTCCGCAGCTGAACCAGATGTCAGTGGATCCCACAGAGAGATGAAATTGGCAGAGTAGCCTTCTCATAACCCCAGGGTTGTTTTATCAGGGATCAGTTTAATGTCTAAGAGCCATTTGTTGCTGAAGGCTGTAAAATTTTGGGGTCTGATCTGCCACAATTAAAATATCTGCTGACTTGCGAAACCAGCAGTATTTCTTACAACTTTTCCCACACAGCACTATAATTGATGCTGATGTTGGCGTAAGAACAGTAAAAGGTCTCGTTTCCACTGCATGTTTCCGGTCTCTAGTTTCAGAAACATCAGCACAGAATATTTCACCAGCCACAGATTGTGTTGTGAAAACACATCGGGGCGGGGGGGGGGCGACTTTATTTACTTAATTGGTCTCTTCCCTGCATTCTCAAATGACTGGAAGATCTGACAGATACTGGATTGAATAAGTTTTAGGGGTAAAAATAATGTTTTATTAAATTTTAAATGATAGCTTTGATTCAGAATGTCATGGCCAGAAGTCCAAATGTGGTTATAAAGACATACTTTATTCTTTATTTTTCTAACTCCTAAATTTCCATCATTTTAAGGGTAAAAACATAGTTTTCAAATAAATGCATAATTTTAAACATAGCTAAATGAACATACTACATTCATACATGCAGACAACTCCCTACACAGTTTGGGTAAACAGAACATCACTAGTATGTTGGATTCTCCTGAAAGCTCTACTTGGTCATTTATCCCTCTCTTCCAAAAAATTCCAGAAATAATTCTATGTATTAACATAAAGCATTACAATTTAAAACATTCAGGTGTTTTTTGGTGGTGGTGGTGATGGTGGTTTTTTTTTTTTTTTTTTTTTTTGTTGTTGTTGTTTTGTTTTGTTTTGTTTTGTTTTTTGTCTTACTTGAACTTTAGAAATTGGAACTATTGCTTTAAATGTTCCTTTCAAGTTTCTCATGTTGTGTTTCAGGTCATTTTTCATCATGGTCAGTTTGCCAATAAGCCTGTCTATACAGCACCTTCATTTCTATTAGTGTGAGATTATTTGTCTTATTCATTTGAACTACATCCTAGTTCCTGTCCATGTGTTCACAATACTATTATTTTACATATTGTCGTTATCTATTCAATATATGAGCCATATCTCAGTCTGACTTGGTAACTTTTCCATTTCCATAGCTGTATTAGGATGTTTGCCATGTAGAATATCCCATAACAATTACAGAATATCCAAACAAAAAGTGGATGAAGAATTTATCAATTTGGCATTGAATAAATAGATAAACTTAGAAAAGTTGTAATTTGTTCAAATGTTAAGTCTTCCAAGCCAGAAGTTTAATGTTTCCATGTACTTATATATTCGTTCTCTCCACAGTATTATGCTGTTTTTTTATTAAAAATTATTTATTGCTAGATTAATGTTTTATTATCTGATATTTTAATGATAATACAATCACAAACTCATTACTTCTTCTTGTAATGAATTTTTGTAGCTGAGCATATCCACAAATTATGATTTTTGTATTGTGTGTATTCATATATTTGATTATGTATTAAATTTATGTACTGTGATCGTGTTATATTTATTGATTTTAATAATTTTCCTAAAAACTCTTTGGAATGAAAACTATTTTATTTTAGCTTTTTCCTGTGTACATCTTATACTTCTGTTCTGGTGAGAATCCCCTACTTTGTTAAAAATGTCAATGATTTTCATTGTTTTCATTCAAAATTTTTTATACACTATATTTTGATCATATCCCCTCCCCAGTTAACTCCAGATCCTCTTCATGGCCATGACCAACTTCGTGTTTTCTCTCTTAAAAACAAAATAAAACCTGAAAATTATAACAAACAAAAACCAGTAAGACAAACAAAATAAAACAAAGCAAAAAGCTCTCCTACATCCACCCAAAATACATGGAGTCCATTTTATGTTGACTAGCTGCTTCTGGGCACGATTATCCTGGAGTGTGGATGGTGACCCAGAAACATTCTACTGGAGAAAATGTATTTTCCCTTCAAGGATTAATCGCAAATAGATTAAGGGGGGGGGAGAATGTCAATGATTTTCTAAGTCTTTTGAGATTATCATGAATTTATTTCCCTTTATTATATTGATAAATTAGTCTTACAATGACTGATTTCTATTTCTACTAATCTACCTAAAATATTTAATAACTCTAAGAGTCAGAATATCAGAATGTCTTTCCGAAACAGTCTTTTTTAGAAATGGCTACATAAACAATGGCAATATCAATAGACATGTTTATGTGGAAGTAGAGAAAAATCTCGAGTCCCTCCTCTAAACAAAGAACACCAGCCAACAAAAGACTATGCAGAAAGGGAAAATTCGCCTCTCTAAGGATGAATGCCTTAATTGGCTAACTATCTAATACAAAAAAGCCAGTCCTGAAAGCATATACATACAAGCCATACTTTAAATAGATTCAAAAGGTTGTATTTATATATTTATGCATATGTGTGCATGACAATAACAACTAAAGAAAAAGATGCTGTCAATCTGAGAGTGTGTGAGGGGGTCCAAGGGAGAGATTAAAAATGGAAATGTAATGGATAAATAATAAAATTATATTTGGTTTTCAAAAGGATAAAAATTAAAATAAATAAATTTGGAATGGAAAGAAGAGTAAAATGCCTCATGCCTGCACTTAACATCACATTGGAGATCTCTGTATCAGTGACAGCTTCTAAAGCAACTTATGGATTTTCTCCCCTCAGGCTGGGAACGTGAGTCAATCAATAGAATAGACTAGGACTTAAGTTTAGATCCCTAACACTACAAAAAAAAAATTGCTAGACAAAGCAGCATGCCTCTGTGACCATGGTGCTGCAGATTCTGTGAGATAACCTGTATCTGGAGAGCAAACAAGGAAGACAACCAACAGTAGCCTTAGTCCTCCATGGGCATACTCAGATGTATGCATGTATGCTTATATACATGTGCGCATATATATATATATATATATATATATATACATATATATATATATGTATATATATCACACATATGCACACACACACACACACACACACACACACACACGGGGGCAGGGGCGAATCCTCTAGGTAATTATATACATCTTATCATTTAATGATATTAAACAACTTTCAAATTATTGTTGGGAAAGAACTTCAGCTCAATTTCATTTACTTATCTTAGGGTAAATCTTGTTCAGCTAATACACACTAGACCATGCTTTATTTAGACAAGCTTCTAATGGCATGTTACTGCCTAAAAGTGGATTTTATGTCAGTTTCTTTTCATGTTAAATGGATGTATTCAATGTGTTTAGGAGAAAGCATACCTCTGGGAGATCATTTCTCACTAGTATCTTCCTATCAAATTTAAAAACTGAACGACTAAGGCTGCCAGTGTCCTTGTTTCTCTAACTGAACTCTTTTACTTGCCTATGACAATGACTTGTACATTATAGACCTTAAAATAAGTGCCTTGATCTCAAAACAACTTAAGCTAAAAAGGACCTCAGAGACCATCAACAAATTGACCTTTATGTTTTCTAACCCAAAGACCAAGTTTATGAATCAAAGGTCCATGCTCATCGGGCTTTCCACCAGATATATATTATGTAGCAGTCATTAGCTTCTTTTCTTAATTTGTGATGGGATATCCCACAGAAGAAAACTGGAAATGTTGCAAAATGCAATGAGTAATAGTTGTCATAGCCTGAATATTATGCTGTCTTGGAATTTTCTTTGCCAAACAAAACAGTCCATTTCTTCTGAAAGTAGCCCAAATGAAGATCTCAGGACACAGGAAGAACATGTTCCATTTCTTTGCCAGAATATAACATAAAGGATCTTCAGGGTATTTCAGGATGGAGTCCCTATTCTCCTCTGAAACCCAATGACCTTGGTAATCATGGTTAGCCTTTCTCTTGGCATTTTTCTTCTGCTCTTCGAATGGAACTGCACATTAAGCTCTGTCTATTGCACTCTGTGGATGCTCAAGTCTATAGTTCCAGTATGTTCCACATTTCTCCAGAAAACTAGCTCCAAATGTTTAATATACAGACAAGTTTCTAATACCCCATTTCTCTGTACCATTTCTTTTGTTTTGTGTTTTATTTCTATGAGACATGGTTTATCTGGCTGTCCTGGAACTCATTATGTAAACCAGGTTGCCCTCAAATGCAAGAAATCAGCCCGCCTCTGCCTCCAGAATGCTGGGATTAAAGCTGTGTTCCACCATGCCAAGTACCAGTTATTTTTATTATTTACTTATCATTATTGACAGATGACTTAACAAAAACAGCTGAAGAGATTCAAGACTTGCTCAGGCTCCCTGTTCAGAGGATACAGTAAATTGTGTCAGGAAAGAAGTGGTTATGGGAAGAGCTCACAGCTATGGTGACAGAAGCATTTGCTTGCGGATAGGATAATCTGGACAACATGTCAAACCCAGAAGAAACCCTCCAGCCTCACTCTTATGGCCCTATATCTTCCAGATAAGTACCCTGTCCAAAAAGTTTTATAATCTCTCCGAAACAGCACCATCATTGGGAAGACATGTACAAGATGGTGGGGGGTGCATATCACCTCAAACCATAATGAGCAGGGAAATCATTAGCCACCTTTCTACCTTCTTCATGATTTCTATTTAGTCAGTGTATAATCCGCTGAAATGCACAATTTAAACTCATAACCCATGTGTTGCTTAGATTTTTGTTAGCTTAATACTAACTGTTACCATGTGAGAAGAGAGAACTTCAATTGAGAAAAGACTTCTGTGATACTAACCTTAAGAATAGTCTGTGGGTGCATTTTCTCAAGTAGTAATTATTGTAAGGGGCGAGTCCACTGTGGATGCTGGGATTTGAAAGATAGATTAAGTAGAGAGCTAGCCTGTGGGCAGCATTCCTCTTTGTCAGGTGCCCACCCTGACTTCTTTCATGACGGATTATAAATTGTAAGTTGAAACAAGCCTTCTCATCACCAATTTGCTTTTGGTCCTGATGTTCATCATGGCAATAGAAAACAAACTAGGGCAACTTTAATGCTTTTCCGAACAGTATGCTTATATATTGGTGTTATTTATATGCTTCCATTATAATACTTGCCCATTTATTTTTGAAACCATGGGGTACAGTTCACTAAATACAGAGCATTAATAAAAATATAGGCATGTTTAATAAATTCCTAAACTATTTTCACATAGTTTTTTATTGTTTTTTCTTATACATATTTTTCTGCCTTAAAAAGTCTTTGTGTCTGTATGGCATATGTATATGTGGGTATCCAGGGGCATGTGTGCTAAGGCATGCATGTGGAGGCCAGAGGTCAGTGCTGGGTGTTGCTCCTCATCTTGCATCTTGTTTGAGATGGGATCTCTTGTTATTTTCCCATATGCATGCTAAGCTGTAGGGCTGGTGAACTTCTGGGGATTCTGCTGCCTCTGTTTCCACCTTAACATGGGTATGCTGGGATTACAGAAACACACCATCATACCTGACTTTATACAGGTTCTGGAATTCAAACTCAGGTACATCATTGTTTTGTGGCAATCGATGTCCTAAGTGAGCTATATTCCCAACTGTCTCCCATTTGTATATTCGAATATAATCTCATTAGATTATAAACGTTATCTATATGTATTTATTTAAGTTGAATATTGAACCCTGAAAATTATCATACTAAAGAAGGCTCGACAATAAACCATTCCCTAATTAAAATCTATGACCATTGTGTTTGGCATCTTCAGAAGTAGAGACTTGTCTTCAATTCTTGTAAGTGATCAAGGGGAACAGCAATAGCAACAGCTTATACTATTTTGAGTGTCTCTTAGTTTTCAAAAGGAAGTTTCTCATGCCTGGTATTTGAGTTTTGTTGTTGTTTTGTTTGTTTTTTAGACATTCTATGGCTCAACTTGTATTACTTCATTTTAAGATATTTATACACACACACACACACACACTATATGAAATTTTAGGTAAACATCAAATAATGATTCCCTATATATTTTCCAAGTGCCCCTACTATTGTTTATCCCTCCCTCCTCCCTGTCCTTTCTATATTGTCCTCTCTTTCAAAATAAAGCTTCTTCCCCATTTTCTCATTCTCCTCTCCACATCACTTATATCCTTCTTTTCCTCTGTGTAGGCCTCTCTCTTTCACAGTCTTTGTTTTCTTTCCTGGTTCTGTAGTTACTCCAGGTTCAATACTCACACCCAAAGATACAGAGTTAGAACGACAGATGAGAGGGAACAGAGGCTGTTTGTCTTTCTGGTTTGGGTTATATCACTCAATATGGTTTCTAGTTCCATCCATTTATCTGGATAGTATCTTAGTGGTAACCAATAGCTGTCTAAATGGAATCAGGAGTCTCTTAATAGAAGAGAAATCATGCCTGGTATTATAAAATTAGCCAGCAACATGTAGCTGTAAGGGCATGGATCTCACAGGAGAACCTACTGCTACCACTTTCCTTAACCATCTTAACTCCTAACTTCATTGTAAATATTTAGCATTATTGACAGATAAATGCAGGTCACATCCCTCATTGAAGAGGTTTCTTTTGTAGCAGGAGGAGAGTGTTACAGATATAATTGCAATACAACTCTTGCACCTAAGACTCGGAGGACATAGTGGAAGAGAAGGCAGAAATGTGGCATGAAGCAGAAGATCAAAGAAGTCTATTCTGAGACTGTAACAAGCCTCCTTGACAAATCCTGAACAGTTTCAACACATGTTAACATCCCAGTGGGGATGGAGGCCTTGTCTCTAGATGATATATTATAAGAAATTAGCAACTGAGAGTAAGAATTACTCTATCCCAGGGATGAGCCCCTGATCAATTATCCAATAGCAAGTAATCAGCCCTAGAAACATAGGTGCCAGCAATGCTGGATGGACTCAGGATTGTATTTTTATGTTTATTGGGCTGATATCTTAGAAGTAAAAATTATTTATGCAAAATCCACGCTTTATTGGATTAATCTGTTATCATTTTAAAGTCATGTTGTCTTTCTTAAAGCCGAAATACATATTAATACTGTATGGTCTACTGGAATCAGACCTTACATTATTTTCTTTTTCTTGTCTTTGTTTGTTTGTTTGAGACAGGGTTTTCCTGTGTAGCTTTGAAGCCTCTCCTGGAATTTGCTCTTATACATCAGGCTGGTCTTGAACTCATAGAGATCCATCTGCCTCTGCCTCCTAAATGCTGGGATTAAAGACATGTGCCACCACAGCCCGGCTGGCTCCTACTTTATTTTCAAGGAGAACTGTTCCCATATGTCTGTGCAGATGAAGAAAATAAGTGCTAGAGAGTTTGCTCAGTAGTTACAAACATTGGCTGATCTTTCAGAGAGCCCGGGTTCAATTCCCAGGACCCACATGGCAGCTCAGAAGGTAACTACAGTCCCAGGGGAATCAGATGTAGTCTTCTGACCTCAGGAGGTACCAGGAATGGAAATAGTACTCAGACATCCAGGTAGACAAAACCCTCACACATGAAAAACAATAAAATATAAAGATTTTTTTAAAAAGAAAAATTAAATACATTTTGGTCTTTACAGAAAAGACAATCTACTCTACAGGCTTGGACTTTGGATTGAAATCAGTAAGCTTGGGTTATGTAAACAAATGTCAACCACATCCTTTAACCACAACCTTTCTTTTTAACATCACAAAATTAGTCTTAATAATATTTTCCACAGGGGAAAGTTTTCCCTAAGAAATTTCTCAAGGTATTGACATGTTTAATATAAATACATTTTAATGTTATGTATGTATGTATATATACATATATGCATGAATATTTCAGCTTTATTAATTGAATAATTTTCTCATAGTTTGCCAAACTATTTCCAGTTCTGATTTGATGAGGTGAGAGTAATTTACAGTGTTAGATTAAAATGGCTCAGTATTAGAAATCAATCTCACAATACACAATACCATATTCATTTATTTAACAGTATTAGTGAAGATTAAATTCAAGTTGAGAAGGCAGTAGTCAGAGAATTCAGTAACTTCAAATCACACACCCCAGAACCCCTACCTGCAATCAGCTGAATGTTTCCAGTAGTTCCACAATAACATCCAGATCACCTATGCATATTTCAGAGTTTGGGTCTAGCCTCCAGTTCCCAGGTAAAAGGCCCTGAAATGGCAACTCTTGTAACCCCAGCACTGGGGAAGTGGAGACAGGTGAATTCCTAAGATTAAATAGTCAACCAGCCTCATGGTGAATTGTGGATCTTCCTGAAAGATCCTGTCTCAAAAAACAAGGAAAGTTAAGAATTTAGGAGGCTTGAAGAAACCATCCTGAATAAGGTAACCCAATCACAAAAAGAGGAACATAGTATGTACTCACTCATATATGGATTTTAGACATAGAGCAAAGGATTACCAGCCTATAATACCACCACCAGAGAAACTAGATACAAGGAGGATTCTAAGAGATTCATATAAGGTCCCTCACAGAAGGGGAAAGGGACAAGATCTCCTGAGCATATTGGGAGTGGGAGGGGGCAGTGAGTGGAGAGGGAGCTAGGAGAAAGAAAGGGGAGGAGAGGAAAGCACATGGGACTAGGAAGATTGAGTCAGGGGAGGAAGAGAGGAAAGAGAGAGAGAGGGAGAGGGAGAGAGAGAGAGAGAGAGAGAGAGAGAGAGAGAGAGAGAGAGAGAGAGAGAGAGAGCATAAAAGAGGGAACCATTATAGGCTTGAAGAGAAAACTGATCCTAGAGAAATGTCCAGAGACCTACAAGGGTGACTCCAACTAACAATTGGAGCAACAGTGGAAAGGCTACCTTAAATGCCCTTCCCTGATAATGAGATTGATGACTAACTTACCCACCATCATAGAGCTCTCATCTAGCAGCTGATAGAAACAGAAGGGGACACCCACAACTAATCACTGAGAGGAACTGGAATCCAGATGCAGAGAGGGAGGACAAGACCAGGCTACAGAAACCCAGAGAGAGCTGACCTGAATAAGGAGGAGCTAATGGGCCCCAGACTGATAGCTGGGAATCCAGCATGGGGCTGACTCAGACCCCCTGAACATGGGTCTCAACTAGAAGGACTGGAAAGTCTAAGGGACCCCAGACAGTGGAACCAGGATGTATCCCTGGTGCACAAAAGGACTTTGGGAGCACGTTCCCATGGAGGGATACTCGCTTAGCCTAGAGGCAGGAGGGATGGCCTAGTCCCTACTCTAAATGGCTTGACAGATTTAGATGACCACTCCCTACATACATGTGGAGTGGAGGGGAGATGGGAGGGGAGGGTGGTCAGCGGGCATGGGAGGGTGGGAGAGAGGGAGGAAGAGGGAACTGGGATCTATATGTAAAATTAAAAAAAAAAAGGATATAGGAGGCAGATTATTGTCACTTGTTTAGGAGAATAACAATACCATGCAAAGACACAGTACCATGCAGAGACGTGATCCTTTCATACCTAGTTACTTCAACACTTTTACCATAATGACATATAGTATTTTATATCTGTTGAATCCTCATTGCATCTTTGGATTAAAACCAACTTAATGATGATGGCATGAAATCATTTAATTGTTTTACTGAATCAAATTACCAAGTATTTCACTGAAAATTTTTGTGTCTCTATCCAGATATTAACATAATTTGCCCAGGGTATTTTTTTGTTTGTTTGTTTGTTTGTTTAAATTTTGTTTGGTTTTATCTGTTTTTGTTTTGTTTTTGTTGTTGTTGTTTGAGTTTGAGGGCTTTTCTGAAAAAAATTATATAGGAGTTAGTTCTCTGGAGAGATGGTAGAAAATGGTGGTAGACCTATCTGTTCCAGGAATATTCTTATTGTGAAATTTTTTATTACTCTTTAACCTCATTATTTGTCACTGACTATGTTTGGTCATCTGTATTCTCTTGGTTAATTTAAGTAGGACACATGTGTTTAGAAATTCATCTATTCTATGCTCTTCCAATTGTTGAAACAGTCCAAACTTTTATCTAATTATCCTCTGACTTAAAAAAAATCTGTGTAAAATCCTATTATTAAATTTGATTAGTTAGTCACTATTGATTTTGTTATTTTCAAAGAAACAACTCTGCACTGCTTGGCCTTTTGTATTGTTCTTTAAGTACATTTATTAATTTCCTTATTAATTCCTGTACTGATGATCATAGTTCTCTACATCTATTAAATCCTTATTTGGCTAGTTGTCTTTTTCTATGACCAAGAGAACATGACAAGATTGTTTATTTGAGTTCTCCTTTTTTAAAGATGCGTTAACATAGAGATGAAGATGTCCTACTTACACCTGCCATCATAGTGTCTCACAGGTTTTCATAACTCTTGTTTCCATTTTCATTCATTGTGTAAAAAATCCTTTCCCCAAGCATGGTACATACTGTATAATCTCAGCTGAATGTATGTACATTTGCAGCATCAAGAAGGATACATCAAGCTGTGCTGCTTGTGACTGGGAGAGTTTTTGGCTTCTTGTGTTTTGTTTCCTGTAATGCAAATACTACAAAATAAATAAAAGCTTCTTTTAAAAGCTTAAAAAAATCCTTTCCCCATCGGTTTCTTCACTAGTCAACTAATCATTCAAAAAATATATTGTTCAGTCTTCATAGTTTCTTTTTGTCTATCTGTCCTTCTAATAAGATTTATTCTTACAAGGCTCTCAGGACTGGATTTATTTCTCTTCTTTGTGTGGTTTTCTTCTGAAATGCTGACTTAGTTGTCGTAATGAATCATTTTAACTATTGTTTGTCTTGAAATGTCTTTGTTTCTCCTTCAGTTTTACATGAGAATATTCTGGGCACAGCAATAATGATTGGCAGCCTTGATATACATCTGTCCCTTCTTTCAATTTCTGTTGAAGTTTGTGTTATTCTGATAGATATCTCATGATAGTTTTCATGTCTCACGGCTTTTTGCTGCACACTTAGAATTTTAATAATTAGGTGATATGGAGGCATTGCTCCTAATCTTTTATAGTTGGGGTTCTATATTCATCCTTTACTTAAATAGTCTCCTCAGGACACTTCCTACTTCTTGATGGTGACTTTCTACTCTGTGATCTGTTGCTGTTACCTCCTTCTTAACTTCTATAGCTCTCTTTGTCTTGTAACGTCAGGTCTTCTCTGTTGCCTTAACACTTCCTTTTTAAATTTTTATTATTTTTTTCTTATTTTACATATTGAACCCTGTTCCCTCTCCCTCCCATGCCCCCAACCTTCCTCCTACCCCTCCCCCACTGCACAGGGAGGGTGATGCCTTCCAGTAGGAATCATCAAAATCTGTCATCCTCCACAGGGAATGTGTTCCCAAAGTCCTTTCTTGCACCAGGGATACATCCTGGTGCCACTATCAGAGGTCCCTTAGTCTGCCCAGGCCCTCTAACTGAGAACAACGTTCAGGGGGTCTGAGTAGGTATAATGCTGGTTTCCCAGCTATCAGTCTGGGGTTCTATGAACTCCCCCTTGTTCAGGTCAGCTGTCTCTGTGGGTTTCTGTAGCCTGGTCTTGACCCATTTTCTTATCACTCCTCCCTTTCTGCAACTGGATTCCATGAGTTCAGCTCAGTGTTTAGCTGTTCCTATCTGCTTTTGTTTCCATCAGCTACTAGATGAGGGCTCTATGATGGTGGGTAAGTTAGTCATCAATCTCATTATCAGGGAAGGACATTTAAGGTAGCCTTTCCACTATTGCTCAGATTGTTAGTTGGG
This sequence comes from Phodopus roborovskii, assembly GCF_943737965.1. NCBI lineage: Eukaryota > Metazoa > Chordata > Mammalia > Rodentia > Cricetidae > Phodopus > Phodopus roborovskii. The sequence continues at coordinate 51,569,735 of NW_026126517.1, read as the reverse complement.
GTTGCCCTTGTAGGTCTCTGGACATTTCTCTAGGTTCAGTTTTCTCTTCAAACCTATAATGGCTCCCTATATCATGGTATGTCTTTTCTCGTTCTCCTCTATTCCTCCCCCAACTCAATCTTCCTGATCCCACATATTCTCCTCTCCTCCCCTCTTCTTTCTCCTAACTCCATCTCCACTCACTGCCCCCCGCCCCAATATGCTCAGGAGATCTTGTTCCTTTTCCCCTTTGTGCGTGAGGTACCTTGTATGAATCTCTTTGGTTCCTCCTTGTATCTTATTCTGAAGGCACAGAGGAAGCTTCTCATCTATGATCGTTTTCTTTCTTGTATATCTGTTTTACAATGCTGTTAAAAAATGTATCAAATAAATGAATAATATATAATGCACGTGTTTATAAATATATCTGCTACCCAGTGCTTTCTACTATGGCTTTGTTCATAAATAAGATATATGCTAAAAGTTAATATTGTTGACTAAGGTAGTAATTGCAATGACTGTCATGGGTTTACCAACTAAGTGCACCATTATCAAGGGATTTTTCTGGAAATTCTGTGACTAGTCTCAATTTTTCACAATTACATCCTTTGTAACAAGTAGGAATAAAAAAGAGAAAGACTTGGCTAGGTAGTAGAGGAAATTGTTTTAAATCCTCTTTGAGAACCACATAAACCAATTACATTAAGAAAAACTTGTAGTTTGGTGGCATTTTAACATGGTTAGTAAGAGTCTGCATAAAACCATGAATGCTTTTGATGTAAAAATTAGGTTAATAATTTAGTCTTTCTAAAAGAGAATAACAAACATGTGGAAAGCATTATAAAGAAAGGCACACTAGCTAGAGGTCTATTAAGTTTAAGAAAAAAGAATGTAGTATTTCTTCATGAGAAATTGCTGGGGTTCCTGCTTTTTCTCTGTGCTAGCAATTAATGTGGACCATTACTTGTAGCATTGGATATTATTTGTTTTACCCTGTTTTACCCAATTATAAAGACTCAAAACATTTTAATGGAGAAAAATGAGCAATTATGTTATATTAAGCAGATTAACCAATTTGTTAAACTGGTGTTTTATTTAGGGACTTGGGGAATATGAAACAGGGTAAAATTCAGTTTTCATATAAAGTTGGAGACACATATATAGGGCCATGCATGTTTCTTCCATTACTAAGTTGTTGTACATTTTATCACCTCATTTTCTTGCTCTGTTGCTTTTGAGCAGTTATAAATACCCCACACTTACATCTATAATCAGAATAATTTCTTTATATTAAAATATGTTATAATTATGAATTATTGATGTCCACATACCCATGTGCTCCTATGAGTTACATGTTTAAGTAATTAAAAGCACAATAAAACCTGAAAATCCAAGAAAGGTTCCTCTACTAGTTGATTAGATGTGCGTTCCAGACTGAGGGGGACGTTCTGTTTATAACTCCCATTTGTTTCCTACCACTATAGCCAAGTTTCTACTTATTACATGTCCCCTTGCCTTAATAGTAACTTCTAGTTTGAAACACTGCAAACTGTCTCTCCAACCCTGAATTAAAGCAAATGATATCCACTTCACATCCACCACAAATTTTACTAGAAACCACTTCAAAGATTCCATTAAAATGAGCTATGGCCATTGCTTCATGAAGCCAAGGTTAGCTGTGTTCCTAATGAAGCTGGATTCTCTCATTTCCTCTACCCTGAAACATTAAGATTTTCCCCCATTATTTTTAGTTCTCATTATCATCTAAATTTAAACCTGCTTGTTTTATTGTTGTTACTGCCATTTCTGTTAAAAGTTGGGGTTAAAAATGGTCTCTTGTGGGTTTTTAGTTATTCAGGACTCTTAAAGAGGAGCACCCACTTCTGTGTACAGTGACATCCCAATGCCACACCCATATTTGTTCAATGAGTTTAAAATTATAAAAGAATTAAAGATTGTCTGAATTTTGTATAGGTTCCAGAAAGTGGGAGTGTATGTCTTCCTTCAGTTACAAATAACTTATTAAGCTATATGCAACCAAAAATGACACATAAAATAGAAACTTCGATAATTTCGAAACATTAGTTTCTTTTGCTCACCCCTGCTTTTGACTATTTTATCAATTGTTTATTTATTCACTTTATGTTTCCCAATATACAAGTTGCTGTGACACTTTTTATCCATGTGTTTACACTGAAATGATGCTCATGGATACTATGGAGTTGGAAGAATACCACTCCTTTCCCAGGCCATCTTGCCTCCCTCCTGCTTTTTTGCCTCCCATATTTACATAGAGCTGGTACATATGAGGAAGGATACAACAGAATATATAACCACAGGTTCTTAGAGCTTTTACTAACTACAAAAAGAGCTGTTGAAGAGTATAAGATCCACCTGTTCACACACACACACACAGAGAGAGAGAGAGAGAGAGAGAGAGAGAGAGAGAGAGAGAGAGTTTGCCAAGAGCTTACCTTAAAAAGAAATATCATTCCTTCAGCATAGACATGTGATTGAAAATGAAGGGTCCCACTGACCCACAACTATGTGAAAGTAATTTATCTGGTATGTCTTTCAAATTTAATCTAAAGCCAAACTCTAAATTCACGAGGACTATGAAATTTTACGATGCACAAAGAGAGGTTTTCAATCTATTTTCCATTTTTAGTCAATATCTTGAAAAATAAACATGATTTCTCTCTTGTATGCGAAGAATTGTGACATTGTTGTTTATTCTTTGTGTTCATTCGAGGACTCCTGCCCACATAAAAATATTTTTTTCATGTTCCCCACTTGATTGGATCCAAACATGAATAGTGGTCGCCTGTATTTCCAGTATAGGATTCCAATGTTCCCCAACATTTTGGGACTTAACTATGAATGGGAAGTATTCCACTCAACTGATCAAGTTTTCTAAATCTCAATCTATTCACCTTTTACCCCATCTTTCCAAGCTATTTGAATCAGTGTATTTTTTTTTAATGTTCTTGAAACACACACATTCCTTACAGGGAATTATTTCGTCTTATTCTGTAGACTGATTTTAACAAGTATTATGACATTCTGAGAGATGCAATGTAAGTTCTATCACTGTGCATCATAAAATATACTTAAATAAACCCAGAGTGGATCACTCTGCCTGGCTTCTTGATTCAGTAAAATGAACTATATGAGGTTATGGAAAGCATAATGTTGCACTGATTATAGGTATATTTTCTTTAAAAAAAAAAAACAGAAGTAAAAGTAAAATAACAGTAGGTTGGGCTTACTGCTCAATATTAGAAGATTAGCCTAGCATATAGGAGGAAGCCCCCAGTTTGATGGTCAACATCAAATACACACCAAATCAAAGAAGGGAAGAAACAAAAATACATAAACCAAAAATATTTGCTTATAATAGTTGTCTATACTAGTTGTAAATGCTATATTTATACAGTCACATATACAACTATACAATATAGTTATAAATACTAGATTTGACTTTGGTGGTGTATTTTCATATATTAGCAACACGTGTTTGTTAATAGCAGCATCATAGTACATGGCTAATGAATTACATTAAGACATCACAATGACTACCAGATCCCTTGGAGACAGTAGCTTTTCAGTACTTATGAGATCACTAGTGTATGTGTAATTTATTTTCTACCTAAATATTTTAAATATATTTAAATATAATTATAAAATAAAATATTATGCAGAATATTACTATAATTTTGTAAATACGCTTTTATAAACAATTAAAATCACAATACATCTAGATATCTACAAGGATGACCCCAACTAACAATCTAAGCAATAGTGGAGAGGCTAACTTAAATGCCCTTCTCTGATAATGAGATTGATGATGACTACCTTATATGCCATCCTAGAGCCATCATCCAGTAGCTGATGGAAGTAGAAGCAAACACCCACAGCTAACCACTGAGCCGAACTCCTGGAATCCAGTTGCAGAGAGGGAGGAGTGAAGAGCAAAAGGGTCAAGACCAGGCTGAAGGAACCCACAGAAACAGCTGACCTGGACAAAGAATTGCTCACGGACCCCAGTCTGATAGCTGGAAAACCAGCATAGAACTGACCTAGACTCCCTGAACATGGATGTCTGATAGAAGGACTGGGACGTATATGGGGCCTCTGGTAATGGATCAGTATTTATCACCAGTGTACAAATGGATTTTGGGAGTCCATTCCACATAGAGGGATACTCTCTCAGCCTAGACACATGGGGAAGGGCCTAGGCCCTGCTCCAAATGATGTGACAGACTTTGAAGATTCCCAGGTAGAAGGCCTCACCCTCTCTGGGGAGCAGAAAGGGGATAGGATGGGAATGTCAGTGGAGGGGTATGGAAGGAGGGGAGGAAGGAAATGGGATTGACATGTAAGACAAAAGTGTTTCTAATTTAAATGAAAAAATATTTATAAATTAAAACAAGCAGTATTAATGGGTGGAGACCAACAACTTTTTGTCTATACTCTGAGTCTACACAACAAGCTTTGATCCCCAATAACTAAAGTACCATATATAAAATAATGACCATACTTTATAAATAAGTTACTATTCATAATGAGAAAATATAGAATTGTATAAAGATTAAATATTGAAGTTGAGGGAAAACCTTAGGCATGTGCTCAGGAACACCCAATAAGACAAAAGGCGAAGTTGGATTTAGCACCCTGAAGTCAGGCACATTTCTCTATTGTCATTGAATCAAGACTACCTGGGAAGGAAAAAATTAAAGTTCCCACACCCTAAAATATCATGAGATATTTCTTCTTCATTTCTTCTCACATATACAAACAAGCCAAAAAGCCCTTCCCACAATTCTAATTGTCTACAAATAACTACATAGTTTGGAACAGTAACATTAAACTTTACAAACTGATTTTCAGCCTTAGCAAAGAACTGTAATATTATTTCTTTAATGGTGAAATTTTAGTGGTATGGATATCAAATAAATCTTATTTTTTCATAAAATGAAAATTTTAAAATAAAATCATTTAAATTTACTCTTTATATAATTTATACTTATAATAGCATATACCTTAGTATTTCTTAATACTCTAACTTTTTAGATTTTATTTCTCAAGCCATATAAAGGAATCTGTTTGATTAAAATAATCAAGAGTTTTATTGAAAGTGAGACTGTGGGCTCAGTGTTGGAGTGTTTGCCTGGCACACATAAGGCTTTACAATTCCTAAGTACACATGTATGCACACATGTGAGGCTACAAACTTTAGAAAGATGCTTTAGTAAAATTTCTCTTTTCCTACTCCACATATATTCATCATAGTGCAACCAAATTAACAAAAGTTCACTCGTTTCATGACTACAGCAGCACATGCTACAGTTTTTGTGTCTTCTCAATATATCATAATATTCAACTGTATTAAATTTTATAGTTGAGTTACATAGGAATTTAAATTAGAATCTATACATCTAATAGAATTGCTACTTCAAAATTAAAGACCACCAACTTTACCAAATCATACAAATAGTACTAAGACCTTCATTTTCCTAAAAAGTTATAGAGCATTTACAAATATTTCACACATGTAGCTATGTTAAAACATCATTTTCATAGAATCTCAACATAAACTACATAATACACATTATTTAAGCATTACATTTGCATTTAATAAATTTGTTTCACTAAAACTTTCAACATACTTGTATCATAAAAAACTACAGCATAGCACATTGGGACTGCACATACCTGAAGAGCTGTTAGGATGTTTGCAAGGGCTTGTCCATATGTGTCATGGCAATGAACAGCGAGAGCTCCTGGAGGGATTTCTTTCATGACACTTTCCAACATCATCTTCATGCTGCCTGGAGTGCCCACTCCAATTGTGTCTCCCAATGATATCTCATAGCAGCCCATAGCATACAATCTCTTTGAGACCTGTTGAAAGGCAAACTGCTGGTAAGAAAATGAAAAGGAGCTGAAACCAACCCTATGACTCCTAAGTAATCATTACCTGTAGATAAAAGTTACAACTTTGATGACTTTGCCCACAGAAAGTATTTACTTCAGTTTCCCAGTCCTCTTTTCTGCCCATTAAATTTTAAGCCCCATAACAATATTTGGGATGAAATCACTGTTATTATGTTGTCTGTTCAAGCTTGTCTTAGAGTCATACCTACTTCATATATACCCACCCATCTATCTATCTTTTCCTTTTGAGCTGTAATTTCACATAGGTGAAGTTAATGTTTCTCAACTCTAATTAAAAAGAAGCATTGAATTTGGAAGTAGTGTTTCTTTGGACATTATATCAGAGATCATGAGACATCAGCAGTTATTTCTACTCTGCCATTAAGATGCTTAGCAATTAGAAGAATCACTTAATAGTACTAGCTTATATTTTCTGTCTTGTGAGTGAGTTAAGGGATTTATGCCAGGTAAATTTCAAGTTATCTTCAGTTTTACAATGAAAGAGCAATGTAGACTGCATGAAGACAGCATGATATTTTTTTGTTGAATATATATGACAAAATGTCCTCATCTAGAATGCTTCCTAAAGTAGCGACAGTATGCTTTCAAAACTTATAATAATCATGACCATGTTAATGGCATGCTTGGCTGCAAAATAAAATAAATAAAAGGCTTTTTTTTGACATTTAGCTTGTACTTTTCCAGAGACACCTTATTCCAGGCACTGTGCTAGGTGATGAGATTGACCAGAAAGCAGATGTTGGCATGGGTCTTGTGATCATGAATACAAATGAGGACCAGTTTTTTGCCAATATCATGGAGAGATACACAAGCCAAACTAAAATAAGACTCTAAAGAAAGAAACAAGATCATGTACTAAAGGACACTGAACACTGGCCTAGAGCTGTCAAGCAGTGGGGGTGGGGCGTTAAATGACCTGAGATAAAGTAAGCTTGAAAAGAGTGAGAGAGAAGAGTCTGAAACATGTTCGGTAAAGCATACACACATAAAGGTTAGTGGGTTCCAAGCCACTGGAGTGTGAAAGGCAGAGAGCATTCCAAAGCAGGCAAAAAGTCAATTGTGCAAGAGAGGGCCATGAGCAAGCAAAGAACAGGGGTATTGAGTGTGAAGAAGGGGGAGAGTCTGCAAAAGTAATCAACTTTCAAGTAGTCGTTTCAGAAAGAAAAGAATAAATTCACAAAATGTATTAGGCTAGCACAAAGGCCTCTGCAGCATAGTTGCTGATCATGAATTTTTAATACTTCTAATCTGTCTTCAAGGCTTCAGCAGCACCCCAGTTGTGGTGAAAAAAATGACTATGCAACTCTTCCATGCTAGAACAGTACAAGAGGGGGACAAACAGTCTAGTGTCCCCAAAAAGTTTACATAAGTTTTGTGAGACCTGAAGTCAAGCCTTCTGGGAATATTCTTTAAAAAGAAATACAATATATAATGGTCTGTGCATATTGATAGCACAGTCTTAGAAGAAAGGAGAGTGATAAAAAGCCTCAGCTTCATCATTCACTAGTATACTTGCCTCTATGATCAAGGACCTTTAAAAGACAAGATAATGAGATAGTATTCATTTGAAATATCTTCAATTATCTTCATAGTTCAAGTGAGTGAAAAAGGAAGGAATTACTTCAGATGGACTAAGAGTTTAATCCACATAATCTGGGGTTTACTAATGATGTCACATTTACTCTTCCAGTATTGTATCACAAACTTTATGAAAATTCACAGTCAACAAAAGTTTACATTAATATACTTCATATGCAAATAAGTTTCTAAACTAGTTCCCAAAGTAGAGTATTTGGTATTCATTAGTATGAATTAATGGTAAAGAAAGAGTTAGCATATAATAAGCAGATTTAATAATCCTATATGCAGATTCTTAATGAATGCAATCTATTGACACAGCACAGTAATGAATATCACATGTGAACCGAAGCACTGTAGCACATGCTCTGATGTAAGCATGGAGAAGAGAGAGCTGACTACATACATGTGCACAGCTGTCTGACATTGTGATGGAAGTGGGAAAGCATTTCTTTGGCTAAGGTAATGCACAAGCAAGACAGCTTTTTCTCTTTCTGTGGTTAAAGCATCCAAAATATGACTCAATTATCACCCACCTTTGGAAAGTTATAGTCAATGGATCTATGTTAAAATGAAATGACTAGCTAAGTGACAAAACACAGCTTCAGTGATAAGTTCCCAGCCGGGCTTCTTTTTAGCCTCTGCTACTGATATTCAATAAACAATTAAGAAAACTGTCTAAAATTGACCAATAATACTCATCGTTTTAACAGTAACCACAAAGGCTGGAGATGTTTCTTACTTCTGCGACTTTTTGTGGCATGATGCTTCCTTCGTATGGACAGCCCAGGGCACAGGACACATATCTGTATTGAAAAATACAGAGCCATGTGATCTGTCCATCATCTCCAGATTTCCCAATTTAAAATACATCAGCAAAATTATTTTCCAACCTTTACTTTATTCTCCAATGAAACAAAATTGTTTAGGAGAATTTAGAGGCAAGTCAAACTTTACTCTATCAGACAATTACAATTTGATAATGTCACTTGATGATGACAATGACTACAGATCATAATAGCCAGTTTACACTATAGCAGTGGTTCTTGACCTGTGGTCTTGACCTCTTGGTGATTGAATAACCCCTTCACAGAGGTCTCCTAAAACCACCTAGTATATCATATATTTACATTACAATTCATAACAGTAGCAACAAAAATAATTTTGTTATTGGATATCATCACAACATAAGGATTTTTTTTATTAAACGGTCACAGCATTGGGGAAGTTTAGAACCATTATACTATATCATGATATAAATAAAAGCAGGAAACACCAATGAAATATAGTTTTATTTAGATGGTTATAAATTCAATATTTAATTACCCATGTATAAATGAATTTTCTCTCCATACATCTATCTGGATGTTTTTGACACCAAATAAGATACAGCCATTATTCATTTCCAACTCCAGGAAGTGTTTACCACCTCAGAATTTATCTTATTTCTCACATGAGTTTATCTAACTTGTTCCATGTAGAATAGTGTCTAATGTGTTAAAAGGCTCTGAACAAAGTTATTCTGGAAGCTTCCTCAACAATTCATTTCCACTTAAAGATGGTGATCCCTTTCCACATTATCAATCTTGACAACAAGTCTACTTTAACTATTCTCAGCTGATCTCCAACCCCACTTTACTGAACCATCCTCAGACACTTTTCTAATGCACTGCTAAAATAATGCATTTTATGTCCGGTGGCTAGGAATGAAAAATGCCACATAGGGACAGGGGTGGCAGGAACGAAGTTGGAGATACAGTTCTTGGTCTAGGAAAAGAAAGATTGTAGATAGCAATGCTATGTTTACCAAGGAGGCTAGACTTGGAGATGATTCAAATCTATTCTGAGGTACTCTGAACATTTAGGTAAGATCCTGAAAAGTGAAATTTGTTTCATTGAAATCTAGTTTTCATAAAGTGGCTGTCAGAGGGAAGGTAGGAGCAAGAGGAGAACATATTAGCATATTCATTGAATTTAAGCTGTGATTCATTAGAAGATTCAGAATAAAATTTCTAATAGACTCAGATGCACAATAATTGGTCTATTACACACTGATTATCAGATGTAACTTAACTTGGAGTTATCAATATAGATAAAATTGACATTTGAGGAATAAAATGCAAAATAACAATCCCATCTCACAGTTCAAAAGACAAGGAAGGAGAATTCAAATTTATTGGGAAAGTAGTTTGTTCCTCCAGTTCTTATATATATTTTATTCAACATTTTAGATAATTTGTTAAAATGTGACCTACCAAGATACATGAGAAGTGACATACATAGCACTATATAAAGTTGTATAAAAGAGGAGAAATTCCAATCCAAATACTATGATTCTAGTAATGTGCATTTGTTCTGTCCCAAACACTGAGATGCGACTAAATATAATATCTAAAATTCCAGTTACAATTTTACTTTTTTTTGAGACAAGGTTTCTCTGGGTAGCTTTGGCTATCCTGTAACTTGATCTATAGATCAGACTGCCCTTGAACTCAGAGATCTGCATGCATCCAAGTGCTGAAATTTAATGTATGTTGCACCATGGAATGGCTCATAATTTGGAAAAAGCATGCCAATACTCAACAGTAAATTCAAATTGTTCAAAACAAGCATCCCATGCTTTATTCAGCTTGTTGCTAGGCCATGACTACCTATCAGCTTGGTCCTAAGGTCTAACTCTCTGTATGGGTATTTTCACTCACTTCTTACTAATAACTTTCCAAAGTACAGATTTTCCTATCTTGGCTTCCAGTGAACTTTATTTTCATAGAATCTTCCTCAATTTTGTGTCTTCTTTGACTTACTTATACATGGAGTTACTCACTACAAAACTAATACAATATTCCTCAAACTTTGTCTTTATTTGGCTTTAAGATTCTTAAAGAAAGGTTGGCACACAAAGGCTCATAAGCCAAACTGTGCTAATAATCCCTTTTCTCAAAAGTTCTATTGAAGAATTTAGCATAGAACCAAATACACTGAGATCAACAACTAACTTATCCATGGAGCCCTCATCTAATATCTGTTGGAAACAGGAGCAAACACCCATACATAAACAATGAATCGAACTAGAACCCAGATGCAGATGGAGAGGACAAGACCAGGCTGCAGAAACACAAAGAGACAGCTTACCTGAACAAGGAGGAGCTAACGCCCCCCCCCAGACTGATAGCTGGGACATCAGCATGGGACTGACTCAGGCCCCCCTGAATATGGGTCTCAGCCAGAAGGACTGGCAGTCTAAGGGACCTCAGACAGTGGAGCCAGGCTGTATCCCTGGTGCACAAAAGGACCTTGGGAACACATCCCCCATGGAGGGATAATTGCCTTAACCTAGAGACAGAAGAGAAGCCCTTGTCCCTACTTCACATGACCTGTCAGATATACATGACCCCAACTGGATGGCATTGCCCTACATATGGAATTGGGGTGGGGGAATTGAAGGGGAGGGTGGTTAGGGTGCATGTGAGAGGGCAGAGAGGGTAAAAGGGAGGGAGGCAGGGAGGGAAGGAGGGGGAACTGGGATCGACCTGTAAAATAATAAATTAAAAAAAAAAAATGCTTTGACTCCAAAATTTAAGTTCAAGGACAAGTTACTGAGGAAAAGGATTTCTATTTTTGTTTCCACAGAAAATGAAAAGCTGTGGATTCCTTCCAGACTAATGTGGTTTTATCAAGCCAGACCACCTGAAACAGAGTACCAGGTGATCCTACATTCAAAACAGCTGGACAAAGCAGCCTTACAGACTACAGCCAGAATTTCTGCATCTTCTTCGAATCCCCCATGAGAGCGCCCCTTACCAGCAGGAAGTAGTTTGGAAAGAACTATGCCCAAATTCCCAAATATTGTCTATAAATGTTTGTTTTCATTTAAATGGACTTGGTTATTTAAAAAAAAAAAACCAAATACACTGAACCGATAGAAGAGAAAGTGGAGATAGTCATGACCTTATTAGCACAAAAAAGTCTTTCTGAACAGAACATTGTTAACACAGACACTAAGATCAACAATTAATAAATGGGATCTCGAAATTGAAGAGCTTCTGCACTATCATTCAGACAAAATGGAAGTCTATATAATAGAGAAAGATTTTTACCAACTACACATTGGTAGAGGGCTAATATCCAAAATATATTTTTTTTAGAAATAGACATCAAGGAAACAACCTAATTTAAAAATGGCATTACAGATCTAAACAGAGAATTCTAAAATGGCTGGCAAACACTTAAAGAAATGTTCAACATCCTTAGCCATCAGGGAAGCACAAATCAAAACTATTTTGAAGTTTTATATTTTATTGAATTAGATTCTTCTCTCATATTGTATATACCCACCTCAGTTTCTCTTCTCTCTACTCTCTCCACCCACCCCCAACACCTCCCCACTCCCCTGTATCCACTCATCCTCCTTTCCTTTTCAGAAAAGAACAGGCCTCCAAGAGACAATAGCCAAACACAACAAAGCAAAATATAATAAGACAAGGCAAAGGTCCCCATATCAGTGCTGGACAAAGTAACACAATAGGAGGAAAAGAGTCCCAAAAGCAGACCAGAGAGTCACATACATAACCTCTTTCAGTATTAGGAGTCCCACAAAAATACCAAGCTAACAACCATAATATATACCCAGAGGACATGGTGCAGACCAATGCAGGCCCCTTCCTTGCTGCTCCAGTTTCTGTGTGCCCTTAGGAATCCTGTGTCTTTGATTCAGTAGGCCATATTCTCCATCCCCTCTAACTCCTTCAGTATAACCTCCTCCTCTTCTGTGGGGTTCTTAATTAAAACCACTCAAAACAAATAGCAGCTCATGCTGGTGGAGCTGTGGAGCAAGGAAACACTCATCCAGTCCTGGTGGGAATGCCACTACGGAAATCAGTGTGGCAATTCCTCAGGAAGCTGAGAATCAATTTACCTCAAGATCCAGCTATACAACTCTTGAACATATACCCAAGGATGCTTCATCCTATTACTAAGTCCTTTGCCCAAATATGTAAATTGTGGCTCAATTAATAATAGCAGAAATAGAAAATAATCTAAATGAACAGATTGGATAAAGAAAATGTGGTATATTTACATGATGGAGTTACTCAGCCATTAAAACATGAAATTTGAAGGTAAATAGATGGAAATAGAAAAAAAATAATCCTGAGTGAAGAGACACAGTATGTATTCATGTATATGTGGTTGTTCGTCAATGATAACCAATATACAATCTGTAGAGCCACAGAGGTTAGGTACAGAGTAAGGGACTAGGGAAAGATACATAGCTATCCCTAAGAAAGGAAAATAGAATAGATAGTTATAGACAGATTCAGAGAGGGAGCTTGGACAGAAGGTTGAAGTGGGGTGGAGAGAGAGGAGGGAAACAAGGGAGGGAATACAGGGAGAGAGCTAAAATTAAGGGTCATTTCGGGGGTAGTATGGAAACCTAGTACAGTAGAAGCTTCGTGTGTGTGTGTGGTGTGTGGTGTGTGTGGGGGGTGTGTGTGAGAGAGAGAGTGTGTGTGTGAGAGAGAGAGAGAGGGAGAGAAAGAAAGAGAGAGATCTAAATGAAATCACCAAATAACAGGAACATGGATAATTTGAGCTGGTACCTATAAAGAACCTCCACCCCTATTGCTACCATCTTTGGCAAAGGAAGGTTTTCTGCATGCTATCAAAGGAGAAACATAAACACCAACCCAGCTACAAAGTCGTTGATCTGCAATAGTGACCTGCCTGCAAGACATTTTAATGCAAATGATAGCACAAGCTTGTGGGAGTAACCAAACAATATCTTATTTGATGTAAGGCCCAATACACAAGATTGAACCCATACCTGACACTGCTTGGGTGAGAAAGAACCTGAGACTAAATAGCCCAGAGACCTGGGATAAAACCAAATGCTACTGTTCTACTTAAAGAATATAGCAATAAAATGAGTCCTAATGAAATTCTGCTATACTCATAGGTCAGTGCCTTGTTCAGCCATCATCAGAGAAGCAATTCTCATGCAGCAAATGGGAAAAATACAGAGATCCAACAGCCAGACAATATGCAGAGATTGAGAGACCTTGGAGCACTTGGCCCTAAAAAAGAATGTCTCCATCAATGCTACGCCACCCCCCCACACCGAGGTCTCTGTGTCTATATCTGATATATCATTGGAGAAAATAATTATTTTCAATAGAAGGTGGGAAAAAGAAAACAAAGAATGGTAGCAAATTGCTATAATCCCAGGGGGCAAGTACTAAGAGGAATGCCACAAGTTTGAGGTTAGTATGGGCAATTTAGGACAGACAGAGCTACATAGCAAGACCCCTGTATCCAAAAACCAAACTACAAGAAGGAGGAGGAGAAGGAGAAGGAAGGAGAAAAAGGAGAAGGGGAAGGGGACGAAGAAGAAAAGGGGAAGAAGGAGGAGGAGGAGGCAGGAGGAGGGGTTGGAGGAGGAAGAGGAGGAGGAGAAGAAGGAAAGAAGATGAAGTAGGAGAAGGAGGAGAAGGGGAATGACAAGGGGAAAGGGGAGGAGGAGAACTAGAAAAGAAGATGAAGAAGAAGGTGGAGAAAGGGAATGATAAGGGGAAGGGGGAGGAGGAGAAATAGAAGAAGAAGAAGAAGAAGAAGAAGAAGAAGAAGAAGAAGAAGAAGAAGAAGAAGAAGAAGAAGAAGAAGAAGAAGAAGAAGAAGAAAAATCAGTCTACTAGACAAACTGAGCATCATATAGTGTCAGCCTCCTGTTGTACACTCATGTTAGGTTACATACACTTAGAAGAAATATAAACCTTCAAGTAAATACTCTACATAGAAAAATATGCTGAAGCAGATGTCTGAGTTTTAGTTTTATGTACCATATTTCATAAATCAATTATTTCATGTTTTCTTGCAGGCCGAAACCTAGGCCGTTTTAGGGGTGGTAGTTATAACTAGCTTGTGTTCCATAAGTGAGTTCCTCGGAGGAAGATGTCCAGTGGATGCCTTTTGATAGTCATTCAGAAGCTACTCACTGCTCACCTAAAAGCAGACCTCTGAATACAGAGACTCATTATCCCTTCAGATAAGGTTCCCTTCACCCTCAAGGTCAGGATCATAATCCATGTGGCATCTGGCCTCAAGCAGCAAGAAGGGCAGTACACACAAACTGTGCAACATGGTTTAGATAGATGGTTTGGCTAATTCAGGTTGAAAGCTGCACATTTTGAGTAAATGTGTTGTGTATAAATCATTCCTTGAAGTGAAAGTTGGGGGAGACTGTTCTTCCTTTTTGGCAGTTGGGAAGGCTGCTGCCCTAAAGTTTGGAAGCTCAATGGAACTGAGCAGCCAATTGAAAAATGTTGTACAGTGGAGGAACTTCTTCACAGTGAGCGTCTTTCCCTTCGTTTAGATTGGTTTTGGTTAATAGGTAAAAAGGTAAATAAGGACTGAACTGATTGAGACTGGAGGAAAATCTGATGCCTCACCTCCTTCTAATTAGTAGTATATATTAGGCACATTGTATGAACAAATTATTACTAGAATAAAATGCTACATCTCATGAATTGTCTTCGTTTTATGTACCTCAAAGAACTCTATTGGTTTTAAAATATTATTTAACTCACAATTTGCCTTATTCCTTAGTCTCATAATTTCATTTTCAGTTTTTTTTGAAGTTAAGAAGAAATGTCACAAACACTGTTCACAGATATATATTCTTGCCATTTTGTAATCTTTTAAGAAGAGATAAATAACTTAGGCTCCTATTTAAAAGGGGGTAAATATACACAAGCCTCACATACCTCAGACATCAGAGGTAAAATGGCAGCCCATATCACACTGGCTGTATACAGACCTTTCATGGTGTAGGCTTTCAAAATTGGAGCCTCTAGACTTTTTATGTTATAATATAATTTATAAGGACATAAAACAGTGTGATATAAAAAGAATACATGAAGTTGGGAGAGACATGAAGAAGTGTGGAAGAGGTAAGAGGATTTGGAAAAAGTGGTGATTAAATATGATCAAAATGCATTTTGTGTGGGTATATACATATATGTGTATACATACACACACATATATACCCATATATACCCATATATATGTGTGTATATATGTATATATATATATATAAAATTCTCAAAGAATGAATAAATTACAAACATAAAACAAAAATATAAGCATTTAAATTCAATGCAGTTAGGAAAGAAAATAAAGTACTGAAACAATTAAGGATCACACATGCTGAAAGTTATATTTCTAAAAATAAATAGTTCTCTGGAAAATCTAGAAATAACCTTCAAACTGAGTCAAAAAAAAGTGTTCTTGGAACCTGTATTTGTGTACATGACAACTCTACAATAGGCTATCCACAGTAGGCTACTGATACAGTTTTAAGGTTTTATCATGGGTTTTCTTGACTTTCCAATGAAAAAAATTTTCCTCTAAATAGTCTTCACATTTTGAAATAGACAAAGGTATTAATATGCTCTTTCTTTTAAAGGTTAAAAAAAAAAAGCAAAACAACTTAGTGATATTTAAATGTGAAGGCTTATAGAACATCTCTCCTTTTTATTGTGGTTACATAATTCAGCCTTAAAATAAAAACATTCCTTTATGATGAGTGGTGTGTATTATCTTGGCTTTAAAATTTTTTACAAGTTCTTAGATAAAAATTATCTATTAAGCTACAAAGATAGTTAGATACAAAAAAAAAAAAAAACATAAAAACAAAACAAAACAAAGAAAAACCAAAAAACCCAAAACTTTATGGCAGAGAATTGGGAAGATAAATTTCAATAGAAAACATGGCCTAATTCCAATCTTCATAATGTCCTCCCTCAAAACCAATTGTCTTTAACATTCCACTGCCTGGCTTCATGTGTCAGCTTGGCACAACTACAGTCATCAGAGAGGAAGAATCCTCAGCTGAGGAAATGCCTCCAGCTGCAAGACTTTTTTTTTTTCCAATTAGTGATCAATGGGGGAGGGCCAAGCCCACTGTGGGTGGCACCACCCCTGGACTGGTAGTTAGGTGCTATAAGAAATCAGGTTGAGCAAGCCAGTAAACAGCTTCCCTCCATGGCTTCTGCATCGGCTTCTGCCTCCAGGTTCCAGCTCTGCTTTGAGTTCCTGTTCTGACTTCCTCCAATGATGGGCTATGATCTGGAAGTGTGAGCCAAACAAACCCTTTCCTCCCCAACTTGCTTTTTAGTCATGGTGTTTCATTGCAGCAATAGGAAACCCTAACTGGGACACACTTTATTATTATTTTTAAATTTGAAGTTCTGGGTTTCATTAAGCCAACCCTCTTCTCTTATTAATTGCTGAATTATAATACCTCAATGGACTTTGCTTAGCTAAACTAAAAGACTCCAAAGGTAGAGTTAAATCCATTCCCAGCATAAATTGTATGCTCATCATATCTGAATATTTATATAATTATTAGAAAACAACCTATTGCCTTTCTTCAAAAACAAATAATTTATTGCATGTTTTGCCATGTATATGAACAATTCCAAATCTATGCTGCAGTTGCTGACCTTGAAAGCAGGCAAAAACAAATGCAGATTTTCCGCTTCCTTTGGTTCAATCATGCTGATGGCCCCCTTATCTTCCTGGCTCTGTTTTCCACTATGCTGTTTTCTAATGGTTTGTACACGGCTCTATTGCAAGAACCCCAGGACAGTGAATTCAAAAATGGCATTACATGATATTTCAATTCAAGGCAACCATGCAAAATCCTAAAAGAGAAAATTGGGTTTTTGATCTATGACAGTTTTTCCTCCACTGTTGCTCTTAATGGGATTTTTCTTGTAATGAAAGCCTGCAATGTTTATCCAAAGCAATGTAATTTCTACATAAAGAGCCAAAGCATAAGGATCTGAGGTACACCTGCATTTACAGAAACAGCTGTAATTTACTGACACATGTGAGTCTATACAACACATAACTATGTCTAGATTGCTGAATATTAATGTCAGATTCACACCCAGCTCCCTTGATATTAATCAGATTCCACATTCCACAGGCTAAAAGCATGGTAGTTGTTATGAGATATAATTACACAGTGATTCCTATAAATAAGTATGGTTCATATACTATTAAATATGCATATTAGTGAATGGTTTAAAAAAATATCAAGGTAGTATATAAGTGAACTCTAAAAATAGATATAATGGAATTGAGTTGGGTTTCATGAGTACCCTCGTACTGGGATGTCCATGTGCCTTGCGGAGCTGATAACCTCCTCAAACCTTCTCATACTTTCTTCAATGGAACAGTTAATATTCTTCTTGATGAAAGATTCAGAAGCAGCACCAAAAACTGCTATCTCAGTGGCTCCAGCAGCAACCTGAAAGACACAGTATATAGCCCAGCACTACCAAGTTTGAAAGTCTTGTGAATGATAGGTGGGGACTGAACTCTAACAGCATACCTATGTTCTCACATTGCCTTAAGATTGAAAGCCAGATGCCTCTATTTTTTTTTTGACACTTACACTGATTTTAAATGGAAAACTGTTTTATAGTTACAAGAAAATTCTATAAACTACAATAGTATTGAAATTATGAGACACATAAAATACAGGGATGATGAACCAGTTAATCCTGTCTTTCATCATGGCTATTCTCAAAACACTTTACCATAACTATGGGGGAAAATGTATACCCCACTAAAGCCTGCATGTTTTCAGAAGAATATTATTTTGAAACCAATTGTTGTAAGACAGCAACACAAACTACTTCTGTTTTTCCTTTCTTCCTATAATCCAACAAAGAATGTCTTGCTAACAAAAGATGTTTCCCCAATTCATCATTTAGATTTTGCCTCCCAATTTCACTGTAGCTCTTAACTAGCCTCCATTGTTTTATATCCTGACTAACAAAGCCATGTGCTTGTATGACTAAGGTACATGTTCAATTACTAATCTTTAACTTCAAAACACTTGAATCAGCTCTGTCTGTCCCTTTACCTCTTTGTTGTATTTATACAATCATACTACACACTGTGTCTGTAGTAACATTTTCAAAAGTCATGCCTCCCAGATTTCTCACATGCATCTGTGAGATATTCCGTTAATTTCTCACTTACTATCTGACTAGGATTCACATGCCCTCACCTCTGACTGTCTGTTAATACATTAAGAAGAAAAACAGTTTTATCTTTTTTCCAACATTTAGAAGACACTTGTTTTTGTTTCATCATTTAATGTGAATTTTGAACTTCTAAAATAAAATTTCTATTTCATTAAATGTCCACTCTATGCCAGTAATGTTGAAACTTTGCCTGCATCTTTTGTAGTCTAAAAACCCATGTAAATATTATTGGGCTCATCTTACAAATGTGACACAGAGTTGTTTGTCTGCCAATCTCAGGTAGTTAGTAAGCTACTAAACCATTCTCAGATTATAAACCCACAACTTGCAAGCTAACACTTACTCTGTTAAATGACTTAGGATGTACCATAAGTATTTTCTCTAAGATGAAGACCTTCTCTTCTTTTGAAAACTTGATAACAGAAACATTCTTTAATTTTATAATGCCTTAAATTATATCAAATCAAAGATAAATGTTTCTAATAGCATATACACAAAAGTAATCTACTAAATAGACTCATATAACCTCAACGTCATGCATCATAGTATCAAATGGAGAGCTTAAAATACTCACTGCATTAAGGGATATATTCTGTAACATCTTTGAATCAATCATATGTAAAGATAATATAGTAATTTTTATGTAAAAGTAATGTGGTTAGTTTTGTATAGTCATTAAAACTCTTATATAAATCACATAAATTCCTAAAGCACACAGATCACAATAGAGCAGAAGAGGGATAAAGTCAACAGAAGCAGATACAATGATAATGATTGGTTTTAGGCTAGAAGAATCCATAGAATTAAAAGGCTGGCCCCAAGACTATTAACAATTATAATGCTTCATCAATAATTGTTTAAGATATATCCTATATTAGCTTCTTAATAAGAAAGCACAAAATATACTTTCAAATTTTCATCCAAAATAGAGAATTACATTTTTATTGTTAAATTCTTGAATGGTTACACCGAAAGAGCAATATAGGGAATATGTTAGGTTCTAACAATGCCATAGATAATACTGATCTCTATGTGTTTATGCTATCAGCAGAGTTATGAATTAAACATGACAGCATTATAATTTTATAGGTCTTCAAAACTATAAAGGCAAATTTAGAGGAAACAGTAGCACACTTACAGCATGGTGGAAACCCTGAAGATTAGGTATAAGGACAGGATAGCGAACCCCTGGATACTTGTGGATGCCTCTCATCACTTCAGTGTGATCAGCCATCTTAAATACATAATAGTTACATGTAAGTATGGAACTGAATAATGTGTAAAATTATTAACCTTCTGAGTGAATTATAGCTACATATAAAACATTCCATAAATTAATATCTGAAATGAGCTATTCACATAGAAGAAAAGTAGTTCTCACTATTATTTGTCATAGCAAATTCATAGTGTTTTGCTGTTCAAATTCTCCAAACTGTCATGAGTATCTGATTCTTGTATTATGAAATGACTGAAAGAAAATAAATACTGGTTAGAGAAAATGGCAGAATCATGGTCTTCTTTAGTCACCCACTTAGACAGATACTACTATGTGAATTAGGAAGGTCATGCCTTGTTATAGTGCATTTATGATAGTGGACTATAATAGTGGACTAAGAGCTTGAATGGGATATATTATAGTTTTTGTTTGTTTCAAATCAGTCATGATGCTATTTCTGGTCTCTGACACCTTTCCAAATTCTTCTTGTTGATGGAGACATAGATTATAATTATCCATCCCCCTTGAAGTTGGAAGTAATATTTTATAGTGAGAACAATTTTTTGCACATATTTAATATTTTTTCTTATTTTACATATTCATCCCAGTTCCCTTTCCCTTGCTCCCTCCCATGCCCCCCAACCCCCTTCCCATTCCATCCCCCCCACACACACTCTACAGAGAGGGTGATGCCTTCTAGGAGGGAACATCAAAATCTGTCAAGTCATTTGGAGTAGGAACTAGGCCCTCCCTTCTAGCTTTAGCCTAAGGGAGTCTCCCTCCATGGGGAATGTGCTCCCAGTGTCCTTTGGTGCACCAGGGATACATCCTGGTTCCACTGCCAAGGCCTTCTAATTGAGACCCATGTTCAGGGGTATCTGAATCAGTCAAATGATGGTTTCCCAGCTATCAGTCTGGGGGTCCATTAGCTCCCCCTTGTTCAGGTCAACTGTCTCTGTGGGTTTCTGTAGCCTGGTCTTGACCCCATTTCCTTATAAATCCTCCCTCTCTGCAACTGGATTCCAGGAGTTCAGCTCAGTGTTTAGCTGTGGGTGTCTGCTTTTGTTTCCATCAGCTACTAGATGAGGGCTCTATGATGGCATATAAGTTAGTCATCAATCTCATTATCAGGGAAGGACATTTAAGGTAGCCTTTCCACTATTGCTCAGATTGTTAGTTGTGGTCATCCTTGTAGGTCTCTGGACATGTCTCTAGAGTCAGTTTTCTCTTCAAACATATAATGGCTCCCTTTATTATGGTATCTCCTTTTTTTTTTTTTTTTTTTTCGTTCTCATCTATTCATCCCATGACTAAATCTTCCTGATCCCACATGTTCTCCTCTCTTCCCTTCTTCTATCTCCTAACTCCATCTCCACTCACTGCCCCCCCCCCCACCGCTCCCAATATGATCAGGAGCTCTGGGAACAATATTGTATGATTTCTTGGTTATAAAAAAGGGTCATTGAGAAATCAGTTAATGTGGCAGGGGGAAGCACCAAATCACCTATGTAATGGTCACAAAAGAGGCAGGCATCCATGGAGAATATACAAGAAGATGAACAGAGGCACCAAACCAACAATCAGGGCAAGTCCCTATATCTGTGACTAAAGAAGCTTCAGATGACTCTAGCTTCAAAGAGTTCAGTCATATGGCTGTGGTCCTAGACACCATAAAATAAAGACAATCACTCCATTATGTCCTGGCCAAATTCCCATTCCACAGACTTAGTGAATACAACATATATTTACTTCTACTATCTAGATCTGAAATAACCCATTATATAGTAGTAAGAGTTAGAACAGTGAAAAGTGGATATGGCTGGTAAAGAGCATGCATGTGACAGCAGGGGAAGCACATAATTTGTCACCAGGTTATGAACATAAAGGAAGGTGAGGGCCATGTCTTTGACATGTCTATGACATGTCTTTGAATTGAGCTTATACTAGTCAAAAACTACTGATTTATCTTGAAGGCAACTTAAAGGCACAGAAGGTGGGTACTGAAGTAACCAGATGGTTGGAATAAATTCAGAATTACAAATGAATCCCACAGAGGTAGGAAAGTCAGACTATTGAGATGGGAAGCAACCTTTAGGCAAGTCTGAGAATCCAGTGAGTGTTGAGCTCTGCTATAAAGAAACAACATTTGGCCAAAAACTTATAAAGAAAAATTACTAAGACTAACATAAAAGATGTATTTCATTCAAAAACTTAACCCCTACTATTTCATAGCCTTAAAAAAAAAAACACACTAACAGTAAAAATGTCTGAAAAAGTCATTAAGCCATCATATTATTATCTACAAACCTAAAGTTACATATAGCATACATAAGTCTGTTTACACATATATAATTTAGGTATTATGAGCAGTTTTTTTGCCAGCCTGGTCCCAAGGTCAATCAGCCCCAAAATAATACACAGAGACTTTATTAGTTATAAAGCTCTTGGGCAATGGCTAGAGCTTCTTATTGGCTAGCTCTGCCTTAGCTATTAATTCATTTCTATCAATCTAAGTGTTTCCACTTGGCTTTAGTGGAGAGAGAGAGAGAGAGAGAGAGAGAGAGAGAGGACCTCTTATTTTTCTCATGACCTACGTCTTGACTCCTCTCTACTACATCTCTCAGAATCCTCCTTTTCTCCTAGTCCTGCCTATCTTGCTTTCCTATTGGCCAACAGGGCCTTATTCACCAACCAATAAGAGAAACATATTTACAGAATGACATCCCAACACTAGGGATTGAACCCAGGACCTTGGGCAAAAATTCTACCACATCAAACACCGTGGTGTGTGTGAATGCATGCATGTGTGTGTGTGTGAGTGCATGTGCATGTGTCTGTGTCTGTGTTATGAATGTTTGTGTGTGAGAATATATGGCTATCTTCTACTGCTCTGCCTCATTTTTGGATACATGCTCTCACTGAGCATGGAGCTAACTGATTGGGCAAGGCTGATTGGCCTGGAAGCCCCAGTTATTTTCAATGCTCTGTCTATCCAATATTAGGATTACAGGCACATGCCACCCATGCAACTTTTTTATGTGGGCTGTGGGGATATGACCTCAGGTTCTCATGCTTGCAATGTAGGCATTTTATTTTCTGCTGTATATCACAAAACTTCCTTCAAACAGCAAGTTTTAAGGTCAAATATACAAATACAATACAATCCAAATGTATAGGTATTCAATACATGCTGCAGAATAACGATAAGAAGCTTAAAATGATTTGTTTTCAATATTTAACTCTCATGTTTCTATAAAAGCAAAAACTTTTGTGTGCACCATAAAAATAAAGCAAGTGCATTTGAGTGAAGGTGTTTCAAGTAGTGTTCCTTGATGGGAGATGTCATTCTGTAAATATGTTTCTCATACTGGTAAATGAATAAAGCACTGTTGGCCAATAGGAAAGGAAGATAGGAGGGACTAGGAGACAAGGAGGAAATAGAAAGTAGTAAGAAGGAGTCAGCATGGAGAGACGAGGGAAACCAGACACCTGCCTCACTCCCTGGTAAGGAGACCACGTAGAAATACATAGAAATGGATTAATACTTAAGACAGAGCTAGCCTATAAGAAACAAATAATGGGCCAACAGCATTATATCAAATACAGAGTCTCTGTGCATTATTTGGGGCTGGCGCGGCAGCAGGACAAGACAGGCGGCAGGTGGAAAAACCCATACTCGTTACACCACACATAGATACAATCCCAAATTAAAGATGGTATAACCAACCAGAACTAGGTAAATGGCCAAGGAGAAGTCATGGAAAGAAGATATAAGATCTGATTTCCACATGTCAAGTATAAAGCATGAGGATCAGTCCATATGTGGGTTGGTTTTTCTGGTTTATGTGAAAATGTTTTCATCCTGAGGAGAAACGGTTGATTAATCAAGGCTTTTATTTGAAGGTAGGGGAGGGAGTGATGTCTACCCAACAAACTAAGGTACCATAAGCTTGCTTACCTGAAACAGAGGTGGCACCCTGAGAACTTACTCACAAATTGAATAGTGAGGATATTATAGTACATCACTGATAATACCTTACTGAAATTATGATAACATTATATGCAAAATCCAAAGAAAAGCAAGCATATATATGCTTTTCTGTAACATATTTAAGTAATACAAATAAAGGATAAAATGTCATTAACATTTCTATATTCTATGTTTCGGTGCCAATGTGGGAATACAAAGCCCAAACTGTGCAGCTTGTTGGAACTCAGAGTCTCTATACTCTTCAAGAACACTAGAGTAAATATTCTCTTTTTAAAAATATAAACATAGAAAAGAATATAAAATTTAATATTTTATTTTACCTCACATTATAGTGGGGAATCTATAATTGAGCCAAGCCTGCAGGTTCTGGATGAGTATAATGTTTGGCACAAAAAACACACAATAATTGAAGAGAAATAAATATTGAGTGTGTGGGACCTGCTGGTGATATGCGAGTTTGTCTGAATATTATACATGGAAAGGTTTGAGCAAGTTAGGTTTTTTTTCCTGTTTTTGTCAATATCACATGAATACACAATGCACTGTACTTACAGTTATCTCCCATTAACATCTTCCATTCCCTTCTCACTAAGCCATTCTTCTTAACTGGCCCCTCCACCTCTCCTGTCTCCTCTACTCTCACTGTCTTCCTTTCATACATTCATGTGTATCCTCTCCCACATTCTTCCTTTCCTTCCTTCTTCTTCAGGCCCTGTGAAAGCAGCCAAAGCCCTTGTTTGTTCATAACTGCAATGGTCATGTCATATCCAGGAGACAGTGTTATCTGGCACTCTTCTTACTCTTTGGTTCCTATGTATGGTCCTTCTACCAGCTCTTCTGCCATATTCCTCAGGTCACAGAGGGTTGACAAAGGTCTTCTGCTTGACACCAGGTACTCTAAAGTCACTTATTCTCAACATTTCAGCCAGTTATGGGTACCTTCATGGACAGGTGTCCATGGCCATGACTGAGAGTTGCACTAGTACTGGGCAGTCTGAAGAACCTGTGACAGTGGAACCAGGATGTATCACTGATGCACAAAAGGACTTTGGGAACACATTTCCATTTTCCATGGAGGGATGCTCCCTTAGCCTAGAGGCAGGAGGGAGGACCCAGACCCTTCTCCAAATGACTTGACAGATTTTGATGATCCCTCCTGGAAGGCATCACC
This sequence comes from Phodopus roborovskii, assembly GCF_943737965.1. NCBI lineage: Eukaryota > Metazoa > Chordata > Mammalia > Rodentia > Cricetidae > Phodopus > Phodopus roborovskii. Next base: position 51,544,788 of record NW_026126517.1, on the reverse strand, counting down.
CTCCCTGTGGAGTGGGGGAGAATGGGATGGAAGGGGTTGTTGGGGGGCATGGAAGGGAGGGAAGAAGAGGGACCTGAGATCGATATCTAAAATAAGGAAAAATGATAAATATATATGAAAATAGCATAAATGTTTAAAGGGTGACTTTTCTGCATGAGCATTTGGCAAGACATTGGGAGTAAACTCCCATGTATGTCCTGTGACCAATCATATATTTCTGCTAGGCATGAATTCCTTCCCCACCAAGCAGGCCTCATATCAAACCAGGAGAAAGCTGATAATCCCCAAAACATTCATGTCACAATTTACCACTTATCACAAAGATGTGATGGGCAGATCTGTATTGTAGCATGCAAGATCTATGAAGCGGGACTCATAGACAACCAAGAAGTAATTGACAATCCCCAAAACATTCATGTTACTGTGGAGAGATACCAGTACCCTCCCTCATCTATGCAGACAGTTCAGTATTGTAGCATGTTCCATCTAAATCTTGGTTTGATAATAATTCTCCTCCAAAACCCTGCATAACACCTTCTGTCAGTAAGAAAATATTTAAAAGTATTGTTACACAAAAAGGCAATTAATGCACAAACACTGAAGGAAAACATTTTATAAAATTATCTCTAACATTCATCTCAGACTTTAAAAATATTATCATACTTAATTTACAGATACTTGTCATATTTTTAAAGTTTATATATCTGTGATGTATCATTAGAAATTAACATTTTGTTGCCATACCTAAATAGAATCTGGTGTCATAATAATTTTTATGGAAGAGGGTCCACAAGTTTTAAAAAGCAGGTATTGTTTATTCTTAGTATGTCCATAGAATTTCTAGGTATATCTAGTTCTTAGTTCTCTTAACAAACTACCTTAAATTTTCCAGGAAAAAAAAAACGACTTATACTTATGGACATGGGATTATTCTTTCTTCCTGCTCACCAATATCTTGAAGTATTTGCTTTTGTCAGGACATATCAGTATTCAGATCTTATTGAAATAAAAGTAAATAATGCTGGGAGTTATTGTTTAGTCTCCTCTAGCCATGTCTACCAGTGCTACTTTCTGCATGCAGGGATATAGTGAGAAAGAAAGACAGATAAGAAAACATGCAGTTTCTTCAACACATGCCATCGATTAGTGGAAAAGCATAAATGATGTGGTTTCAGACCCTATAACTCAAAACTCAATATGAATAGTAATTCCTCTTAAAGGTAACATTTGGAAACTTGGTAATGAGAAAAAAACGAGACCTGAGTGCTTCCTGACAATCTTGGGTGAAAGTGCTGAAGGCAGCTATGAATAGCACTATAGCCTGGGTCTTATAACCATGTCCCATTCATAGACGCCTAGCACAAACCTCATCTATCTTAGCCTCAGTAGCACAGAGGAAACCTTGGTCTGCTTGAAGAAGTAAGACACTCTTAATAAATCACAGTCTTACAATAACAAACACAGGAAATCTCTGGAAAATTGAACATCCTTTTTTTTTTCTTCTTCTTCTTCTTCTTTTTTCCTTTTCTGCCGCCCAATACCCTGCTTGGCTGCCAAAGCTAAAACAGTCTGACACAAATCTCACAAAACTCAGGTCTAGAAGCCTTAAAACTAATTTGGTCTGGTGTATAATTTCCTGTCCTTCCTTGTTCAGCTTTGCCTTTGTATGCAAAGGTCCTTTATAGTGCCGTCTATTGGATGGAATACTCATGTGCCTCAAAAGCTTCCAGTGCAACTACCCCTCCTCCTTCTTGTGAGACAAGAGATTCTAATCATAATCTACTGACATCCACAAATATCCACTGTTATATTACAAGACAAACACCACCTACCGGGATGGATGTGGGGGTTAAAAACTGTAACACTAATGCCCTGGAGGGAAGAAATGAAATTTGTTTTTTATTCAATAATATTTCCCAGTTCAGGAAGAGAAACATAGCAATTATACATTAGCTCTTCTTTATTAGGGTCATTGCCTTCATAACCACCTGCCTACTCTCCCCATATTAAAAATAGTATGTTCCCAACATCATTCTGAAGGAGGGGCAAATAGTTCCAAGGCTCCCAGTATAATTTTCTTTCTATGCCTGTGCAATTGTGTTGCCTCTCATGTATTACGCCTTTTTATATGTTAATAACATTGCCATCCTTGTCATTTGCCTTGCATTAAAGGATGAGGAACGTTTTAACATAGTGGAGTAAATCAACTTTCAGTGTGTTTTGCTAGTAGAGTTTTATACTCTTAACACTAAACCTACAACACATTGGAGAGCTGCAGCAGAGAGGATAGGCCTGGGTTACTGGGTTACTGACTCACTGCTAAGCAGACTTAATCCAGAAGAAAAGGCTGTGACAAAAGTAAGGTCTCATTACCACAGAAAGCATTGCTGTTGCTTGTGGTTATGATATGGATGCTGGAGGTTTTTGTTTTAGTAAACAGTGAAAGCGGACCTTCTAAGGGTGCCAACTTGCTTAGCATATGCTAGTTATGTGGTTCTGCCAGATTATAACTCATTCATACATACTCACCTGCTTTGAAAATCCCTTTTGGTGTTTTCATTTTCCAAGCAATTGTATCCCCCCAATCCACTTTAACATTATAATTACAGTGTTATGCCTACACTGTTTATTCACTTTTGAGTCAAACAAAGAGCTCTATATAGTTTTTAATACAGAAAAACTAAAAGCATTAAATGGGAGAATGAATAAGTGGAAAGGATCCAACACATTGAGAAATGAAAATGCCTTACCACATCATACTGGAAATAAGTAAAAATCAGGTCTCAGATTTTCTACTTCTTTGTTACAAAGTACAAGTTAAACAACAGACATAATGATATCACTAAAGTACATGGATCTTGGAGAATATGAGGAAGGTGTGCGTGTGTGTTCGTGCGTGTGTGTGCTTATTTTTAGACTAGTCAGTTATAACTTTCTGTCTTTACACCATAAGCAGAAACAATATAAGTTGAATCTATCAAAGATTAGTAGTATTAATGCTGGTGCATAATTAGCATGAATTTACTTCAACATATTTGTAGTTCAAAAATATATACATATAACCCATAGTCTTTTTCAAAGTCAAATTTGAAATTTTCTAGGACAGTTCTTAAATTAACAGCATTTTCCTGAGGAATATCCTCTACATTAACATAAAAACTTAAATCCATTACTCTTATAGAACATTCTGTTATTCTAAAAAGTTTTCAATATAATTATCTCAATTGCTATGGATTTATTACATACACCAGAGGTGTCCAAGTTCCTTTTTTTCTGGTCTCTTGACCACATTCTGTGTCTCCCACAGCCCACTGCATGTAGGAGGCTCAGTCTGCAGAATTCTCAAAAGAGGTCAGTCAGCAAAATAGCCAGAGTAATTCCAAAAGGGCAATTTTAAAAAGTCAAAATCAAATATTTCTGAGACAAAATATAGTTCTACTTAGTTTTTGTCATTTACATAATATGAACAGAACTCTAAGATGTTAGCACATTAAAGATAATTTTAGGGAGGGATGGAGGGAGAGGGAACTGGGATCGACATGTAAAAGAATAAATTAAATTTAAAAAATTAAAAAAAGATAATTTTAGAAGAACAAATTTTAAGATAATTTTAATTACTTGAAAATAGGAAGGGAATAGTTTGGGAAAAATAAGGGTCGCATTGGGAGAGGAAAGTGGTTGGAGGGAAAATAGAGAATGAAAATTTCTACAGTTCATTAAATGCATGTATGAAACTGTCAAATAATTTTAAAACAATTTGAAAATGTTTTCAATTAGATTGGTGTCTCGAATGAGACTAAAATTTTCTTGAAATTTTATCTCTATTCCTCATGGGGAAATACAAAAATTTTGATAAAGACAACAAACTCAAAAAGCTGAATGTAAGATGAGGTGCCATGTTTTATTATAACATTTCATCTTTACTAGTTCCATACATTTAAAACAAAGAAAATTTAATTTGTTAACAGAAAGGTAACCAATCAAACTATTTATATCATTTAAAAATGGAAAACCTCCATTTATGGGTAGAATAGATTCTAGAGTAGAGGAAAGAAGGAGCTATACTAAAATTGGATTATACCTTCAGCTTAAACATGTAAAGGTTTTAACAATCACATTCCTAAAGTGTGTCAGTTTTGCTTTTCCTTTGAAATAGTAGTAAAAGTACATCTTAGAGAAGAAATTACTGTTTAATGCTCTGTAATGAAATACAGTGTTACTAACATGTATTTTTCAGATTTTATTGAGATTAATTGTAATCAAGCTCAAGACCAGAAAAATACTGCCTACCATGAGACAAAAGAGTTTAATGATTTGTGAATAAGTTTTAAGCAGTTGTTTGCCTTAGAGTGCACTGAAAGTTAATCATTGATTTCAACACACACACACACACACACACACACACAGACACACACACACACAAAACACACACACACACCTGGCCACTTTTGACAGAGGAATACAAAAATCTATGTCATCATTCTAAATAAAGATGTGCAGATGCCCACAGATACAGGCATAAACACTAGTACAGGATAGAAAGTTCACACTACACCATTCAGTAGCTACTGTAATATTCATAATACATGACCTTTTCATTCGAAAAGAAAAGTGGCATATTTGGATAAGTGGTTTAATAGAACACAGCTTTTTTTTTTCTAGACAGTGTTTCTCTGTGTAGCTTTGGAGCATATCCTGGCACTCTCTCTGTAGACCAGGCTGGCCTCGAACTCAGAGGTCCCCCTGACTCTGCCTCTTGAGTGCTGGAATTAAAGGAGACACATGTATGGGGAAGTGTAGGATTCTTGCCCAATAGATGTGGCTATGAAGGTCATGCCTATGAGATGCCTTCATCAGTGTCTGCCTTAACCTAAGCAGGTAAGAGTGAGCAGTAGAGAGGCTGTGGAGGCAGCTTGCTGTCTTCTTGGTTTGCAAACTGTCATCAAATCAACAAGCTTTCCTTCACGTATCTACACAGTTGTTTTTTAAGCAAAATGATTTCATAAAGGACACAGGTTAGAGTGCAGTGAGTGTGAACAGCCCGGTCCTTACTATGCCAGGGCTAACATGTGCATTGTTTTAAGTTTAGGGTTTTCAGACTACAGACTTTTTTCCTCTGTTGACTGCATTTATTTTTTTAGTCACTAGTATGAAAATGAAAATACTTAATTTATTTGTAGATCAGGTTTAAAAACAACTGTGACACTTGAAAAATGATGATCCCAATGATATTTCCTTTCTTGCTTATCTTCCAGAAAGTCATGCTTCCATTAAAAAGGAAAAAGTGGTGTCTTTCTTACTTCTTTGAAACTTGACATGTTTTGCACCTGTCTCAACTAATAGGTTATGCCAAATCAATGCTGTACAAGCTTAGCTGTAAAATGCATATCACTTCTGTACTGTTAAGCATCATCTTAGATGTCTAAAAGGACCACATTTTGGAGGAACTCATGGAGAGTTCTGAGAACACTTAAAGAATGAGTAGTGCCCAGCCAGTCCCAACTGCCTCAGCCACTTGTGTCCTCGAGTTCTACTCTAACCACCATCTACTCTACCTTACTACTAGTCCCTGAGAAGGCTCTGGAATGCCTAATGTAGTCTTAACTAAATTGTTTATGATTAAAAGACACAAGTAAAACCAAATATTACTATTAAGTCACTAAAATTTCTTATGCACACAATGAAAACCTGTCTGATTCAGCTGGTAATTACAAGTGTTCGAGTGCATGTATACAGACACAATTACATACACAAAATGTATGCCACATGGTACACATTCAGTGAAAGAAAACATATTGGATCCATTAAAGCAATCTTCAGGGTCTGTGGCTTATGCACTAAATACTAGAAACAGAGTAAGAATGCAAAAAGCATCTATTGTTTTCAATTTTCTTGAAGGATTTGCATCACAACATTCTAGGTAAAGGTGCTCCTAGAACACCATGAAACAGATGCTAAGATCACCAAAATTCTGATAGCACAATTTCTCACACTTAATCTTAATAGACATGTAATACCATTTACACTATATCAGTTAGCATCTTCACTCCTACCCACAGGCAAATATTGACTACACAGATGTGTTTGACAAGTAAGAAAACCAATATGCTGATATAAAGTAAAGAACAAAGCAATATAGTTTTTAGACTCTGTTTCTAAGGAAACTATATCATTGGGTCTCTTCATAGCAATCTTTTTGAGGAAGTATTGTTAATGTGAACACCTGGGACACTAGCTTAGAGGGGAAGATAAAAATAAGACTGTTTCAGTGGTTATTCTTGGAGTTCAGAATGTTTGGTTCCTAAAGATGTTTGAAATCATTAAATGGATCTGTCTCTATTAAAAAAAACTTCTCGAATAGCTACAGAGTATGATGATGATGGAGAGTTACAGGTCACAATGTGGCTTTGACTTCTATGTCAGCATCTAACTGCTTAATATCATGCACAGAAGTTTGTGAGCCATGTAATGTCCATGGTGGAAACTCTGGGTTATGCATTTCTTCCCTGTAGGCTGTCAGTCTATGCTTTGGGGTAACATATGAAGTATGGCCTTGGTTAATTGGATTCCCTTTGTGAAAATAACAGTGGCCAATATATAGTACACCATAAGTAGGGTAGACACCCTACAGAACCATTCAGAGATGTTTCTCTTGCCCGAACATAATACTATGCCTTATAAACCAGCAATCTGGAGGTACCCTGACCCCTCTCCCTCTCTCCATTTGCCACCCTCTGCCTCATTGCCACAAAATTATTTTCTCCCTACACTCCTTAAAAAGAATAGAGCCACAAAGACAAAGGCAGACCAAATACAAAAGATGTGATCTCTTATATTTCATAAATGCAAATTTAAATTTAATATGTCATTCCAGTAAACACAACTCCATTTCAATAAAGAATGAATTGTCCTTCATGGTAGAATGAGTGTATAGGAAAGGTTACAGAAATCTTCTTGTCAATGTGTACCCTGACCTTACTTTTAAATGTTAGAGTGACTTGTAAAAAATTAATGCTACAGTCTTCTATGTACCATTTTTCTACTCTTATAAAGAAAAATGCACTTCTTTTATTCATGTATCCAATAGATAAAAGCTTCATTGTGGACAAATAATATTTATAACTGATCCATTTCATATGATATATATATATATATATATATATATATATATATTTCCACTAACTTGTTCTGATTTTCAAAATAGTATTTATTTTAATCATTCATATAAGTAAAAATATTCACAAACCAAAAGAGAAAATTAATGACTAACAAAATGGTTTACTTTGCTTTAAAAGTTATGATGGTTACAATAACTTAAATAGCTTACTATTAACAGACACATTCCAAAGTTGCAGGAAATCTGTTTTTAATGTGTTTTCTTTCTCATGCTATTGTGTGTTCCATCTAAGTGAGGGACTACCTGGACTAATTTCAAATATTCTCATATGACATGCCACTCTAAGAAAATCTTTTTTCCAGATAAGTTATAAAGGACATATATTTCTTAATGACAGGCATTTTATCTTCTGTGATCATTTAAATTATAGGTGTAGAATCCTGTTTTATATGGCACCCTGCTACTGTGGAACTTTTCTTTAAGCTATTTGAGTTAGACAGCTTCTGCCAAACAAAACAGTGGGAGGGAAACTATAAAAAATAAAAAAAAACTTTAATATGCTAAAAAAAGAAATAAGTGAACAAGCAGCAATCTAAACATAAACTGGAGAAGTATTCCCATGACCTACGTCTCATACAGAATCAGCTCCAGGGAAGCACAGAAAATAGAATACCAAGAGACGCCTCAGGAACTGTCTTCAGAAGCAGAAATCACTTCAAGACAACACATAAGGAGTTGTTATACCAAAGTTCATTATATGCAAACCCCAGAGATATTTAAGGTCTCTACTCAATGATATTCTTCTAAAATGAGAATGAAAGATTTTGAAATGAAAAGTTGTCAAATATAAGGTCAGGGAAATCTAAAGCAGTCACACAGTGATGGCCAAACTATAAAAGAGGGGTGGGTATCCATAAGGTGGCCTTTAGAGAAACAGTGGATATGTAGTGTAATACCTTGCAAGGCTAGTGTCACTTTGAAAGATGAAATTTGTGATATCTGTCTTTGATTCAAGTATACTGCTCTTCTGTGGCTACATGATATATTTAAGTCACTTTTTTTAGATGCATATAACCAGATGAGGCTTAAAATGAACACATATTATTAGAGTCATGATGGAAAATATTATTGTGCACTAGTCAGGAGGTAGGTCCTGTGATCATGTACACACAAGGACCATTCATGTGTCTGACCCTCTGTGGCTACCCACAACCATCCTGTACTGCAGAAGTCTGTGCTAGGATTTCTAAGGTTCAGAGAGGTTAAATCACTCAATGCCATACTCAAATGCATGGCACAATTCTAGAACCATTTCTCCTCAACACAGATGTCCTTGAGGGCTATGTGAGACGGTTCAGTCACTTACTTAATATTACTTTAAGATTAAAATGGGCTCATTAATTTTCAATAGACTAATCCAAAATTCAACTCAGCACCAAACACAGAATAAAATTTGTCATTTTATATTCCCATTATGTGTATTTGTTTAAGCCAGGAAAGGAAGCAAGATCCAATTCTTACTTATAGGAAGACTGTATTTATTTCTCTTTCTTCCATATTTTCTTTTCATTATCTATAAAAGAGAAATTTTTCTAGCTTCATTCTCTCTGATGTCTCTGTGAACATCATAGGACAGTCTAAAGGATAGTCTACAAATCAATTTCTATTATCACGTAATAGTGGTAGCATGAAGCCATGAGCTTTACCATATGAGGAGAAAAATATTTTGCATGCAACTTTTAAAATCACTGGGAAATTATAGAATCTTGAAAATAGCAAGATTTAATATCTATCTGAAATGAAATTTTTATTAGAATTTATTCTTAATAGTAGCAAGACCTATCCACTCTCCTAAAACTAATTTTATAAATATGCCAGTGTGGCTTCTCTTTCCAACCATAATCAAATATGTAAAAGAGCATGGAATGAGCCATAAATAGCAATTTCAATTCTTAAAGATCTTAAAAAATCAATGACCGCTAGTGAAATATAGTTGTTTTGCAAAATAATCAAGGAAATGTGTTTATATCAAGTAATGTGTTTCCTTAATGAAAATAGTAGCATACTTAATTATATAATAACAGACACATATAGATAAAAGGCAGGGCCAGTTGCCTATGCAGATAATATGTAACAGCCTTTTCAAGCTCACTGATACATTATTCATTTTAGAGTAATTTCCTGTGTACCTACTAACTATAGCCTAAGCACTAAAGATGATGAATAGAAAAGAAACAGACATTATTTTTAAGACATGGTATGCATAGAAAATAATCAGAGAGTTATAAATATATAAGAGCTTTAATTATAAGCGGCAACAGTGAGATGAAGAAAAATCACTATCTGATAAGAAATGAGAGTTACTCAGTAAAGAATGAGTTATTACTGATTGCTTGATGTTTTCTTTTACATAGTATTGGCATATTTTTATTTTTAAATAGCTTATTTTTAAATAGCTTAATATTTTATTAATTATTAGATAACAATAAGATTCAATTCATAGGTCATAGGTTTTCCAAAGTCTATGAGAAATAAACTAATCATTTGTAATATGTGGAAATTATTATGTCATTACATCACTAAACTTAAACATGTTAAATTATATTATTATGAATTAAAATACCTGTGGTACCCATTTGGAGGACACAAAGCTTGTTACCTCTATTACAGACAAGCCAGTTTGAGAAAGTTGATTGATGAATTCAATTTTTATATCTGTAGGAATTATAACCTTAAAAAAATCATAAAACATACAGTATAAGTGAACTGTATTAAAACTATTGAGGCACAAAATATTACTTCCTAATTAAAAGAAAATACAATATGATTTTAAATTCAAGTAGTAACTATACATAAATATTGTTCAAAATATAAAATCCACAAACTATTAAAATTTTAAGGAATTCACTGTGTAAAGCTAATATAAACCTACCTTTTCATTCTGTAATCCATCCCTAGGTCCAACTTCTACTATTTTCACATACTCAGGGAGTCCAGACAACTGGGACACTTCCTGAAATGCAAGGCATAGGAACAAGAAAAAGAAATGACTTGGATTGCTATTCTATTTGCAGTGGTTGGACTAAGAATGTCTCTCATAGGGCTTGGACACTGAAACACTTGATCCCCAAAGTGTGGTGCTATTTCAGATTTAGGAGATGTAACCTTGCTGGAGGAAGTTGTTACTAAGGGCTGGCTTTGGGGATTCATAGTCTTGCCCTATATCCAGTCCTCTCTCTATCTCATGTCCTAGCCCCATTCCTGCTACTTGCTGTTGTAAATCATGATGGAATATTAACCATTTAAAATCTGTAAAATACCTTGTTTATGGTGTTTTATTAAAACAATAAAAAGGATAACTAACATAGTATTTGGTACTAGAGAGTAGGGTGTGCTGTAAAGAACCTGGACATTGGTTTGATGTTCTGCTTGAGGAATGTGAAGGATTTTGGGACTTAAGACTAGAATACTGGTTAACCCTTGAATGTAAAGATTAAAACAATTCTAGTAGTAGCATAAAAGATAGTGCTGAGGGCAAAAAAAAAAAAATTGTAGAGGCCTGGCTCAAGAGGTTTCAGGGAAGCAAAGACTTTTACCAGCAACTGGGCTAGAGGGCATTTGTGTGATATTTTGGCCAAGAATCTGGCTGCCTTTTGCCTCTATACTAAGAAGTTAACTGAGGTTAAATTGAAAAGTAATGGGCTAAACTTTTGTTTGAGGAAATTTCAAGACACTATGACAGTGAATCTGTGTCATGACTGATACCGATAATGTTTATGCAGATCTACAATGAAATAAGAACAAGTGGGGAAGAAAGAAATACAAAATGTAAAGTTTGGAGAGAAAAAGAACATAGGAAGCTTAATGCTACAGCCAAGGCATGTACTAGAAGAGAGGCTGTAATTACGAAGGCGGTTAGACTGTTTCAGAGTGACTTTCCGCTCTGCACCAGAGTAAAGGGAAGGGTGCCTTCAGGTGAAAACTTCACCCAGCTAAACTTCTACCAGTATAAGAAAACCTGGGGCCTTTTCTGAAAGTGACAAAATAAAAGTTCTGCTGCTAATGTGATTCAAGGGGCCAGGGGCCATCCCCAGCTGGCAGCCTAACTTGGCAGTGTTATGCACATGGTTTTGGCTCTGGAGACATAAAGGATGAAAAATTGAAGACGTCTTGGATTCTTCCTCTGTGGTTTCAGAGAACCACTGAGGTCAGGCGGCACATGGCAGGGGGGTTACCATCTTGGAGGTCTTTGTAGAGCCATATGCTTTGAGAGGCCATTGCATGGAGTTGTGAAAGTAAAGCCTGAGTTACAATGAAGACCCCAAAATATTGGAGACTTCAGAGCCACGGCATATCTGCCAAAAACAACTGCCAACAATGAGTGGAACTATCCCAAGAGACACTCATATTTCAGGCAGCCAACCCTGAATAGCAGAACCATCTAAGCCATTGGACACCAGGCAGGGAACTACAAGATTCACTATGTTTTGGTCTTGCTTTGATCCAGCCTTTCCTAACTGTGACACCATTTTCCCATTCTGTTCCATCATATACTTGAAGTATGTAATATGCTTTGTTATTTAACTGGGGATTATAAGTAAGACATTGCCTTGAGTCTCAGAAGAAAGTTTGGATTCTTCAACAGTGTTATACTGTGAAAGACTATATATAGGGACTTTTGGCACTGAACTAAATGCACGTGAATTATGATACAGTCATGAACCCATGGTGGTCAGGGAGTAAAAAGTTATGGTTTAAATAGGAATGTTCCTCTCTGGCTCGAATATTTCAACACTTGGCCACAGCTGATGGTGATGTTTGAGAAAGTTTAGGAGATGTGACCTTGTTGGAGAAAATATGCCATTGAGGAGAAGGCTTTGTGAATGTATGTCCATTTTGCTCTTTGTTTCCTGCTTGTAATTGAGGATATGAGCTTTCAGATTCCTGTGCCTGTCCCCTGCCTGCGTCTTGCTGCTAGGTTCCCCACCATGATGGGCTCTTCCACCAATAGAATGGTAAGCCAGATGAAACTCTTCCTTCTTTTGTTTCCTTGACCATAATGATTTATCACAGCAACAGAAGAGTTACTAATACACTGGTTTATTTTTAAAGTTAAATAATAACACTATATTAAATAAATTCTGATTCCACAAAGACAAAACAGTAAGAAATCAATAGGAAACAAACCTGATATATCATTTATACTATTTGCAATGTTGACATAACTCATTTATTATAACTTTACAATAGGTGTTTTGATTGAAATTCCAAAAGTAAATTTCTTTTAAATAACTCAATTCCATTATATAGATCATTAAAAATTCATTGGAAACTATTCATCTTGTAGACATTAATATTCAAAGTAATCCAGAGTGTCTGAAGGAACAGGATAAAAAAAGTTAAACACCAAAAGAGGGAGGAGTGATGAGCAAAGGGGTCAAGACCATGCTGAGGAAACCCATAGAAACAGTTGAACTGAGCAAGTGGGAGCTCATGGACCCCAGCCTGAGGGACCCAGCATAGCACAGAACCAGGCTCCCTGAACATGGATGACAATTAGAAGGCCTGGGTACTCTATGGAGCCTCTTACGATGGAACCAGTACTTATTCCTCCTGCAGGAATGGACTTTGGGACCCCATTCCCTATGGAAGGATAGATACTCTCTCAGCCTAGATACATGAATGAAAGTGAATTGGGAATAATATGTAAAATAAGATTGTTTCTAATTTAAATTTAAAAAGTTAAAAAAGCAAATATATTAATCAATATGTGGCAAAAGAACTTAACACTTTTCAGGCAGTAGTGGTGCACATCTTTAATCCCAGCACTCAGGAGGCAGAGGCAGGAAGATCTCTATGAATTTGAGGCCAGCCTGATCATGTTCTAGGAAAGGCTCCAAAGCAATACAGAGAAACCCTGTCTTGAAAAACCAAAAAAGTAAAAAGAAAAAAAAAAACAAATGTTCAATAAATATAAGAAAAAACTGCCCATCAATCTTAACAACCTTAATCACAAGGGAAAGTCTAATTAAAACAGTACCACAGTGCTAGAATAGTTGGATGATAGTGTATAGAAGACTGCAGATAGACCCATGTCTATCACCATGCACAAAACTTAACTCCAAATGGATCAAAGACCTCAACATAAATCCAGCTACAATGAACCTCTTATAAGAGAAAGTGGGAGGTACCATTGAATGAATTTGTACAGGAGACCATTTCCTGAACATAACACCAGTAGCACAGACACTGATATAACAATTAATAAATGGGACCTCCTGAAACTGAGAAGCTTCTGTAAGGCAAAGAACATAGTTGACAAAACCAAACGGCAGCCCACAGACTGGGAAAAGATCTTTACCAACCCCACATCTGACAGAGGGCTGATCTCCAAAATATACAAAGAACTCAAGAAACTAGTCACAAAACACCAAATAATCCAATTAAAAGTGGGGTACAGAACTGAATAGAGAATTCTCAATAGAGGAATCCAAAATGGCTTAAAGACACTTAAGAAAGTGCTCAACATCCTTAGCTATCAGGGAAATGCAAATCAAGGCAACTCTGAGATATCATCTTACTCTTGTCAGAATGGCTAAAATCAGGAGCACCAAAGATAGTTTATGAGGAACATTCCTCATCTAATACTGAGCCCCTTATAATGTTTGTGCTCCTTCTACTTCAAAGTCATTTGAGCTTTAAGTGTAGAGGTTGTACTATTGATGTCCCATTTGTGGGCTAGATAACATGGTCACTCATTCTCTGCCTTTTCACTAGATATGGATCTCTGTAATAGTCTCTTCCTTCTGCAGAAGAAACATCTTTTATGTGGGGTGTAGGCTGTACTACCTATTGCTATGAGTACTAGAATTGAAAATGGAGTAAGAGCTTATAGTGGTTTGGGAAAGTAACAGGGGTAAGTTCTCCTGTAGGTTCTGTGACTTCTAGAGCCAGAGGTTCTCAGTTAACTTTATAGTAGCATGAATAAGTTCCCTCCTATGGAGCAGGCCTTGATTCAATTAAACAGCTTTGGTTACCCCAGTATATAAATGCCACTATTACACCATTGGGAATATCCTTCCAGGCCAGTTAAAGTGGCTATTTTTTTATGTAATCCCCAGTGTGTGTGTGTGTGTGTGTGTGTGTGTGTGTGTGTGTGTGTGTGAGAGAGACATGGAAAGTTCACTGGTATATTTGCACCCAAAGTTGTGACTGGTTTGGTTAGCATTCTGTGTTAATTTCTGGAAAGAATCAAGATGATTCCTGATACATTTCTAACAGACTGTCTTTGACAATTTATGTGAAACTATAATTAATTAACAAAAAAAAAAAACAAAGAAAGAAAAGAATTCTCATTTTTTTCATCTTCTTCTCTGGTGAGGCATGAAATTAACTGGGGAGGATATGGGGCTGAGAGGGTAGCACAGATCCTCAGCTTTGGATTCAGTTCTGGATGACAATACTGAAATCATGCCTAATGATGGAGTGGTTATAATTTGACCAAGAAGTAAGAAGTATGGCATGAACAGATGGAGTAAGGGAAGACACTCCCTTCTTTTTATTAACTCTCATCCTCAAATGGAAGAAATGAGACCAGAACAAAATCAAAACCAGGCGATCGTAAATGTGATCTCATTATCATTGTTTCCACTACATTTTCATCATGAATTATCTTCCAGCAGACATGGACAAAGAGTACTGCTTTATTAAAGGGGACTGTTTACCCAAGGAAGGAAAACAGTGTTTTAAAGGTGACAACTATATATCATGTACAATTAAAGATCTGGGTGATTTCCTTAGCATCAGTTTGATTTGGGTGCCATTATTCACAAGCATATGAAGAAAACCAAAAATAACCACCATTTCAGTCAAATCAGAGTAGCTTCTCATTGGATGTGTTTTTACTTTCTTCTCGAATCTAATTCACCAGTCTTTCTAGTCAACTCTAATTAAGCCAATGACACAAGGAATTCCCTAATGCCATTAACATATCCTCATTGCACACAGACCGTGTGTCATGAAGCATGTTAAAAGATAAGCAATTATAAGTGGACAAGTCAGACAGAAGCAGTGAAAAAGAAGGTAAAATATAATGTGCAGTGGGTCATCTAAAGACCAGTAAGCTCTTGAGGTAAGACAATGAATGATGTTAATTTAGATCCTTGAATTCTAAATACTTATAAATTTATGTCAATTAGTCTATGAGGTTTTGTCTGCATATTCATAAAACTTCCTAGAAAGCCAACACACAGCGAGATTGCTAGGGGGAGACTAAAGATCACCAAGAGAGGACTTTTATACTACATATATTCAAGGAATACACATTAGAGCTGAAAGATGAATGAGACACTGGAGACCATAAGTGTATGTCTGCATAGGAAGTGGGTTGCTTTTCTGGAACCTTACTTGGACAGCCTCAACATTCCATGATATGTAGTGAGAATTATCTATATTTTCCAATACCATTTCTTAGACCAAAATTATTGAAAAGATCAGCCTAGGAAATACCTTACTTCCTAAGCATGTTAGCATGCAAGAGACCCTTGAAAAAATCCTTTCCAAAAGTTTACTAATACCAACAATAACTATACTCTTCATCATCTATCATTCTGTTTAACATCTACTTGGGAACTCTTTAGAGAAAAGTATAGTAATTTCATTTCTATGACCCAGTCATACTTTATAAATCTATTTTAAAATATATCTGCAAGTCCTTCTTTGCTTTTTTGTTCAGAATTGACATGTTAACAATTAATCTAACTTTAAAAAACTGAAAATGTTGGTGAATTAAGTCATTCCCAAAATTTGGAAAAGCCAAATTGGCCTTTGATTTAGGCAACGCATTAACCAACATTTTTTTTTATAGTTGTTGGGTAGATGTAATGAACCATACAAACAAAAATTCCTGACCATAGCTCACCATAGCATGTGGCAAAAGGCTCTGGATGCTAGGGTGGGAAGGACTAGGGTGTACTTTTCTTATACGTGGAACATGTCAGAGCCAGTGAATGATTAGTAAGTTTCAATGAATTGAGCTTTTTAAAAATAACTTTGCAGAAGTGAGAGACACTGCCCTTAAAAGAATCTACAGTGTATACCATTTAATGTGCAGAGCAGTACCTGACACTACGGAAACATGAATGCATGAGCATTTCAAGAGACTGCCATGCCCACATTTGGCAGCAGACTTCCAAAGGTTCACTTTCATAAAGAATCAGCAAAATAAATATATTCTTAAATTTGCACATGGTTTTAGTTTTCCCAAGGAAATTTCCTATCTACTTTTCACATACGAAGGAACACTATTAATTAAGCAGAACTGGAGAAGATCAGATGACCTAGGTTTAATTTACTAGTATCCCCAGTTCCTACCCTAGTTTTCTTTAATATGAGGTTAAACATAACATCAGTTATTCAGTTTGGGTTGAAACATAAAATGAACCATTCTTTCATGTAGAATGGCTTGACTCACATTTTCACTTACACATAAAATTAAATGGGAGTCGTATACTGATGAGATTTCTCTGCAATCCTTAGTGTGTGTGCAAGTGTGTGAATAGCATATGTGTTTTCTATCAGCAATAATTGGCAGCTTTACATGGTCAGTTCCCTTCATGGTAATAGATAAGATTCTTTATTATCTGCCATTCAAGTATTCATGTTTACTAAACACCATCCATTTCAGAAATTTCTAGATAGATTTCCATGTGTTCCATTCATTTCATTCCTTCTTTGTTGTTATTTTTTGTTTTGTTTTGTCTTGCTTTGCTTTTACATCCCGAGCTGTTCCCCTCCCTTCTTCCCAATTCCTCCTCTACTCCCTCCCACCTCACACCCCATCCACTCCTCCCATGCTGTTTCTCTTCAGATACTGGTGGGCCATCTATCTGGATGGATATTAGTCAACCAAGATATATCAAGTTGCAGTAAGACTAGGCACCTATTGTTCTATTAAGGCTGGATGAGACAATCTTAAAAATAATATGTTACTAATTCTTTGAGAATTTCAGACAATGTATTTGTTTATATTCACATACCTCCAGGCTATCTCATAATAACTCTCACCTTGCTACCCACCTTCTTTGAATTTTCTCCCCCCCCCCAACTCACAATGGAGTCCAGCTTGAGAATCTTTGTGTATGTAAAGTCTTTCCAGATAGTGGAATATCCAGTTTCATAGCATGCACTCTTAAAGAGAACTATAATAGCCAATTCAAATGCCATCACCATATATATGTGAGAAATCTGGACCTGAAAAACAGATTTTCTTTTGAAATTAAACTAGAACTCTTAAGGGACATTAGAGCTCAACTTTCAAAAAATATCTCTATTTTTATCTCATCTTAATTATGTGCACAGTGCATTTTATGGTAATATTAAACCCTCCACATTCTTTTTATTATTGAATATCTCTCTTTTCACCCAGAGTAATCAGAAATATGCAAACTGTTATCATTGGCAACAATGCAGTTAGATATCAGAAACTGCTACCTCCAGAATGATCCAAAGATAATTCTATCTCTTGGGTGTCTCCAAAGAAGGAAGGGATGACCTAACAAAACTGAGATTTGAAAGCCTTTCTTCAGACTATCCATGTATCTAATTAAAATATATCTGAAACCAAAGAAATAATGTGTTGTGAAGGCACAAAAATATTGCCTCAATAGGCAATATTTCTTTATTTGTTAATTCAGAACATTAGCAAGGGTACCCTCTTATTTCTATCAATTTGTAGACAACCAGTGAAAAAACAGGCACACACAGTGACCAGTTTCCCAACAGTCTTTAGCTATAATTTAAATAGAGTTTTTAAAAGAGGTTTAAAATTTGATTTCTTATCTATTTGTATAGTTGCAGAAAATCATAAGAACATTAAACAATGGCCACCTCTCATATACAGCAGATTATAGGTCACATATTGAATAATTTAATATCATCTAAAATTATTCATTAATTAAAAATGCCAAAACTCAAGAGCCACCATATGACTCTTCAAGTAAAAGAGGTTGTCACCAAGTTTGAGGACCTGAATTCACTCCCTGCAATCCACATAAAGACAGAAGTGCCAACTCCACAAAGTTGTACTCTGACCTCCACATGCAAGCAAGCTGTGTCATGCATGTGTCCAAACATAAACACACACACAATAATATTTTTAAAATGTGACTTGAACAATAAACATGTGAATATATTTCTATTCATAATTTCTTATTGCTTCAATACAAAACTATAACAATACCATGGATAGATAAGTCATGAGAGATAAAAGGAGAGGATATATAAACATATAAAATTATATGAGCATTTCCACAGGCAAGGACATGGCAACATAACAGCAATAGAAATGAATGGAATTAGATGTAAGAAGAATAAATATAAGGAGCTGAAAACAGCAAACATTTAATAAAACATCCCACAAAAGCATTAAAAATATGTTTGAAAATACATAAAGGAAGAATGTCAATGCATCTATACATCTGAGGTTTATATATATACATATATATATATATGTATATATATAATTCTGCTTCTTTAAATGCCAATTTTAACATAGTTTCAAGGAAAAAGTATTCTTGCACTCATGTTAACTTAATAGTAAAAGTTTAAGAAAATGTGATATCTAGACTTTTCATCACTATTATCAAGGTATTATGTACCAAGACAGAAGTGAAATGCTAACTAAAGCCCAGAAGGAAATTTTTACTGGCAACATTTTAAATGTGAAACTTTTTCTTTCCTCTATATTATTGCCAATAAAGCCTCTGTGACTCACACTGACTTCTTGCTGATGTCACTCCCAACTTTATCTTGGAAACCATTAGAATTGCTTTTGTAATTTTAAAAACAAATATAAATTAATGGAATTATTCAATTCATTATTTTAAATTGATGCTCTTTTGACAAAAATGTTTTTCTTCATCATGCTGCAGTTATACTATGTCTTTTGTATAACAATGACAACTTGGGGAATCAAATCAGAGATGTCTAATGTCCTTCTAGTTTCATAATATTCCTTCTCATGTATAACTAAACTATTCGGCCATCTATAGGATCTGTTTAAACTTCGGAGAAGTGTCTCAGATTTTAATGAAACTCATCAGAACACTCGTGTGTAATATATATTTCTGATGGCTGAGATCAGTTAAAATGTGTGCTCATTTTCAGGATTGTGGAGATGCATAAATAATCTCAGAAAATAACAAAGCAGGACATGGTAGTTTATACTATGTAATACATAAATGGTTGGGAGTTCGTTATAGAGGACTGCTGTGTATGAAACAAAGCATTGATAGAAATGCTATCATTTGCAAATGTGACCAAAAAAATAATAAATGTGCTGAGAAAGAGATCATGGAAACACTTGATTCCCAACAGTCTCAAAAAAAAAAAATACAGTATGTGAGAATATGCCTTATGAAGGCTATGAAAGACATCTACAATGAAAAGTTTAAATCTCTGAATATAAGGACAGAGGAAGAGAGATAGACCTCCCATGTTCATGAGCTGGTAGAGTTGATATTATAAAAATGACCACTTGGTCAAAAGCAATTTAATGCTGGCTCTATCAAGATCCCCATGACATTTTCACAGAAATAGAAAGATAACATTCTAAAATGCATATGGAAGCCCATTAAGATCCTAGACAGACTAAACAGACCAGAGCAAAAAGAAAAACGCTGGAACCATTACTATACCACAAATCGGTTATATACTAATACTGATTAGACAACTAATGAATACAAAACCTTACATCACAACTTAGCCCAAGAAAACTTTCTTTGGATACAGAAGTGATAATAAAAGAATAACCATATTTAAACCTGCCTAAAATAAAGCATTAGCCATAAGATCATCTGATTCCAAAATCTAGAAAAGTCTTGAAAATGATGTTATAGTTAGTTATGCAGTACAGTGATTAAAAGGTATAGACAAACGCCCTTACACACCATGAGCTTTTATAAAAATGCTGACAACAAATTATTTAATTGTTTTTCTCTCCCATCATCTGAGAAAATAGGAATAGTAGTATTCAGGAGAGTAGGGTGAGACGATTTCAAGTTTTGAGGTTAATAAGGGCAAATTAACAAAATTCTGTATCAAAGCCAAAGGAACAAAAAGAAGAAGAAAGAAAAGGGATTAGGAGTGTTACCTCAGTATTAGAGCCCTAAGCTTACCATGAACTGGGCCCTGAGTGCAGCCCCCAGTCTGTATCATGGGGGGGGGGGTAATCAAAAGGAGTGATACTGGCAATTGGCCCAAACTTCACTGCAAAGAGTTATTGAGGCCATGGCTGTAAAACATGTTGCCTAGTGCTTAGTGAAAAGTTAACATATGATGTAGGCTGTCACTTGCTTTTAATAAAAATAACTTGAAGATGGGATGTTTTTAAATTTTAATATCTTTACAGAAAAGTTAGCATAAATGATTTCATTGTTCACTGTAAAATATATTTTGATTTAAACATTTTTTTTTTACCAAGATGAATTGTTGATAGTAAAGGCAGATTACCTTAAATAGAGTTCTTAACCACAGTCAAAATAAGTTATGGAAATTATTCAAGGTCTTTCCATAAATAGCTGGAAACCTTTGGAGATATTATCCTATCTGCAACTTGCCAACACTTTAATTAGCCTTCAGTGCTGACCCTGTCAACTCCACCCATCCTGTTCCACTGGGCAATGCCAACCTCAGTCTGAACCTCTGAACAGCAACAGAGGGGTACTCACTTCGCATGAGAAAAAAAAAAATGAGAGCTTGGGTTCAAAGCCTGGCTGAATAATGCCACATGTGAACACAGGACCAGTTACTGACTAGCCGAAAATGTTTTATGAAAAAATGCTAATTTAAAAGGCAAATTAAACACATTAACAATCATGACTGGCACCAAATGTTCAGAGGCCAGAGAACCTCAAGGAGCTCTATAAATAATAATGTTGGTTGTAGTTTCTCTTTAACTCCACAGATCTTTCTTTCAGTTTAAAAGCAGTTTTAAGTACAGACTTAAGAGGTTTGATGTTGTTGTTCTTTTTCTTCATTTTTGATTAATTAAAGTTTTCATTCCTTTTACATCCCAACCACAGTTTCCCCTCCCTCCTCTCCTCTGCCTCCCCAAACCACCCCTCCTCTGTCAACAAAGCAGGGCATATCAAGTTGAGGTAGTACTAAGATTCTCCCTTTGTTTTAAGGCGGGGGCAAGGCACAAAGATGCACAGGTGCCACAACATGCCATAAAGGTCAGAAGACAACCTTGGGCATCTATCATTCCACCCTATGTGAGATGGGCCCTTATGTTGTCTGTTACTTTGTCATCCAGGGTAGTTGGTCCATGAATTTCCAGGGATTCTTGTGTCTCTACCTGCCATCTTGACACAGAATTGCAACCATATATTATCATACTCACATTTATATTATTTCTAGGGATTCAAAGGCAGGTCCTCTTACTTGCACAGCAAGTGCTTTGCTTTTGGTCTGGCTCTCCAATACAAACCTCACTCTTTAAAATGTAGAGCCTCTTCTAACAAGGAGGGTTTAGATGAAGAGGCATTCAAATAACCACAGAAGGTTTGACTTGACCCACAGTTTGGGTATAAGGGACTTCATCAAACCTTCATGAAACCCAGTAGCTCACTATGTATCAAGGTGAGACACTTATTCTAGCCATACTATGGGAAATTCACAGAAAAGTTTGTTGATCTCTTAATCTATTAGAATCTTCAGAAATCATGTAACATGGAATTCTCATATTTTAAGAACCATAAAATATGAAGCTTGGGCCTGGTTCCTGCCTGCCTTATAGGGCCCTGCTTAGAGTCTCCTGAGGTCTGGGGACTGCATAAGGGGGAACCTGTCCCTAAGTTTGCCTATCCAGAGTTTGCCAGTGTCTTGATCCTGCCTCCACCCACAGAAGGAGACTGCCTTCTGGTGCCCTGCTCAGAGCCTCCACTGTAAACTGTGTGAGGGGGAGCCTGTCCCTGAGGACTGAACTATCCAGAGCTTGCCAGTGTCCTCCAACCACAATAGGAGATAAGCTTGGGCCTCGTTCTGGCCTGCCTTGCAGGGCCCTGCTCTGAGCCTCCTGAGGCATGGGGACTGAACATGGAGTAACCCGTCCAAGTGGATGGGTCCATCCAGAGTCTCCCAGCACCCTACTCCCACCTCCACCCATTGGAAGGGGAGAACCATCTTTGTATTGGACCTGCTTGCACCCACCAGAAGAGAACCTTGGTCCCATACCCACCAGGAGAGGGAGAGACCCCACACCCCACCACTGGTATGCAGTGGAAGCAGGAATGGGTAGACAACAGTATAAGAACACAATCAACAAAAAAGAAATCAATATGACACCCCCAGAGTCTAGGGACTCCACATCAGCAAGACTTGAACATCCCAATACAGATAAAGCAGAAGAAAATGGCCCTAAAAACAACTTCATGAAGATGATAGAAACCCTAAAAGAGGAAATGAGAAAATCCTTTTAAAGACATGGAAGAAAAGACAAACAAAAAAAAATAGCAAGAAACAATTCAAACAGTGCAAGGTTTGAAAGCTGAAATAGAGACAATTAAAAACCAAAAAACACAGTCTGAGGGAATGCTGGAAATAGAAAAGCTGGGTAAATGATCAGGAACTACAGATGCAAGCATAACCAACAGAATACTAGAAGTGCAAGAGAGAATCTAGGCATTGAAGATACACTAGAAGAAGTAGATTCATTGACCAAAGAAAATCTTAAGTCCAACAAATACCTAACACAAACTATCCAGGAAATATGGAACACTGTGAAAAGGCCAAACCTAAGAATAATAGGTACAGAAGAAGGTGAAAAAACCCCACTCAAATGTACAGAAAATATATTTAACAACATCATAGAAGAAAACTTTCCCAACCTAAAGAAAGACATGCAAATGAAAGTACAAGAAGCTTACAGAACATCAAATAGTGGACCACAAAAAAAAAATCCCCTCCCAACATAATAATCAAAACATCAAACATACAGAATAAAGAAATAATATTAAGAGCAGAAAAGGAAAAAGACCAAGTAACATATAAAAGCAAATCTATCAGAATTACATCTGTCTTCTCTATGAAAACTCTGAAGGCCAGAAGGTCCTGGATAGATATTCTACCAACACTAAGAGACCACGAATGCCAGTCCAGACTACTACACCTAGCAAAGCCTTCAATCACTATAGATGGAGAAACCAAGATATTCCATGACAAAACCAGATTTACACAATGCATATCCACAAATCCAGCCCTACAGAAAGTTCTGCAAGGAAAACTCCAACCCTAGGAAGTCTAAGTACTGTACTCCAGGCCATCATGCATCACTGCAAAGTCCACCCCAGCAAGTGCAATTACTCACAAAAGTTGCATCCCTGGAGTCCCCTGTACAACCTGTAGGGCAGCCCTGCCTATCGGATCATCTTCTCTCCCGGACACTGTTGTCATTTATTTAAGTGACAGAAAAAGTTCTTGTCAATCTTGAAAATTTTCAGGAACTTTCTGTGCCTTGTAACAAAAGCAATCAAAAGAAGGATGGGTCTAATTTGGCAGAGAAGCAATGGTGGAAAGATTGGAGGCAGTAGTCACAGTTGGGAAACAGAGGGAGATGAAGGTCAATGGTCAGCTCAATTTCTCCTTGTTCTCTAGTCTGGAAGTGGATCTGCCATCTCTATTAACCTAATCTAATCCACTACAGACATGCACAGAGGTTTTGGTCTCCAAAGTGATTCTTTCTACTTCTCTCCACAGTGACAGTTAATACAAACCTTTCAGCCTCACTTCCTGTCTTACGAGCCTCCTTCCTGCCCCCAGAAGGAAACCTCACAATGTGGAGAAGATAGGCTAAACTGCAATTATACTTCCAGCACTCACCCACTCTCCCCCATTTGCCGATTTACATGTACATAAAATGCTTGTTGCTTGTTTCTTTTCCTAGAGTGGGAGCCCATGTAAGAGACTCACACTTAGAACAGAGCCTGGCAAAAATGGCATCCTCAAGAAACATTATGAAACAAATGATGCCTCTCACCCAGAATTCACAGACATGCAATTGTTTAATACTGTTATATAACAGAGGATGTCATGATGGATTTCAAAATAAAAATCCATTATATACTGGAAAAGACAACAACTGCACACTATATGACCAAAACACTTCAGTTGAGAGCTACATGTCCAGCAGCCTCAAAACAAGAACAGGTTGAACACCTTTATTTTCTAAGGGACAGGGTGTCCTATATCTAAAGGAATATAGTGTTTCTGTTGTGAAGGTTCTGCTAAGTATGGTGAAGTAGCCAAGCCTTGATGTTATAGAACTGGTGATAACATAACAAGATCCTCCATACTAAAGTCTTTCCACTCCACAGGATCACTTAAAATCAGAGGAGGTAAACAAGTATATTCAATCTTTGGACATTGCTATCTGATGCTGTTATCTCCAAATATATTAGGCCATATTCACAGGTTCCTGGGATAGGTGTACCTAAGGCATGCCTTGGGAGGATGTTTGTTATCACAGTCAGCAGAATCAATTGAGTGTCCTGTAGCATTAGTAAGCTTGACTCTTTCATTTATTCACTTGCTGGACCTTGGCAAATAGCAGCTACAATGATAGGGAAAGCTCATTCTTTGCATTAACTTCTAGATGACACTAAAATTGTAATAACTATAATATGTGGCAGTAAAGAGATCAAATAAGGGGAAGGGAAGCTGGGGGGGGGACAGCAGCCACATTACAGTTTTACATAAGAAGGTAGTCTTTGAGTTGGAACAAAATGAGGTGGGTGATAGGGAAGAATGCCAAGCTACACGATATTGGAGAACAGTCGGCACAGTGTTCTGAGTTGGCTGAGGGAAATGAGCCCAGGTGCTAACTGTTCCAAGAAGAGCCAGAAGGCAAGGATTAAATAGAGAAGTAGTAGAAAGGATAACTTAAAATATCAGGACTGAAGATTTAAAGAGGACCCAGGAGAAAATTCTTTTTCCTGCCTAAATCTAAATGCAAAGCTATGGGTTGGAGGGGGAGGGGTGCAGACAATGAGTAGAGGAATGGTGTGGCCTAGGGTGAATCTGATTGCACTGTCTCTAGCTATTGAGAACAGATAGAAGCGGAGTGGAAACAGTAAGACCACAAAGTAGGAAGTTGCAGAATATTCCAGATGAGAGACAATGGTAGCCCATCGAGCGTGCTGCAGGGGCAAGACTAGACTCTAATAACATAGATTTTAATCCTAGCAAAGTAAGCCTCCTGATTCCCAGGCTGAACAGAGCAGATGTGTATCTTAGATACCGATTTCCTTTAGAAGTTTAACAATGTAGAATGCATATAACGCCAGGACATTTATGAGAGGGAAATGGTCCCAAATGTAAGAAAAAGTAAGTTGTTAAATTTATTTAAAACTTACATCTCCATTAAACTCTTTCCTACCTTCCCCAGAACAGCACTAAATATTTTCCTACAGGAAGCCGCCTCACACTTTATAAAGTTAGATTCAGTCGCCCTAATGATGCCAACATTTCACTCTCTCCATTTTATTTACAAGGTCTCAAAATTGAAAACTCACAGACACTAATTTATACTAAATATCCTTATAAAAGCTCTCTCCCCCATCTACCTTTAAATTATATTACTGTTTAACCCATTTCCCATTGATGAGGTTCTGAACCTGAGCACTTTGGTCTCCATGCCTGTAACATCCAGCCCTGGCCAATAGAGGAAAACAACCATGCTTCAGGTTGCCGGGCAACACGTCTCTGTCGCCTGGCAGAACTGGTCTTCAGTGACTTCTGGGCTGCTTCTCACTGACTGACCCCTCACCTGGCTTGGCTTTCTAGCAGTGACCTTTCAGGGCCCTCGTTCTAATTAAAATGTGTGCTGTGTTTCCCTAGCTCTTTGTGCACTGCTGATGAGGCTGCTACTGGCTTTATTATACATTGCTTTCCAGGTGGCCTATTTCGTTTTAGAGACACCATATCTGGAACCCCAGAGGTGTCTCTAATGTTGGGAATGTAAACAGGCTGATGAGGGGTGGTCCAGGGCCACTGCATTTAAATAACTCTTAAGTCATAGCATGTGTATTTTTCATTCCATATAAACCTAAATCCAGTCCTGCTTAAACGCTCTCTGCATACTGGGAAGTGGGGGCCTACCCAGTCAATTATGTCGACTGTACAAAGCACAGCTGGTGCCCATTGTAAAGACTGTGCCTAATTGGTTCCACAGCCTTCTGTCCTAAGCAAGTTAACAAGAGTACACAGACAGACGTTTTGCAGTCTGTGAAGTCTAAGGTACCCCCACCTCAGTGAGGATTTGAGAGGAACCTAGGAAAACAAGACATGGTACAGACTCCTTAAAGAGGGTGTCTGTGAGGTCTGAGCTATGACTAACACAGCAGGCATAGGGATCAAGAGCAAGGCCAGCTACAAGACAGCAGGGGATATCTGAGCTTGCACAGGAAGAAATGACAAGTGATTATATTACTCAGGTGTATGTTGAGTTTCCTCCTAAGGTTCCCTTTTCTATCAGAATTTAACATAGGATTCAGACTAAGCTGGAAGTTGAAAAGTCGCTGTCTGAGAGAGGTGGCTGTGTATCCTGTCATTTGGATGTAACTCTCCTACCTACACCTGGTTGTCCAAGGCAATTTATCCCCCTTTACCCTCAAAGTGTCATTTTTGTGGGTTATCAATCACATTAAGATTAATAAAGGTTACAATCTGAAGGAAGACACACTTAATCGTATTATGGAGCAATTCTAGACCTCTGTGAAAGCACAGAGCTTTCACAGAGTCACAAGCTCAAGGTATCTACCTACAGTCCATCCATATGATTACGACCAAAAGCAGTCACATGTAACTAAAACCCCCCATTCACCAATCTTTCATCCCAGCACATGAATGCCCCTGAGACAGAGACCCTGGCTAGCCACTGCATTTCCATGTGTCTACATTTCCAGAGAAATGTTATACACAGGGTAAACGTCAGGAAACATGAAACAAGAGACATGTTTCCAGCTCTGCATTCCCCCAGATTTAATCCTTTTGTCTTGGTAAAAATTTGTTTTCTTTCCAGCCTTCTATGATTTACCGCCGTCAGAGGCATCAAAGCTGCTGCTCTTTCTAAATCCCACCCAAGCTTCTTGCAGTCCTATTGCAATCTGAAAGAGACAGGCATGCTCTTGCTTATGGAGGTGGTATTTTCACCACAGAGCAGCGTAGAACAAATAAGGGTTCTGCAAGAAGTTCTAGAACTTTTACTGTTGATGCAATATTCCTTAATGACATTTTAATAATCTAGAGCCTCTGAAGTTTTGATTGTTCAGATCCATTAATCAAACAATCATCCCCATAGAAGAGGGAATGCTAGTATAATGTTCAGGAAAATGTTTATGTAGAGTTAAATAAGGTTATTATTTTAAAGCATCATTCAAAGTTTTGTTCTTCAGAAACTCATGTAACATCCCAGGCATTCTGGCCCTGCCTGTGAAAATTTCTTTTATATTTTCATTACTATAAAGAAAAAAGAGATGTTGGTCTCTGTATCTGTTCCCATCAGCTGCCAGAGGAAACTTCCCTGATGGTGATTGGGCTAGTCACCAATATATGAGGATAGCAGAATATCATCTGGAATCATTTTTGAACAGTTGTGTTTGGTTCTATCTTAGCTTTTGGGCCATCCAGCTCCCAGTTCTGTTGCACAATATTTGTACACTGTATAAAGAGAGAGGTTGTGATCACTGTAATAAAAAGCTGAACATCCAATAGCTAGGCAGGAGGTATAGGTGGGAGCTCCAGGCAGAGAGCAGTCAGAGGGATGAATCTAGGAGACACTAAAGAGGTGGGACATATGGTATAGAGTAGAGGTAATGGAGTCATGTGGTAAAACATAGATTAATAGAAAGCAGGTTAATTTAAGTTATAAGAGCTAGTGGGACAAGCCTAAGCTAATGACCAAGCTTTAATAATTAATAAGTCTCCTTGTCGTTGTTTGTGAGCTGGTAGTCAACAAAAAAAGCTCACTACACAATTCCTTGCCATTCACCTAGTATGGGTATCAAGATAAACCAGTCATTGCTTGGCCACTCTCACACACATCTTGCTGGCATGACAGGTTGTAGGTAAACCATACAGAAGAGGTGGAAGGATTGTAGGAGCCAGAGGGCTTGTGGACACAAGGAGAACACAGCCCACAGAACCAGCTAAGTAGGGCTCATAGGAACTCACATAGACTGAAGCAACAATTACAGAACCTGCATGGATTTACTAGATCCTCTACATATATGTTATGGTTATATAACTTGGAATTTTTGTGGGACTCCTAACAGTGAGAGCAGGGGTGACCCTGACTCTTTCACCTGCTCTTGGGACCCTTTTCTTCCCACTGGGTAGCCTCAAACAGCATTGATATGAGGATTTGTGCCCAGTCTTATTGTAACTTATGTCAGGTTAATATCACTGGGAGGCCTTTCTCTTTTCTGAAGGGAAACAGAGGAGTGGATCTGGGGAAAATGGGAGGGGAGGACTTGAAAGAGGATACTGTGGTTAGGATGTATTGCATAAGAGAAGAAAGGAAGGGAGGAGGAGAAAGGAAGGAAGGAAGGAAGGAGAGAGGTAGGGAGATAGAAAAAGAAAAGGAAGGAGAAAATAAAATAAGAAGCAAAGAAAGGAAGGAAAGAAGAAGGGAGGGAGGGAGGGAGAGAGAGAGGGAGGGAGAAAAAGAGGGAGGGTAAGCTACCTGGAGATTTGGAAACAATGATGGTCTGTATGACAGAAGCTGTGCTGTCTGGAGATTTGCCACAATGATGTTCTGTGTGACAGAAGCTGCTGTTAACCTGGCTGATCCAGAATCTCCTACCACACTGACACAGGGGATCTACTATTCAAATTATTTCCAGGAAATTAATGAAGCAAAGTCATGTTAGTTTTTGAATGCCATGGTAGAAGATGGATGTTCTTTTCCCTGGTCCCTATTCCTATCACTCAGCACATTAGACCTAGTGAAATGCAGGGAACCAAGGAGGAACCTGGGTCCCAGAATGACCACACCTTCCACATTAGACTTGAACAAGAAATCACCCATGGTCATTTAGATACTGGTTTGGGTGTCCAGAAGTTAGATGTACTGGCTAGTGAAACTTGAGAATCAGAAGTGTAGTGACTAAGCATTATATTTTCAAAATTCTAAAGTTAGAAGGACCTCTAAGTGATTGCTAGGAACAATGCCTACAGCCAAAGATACTAATTTGTATGCTGCTGATACCTATTTGAAACTTCTCATTTTTCTAAGCTGATCCAATGCCTGGCATCAAGAACAAAACCATATACATGGGCAAATTTGACTTTGCTTTTAAGGATAAAGATGATCTTTGGAGCGGGAATAGTTATTAGCTCATTTGTCCATTTACAAATGAGACTGGACATGAAGGCCTGATTGATGCTCACAAGAGAAATTTCTGCCCAAAATATTTTAGAACAATGCTGTCTGCTGCATCATGAACAAGTTAGTACCAAGCTACTGCTGAACCGAAACCACTCACTTGATTGAAGCTTTGGATCTGTTTACAAATCCCGACGCTTTGTTAGGACTTTAAAGCAGGGCCAATATAATTGGAGAAGACTATAAAGCTGTAACAGGAGGATGTCTTTCTAGATCTAAATATGGTCTCCAGTGGCTCTGAATAACTAGACATCATCATTGTGCTTTAGTGTTCCAAAATACTGCTTCCCAGTGTGTTCTGTGTTATGTGTGTCTATATTCTGTTTCAAGTGATACCTGTAAACTCTTCTGAAAAACATCCAACTCTCCTCTTACAAATTCAGCTGTGATCTACAGTTCATTCTGTCTTTTCCACAATACCCCTGTCCCATGTTATATACAAACCATCAGTGCTTCCTTCTCACCCTTACATCCTAACACCTTCATTTAATCACCTCTTAATCATTTGCCTGAAAACTAAACCCGCAGTCACTTATTGTTTCCTTCCAGATGCTGCCGTGGAATGGCTCCCGGTAGACCTCACCTAGCATTCCAGCCATGCTCATTTGGCTATGCACACTCTGATCCCAGCTTTTAAGCACTTTCTTTCCAAGAAACCTCATCACTAACACCATTATTTCCTCGCAAAACAGCGAACATCTGCAGACCAAAGCATCAAAACAGCAAAAAGATTTTGCACAATTCTTCTAAACTTGGAAGAAGATTTTATCAGCCATCTCGGACCATAAATCAACATTCTTTTCAGTTTCTAGTAAATAAAACATAGTGGCAAATTTCAACTTCCTCTCAAAGGTATAATTAACAAACATGTACTTGCAATTACTAATTAGTTTTTATGTCTCCCAGCTAAGTGAACTAAACCTTTTGGAAAACCAATGTCTTACACAATCATCAGGTTTCTCTAAAGTTCAAGTTTATTCTTTGTATATACAGTTGATTTAATAGAAGAAATAAACTAAAATATTCCAATGAACTGCTTATTTTATGCACATACTTTGTAAAGTTTACCAAAATTATTTATTCCTAAAAAACATTAGTATAAATAACAATAAATATAAATAAACTATTCTTACAAAAAATTATTTATAACTTTGGAGTTATTGTACAGTTTTAGTAAATGAAGACTCCTTTCATAGAATAAGAAAATAAGGCCTTTATTAGTAATATTGAATCAAACCTGTACCTCTAAGGCTCCAGCTGTTTCCTGTGTAGATCATGATGTTTTTTAGTCATGGGCTTTTTAAACCAGGGTTCTTAAAATTCAACATTCATTTCAATCTCCTGTAGAGCTGGTTAACCCAGCTTCCCAAGGTCAGTTCCAGAGGAGATGATTCATTAGGCCTTGCTGTGTTCATGAATTTGAATTTCTAATTAGCTCATAGGAGGCCACTGCTGATCAGAGTACCACAATTTGAGAAACAGAGTTATAGCTTAAGTCAACTTTGTAAAAAAAAAAAAAAAAAAAAAAAAAAAAAAAAAGATGTATGATTATGCCTAAGCAATATCCATCACTATCTACTGCAACATCAATTAAATCCCACTATTGATGTAACACAACTGGGATTAAAAAAATTAAGGTTCATGTTTGTAATAATATTGTATTCTGTACCACACTTTAAATAGTACTTTCCCAGTTCTTCCACTAACTGTCCAAAGTCACTAAAGAGAAAATCAAGTAACTTTAAAGGGTCATTTGACCTTTGACTCAGTAGAAAACTATAGGTAAATAAAACAGATAAAATTCCCTCTGCAGACCAGGCTGGCCTTGAACTCACAGATATTCTCCTGTCTCTGCCTCCCGAGTGCTAGAATTAAAGGTGTATACCACCAATGCCCAGCCTTTCTCTCTCATTTTCTTTCTTCTCTCTCTCTCTCTCTCTCTCTCTCTCTCTCTCTCTCTCCTTCTTGCCTTACTTTCTGTTTTTGTGTGATTTTTTTTTTTGTTTTTGTTTTTGAGACAGCATGTCCCTGTATAGCCCTGGCTGTTCTGGAACTCTCTATAGACGAGGCTGACCTCAAACACAGAGATCTGCCCTCCTCTGCTAGGACTAAAGGAGTGCATGGCCACCACACCTGGCTTTATATTCTTTTTCGTAACTCATGTCCATTACCTGTGTCCTTCCCCATCCCTTTATGTTTAGTTTCTCTTCATGATATGCATGTGTATTTGTTTACATATTTATGCATATCTTTGTCTAGATTCCATATTGAATGAGAACAGGAGTGTTGAAACATGGAGAATTACACAACACTAAGAAGAAGACTGACAGTGTTCTGATGAGAAGTTCTGTTATAAGGCTTTTATCATTGTAGATTTTAATTATATCTAAACTGGTGCCTTAGAATTTGAAGGGTGTGAAAGGTATCACAGGGGACATTTCTCTTAGGTCACATATTTGGTTCTGATTTGAGCAAGAGATCCTGTGTCTTGCTTGCTTTAGTTGCACTTTGTTTTAGTTCCATTGAAGTCACAGGTGGTATAGCTGTGGATGTCTGCTTCTATAATAACTTTAGTCAAGTGGATTTGCCCTGAATTTTAGCTTTCTACTGAAGAGCTAAAGAGGATATATAGAAGAGAATTGTCCTGTAAATCTATTTGTTCTTAATGAACCAGAATAAGCCATTTCTAAGGTCAGATTATTGAATGCTTCTTCCATGTCAGGTTGGAAATATTAGATCCCAAAGAAAACTAATAATGGAAGCTAAATAACAATGTCATCTTAAGCATTAATCAATGGAGTTTTCTTTCCTCAAAGTGACAACATAATCTAGAACCTGATTATTGGGGTTTTTTTAAAAAAAAAAAAACCTTCAAATGATAACTAAGTATTTTTATTCCTATTCTGTAAGAACAGAAGCCCAAAAGCTTCTCAACAGGTCACTGAGAAGATCACTACCCTCTCAATATTAGTGCTACTGGGCAAGTCACTATGAGCACATGACAGAAGTAAAAGCATAACCTAAGTTTAAATCCTATTCTTCCAAGTTAATAGCCTGTGGGGAGATTCATTAACTCTCAGGTCCTCTGTTGATGTCTTGGAAGTAAGAATAACAGTGTTTTTGCAAAAATCATATGCAATATTTAGAAAAGCCACCGGAATTATTTCAATTCTCTGATAGATCCATCATCATCATCATTATTATATAACTACAAAATCTCATGCTACTAACTTGTAATATTTAATGTATCTACCATTTTTATCACATATACTCTTTGATCTGTCTCATAAATCAGTTGCAAATCCACAGCAAGCATGCTAGGATGATACTACACCCATATATGATACATTTTGATTAAGACAACTGACATTGAATTTAATAAATCACCACTATATCTTTCCCATTAAGAGGTCAGCAACTGTATAAATATTTCAAAGAGCAAGAAGATTCGAGAGATATGGCTCTCTGCAGATGAGTATTCATGCAAGCTTTATGTTCCATTTTCTTTAACTTAAGTTTTCTTTTCCATATTTGCTGGAGCATAGATTCAGCAGAATTATATTGAATTAAATATTAAAATCATGTCATAAGGGAATGAGGGCTAAGTGATAGCAGACATTCATGAGTGAAGTCCTGAATAAGTACATCTGTTTCTCCATAGGCCTTGGAAATGTCTTTTAAACACAGCCCTAGAGCCTAGGCAAATGGAGCGCCAAATTACCTTGTACTATAACATCTGAGCAAGTCCACAGCTCTCTGTACCATGTAAGGTTAGAACTGTTCCATATCATTTTAAAAGTCAGGGAAATCTTGGCCCCTAAATCAAAACTCTCAAAAAGTAGAAATTGTGTCTAATGAAAATAAGGTTCCTATTTTGACTTCAGCATTAACCTATGATCAGTTTCCATTTCACAGTGAAATGAATACATATTGAGTGAAGAATTTTAAAAGTGAATGCCAGACTCTGTACACTCAGTGGGTTACAGATGGAGAAACGCAGTGGCAGAGAGCCACTCTACTTCCTTTAAAATCCAAAAAACATTTGGAAGGAAACCCCAGAAGGAAAGACGTCTGACAGACAAATTCTCTGGGGTTTCCAGCTGCCTCGTTTGCCAAGCTTCCTAGACCCTGTTGCTTGTTAATAAAGTTCAACAAAGAGACTTTATGAACGCTGATTTCTCAGAGTGAAAGGTGCATTAAAGAAGTTTATAATGTAGTTGAAGTTTCCTGCCATCTTTACTTTCCTACTTCACAAATCCTAAGGCGTGTGACTTAGGAAATCATAACCATGAGGTGCCATTTGCTGTGTGTACCATCAATAAGATGCTGAGCCCAAATTCTGACTCCTGATCTGCCGGCCACAGGTTAACCTTCGGCATCTTAAAAGTGGCTCTACTCTTGGGATTCCACATCAGGGACTTGACTTCAGTGTTTCTCTTCTAGTGCAAAGGAGAGGAACAGAAAGACAAAACACTCTGCACTGTATCGGTTAATGCAACATAAACACCACTACGGAGAAAGAATGAAAAGCTAGATCCAAACTTCTCTGATCTTTACAACAGTAGCCACAGGAGGAGAAAAGGAAATGGACTTTGGGAATCACATTTCAGTAAGACTTAAAAATAAGTAATACATGAAAAATAATGAGGAAAACCACAAATTGTAGCTTAAAATAATATACTTAGTAAATCTCAGAGCTACAATAATAGCAATATTTTCCATAAAACTAAACGTTCATTTTTCCAATAAAAAATGAAAATAAGTACTGTACATGCCTGTAATCCCAGTACTAGGTAGAACGACAGAGGCAGGCAGATATCTGAGTTCAAGGGCAGCCTGGTCTACAGCCTGAGTTCCAGGAAAACCCAGTTTTGAAAGCAAAACAAAACAAAAAAGTAAAATGCAATTACTATTTATACATGGAAGTATGCTGTACCCATCAAACACAAACCATTTCCTTATATAAATACTTATAATGAAGCTTTGAACATTAAGGTCCACCAAATATAGGAAAAAATAAGACAAAGTGAAAACCATTAATAAGCTCAATCCAGCCACATAGAAATTATATATTTAATACAGAAGTATTTTCATCTATTTAACCATACTTGGTAGGGATTTCTGTTTCAGTGCAGGAAATAGGTATGGGACCAGTAAACATGCCTCCTCCAAATTGGGTCTAGCAAGAGGGGAAGTAAAGTATGCTAGAGTATACACAGAGTATATACAGCATTTATACAAAAAAGCAAGAGTATCTGACCTCAGTCAAATTGAAATAACACAATGGAGCAAATTTTTAGATTGTTGTGATTCAAGAAAAGAGAAAATTGAACCCAAAGAAAGGTCTAAAGACCTACAAGACTGCCGCCAACTAACAATTTGAGCATCCCTGGAAAGGCTACCATAAATGCCCTTCCCGGATAGTGAGATCAACGACTAACTTATCCATGGAGCCCTCATCTAATACCTGTTGGAAACAGAAGCAAACACCCATATCTAAACACTGAGTCGAACTAGAATCCAGATGCAGAGGGAGAGGGACAAGACCAGGTTGCAGAAACACATACAGACAGCTTACCTGAACAAAGAGGAGCTAATGGGTCCCCTAGACTGATAGCTTGTAGGTCCAGAGACCTACAAGGATAACCCCAACTAACAATCTGAGCAACAGGGGAGAGGCTACCTTAAATGCCCTTCCATGATAATGAGATTGATAACTAACTTATGTGCCATCCTAGAACCCTCATCTATTGGAAGAAGCAGACACCCACAACTAAACACTGAGCTGAATTCCAGGAATCCAGTTGCAGAGAGGGAGGAGTGATAAAAAGTGGGGGAAGAGGTCAAGATCGGCTTCAGAAACTCACAGAGACAGCTGACCTGAACAAGGGGGAGTTCATGGAACCCCAGACTGATAGGTGGGAAACCAGCATTGGACTGACTCAGACTCACTGAACATGGGTCTCAGCTAGAAGGCCTGAGCAGTCTAAGGGACCTCAGACAGTGGAACCAGGATGTATCCCTGGTACACAAAAAGACCTTGCAGGCACATCCCCCATGGAGGGTTACTCCCTTAACCTAGAGACAGGAGAGAAGTCCTAGTCCCTACTTCAAATGACTTGACCGATTTATATGACCCCTTCTGGATGGCATCACCCTACATGTGGAGTGGGGGGGAATGGGAGGGGAATGTGGTCAGGATACATGTGAGGGGGCAAGAGAGGGAAAGAGGGAGGGAGAAAGGAAGGAATGAAGGGAGGGATGGATCGATATATATATATATATATATATATATATATATATATATATATATATATATATATGGCTGGGCAGTCTAAAGGACCTCTGACAGTGGAACCAGGAGTATTCTTAGTGCATGAAAGGACTTTGGGAGCACATTCCCTATGGAGGGATACTGACTTAGCCTAGAGGCAGGAGGGAGGGCCTAGTCCCTACTCCAAATGACTTGACAGACTTTGATGATCCCTCCTGGAAGGCCTCACCCTCCCTGTGGAGTTGGGGGGGTGGTATAGGAGGGGGTTTTAGGGGCATGGGAGGATGGGAAGGAAAGGGAATTGGGATTGATAGTAAAATCAGAAAAATAATAATAATAAAGGAGAGAGAGAAAAAGATTATTGTGCTTCTCAATTATTTTCTTTTAGGAGTGTATGTATGTAGGTGATCAGAACTGTGCAGGAGCCCAGAGATGTCAGAAAAGAGCATCAGAGCCCCTAGAATGGAATGAAGTTACAGATATCTGTGAGCCAACCTGTAGGTACCAGAAATTGAACTGGATCTTCTGTGAGAGCAGCAAGCCCTCTTAATGGTTGAGACATCTCTTTAGCCCCACATACTTTATGTTTTTTTAAAGAAACAACTCCCCTTCTTCTGTATGAAAGAAGAACAAATAACACCAAGGTTGTTTGATTAAAGCCTCAAGAAATCATTACAATTACTTAAAACTATATGTAATGCATTTAACTGTATTGTGCTCTCTCTCTCTCTCTCTCTCTCTCTCTCTCTCTCTCTCTTTCTCTCTCTCCTGAGTTTCTCTCCATGTCCAAAGGAAGGCTTTATCTGGCTTACCCTTCCACACTGTAGCCCAATTAGGACGGGAACTCAAATAGGGCAGGAACCTGAAGACAAGGGCTGAAGCAAAGGCTGTGGAGAGGTGCTGCTCACTGGCTTGCTCTCCCATGGCTTTCTCAGAATGCTTTTTTTTTAAACCATTTTTTATTTTAAAATAATATTTTCTCATTTTAGATACCAATCCCAGCTCCCACTCCCTCCCCTGCTCCTGCTCTTCGCCATCTTCCCACCCCTCCTCAACCCCCCACCCCTCAGTCAAGGAAGTCTGGCACACCACTTTGAGACAGGACCAAGGCTCTCTCCCCTAAATCTAGACTGAGCAAGATATCCCTCCAAAGAGAATAGGCTCCAAAAAGCCAGTTCTAGGACGAGGAATATATCCTGACCCCACTGCCAGTGGCCCCACAGACTTCCCAAGCCACACTACTGTCACCGACATTCAGAGGACCTAGTTTGGTCCTATGAATTTCCCCCACTGTCAGTCCAGAGTCAGTGAGCTCGCTGTTGCTCAGTTCAGCTGTTTCTGTGGGTATCCCCAAAATGGTCTTGACCCCTTTGCTCATATTATCACTCCTCCCTCTCTTTGACTGCACTCTGGGAACTTGCCCCAGTGCTTTGCTGTGGATCTCTGCATCTGCTTCCATCAGTTGCTGGATGAAGATTCTATGATGACAATTCAGGTAGCCATCAATCTGATTAGAGAGGAAGGCAAGTTCAGGTACCCTCTCCACTAATGCTTAGGGTCTTAGCTGGGGTCATTCTTGTGAATTGCTGGGAGTTTCCTGAGTGCCATGTTTCTCCCTGGCCCCATAATGACTCCCTCAATCAAAGTATCTCTTTCCTTGCTCTCCCTTTCTGTCCTTCCCTCAACTCAACCACTCTTGTTCCCTCATGTTCTCCTCTCCCTCTTCCCTTCAGTCTTCCCCTCCTGCTTCCCTCTTGCCCCCAATTTTCTCAGAAAATCTTGGCTATTTACCCTTCCCAGGAGAAATACATGTCCTTCTTTGGATTCTCCTAGTTACCTAGCTTTCAGGGGTCATGAAGTACTCAGCCTGCTTTCTTATAAAACCTAAGACTACTGGCCCAGAGGTTGCACATTCACCACAGGCTGGGCAAAAGTATCAATCAAAGAAAAAGAGGCCATCAATTGAGAGAGCATGACAGGGAAGCATGGGAGGGGCCAGACAGAGGAAAAGGGAGGGGAAACGATGTAATTATAGTAACTATGTTTTAATTGGAATATATTTTTAAAAAGAAAGAAATCTCCATATTTCTTTCCATTGACTCTACACCTCTTACTCTGACAAGGAATACATTCTTACCTATTCAAATTTTACATGACTCTCAATTCTACCACTTCCTTAAGAACTGCTATTCTCATGTACTGGATTAAAACAAGCTTATAGATTTGTGTTTTTAATGTAATAGCAGTGTCTGGATATATGGCTTAGGAATTTAGAGGATTTGCATCTCTACAAAAGACCTGAGCTTGGTTCCCAGCATCTACAATGGGGCAGCTCACGATAATTTGTAACAGGATGTTAGAGACCCTTGCTGGATTTTGCTGGTACCTGCACTCATATGCACATTCCACCACACAGACACACAGATACAAATAATTGAAATTAAATAAGTGTTAAAAAATCTTTAATTGCAATAAAGAATTGGAAAACAATGACTTAAATAAAAATTATTCTTAATGACATTTTTTTATACCCATAGATTAGTGAATCACTCAACCTTCATCAGAGAAGCTTCTATTTTTCAGTGTATGGAAATTAACAGAGACCCAAAACAGTACAAGGTGCAGAGAGTGAGAGACTTTAGCATACCCACCCTAAATGGGATGTATTTATCAAACCTTTGCCCTGAAGGCTCAGGTATCCAAGTGGAAGAGTAAGCAGAAAGATTTTTAGACCCAGAGGTGATCAATAACTCCAGGGAAATAGCATCTTCTAGACACAACAAGATGCACGTAGGAACTCACAGAGACTCTGACGAAGACAAGGTCTGAGAACTAAGAAGGGGGAGTGAACACAAAATTCCATCCATAACCAAGCAGCTATTTCTAATTGATGTCTACTGGTGAAAAGAAAGCTAGTTTTCTCCAGTGGAGTGTCACTCTGTGTATCAACACTCCAAGTGGACCTCATGCTCATGCCCAGGAGTAGGTGGCAACACAAAGCAAACTCTTCTTCCTTCCTTCCCTTCTCCTCCCCTCCCCTCTCCTCCTCTTCCTCCTTCTTCATTGTGTGTGTGTGTGTGTGAGAGAGAGAGAGAGAGAGAGAGAGAGAGAGAGAGAGAGAGGGAGAGAGAGGGGGGAGAGAGGGAGAGACTGTGGAATTGGGTGGGTAAGGAATTAGGGAGGATCTTGGAGGCATTTGGGAAGGGAAAATATGATCAAAACATATTGTATAATTGTATAAAATATATTGTTAAAAATAAAAAAACTCACAGCTCTGATCCCTCTATGACCATGCAGAAATGAAGAACAGCTTTCTTTTTTGATACAGGGGATTGAAATCAGAGCTTTCACATGCGCTACCACTGAGCTACACAATAGCCTTTTAAGTTTATCTATTGAATGTATATAATTACTTGGTAATTAACATACATTATGAATTGTATGGATAATTTTAAAAGTCTTTAAGTAGAATTATTCTCATGTGGAGTTTTATTTTGGAATAAATGTTTTGAGGATAAGATTTACTAATCAACATTCCTGAAAGAAAATATCATAAAATGAGGTTTTTCAAAAGGTTCACTTTAACAGAGAAATTTGAGAACTCTCGAGTATTAATTTAAAACTGAATTTTGATTATTTGGCAAAAGGAAGACTGACCAAATGGAAAGATGGCAAGCTTCCGATGACTTAATGACAATTTCCTGCCAACTAATTGATTATGACTACTATGCCCTACATTGATGAAAAATAGAAATGTTTTTGAACAAGCTCACCATGCTATTTCCACATCATTGTCCACCAAGGATTCCCAAAACAAAACTTCCTGAGCACAGGTGGTAATTTGATGCCTAAGACAGAAGGCAAATGTGTATAAAGGTATTCTTTTTTACCTACATATTAAAGTGTACTACAATCAAATATTTCCAGGATTAAATTTTCTCAATTGGCCACAGTTTACCTCTCCTACATAGAGTAATAATTGCCAGGTTACTAGTACGAAACTAGCATTCTAAAAGCTGCTTTTGTTCTTAGGACTTTAACTAGACTTGACAAAAACTTTCAAATCCAGAATCCAGTTTAAATGACCCCAAATATGTGATCTGATTTTGTCACTCCAACACCACATGTCACTTGCAAGTGACCCAAGACAGTTCTGAGTCTGTAATGTCTGGCCTCATGGCTGACTAGAAAAATTTTTAAAAAGCAAAACTAAAAGCTAAGTGTGTATCGGAGTGGGAAACAGAGAAGAAAGGGTCAGAGAAAGTTACAACACAGAGTGAATAACCATAAAGCCAGAAGACTTGGAGGAGCTTGAAGCTGATGAAAAAAAAAAAAAAAAAAAAAAAAAAAAAAAACAAAATCACGGCTCACAGCATAGGGGAAAGGAAGAATTTGAAAGCCAGCTGGAATCAGACAAAGCAAGGAATCCAGGAGCCAACAGAAATCCAAGGACAAAGAATATTGAAGATTGAAGGGAACAGGAAATTTATTGGAAACCTAGTTGTTTTTCCTTTTGTATCCAATGCAATTCTATTCCAGACTGAATTCTCCTCTCAACCTCAGGGAGGGCAGCATGGAAGTCAAAATTCACAGCAGCCTCTCCCCAATCTGCACCCCATGAGCAGGAGCCAAGAGCCGAGGAAAGACACAGAGAAGGAAGCACAGTACAAGCCCAGACTGACTACAGTTGGTAGACAGTGGCAGCACCATTCAGCACAGTGCTTACCAAGACTTGGTGAAGAGAACACAAAGACAGCTGGGAGCCAACTGTGCGCTGCTAAGTCAGAGCTTCCAGAATATTCAATAAACTCTACAAGTGATTGCTCTCACGACTACAATGGAAACAGGAGAACAAACTCAATGTTCTGGAAGTAGAACTTCCTGAGTTCCCAACTTAACTCTGCCATTTGCTAGCTGCTGGCTATGACCAAGTTATTTAACCGTTATAAGCCATACTCATGAAATCTATAAAACAGACACTATGATGATTAAATAAGCAATCAGGTAACACCTGGAAAGTACTTAGCCTCCAACAGTGGTAGCTATACAGCTATAAAAAGTGCTTGAAATAAGAAGTCCATGCAAAATAATATAGTTTGATTAAAGAAGATGAGGATGCAAAATCATTGCACATTTTATAAAACACCAAGAAACACATTTCCTAATAAAATAGGAACTAAGACATGACCCAGGGTTTCTGCCCTTGTTCCCACACATACATGCCAGGCATACCCATTCAGGAGTCCAAGTGTGACCAGATTTGACCTAAAGTTATTTGAAAAATTATAGTGTAAAAATGGAGAAACTTTTTTCCATGGGTTTAAGGATAAATATTTAGAGCACACTCAGAAGTTACACTGGTTTAGGAAAATGTCCTAGGATCCATGACCTCACCAGCAACTGGTAGCTGGCTAGGTTTACAGAAGAGGCATGAATGCCTCCCTACTGAGCAGACTTTTCTGTCCAATTATACAGCTGTTGGTTATTTCTAATATACATCACTATTAAACTCTTGGGGATAGCTGTCACCCATTGCTATGGTCCATAGGCTTCACAGTTGGGTAGGATATTGATTACTTTCTCCTTTCATGTCAGACATGCATAACACCTTCAGATACTATGAGAGCTAGTCCTCAGTTGTGAAGCATTTGGACCAGATCCACCTCAACTTCTCCAAGTTTTGTATCTAAAGTGTGTGGTATCTTCTGTTTTTCTCAGGTATGAAATGCTAAAAGCTTAAATAAAAAAAACTGATAATAATTCATCTTTACTAGGAGTTGATAGTTCAAACTCTCAGCATTAAAAAAAAGAATAAAGCAACTTTTAAACTGAAAAAATTCTTAATTTGGGATGCTTCTTTTTTCCCAAAACAATACTATTTGTTTAAATATAAAGTAATACCTTAAAAACACATGAACACTGTTAAAGATGAAGTTTTGGGGTGGTAAAGATGATAGACCAACAGATGCGGCAGAAAGTAGGACAGCTCTAACAATCAAGTCAAACACAATCACATTTTTTAAACTCATCTAAAGATGGTGAGTAGTAAGTATATTGGATTTGAAGAGGTATTTATATCAAAATAACAGATAAATGCAGAATAAAAAAGTAGAAACTTTCTTTTGCTAGCATGTCACACTTCAGTGAAAATGAGATACAATCATACACGTGTATTAAAAAGAGGCAACCAGTTGTGTGATAAGAGGGGGGATGTGAGAGAGATGTGGAGTAGATCAAGAATGGAAAAAGTCAATATATATATATATATATATATATATATATATATATATATATATATATCAGTATTTTGATATCAGGGCATACAGTGAGTGGAGGTAAAAAGGCAAGCCTTCCCCAACAAAGTAAAGCAAGCATCTTGTCAACTAAGCACCTAATCAGTTTAATGTACCATTGCCAAAAACAAGAGACCAATCCCTTCTTGAAAGGAGTAATAACATACAGACTCAATCTGTCTATAATTTTTCCTACTATGTCTAATATACACTCAGAAGTTAGTAGTCATACAAAGAGGAGAAATATATGAAACAAATGGAATATAAATAAACATACTGAAATGATCAGATATGGGATTCAAAGCAACCCATAAATATTTGAATTGTAAGTATTCATAAGACAATGTACAAGCCTAAAATCTAGTTCTAAAAAAAAATCAAAGAGACATATTCTAAAAATTCTAAAAGCTACAGTGAACATCCTGGGACTGCCTAGGGGAGGATTTTTGTTTGTTTGCTTTTGTTTTTGTTTTGTTTTTCCTGTAAGTAGCTGTCTAAAGATCATCACATTTTTTACATGAAAAAGAACTATTTATCACTTATTGAAACACAGGTGGCTGCTGGTTAATTTTTTTCCAGAGATAAGGAAGGAGTGAAGGGAGTTGAAGGACTTTACTTCCACAACCTGTTGACCAAAATAGTATAAAAGCCATCTTTATCGCCTTTAAAGAATCATAACATCGAGACTACGGAGATGAATTATTGGCTTGGAGCTTTTACCTGTCCTCATTTCATTTCTGTTGCACTGATGAAAAGAAAGGGGTTAATTTCAACTTACGATTCCAGGTAAGAGTTCATTATAGAAGAAAAGCCAAGTGTGGTGGAAGGTTGCATCATGGTTAAGGGCAGAGATAAACAAATGCATTTCTGCAACCTGCTTGCTTATGCTCAGCTCCATTATATAGTCCAGGATCTCCTTTCTAAGCAGTGGTGCTGCCAGCATCAGGCTGGGTGTTCCATATCAACTAATTATTAAAGACAGTCCCCCACAGACATACTCACAGGCTAACCCAATGTAGGTAATCCCTCCTTTTAAGACTCCCTTCTCAGATAATTCTAAATGTCTCAAGGTAATAACAAGAGTTCAGATTCCCAGCGCCAACATAAATGCAAGGTAGGTAATGAGGCTCATTTGTAATCCTAAGAATCAGGATGAAGAGACAGAGGATGTCTAGGGCAGGCTAATTATCAACAATAGCACTATCAGTAAGCTTTAGGTTATGTGAGAGATCTGCCTCAATGCATAAGGTAGACAGAGACAAAAAAAAAAAAAGACACTTGATGTCAACCTCTGGCCTCTAAACACATGCACACACATGTACCTACATACCTGCATACACATGGGCATACATTCAAACATTTCAAACACACATGCACCGTACATACATATATACACATGCACACATAAAAATTGTGAAACCTAAAATTATAGAATCCAATAAATCAGACACACTAAGTTAGACAAAGTTGAAGAAGGATTTGTGCAAAGGCGTATAAGAAGAAAGTGTACATACTGAACATAGAAAGGAAAGAATGAAAAGTACAAAAAGAAATGTGAAATATATATGAGTATCTAGTTATCAGAATTGTATGGTGGAGGCAGGCTAGTCTACGCATAAAGTTAAACAGTAAGATGCACACTGTGATACTTTGGGAAAGGGGAAATGGAACAAGGAGAACTTGTTTTCTAGCCTATTGCTAGCAAGCATGGCATTCTTTCTCATATATATATATATATATATATATATATATATATATATATATATTCCTGTTTTACATATAGATCCCAGTTCCCTCTCCCTCCCATCCCATTCCCCATCCACCACAGGGAGGGTGATGCCTTCCAGGAGGGATCATAAAAATCTGTCAAGTCATTTGGAGTAGGGACTAGGCCCTCCCTCCTGCCTCTAGGTTAAGGGAGTATACCTCCATGGGGAACGTGCTCCCAAAGTCCTTTTGTGCACCAGAGATACATCCTGGTTCCACTGTCAGAGGCCCCATAGCCTGCCCAGGCCTTTTAACTGAGACCCATGTTCACAGGGTCTGAATCAGTCCAATGCTGGTTTCCCAGCTATCAGTCTGGGGGTTGGTGAGCTCCCCCTTGTTCAGGTCAGCTGTCTCTGTGGGTTTCTGTAGTCTGGTCTTGACCCCTTTTCTTATCACTCCTACCTCTCTGCAACTGGATTCCAGGAGTTCAGCTCAGTGTTTAGCTGTGGGTGTCTGCTTTTGTTTCCATCAGCTACTAGATGAGGGCTCTATGATGGCAGATAAGTTAATTATCAATCTCATTATCAGGGAAGGACATTTATATCAATCCCAACTGCAACCATGTTATCCCAGACCTGTATAGCATCTTTCTAGAAAATTCAACAGTAAGGGGTAAAGTTCCTTGTGGATTATGTACAGCATTCAAATCTCATCTTCATCATTTCTTTACCATCAAATCCTGGCTGAGGTCTACATAATAAAAAAGACCAGTTACAAACAGTAACAATACCCATTCACTCGAATGATAATATGTGCTTGTTATCATCGATTTTTAAACTAATTTAATAAATATGTATTGCATACTAATGTGCTAATCATTATTTTAAAAAGATTTTCACAGGCATGTGATGCTTGGCTTGTCCTCTGTTAAGATGAGCAGTCAATTATTTGTTTAACAAGTACATACTGGTCATCAGAACTAACCAGACTTTTTGTTTGGTTTGGTAAGTCCAATGATGTGT
Source organism: Phodopus roborovskii (assembly GCF_943737965.1). Lineage (NCBI taxonomy): Eukaryota > Metazoa > Chordata > Mammalia > Rodentia > Cricetidae > Phodopus > Phodopus roborovskii. The sequence goes on along the minus strand of NW_026126517.1, from coordinate 51,499,934 downwards.
TGTTTCCTGGTTTTATTTGGCCTTAATATATAGCAGAGAGTTACTAATGGCTATGCTAAAACACCATGACCAAAATCAACTTGAGGAAGTAAAGATTTATTTTAGTTTAAAAGTTCCATATCACAGTCCATTACTGTAGCACAAAAAAATAAAAGACCCAGGAACTGATATTGTGATTCAAACTTTGAGCTGAAGATTAGACAAGCAAAGCAGCCAAGCCAGTAGCTCTTACCTCTACCAAGCTGAAATGGCAACCCTGTCTCCAGGAATCCTCAGAGGCAAAAAGCTCTCCAGTTCCTGCCTCCTTGCTGGGATTAATGATATGTGAACCCAGATGCTGAGATCACCTTTGTGTGAGCTGTTTCTTTTAGGACTGCATCAATTTTGTGTAATCAGTGTGGCCTAGAACTAACAGAGATCCTTCTACCTCTTAATCCTGTGTCCTGAGATTAAAAATGTGTGTGTCACCACTGCCTGGCTTCTATGGATAATCAGTATGGCTACTTTGCTATTTTGATCTCTAGTGGCTTTAATAAATCATAAATAATATATCTCCACACATTACTGAAGCAGACAAGGCAAAAACCAAGAGTCAGAAAAGAAAATAATGCAGAGACTATGGAGGACAGCTGCTTAGTGGGCTGATTTTCATGGCTTGCTCAGACTCCTTTCTTGTAGCACCCAAGACCACCTACTGGGGGGGGGGCCTACAGTGAGCTGAGCCATCCCACATCAAAAATAAATAAATAAAAATAATAATGCACTACAGGCTTTTCCACAAGCCAATATGGTGGGGACATTTTCTTAATTGAGGATCCCTCTTCCTAAATGACCCCAGAATTTATAGAAATTCAATAGCTAGGAGAACTTGTGTATAGAACAAGGGTGGCTTTCCACAGATAACTAACAGCACAGAAAGAGAGAACATGAATACAAGTTGGTAACGTTGAGGACCAATTTCTGTTGAGATAGGTAAGTTCAGCCTGAAGCTCAGAAGAAAGATGAAAATATAAAACCACGAACTGGGATACAAATAATAACCCGGACTATAAGAGGAGATAAGCTGTAGGACAGATGGGCATGATGGCCCAGACAGACAGAAACTACTAAGCCTGACAAGGACACAAGGATAAAAAAGCTAGACCAAAGAAGTGGTTTGTGAGGTTTAATTAATGAACAAGCAAGAGTGTCACAGGCAGAAGAGCTGGCAGGTGTTTAAATGGGGAGTTTTCCAGGAAAGCACTTAAGAGTCTGAAAGCCATGTCCTTTTGTTGCCTTGTCAGTAATCCCAGTAATCCTCATTTTCCATTTTCACATCTTAACAGGTAAAATGGACACCATCCCCTGTCCTCCCACTGCTAGTCACCACCCACACAGCCCACAAAATGCACAAATCAAAACACACACGGGGCATTCACACAGCTCTAAGCAATAAGGTCATGTGATTTTGCCCTGAAAAATAAATGTTAGGCGTTCTTGATTGTGTAAAACAAACTGGCTGCTAAAGAATGCTGATAGCATCCTAGGAAGTTCAAGCCAGGATGCATGGAAATCATCGGTGAGAACATGGAGGAGCTAGAGCATGACTTCCCGCTTCGCCAGTGTCGCCAGTGAGTTTTCATCAGAGAGCCCCCGTCAATCCTTTTGTGCCTTTTTATTAGTACATATTACTTGCAGAAAACAGCAGACTTCATCCAGGCACTTCCGTATGTGCGTGCTATACACTGTGATCGTGTTTACTGCCTCCTTACCCTTACTTAACCCCCCCTCCTTCTCCTGATCCTGTTCATTTATCCCAACCTGTACTTTCATTGTTTCTCCCCGCTGCCCCCGCCCCCGCCCTAGAAAACATGCAATGCTGGTCTTTTCCGGCTCTGGGTCATTTCACATGACTTGGTGACTTTCTGTTCCAGGTACCTACCTGCAAATGACTTGATTTTGTTCTTCTTTCTAGGTAATAGCCTATTTGGTGCATATGCCATTATCTTCTGTTGATAGACACCAAACTGATTCTAGTACTCTTGCAAATAGCTCTGGCCATATTCTAATTAATTAGGCACAAACTCGCCATAAAACAACCCACAAATACTGAGTCCCACCTGTGGATCCAAGGTTTCGATTTCACCTGCGGGAACACTGGGCTGAAACTTCACCATAAGAAAAATAGTAACTACCGTTAGAATAGCTGATGTAACATCACATAGCAAAACTAGACTATCCCACTAAAATAACAGGAACTACCTTGTTCACAAGGTGAACCGGCACCTATTATTAAAAAGGCTAATAGCCAAGGCTTCATGGTGCCCTGGACTCATGACAGGTTTCAATACGTATAACGATTACGGCTTTCGGGAAAATGAAAGGATAATCTTATTCTGTAATCGTTTTACTCAAGTTTGTTTAATGGTTTAATACAAAAAGACATTAGGGATAGTCAACACTCTGACAAGACGTGATTTTAATCGTAGCATGCCTTCCTAGTGTGTATTGGCCTCATTCCTTTTTCTAACCCACAAAGTGACATAGTCTGTTACACACTACAGGAAAGAAACTGTGAACAAGGGTATTCCTTGAAAGAACGCCTGTAGATCTAAATTGCTTTAGATAATGCATCCCTTCCAAGGAAAACACACAGACATGATCACTCCTGTAGGTCACCTGCAAATGGTCCCGGGTAGGGAAATTGCTAGGTCTGCATGGACTAGTCTACTGGCTCAGGACAGAGAGGATGAAAGGGCTTTTCAGCTACAAAGCCACACACTGACAACAGAGCTGCTGAAGGCGGGGCCCTGCCATACAGAGGTGACACAAAGGGGTTAAGGTGAGGTTAAAGGGGAAGAGGCTGTGCAGGAGGGTGGGGGCGCCCTAGGCCGCGAGGTGGTACCTGCGCCGGATCCAGCGCCTCTGCCACTGACTCTCCGCTCCACAGATGTTCGCGGAGAAGCTGCTGGTAGCTGAGGCAGTGCTTCGCAGCAGATGGTAGATTCCCCATGGTGCAGCCTGGGTGCCGGATCGCAAGGCCTGAGCCAGGAACACGTAGGAGCAGGGAGTGTGTCCCGCGGGTGCCTGCACAGGGTCCTAGCTGTACTGCGGCGGCGCGGTTCCCAGGCAACGCCCAGGCAGGGGTGCAGCTGGCACCTGAGTCAGGCGCCCAGACGCAGAACCCGGATGGAAACAGTAAAGTGAGGCAGGGTAGCACTTTTTATTTTCGTCCCCAGAACCTGGAGCTCTCAGGACTGATTGTCTGCAGGTGCCCAACCACCTACTCATGCCTTAGTCAGGGCTGTAGGGAGACAGAGGCCTCTGAGAGGAAGGAGCACAGGGCTCTCTGTGCAAATTTCCTTTCATTCCCAGCCACAAGCCTGTAGGGTTGTCCCTGTGAATTAGCACATTACTGGCCCTCTTCCTACTACTGTGACCTTTTCCCAGTTATATTTGGAAGACAGTGTCACAATTCAGTGGGAAAGATTTTAGATCACCTGTGATTGGGAGCCCTTCAAAGGACAGAGTAGCCTGGGACAAGTTCTTTAGACTCTGTTTTATGATCTATAATAATAAAAGTACCTAGTGTTTGCAAAATTCGAATGACCTACAATATATAAAGTGTTCAATACATGGTTTCCAGCACATACAAATCAATCAGTTACTGTTGACTGCATCTGCAACAACAGAATAATGTAATTTATGCTTTTCAAACTCACCTGCATTGAAATTTTGAGTTTTGCAATTCTTTATTGTGAGGACTATCCTGTGCATGATAAGATTGCTCATTTTTTTATCTCCATTTATCTCCATGGGTGTTTTGCTTCTATAGCCGTGTCTGCACCACAAGTGTGCAGTGCCTGCAAAAGTGAAAAGAGTATGGTGTCAGTTCTTCTGGAACTGGTGTTAGAGATGATTGTGAGCCGCCGCATGAGTGCTAGCAACAGAAATTTGGGCCTCTGTACAAGCAACCAGGGCTATTAACCATTGGGCCATATTTCCAGCCCCATATGGAAAAAATTGGCCCTACCCACTAAATGGGATAGACAGCTGCTGGCATGGAGGCTGCTGCTGATGCTGCTGCTGCTGATGATGATGGTGATGGTGATGATAACAATGATGATGGTGTTAATGACAACGGTGATGATAATGATGGTGATATTTGGTAAGCATTCATCATGGACCACATACAATTCTAAGCACTTTCTGGAGATGTTACCAATCACACAAAGGAAGTCTTATAACACTCATTTTGCAGATGAAACAGTCTGAGCATAGAGAATATAAGCTACTTGCAGCACAGACTGCTTAGGGAGAGATCCAGACGTTTGACTGCAATCCTGGTCTTTAACTGTGATGATGATGATGCCTTGCTGAAACCACACTCAACCAAATATATAATATTTCAGACATAACTTCTTTTCCATTATTTCAAACATTTAAACATTAGGTGGGACTTACCAGAAATTTAAAACCTCTGAAGATAAGGAAACTGACTCCCTTTTCGACAAGTTGTTGAAATGACATCAGAAACTGGAATGTCTAGGCAGAGATATAAATATCAGGCAGAATTAGAATCTTCAGACCACACTTTGACAAATGTACATTTGACTATAAATATCAAAGATGGCTAAGTATTCCATACATTATAATCATCATTAGAATATCAAGAGGCTCTTACTATTTTTATTATCAATAGTTCAGAAGCAATCTTTTCATTGTTTTTAAAATGCAGGATTTACTCCATTTATCTCAGCACTTGTATATTTTACTTAAATCTTTTCACAAATAGCATCAGAGGACAGAGTTATAATCCAGTGTTATCTTAGCAAGATCCTACATGCAGTCCCCGGTATTGCAGCCATCATTATTATCCAGCAAAAGTTCAACCTCTTTCCCCACCATTCCATCTTACCCACATATGAAGTCTTCAGATTTCTACACAAAATAGTAACAGCCGAATAGCATAGTTAAAGGCTTTGTCCCTGTTTGGATCGGTATGCATTTAGAAAAATGTGATTTTTTTCCTTTTGCTTTAAAACCTTCTTTTAAATAGTTCTAAGATGACCACAGACTGCTAAAAAGAAAACTAATTACAGAATTTTTAATTCTAAGCACATGCAATTTCTATAATTTGAAATACAAAGAATATTTCATTTGCTTTCAAATTTCTAATGAAGTATATGGGAAAATAGCAATTATAGTGATCTATACTTATAATTATCAATTGACTTGTATACACTAGGCATTAACATAAAAGTTTTTCATGTGCTAACTCATGTAATCTTAGTAACAGCCACCTCACATAGGCTTCTTTAATACAGCCATTTTGGATGTGAAGAACAAGAGTTACAAAAACATCAACTTTTGGTCACCAAAAGTGACCAAGTGATCCACACATCTAATGACTCAGCTGCCTACAGATAGCTGTCTACATAACCCAAGTGACCCATCTCTCCAGTGACTCAGCTGTCTGTAGACTCAGTCTTGACCAAAGTGGTTCAGTTGTCCATAGACCCAGTTATTTGTCACCAAAGCTTTGCTCTTTGCAATGTATGTAAACTTCCTTTCTAATAGAGTGGAGGCATTACTACCAGATACCATATTCCTCATCATTTGATAGACAGATTAGAACATGTGTCTCACACACAATAGGAAAAAATGCATTTATCTATTTAAACCATAGTGTCTATGTAATTCTTGGCAATACAAAGCTAAGACACTTTATTAATAAATTAAATAATGTTTTAAAATAACATTAAAAATAAAAACAAATAATGGCTCCCTCCTCTCTCTCTCTCTCTCTCTCTCTCTCTCTCTCTCTCTCTCTCTCTCTCTCTCTTCTATTCCTTCCCTGGGGAGCCATTATAGGTTTGAAGAGAAAACTGACTCTAGAGAAATGTACAGAGACCTACAAGACTGACCCGAACTAACAATTTGAGCAACAGTGGAAAGACAACCTTAAATGCCCTTCCCTGATAATGAGATTGATGACTAACTTATCCACCATCATAGAGCCCTCATCTAGTAGCTGATGGAAACAGAAGCAGACACCCACAGCTAAACACTGAACTGAACTCCTGGAATCTATATGCAGAGAAGGACGACAAGACCAGGCTACAGAACCCACAGAGACAGCTGACCTGAACAAGGGGGAGCTCATCAGCCCCCCAGACTGATAGCTGGGAAACCAGCATTGGACTGACTCAGACACCCTGAACATGGGTCTCAGTTAGAAGGCCTGGGCAGGCTATGGGACCTCTGACAGTGCAACCAGGATGTATCCCTGGTGCACAAAAGGACTTTGGGACCACATTCCCCATGGAGCGATACTCCCTTAACCTAGAGGCAGGAGGGAGGGACCTAGTCCCTACTCCAAATGACTTGACAGATTTTGTTGACCCCTCCTGGAAGGCATCACCCTCCCTGTGGAGTGGGGGTGGTGGTGGAAGGGTGGTCAGGTGGGGGGGCATGAGAGGGAGGGAAGGAGAAAGGAAGGGAGGGTGGGAGGTAGAGGGAACTGGAATCGATATGTAAAATAAGAAAAATAAATTTTAAAAAATGAAAATAATCTTAAAACCAATAATTCTAAAATATCACTCATCCATTTAATTTTCATTCCTCCTTTTGCCATTAATTTAAGTACCTGCCTTCAGGCTTTTACTTTTAAATGATTTATCTATTTTTATTCCATGTATATGAGTATTTTGCCTGTATGGGTTTAAGTGTGTGCCTGATGCCCACAGCCCAGAGAAAGGAGTGGGATCCCCTGGAAATGGCCATATGAGTGCAGGAAACTTAATTCTGCTCCTCTGTGAAAGTAGCAACTATTCTTTTAAGAACAAAACTATATCTTCAGACCTCTCCCCACCTCTGTATTGCCTGAAGCACAATGGGAAGATGGGAGCTTAAGGGGACATGGGAAAAGAAGGACCCTTAACCAAATTTGTTTGAAGCCTCTTTACAGCTGAAAAGAGTAATCATAATCCCAGCAGAGTTACCATTCCAGTAAGGTCCTTCTCCTTCAGCTGAAAAGAGTAATCATAACCCCAGCAGAGTTACCATTCAAGTAAGGTTCTTCTCCTTCCTCAGCTCTGAAAATTTACTAGCTTTACCTACCAACTACCCAGCATAGTAAAAGGACTGACCCAGAGCCACCCCATAATTTCATCAACCAAACAAATAGAAAAACCAACCAAAGAGAAAAGCCAAACAAATAGAAACAAACAGAAAGAAAAATAGAAACAAATAGAAAAAGTGAATGGAGTAAAATGTATCTTAGCAACCCTTTGAGATATCATTTGAAATCCAGAATACTATGTAGGATTGTGCTGAGGCCCATAACCATTCACTGTGCCTTGAAAACCCACACCAACACTTAGGTAAGTCATTTTCTTTCTCTGGACATCTTCTTTCTCTTAACCTCTGTGCTTAAAACCTACTTTAAATGTAAGCCTGGGGAGATGGCTCAGTAGGCAAAGCATTCACAGTATAAGGCTGAGAACCAGAGTTCAGATACCTAAAATTTACTTAAAAGCCAGACAGCTATGGCAGCTGCCACGGACCCAGCACTCGGGAAGCAGAGAAAGCTAATCAGCTTGCTAGCCTAGCCAAATGTAGTTAGCTCCAAGTACAATGAGAGGCCTTTCCTCAATAAATAAAGTAGAGAAGGATAGAGGAAAGGATAGAGGAAGGGATCCAACACAGGCATGGACACACAAATTCATATACCCCCTCACACTTATACACACACACACACAGAGAGAGAGAGAGAGAGACAGAGACAGAGACAGAGACAGAGACAGAGAGGATACACTAAAAACGGCTATACCATATATTCATTCACACAACTAATAAAAGGAAGAAAACTATAACAAATAAAAAAGAATAAATATGTATTTTAATAAATTGTTACTATTCTCTGAAAAGCCCATACCCATTCTCTTGGTTGTGTTTTATACTCTTCCTGAACACCTTTCTATTTTTAATAGACTCAAATTCTGTTTCACAATGACACCTACCGACATTCTCTTCTGTATCTAAGCCAAAGATCCTATTTCTTCTGAATTGAGGTCCTTAAAAGATTAGTGAACTACTCAGGTGGCTGAGGGTGACATTGTGGAGCTGTGCCTCTGTCCCTGGCTGCTGACAGCCCATCATTGAAACAATGTATCCCAATTTGCCTTGTTCAGGTTTAGTTAATGCCAGTGCTGTCCTGCTTAGAACTAGCCTAACGTATCATTTTCAGCAAAGAGATTTATTTAATGACTGACTAAAACAAAGAGGGGGAATTGATCCTCATGGTGTAGCTCTAGCTTCTGTCCAGTCTCTTCCTGCAGTGTGTGAGGCATTTGTTCTGAGAATGGAGTTCTCAGTTTAGCACATGATTACATCTGCAAGATGACCTGGCAAGTCTAGTCTTTGCTTGATCTCTTCCAGATGCAGCATATCCACTATCTCCCTTTCAAAGTCAGCATGCAGCATGCCAGCTGATAAAATGAAATGTGTTCTGAGAGAAGCAGCTAGGGAGTCCTAACTCTCTCTGATCTTGGGTGCTGATGGTGGTAGGGTAAACCAGCCCCATTACTCTGACAGTTCTTTGTTCTCCTAGATAATCTGGCTCCCAATTGTCCTGTGACTTCTCTGGAGCCGAATCAAGGAAATATTTAAAATTATGTATACGTAAACAATGTGGGATAACAGAGGCTGAGCAGTCCTGACACACATGGTGGAGAGAAGTCAATACTTGGGATATGCTTTTCTTTTTTCATGCTGTGCTACAAATATGCAGTTTCCAGTAACTTTCTGTTAATACTTTTTATTTTGCAACAAAATCAGGAGATGCAAAGTTCTTACTAAAGTATCAGCCACTAGGAAGAGAATCCTTGAACAGATTGGCAGTACCTTTCAACAGTAGACACAGAACATGGAATATGTAACAGTCTCAGTCTGTTAGACCTGATCCTGGTAAGTAGTTATTTAACTATTTTAAATCAGTCATACCAAGTCACATTCCAAGAGATTTATTGATATTTCTGTCATTTGCATAAAAGAGAGGCTTAATTAGTCTGTGTCATGAGCAAGAACTCCTTAAGAAATTCCTGTTTCAGATATATCCCTGGTGCACAAAAGGACTTTGGGAGCACATCCCCCATGGAGGGATACTCCCTTAACCTAGAGACAGGAGAGAAGGCCTAGTCCCTACTCCAAATGACTTGACAGATTTAGATGACCCCTCCTGGAGGCCATCACCCTACAAGCAGAGTTGGGGGGATGGGAGGGGAGAGTAGTCAGGGGGCATAAGAGGGGAGGAGAGAGGGGAAGAGGGAGGGAGAGAGGGAGAGGGAACTGGGATCGACATGTAAAATAAAATTATTTTAAATTTTAAAAAAGAAATTTCTATTTCTTCCATGGGGCTCACAGGTTTCCAGTAGAATCACAGCTTTGCCAATTATAATTAAAGTTGTTTTCATTGAGATTCATGTAGTCTAAGGAAGACTGCTAAGCTTTTATTGTTCCAGGGGAAAGAAAATATCTGATTTTATTGAGAATGTTACTATTATACTATTAATTTGTTTTAAAGTTCAACAATAGAGATAAAATTATTTAATTTGTGCTGTGTTGTTATAAACAAAACTTTGGGTAAAGCACAGAAGTACAGGACAAATGATGTTGTTGTCAAAGAGCCTGTAAAGAAGAAATGTAGTTAGAACTGGACAGGAAGCACAGACAATCCCACGATCTGGACAAGTTCAGGGAAATAGCCTAGTAACTCCCACTGAAGTACAAATAAGGAGTAGTGGGGTGTCTGGGGACGAGAGTTCTCAGTGAGCTAGGATCTTGGAAACTTGGTTCCCTGAAGCCACCTCCAGCCAGTGGCTTTCAGGCTTTCTTCTTCCAGAGTTGAAGAATGAATTTCAAGGGACTTACTTACAGGTTGAGATTTAAAGAGCAGTGTATGGTAGATTTATAGATGGGAGCTTAAGAGGGGAAAGAGAGAGCTGTTTAAGTTTTGCGTGGAGATAAGACACATGAGGCTGACAAGGAGATGTTGACAAAATGGGGAAGGAGCTGCTTCAGGGTGAGGAAGCTCAAAGTGTCAGAAAAAGAGTAATTAGGCTCTGGTACATGCTCTTAAGAAACAGACAGAAGAGAAGAAAAAAGAAAGGCTAAACATTTCACAGGACTCATAAATGTGGATACCCCCCACCCAGGAGGGAAAAAAAACTCATGACAACTACTAGAGATGGTAAAGAAGGCAAAGGTTTGGGGAGGAAAAGGTACATTTTCTCATTACAGGTATAATTTATTCCCCTATCTCTTTAATCATTCACTTCTCATGATCTGATTTCAGAAACTTACAGATTAGTGTCAGACTTCAGCATGATATTAGATGTTTCTGTTAAGGGTTCCTCTGTAATGTGATCATGTTTGCTCTAACAGAGAAACTATTAATACTTTACTACTTCAACAAATAAGTTTAAAGTGATGTAAAAGATTTAAATTGGAAATATTAAATTATTGGGATTTGCCTGTCTGGAATTTTGGGAAAGATATTAGATGTTTTCTTGGTTATAAATGAGAGTGGAACTAAATTTAATGACAAAGCTTATACCTTCACAACCTTTAATTTGAAAATGTCAACAAAATATGTCCTGAATACACTATTAGTCTTCATACACAAAAAAACATTGAACTGTTTATAATTATTGAGAGACACATGTTTAATTAGTTCTACCTTGAAATTTGTTGGGAAAGGAAAACTAATGTGAAGGCAATTAAAAAACACACTTTAAAATTATTTATAGTGCTATTTTCACACTAGTGACTGAGGCAAGACAATCACAAGCTCAGTACCAGCCTGTGTAGGCTATTTAGGTAGCTTCAGGTCAGCCTGGGACAGAGTTCCAATATATAGTAATAGAAAGCTAGTAGGATCTTACTATGGGTGTATCTGGGTTTCAGACTTGATTTGAAATATGTCCCCATCTCAATAAGTTCCCAAAGACCCTTGCTATGTGGCCTTCTTCAGATAGCTTCTTTCTTCACTAAACACATTAGAGTTTCTGGCTTCTGTTTGCTAAGACAACACTTTACATGATGTAATGCAATCGTAAAAGAGATATCTTTAAGCTGTTAGCTGGAAGCAATTTGTAAACTGTTACACATTGTTACACTCACACACAGAGAGAGAGGACTGTAGATAATCCATGTACAAAGATGTAATTTCTAGAATGTGAAAATTTTGGAGTGTTGATTTAGGTAGAGTTTGTCTATGAGCCTAAGGTTATATCAGACATTTCTCATTTTATTTAAAAAATTGGAAGCTAAAAAGACAGCCTGGTGGTTAAGATCATGGATGCCCTTGAAGAAGATCCAAGTTTTCAGTTTCTGGTACTCTCATTATGGTGTGTACAATATCTGTAACTTAAGATCCAGGGGCAATCAGGTACCTCTGATCTTCATGGGCACCTGTGTGTACACACAAACACACACACACACACACACACAGAGAGAGAGAGAGAGAGAGAGAGAGAGAGAGAGAGAGAGAGAGAGAGAGGGTAATTAAAATAAAATTTTAGACAATATAGAGAAAACTGTAATGTGTTAGTATAATTGGGTGGTTTTAAAATATTGGCGTGCATGTACAGTCAAAGAGATAGCTTGGTCGGTGAAGTGCTCATTGTACAAGTATACAAACCTGAAGAATTCAATACTCATCACTCAGGTAAAAAGGTAGGCATGGTGGCACATGCTTGTAATCCCAGCCTGGGGAGACAGAAACAGGCAGATCTCTGGTGCTTTCAGGCAAGCCAGCTTCACCTAACAGGTAAACTCCAGCCTGGCACCTCCAAAAAGTTAACAGTACCCGAAGAACAAACTTAGAGTCTGACCTCCCCACATTTGTGAGCTTGCATGGGAACATGTGCACATATAAAGTGTTTGACCATATTTGTTCTCCTACCATAAGTGGTTCCTCTTCCTGTGTCCCACGTCTTTGACTTGAGCTAATCTTCATGGGATCATTGCTGTATAGAGTCCAGTGACACTGATGCATACTGACTTCCAACACTAGGTTAGAAAGGATCACTGTTCTTTGAATCACTTCTATCATGCACTCTCGTAGAACTTTCTTTGTGACATGTCCTTTGAGAACCCACTTAGCATACTTGGAGCAATTTGCACCATATAAAAAAGCCATGTATAAACACTCAAGTCAACAGCCTCAGCCCAGATGTCAAATTGCAAATAGACTTTATCTTTACAGTATCCTCTCTAGACTCCCCAGTCATCCTTTGGTCTTCCCAGCAGAGGTACCAGACAGTGTGGAGTAAGAAATATTTATCATCTTTGAGCCCTTTCTTAAATATCAATCCACAAAGATCTGTGAACATAATGAACTGTCATGGTGGTGGACTGGATCTGAAATGTTCCCTCAAATGAAAATTTAAAGTCTCAGCACTCACAATAGCAGTATGTAAAGGTGGGTGCCTTGAGATGTGACTGGGTCATGAGAACTTAATCAGTGGGTTAATTCATCAGTGAATTCATCTGAATGGCTAATAGTGGGTTAAGATCCAGTCTGAGAAAGAGGGTCATAGAGGGCCAAATGTCTTCAAAGGGTATATCCTATCACATGGTGTTTCCTTTCTTCTCTCCTGTCCTCGTCAACTCTTCTCTCCTCCCCTCCCCATCTCCTCTTCCTCCAGTCTTTCCACAGACACCACTGTGGTGAGTAACCTCCTCTACCACAGTCCCTGCACCCAAGATGTTCTGTCTACTTTTGGGCCTAATACAATGAAACTAGCTGGCCTTCGACAGAAATGTCTAAAACTGTAAGACAAAATAAACATTTTGATTTTAAGTCCTTGGAATTTTTTTCCCAAGTGTTTGCTACAATGACATTGTGTATGGCTCTAAGTTCAATGCCTCTTTCATTTTGTTTTAGTTTTTACAGAGCAATATTATTAAAACCTGAGGACTTCAAGTTTTGGGTTGAAATAGTTAAGTCTGTAAAACTTGCATATAACTCAAAATGCTTCTGATAAATCAATTTAAAAAAAACAGGAAAACTTTGGAAACATAATAAGTTACCACTTTAAAATGTCTTTATGCATTTTAACTATACACACACACTTGAAAACACATTTTTCTTCAAGTAAGATATCAGAAGTTACTTTCAAATTAGTTCATGAAGTGTATTTCCCTGAAGATTCAATTCTTTGTTAAACTGTTACTTGCCTACTTAAATATGTTATATTTAAAGCAGCTGCGACAATTCTGCTTACTATGTAGACATTGAAAATCAACAAACACTAAACTATCTATGACCTATAATTAAAGCCAGTTGTTAACTTACCAACATGCAAAAATTTAAATTAAATATTACCATTTAAATGAAAAATATATTAAAATGGCATGTTGCACATAAAATATAAGATGTTATATACAAATCTCAAGGATTCTTGTGTTCAGCAAGCAAATGTGTGCATAATTTGCTTCTCCACATTTGTTTGTATTTCACTTCAAGGTTGAATTGAAGTATTTAAATGTTATGAATAATGTAAAATCTTCTTTAGACCCTTTGACAGGGCAGTGAAAATATTGTGATATGGTGTTTCTATTGAAAATACCATGTCAACAAACAATAAGATGTTAATAAAGAAACTGGAAAAGTCTTTATATCTTATATAATTTTATAATGTACTAAAGTCATATTACAATAAAGTATTTAGATATGATTCACAGCTACTTTCTATCTATGAACACATAACTTTTTCCACAAGACTGTTCAATGTAAAAATTAATCCCAGATTTTCAGAGATGTGACTGAAAAGAATACAGAGGTTGACAGGAAGGAATTGAAAACTAAATATATGAATAAGTTGTTAAGGCTCAGGGATTATGGCCCAGAAAATTACATGTCTATATTCTATATGAGATGAAAAACTAAAACAAAACCTAAAACCTGCTCTTTTTTCCTTACTGGTAAATAGGATAGAAAGGAAATACTAATTAAAATTGCCAAAATGAAGTCATTCAAAACTTAAGGAAGTATAGTATCCATCTGAGGAAGGATGTTAATTGAAATTATAAATGGGAAAATTTATAAGAGCAGAAAATAGAAATATTTTTCAGGGGTCAGCACAACTTCAAACACACACACACACACACACATTCTAAACCCACTCTCTGGATTGACTAATTAAATAAGACAAGAATAAAGAATCAAGAACCTGGATACTCCCCATTCATGAGCAATACTTGTAAAGCAATACCATGGCTAACAGTAAATGTCTGAGGGGATTCCTTACATTTCACCTGTGTGGCTACAAAGGTTAGATTTTAGTTTGATGATAACTCCTACATTTATGGTAATAAAGAGTAGCTTTCAGCATTGAGTTCATGGTGAACTAATTCATACAACTAATCTGCACAGCCTCAGAAGACAGGTTGTCATCACTAGATATGGTCAACTATCCAGCCAGAGCAAACAAAACTGCTTTAGAGTGTTCTGCCAGTTATCTACAACTGTTAGGGGTGCCAAGTGTTTGGTACATTCATACATGGCCAGATCTGACGATTTTGTGCTATGTCCTGCTCTACCTCAGACAGCATGTCCAAAATGTCTTGTATTTGCTGGTGCCAAAGAAATAACAAAAATATCAGAGAGCTATTTTTCTGTCACAATAATGGGTGCTTAAATTACTTAAGTGGCAACACCAGTCGAAAGGCATAATCCATACATTAAGAGCTGGACAGACTCTTACAGGGTCTCCCGCTATCCTGGCTAAAAGACAAACTAGGGGGACTGAGACTTAAAAGGACTTGCTTTTCATAGCCAAGGAGAGAAACAAAGGAGGCTGGTTTTGGCTGGAGGCCCAAGACATGACAAATAACCACCATTACTTGGTGAAACAGAGCCAAATCCATTCACATGCTCTGAAACTCACAAGTCAACAGGAATCTCATTTCTTCAATTTCCACATGAATGACAGCTTCACACTTCTGAAAGGAAGCTACTGGTTCCTAGAAAGATTAAAAAGTGCATACTAGAAGATTTGTAGTCACCTTTAAAGTCACCATCTTTGATGATGCATTGCTAATATTTCAGAAGTTTGTTTTCTGACTTTGCATTTCCCTCCACAATGAAACAACAACAAAAAAATCAGCTCAGTGTTTAAGAAGGCATCCAGCACACCAAAAATATGCAACTTGATACACAGCATCATCACTAATACATAAACACAAAATCAGTAGAATTAAGTAACATAAGTGTCTAGGTGATGTTACTAAATATTTACAACTTCTGGTTTAGGTAATAATGATTAGATTTTTACATAAAATTTGCATGAATTATATTTTAACAAGTACTTTAGCATTTTGGTAGCTTTCTGCTTTGCATTCTTTGAGTAACAAATAATCAAAATAATTATCATCAATGTTACAAATTCTTAAATACAGGTGAAAGTCCTGAGAGAGTTGAGCTGCTGATATCATAATACATGAAACTAAATGGCAATAAATGAGCCAATGTCTACATGTTATTCAGAACTCAAATATATAAGAGGTGGAATCTAAGTATAATTTTAAAGGAAGTATATGAGTTTTTTCAAACCCAAAGATTATCAGTCTTCAATATGTCTCAAAATCACATAGGGGGCTGCTAAAATATAAGTTAATGAGACTTAGACAAGGGCTTTGATTTAGCTATTCTGATATAAGATCCCAGAGTGTAAAATTTTTTTCACAAGTACCATGTTTATGTTGCTGGTCCCCAGGAAGAAACTTTGGGAACTGTTGATGTGAGGACCTGAGAAGTAACATAAAAATGTTATCTATCCTTTATTATTCTAGAATATCCTGTTGACAATTTGAGTAAAATATTCTATTTCCTGGGCAACCTAATAAAGTTGATTATCTATTTGTGCAAGACAGAAAAGATGGCTATGGCTAAAGAATACATGACTATAGAAACTGCTGTTTCTAACCAAGCCTATTTAAATGACAACAAATATTTATAAGCAATATTTGGGAATTTGGGTGTCTTTCTTTCCAAGCTGCTTCCTGCTGGTAGGTGGCACTGTCATTGGGGATCCGAAGGAGATGCAGAAATCCTGGATGTAATCTGTAAGGTTGCCTTGTCCCAACTGTTTTGAATGTTGGATCACCTGGGACTCTGTTTCAGGTGGTCTTGATTGATCAAACCACATTAGTCTAGAAGGAATCCTCAGCTTTTCATTTCTGTGGAAATAAAGTTAGAAATCCTTTTCCCCAGTAACTTGTCCTTAGACTTAAATTTTGAAGTCAAAGCATTTTTTTTTTCAAGCTGATAAATTTTATTTTCTCAGGGCAGGCTTATATAGGACCGTGGGCAGGATGTGAGCAGAGTTTGAGCGTAGCCAGGGCATGGGCACTGGCACATAGGCAGAGTGAGAAGGTCAGTAGAAGGAATGCCCTGAATTGTTTAGCTAACTTGTAATTGGCTGTAAATTGTGGCAGGAGAGAGAGCCCTGAGCTATTATTTAACTGGCTGTGAGACCAGAAGCCTGTACCTTGGAATGTTCTGCTGAACATTCTGTTTATTTCTTTAAGAGGCAGTAATTTTCTGCCTGAGAGACCTGAGGTTATGAGGATGGTGATGGTCCCCAACAGTACTAGGCATGGCATGACTCATTGTGACAGTGGTGTCCACTTGCTGTGGGTGAAACTATTCTTCCCAGGTTGCTCTATATGAGACACTGACTTCTAGACTAAAGACCGTTAGACTACTTACTATTCAAGTATTCTCTACCTGTAATTGCATTGATTTTTACCTATGTTTATTCTACCTTACCCCTAAAAAGGAGTTAAGACTATTGTAAATTAATAGATTAGCATGAAAAGGGAGCTTATTATTTTAAAGAGATTTTGGTATTTTAACCTGTGGATACTGAAACATGGAATAACATTTAATTAGTAAAGAAAAATGGTATGCTTAAGGAAATGCAGGCATCTGGGAAATACATTTGGTATTTCAGTGCTTTACTGATTTGTTTGTGGAGCCTCAATATATCATTTATTTCTCTGGCTTAATTTGTTGATTTGCAAAATGAACTATTGTGTCATAAAATTTGTAATATGTCAGTGTAGCCGTCTGAATATGATGTAGTAAGACTTAAATTCAACAGAAAGAAAATCTATAGTGATTAAACTGGTCTGAACCTGATTGAACTGTCTTAAACAGGATAAAACCGGTCTGAACCGGATTGAACCGGTTTAAACCGGTCTGAACCAATATGAGCCAGATCCAACCAGTTTGAACTGGATCAAACAGGTCTGTACCAGTGTGTACTGGTCTGAACAGGATCGAATCAGATTGAACTGGTCTGAACTGGTTTGAACCAGATAGAGCTAGTCTAAACCGGTTTGAACCAGATCGAACCGTTCTGAACTGGTCCAAACAGGATCAGCCCATATGAACTGGATAGAACCGGTCTGAACCTGATCGAACCAGTCTAAACCGGATAGAACTGGTCTGAACTGGATAGAGCCAGATAAAACAGGTCTGAACCGGATCGAACTGGTCTGAACCGGGTTGAGCCAGTCTGAACTGGTTTGAACCATATAGAGTAGGTCTAAACTGCTCTGAACTGGATCGAACCGGTCTGAACTGGATAGACCCAGTTTGATCCGTTCTGAACCGGTCTGAACTGGATTGAACTGGATCGAGCCAGATAAAACAGGTCTGAACTGGATCAAACCAGTCTGAACTGGTTTGAACCGGTGTGAACTGGATTTTTAAAATATATAAATTGAGTTAATCCAGCAGTATTTCTTTTAACAGTTGTTATTTCCTCAGCAGATAACATCACAGCATTTAGTATCCAAAGTTCCTCTGTGCTTTCCATCTTTATGTGGCTTCTTTATTACTCTATTTCTTCTACTTCTATTTTTTAATTTTTTGAGACAGGGTTTCTCTGTTTAACTTTTATCTGTCCTGGAATTAACTCTATATACCAGGTTTACTTTGCAATCACAGAGATCTGCTTGCCTCTGTCTCCCAAGTACTGGAATTAAAGTCATGTGCCACCACACTCAGTTACTCTACTTCTTTTGTTTCTTTTTCTTTCTTTTTTTTTTTTTTTTTTTTTTTTTTTTTTTGCCTTTACAAGCATGTTTTATTTATTGTTTGGTTATAAATGGTTAATGATCACAACCAATTCTTTTAAAGGTAAAAAGGGGGCTATGGTTATAGCAATGAATACTTTTTTTAAAATGGATTTTCATTTATTGATACAATTTAAGGTCAATTTTGTGATGTGTATATTTCTCCTTTTGTTTAGGTACTGTGTTTATATAGCTCATTTAAAAATGTAATGTATAATTTAGTACAGATTATAGATAGTCAACCTATGATAGTCAAAACTTAGAGTTAAGTAAGTTAGGTTTTCAAGATACACAGAGATGTATTTGATGTATTTTCAAAGACCTACATAATATGGCATTTAAAATGGTTTAGGGTTTTTCTTAACAGTGAGGCACAGCTGTTCCTGGCAATACCACCTGCATGAGAAAGAAGATGGACCTTGAAGAAACACGTTATGGAATTTGCTTTCAATATGGCAAGACTAGCCATTTGGGCATGATATTGCTCTTGTCTGGACTGTTTGACTTTACTTTATGCTGTGCAAAATTGGGCATGCAGTACCCACAGGAAAGTGACTGCTGATACAAGATGGACATTGCTACAGGGTTCCTGCTTAATAGAAGAGTCTGCCAGACAGTCTGCAGGACACAGAGAAAAGTGACTGACAAACAGCCAATAAAGATGGACAGTTTAAAGTTTCCCGCTTTGCTGAGGAGTCTGCCAGACACACTATGGCCTATGGGCTGAAGATGGAACATTGCAGAAGAACTTCAGGTGACTAACCAGGCGGCGAGTTGTCTCTGTCATTTCTAGAGTTTATGTATTATCCTTCTGTGTGGTCTTTGAAGGAGTTGAAGAAAGATAGTTATGGTTATAGTTTTCTTTAGTTAGGGTTAAAGATAAGCTACATATAGGACTTCAGACTCACAAAGATAGGATAGATGATGAAATATTTTCTTTAAATCTTTCTAAATGTTAATGGACTAAATATTGTTAACTGTGGTTCTTACTTGATAACTGTTTTGTTATACATTTTGCTATAGTAAGGTTAAAACCCTTCTTTTTATTTTAGACAGAAAAGGAAAAGATGATGGGATATGTCATTCTGCAAATATGTTTCTCTTCTTGGTTAATGAATAAAGCATTGTTGGCCAATAGCAAGGCAAGATAGGTGGGACTAGGAGACTAGGAGGAGAGAAGAAGTAGGAGGGAGGAGATCCAAGATGGAGGATAGAGAGAAGAATGTCAGCCCCTCTTCCGGTAGGTGGAAATACTTAGATTAATAGAAATGGGTTAATAATTAAGACAGAGTTAGCCAATCAGAAACAAGTAACTGGCCTACAGCTTTATATCTTAAGAAAGAAAGGAAGAAAGAAAGAAAGAAAGAAGGAAGGAAGGAAGGAAGGAAGGAAGGAAGGAAGGAAGGAAGGCAGGCAGGAAGCTGTTTCTGTGAGTTTCCCCTTCATGGTCATGACCCCTTTGGTCATATTATTTCTCCTCTCTCTCTTCAACTGGACTCTGCCAGCTCAGTCCAGTGCTTGGCTGTGGGTCACTGCCTCTGCTTCCATCAGTTACTGGAGGTAGGTTCCATTAGGGTAGTCAATAATCTGACTAAAGGGGATGACCCATGCAGACACTGTCTGCACTATTGCTTAGAGTCTTAGTTGGGGACATCTTTGTGGATTCCTGGAAATTTTCCTAGTGTCAGGTTTCTCATTAACCCCATAATGGCTTCCACTATTAACATCCCTCTTTTCTTGCTCTCCCTGTCCTTCACTCCACTCAAGTTGTGCTGCCCTCTCCCTTTTCCCCTCCCACCTCCCTTTCACCCTCTTCCCCATGCTCCCAGGAGACCTTGTCTATTTCCCCTTCCCTGGGGGATCCAATGTCTCTCTTGGGGTCTTCCTTGTTACCTAGCTTCTCTGAGAACCCAAACAAACAGCTGACCCAAGCTAGTGGAAGCTCACTGACTCCAGACTGACAGCTGGGAAACCTGCATAGCCTGAATTAGGCCCTTTGAATGTGGGTGACAGTAGTGGGCTTGGGCAGTTCATGGGTCCACTGACCATGGAACCAGAATTTATCCTTCGTACATGGGCTGGCATTTTGGGACCCATTCCCTACAGCTGGATACCTTGCGCAGCCTATATACAAGGGGGAGGGCCTTGGTCCTGCCTCAAGGTAATGTGCCAGACATGTTGACTCCTCATGAAAGGCCTCACCCTCTCTGAGGAGTAGATGGGGGTGGGGTAGGGGGATGGTGAGGAGAGTAGCAGGAGGGGAGGGAAAGGAAACTGAGATTGGTATGTAAAATTTTAAAAAAAATGTTTTAAAAACTACAACATATAAAAATTGCAAGCATCCATATAAAGAATTAACACTTCTTCACAGGTTGGATGTTAGGAACTTGAAGTTTTTATTTAAACTTCATTTAGGTTATGGTTTATCTTCAGTTCTAGCTCTAACAAATTTTTGTTTCTAAATAAAAGCTTAAAGGATATTCTGGAGGGCTTTCTGTATCTGCCAATTCAGGGGTGATTTTACAGAAAAGTGATTTGTTCTACCATACTTGATGTGAATTCATCATGGAATTGTACAGGCTATGAATGCTGGACTCTTTTCAGTGGTCTTGGAACTTGATTATTTCCCTTTGTTTCTAGGGGACAGAACATGGCTTTACCTACTGCATGTTGTGTAATCACAGATCTTCATGTGGGGAAAGTGCTCCATTTCCTATGATCCATCATTGACTTTAGTGTATTACTAAATCCCTACAGTAAACTAGTCTAAAACTTATTAGGATACTCAATTTGATAGCTTTTTAAAACTGAGTAAAACTCATAGAACGCAAACTTTTGACATCATCACATCTTGCTAATAAGCCAAGGAATGTCAAAACTACATCCCTTTGGAAATTCAAGAGGATAGGACTTGAGATCTGAGTGTGATTTTAGAATATGATACATCTTTAAAAGTCAGATGAGGGCGGTTAACATGACTCAGCAAGTGAATGTGCCTGCCTCAAAACCTGAAGACCCTAGTTCAATCACTGGCAACCACATGGTATAAGGAGAGAAACAACAAATTCTGCAAGTTTTCCTCTGCCCTTCACACATGTTGCACACACACACACATACATACACACACACACACACCACTGAATAACAATATAAAGTTTATAAAGTTATATAAAAATCCAGTAACTTTTTTATGCAGTTGTAATTGGTGCAGCAAGATATATATTTTTTTTCCCTATTGGAGACAAACTGTCAGGTTCAAGTATGTACAGTCTCTAGGTTCAATCATGCACTTAATTTACATTTCTTTCCATGAAAATATTCAGTTAAAAAATAATGATTTTGTTCCATGATAACACACAGACATTCTATTGATTCAGTAGCTAAGGGAATATAAAAGTTTGGTGGAGAGAAAGCTCATTCACTAAACTGTCTCATCCAAAATTTTCCTCCACCCCACTTTTCTCTTTTAAAGAAAACCTTTTAGAACAAACTTATGCACTGGATGGGAGTTGGTCCAGGCTCCAACACCAGTGAATGCTTTATCTACAGAGCTCTTGCCAAGTTTCCTACTGACAAAGAAGCCCTGAAATATGAACCTTGAAGTCAATTCATCAGAAAACAAATATTACATATAAATTAGCTGGAGGAGATGAAAACTGTACACATTCTCCAACTTCCATAATTATTTTGAAACAAAACAATTCCCTCCTATTTCTGCCAAAGCATTTGGCAAGCATACAAAAAGTGGCTACCATTAGCATAAAAGACTTAATACTGCATTTATCTTTCTAGATTAGTTTAAATAACTTCCCATTTCTTAAGTTTTGTAGGTTGATATTTTGAAAAACTAAGGGTACTTTTTAAAGTCTATGCATATAATTTTCAGAATCTTTAGGTGAGGACAAAAGGGAATTTTAGCTGCTAATATATTTATACCAAGTAAACTTATTGAAAATACGATTAAAAATTCAGAGGATATAGGCAGATCAATGTGCAGTTTTACGGGTTTATTTTACTTTTGAAATTAACCATAGATGAAACGTTTTCTTGAAATTTTTCCACTTAGCAGTATATCTAAATCTGTAGAAGAGATTATCATTAGAGTTGTAATAATCATGTAGATTTTAACCTTTCTGGGTACAGAAGATTATATTGATATTTTTTACTCACATTCAAACAGCGGCTACTACATTACAGGGATTATTCTAAATTTACTCAGATGTATTGATTTCAAGGGGAAACTATAGCATATAAAAGCTAATTGAGCAGTTGACCATATGTGTATATACATACACAACATTGTTTAATTTAATGATATTTAAATGTATAATATGCTCTATGATGAAAATGGAACTCTGTTATCCCCAGGATTCTTTGGCCTCAGATTCTAGAAATGCTATTTTCAGGTAGGCTTAGCCACCATCTGCTTTAATAGAGATAGCTGTGTCCTCCTGGGAGTCCTTCATTCAATGACTGATGAGGGCAAAGGTAAAACATCTTAGCTATTACATCTAAAATTGGGCCAACTCTGGCCACCCATATTTGTTCCTGAGGCTGTTCAGCCTTCCACTAAAACTTGACATATGTCTCAACTCAATCCTGTTTCTTTCCCCTCCCTTTCACAGACTGGGATTCCAAGAACACTTCATAATATATGGCTCACCTACTAATCCCATTATAACATTTACTTACCAGAAAACCTAGTCTATATTGATTTTCTACATAGTACTTAAATCCAGTTGTGTTTGTATGTATTTCAGATGATATATACTTCTGATTATTTAAATTTTCAGTGACTATCATTATAGATTATTTAGACATCGATAAAAAAATCTATACTCAAATGGTTACAGTATTTTTGATTTGGTGGTTAATATTTCTGAATTTTAGAATTCCATTTCCTTTTCTAAAGATTCTTCTAACATAGTAAGATATATATATCCACAGTAATACTATACTTTAAAGTCTCACTACAAATTATAGATAGATTTCCATTTTCAACAGTGCCAATTTCTGTAGTATCAGAGAGTGGCCTATGATTGTTAAAACCACATCAACTCTCTTACTCCTGAAAAATATAATGCAAATACCATTGATTATTTTTCAAAACTCATATTTGTTATAGAGACCCTGTGTTGTTTGTATATTGTAATTCACCTCTGGCAAAATATCAATATATTGTCCTGTATTTTTTTCTTTTTTTAAAGAGATAAAATAGTGCTAGGTATTCACTTTATAATTTCCTTATTTATAATTACTCTATTGGATAGGCTAAGGTACTGAATAGTTTTATGTCAACTTGACAGGAGCTAGAATAATACTGAAAGAGGGAACCTCAATTGAGAGAATTTTACCACTGGGAAATGCCTGGAATGCATTTTCTCCATGGCCTTTGAGTCAGTTCCTACCTGTAGGTTCCCACTTTGAATTCCTGCCCTGACTTCCTTTGTTAGTGAAAGTCTTTGCTAGAAGAAACATTTTCATTCTCAAGATTCTTTAATTCGATGTATGTATGTTTATGTTCATGTTTTTCACAATGATAGAAGCCCTAACTAAGACAGATATTGGTTCTAGATCCTGCAGTATTGGTGTGACAAATCTGACTGTGTTTGGGGTCTGGTAATGTTAGTATTGGTACTGGGAGCTAGAAAAACAGTTGAGAGCTCAGAGATGAGTATGTTGTCCCCGAAAGAAAGGAAATATTATGATCCAGTAGTGATTCATTTGTGTTTTGAGTTGATAAGGGGTCAGTTATGATGGCTTGTTTTATGTGAACTTGATACAGCTAGAGTAATTTTGGAAAAGGGAACCTCAACTGAGAAAATGTCCCCACCAGATAGACCTGTGGCCAAGCCTGGAACATACTTTCTTGTATGGCAATTGAGTGGGAGGGCTCAGCTCACTCTGGTGTCACCCTCTAGGCTTGTGGTGGTACTTGGTGCTATAGGAAAGCAGGCTGAGCAAGCCATAAGGAACAAGCCAGTAAGCAGGGCCCCTCCATGGCCCCTGGTGTAACAGTTTCCTCACACACTAAAACACTACATCCTACAGGGAAGATTTTTAAACAGGAGGGGAAGCAACTCAAAGTAGTTAAGAGTCCCTCTTCCCAAACCAAGAGAAGCTGAGTGGAAAAAGGACTGAGAACAGATACCCTGCCTGGAAGTAGCACAAGCCAGCAGAGCTGCCAAAAGAGTTTTAGACTGGCTGAGCCACCTGGAAAGGACACTCTCCAACCTGTTAAGGTACCTGCAGACTGTGCAGTGTGCTCCAGGTTCCCAGTTTTATGAGCTGTCACCCATGCTGGGGTGGGCTTTGGTGATAAACCTGACTTTGAGTCATTTCTGCCCCTGGAAGTAACCACAGTAAAATTTATTGCTTCACCAACTTGGACACTGTTGCTTTCCATACTTTGGTCTGTTGTGAGTTCCCTATGTGAGCTGAGTCTGTCCAAGAGAAGTATTATCACACAACACCTCTGTATCAGTTCCTTCTTATAGACTCCTGTTTTGTACTCTTGTCCTGACTTCCTTCAGTAAGGAACTGTTTCCTAGAAGAATAAGCTGAAGTCAATTCTTCCTTTCCTAAGTTCCTTTGGGTCATGATATTTTATCAAAGCAATAGTACCCTAAAACAGTTTATTTAAGATCTATTTTTCATAACTACTTACTGGCAGAATCAAGATCTCAAGTCAAGAGTACCATTAACAAGCTATGAACCTCCTATTCACAGTGCTTCTTTTAATCTGCCATAGTCACAGTTAAGTAAATACTTGTAAGGACTTCTTGGCAAGCATTCCAAAAAAGGAGTCTTCTACATTTTCACATCAGAGATGCTATCCAAAAGTAAGTCTTGTTAAAATCAGGTTGTCTCCATGCAGTGACGAGAATATGTGCAAACTCTCAGAGTATCCCTGTGCGAATCTTCTTACATGACAAAGTTTCACACGTGCTAATACACGTTTGAGTGAGATGGTTACCCTAGAATAACTGCTACAAAGGGACTTATAAGGCAGAAGCAGAAGAGTCGAAAGTCAAAGAAATTATGGCAATAGAAAGAGAAGGAGGAGACAAAGGTGGGAAGGGAGAGACAGAGTGAGGGACAGAAGGAGGGAGGGAGGGAGGGAAAGAGGGAGGGCAAGAGGGAGGGTAGAAGACCAAAAGAGATAAACAGATGAAAATACTGTGTTACTTGCCTCATTTTAATCCACTGTGCCTCATTTTGGTCTTTGATGCACAAACTATAACATAATTTTTCAGTGCTTATAGAAATTAACCTTATAAAGCAACAGAAAGCATGCTATATATTAGCATTTCTGCAGACTCCTTCAGGTATAAGAGATGAAGGGAGCTAGACTGACTTACTTTGTTCTTACACTTGGAGTAGAGATAATTTTTTTTAATGATTCCCACAAAATTTGGTGCTAATATTACCTGCTAATGAGGCTATATACAAAGTTGAACTTGATATGATGACAAAAACTGCCCTGTAATTTTTACAGGAGAATAATACTTGCCTCTTATACTCAACTGCATTCCCTACCATAGCTTGAAAATAATTAAGAGTGGCTCAAACTTCTGAAGTTTACAAAGAGGATTTGAATGAGAAGATAAGGTGGTAGGCACTGGGTCATGTTGTCAGATTGTTCATCTGGGACAGGGTTGATGTATTAAGTTCCAGGATGTTGTCAACAGATTATCTTCAGCTTACAGCTCATTTAATGTCAGCCGCAACTACAGAAAACCACCCCATCATGCCTATGCCCTTTCCAAGGTAGCCCATATGAAATGATCAGTGCATACCAGAGAACAAAGGACTGGCATTTTATCCCTGCTAAGTATATTGTCCTTAGCTATTGCAGTGCCCTGGTAGTCTCTGCAGAGCAGTTGTGTGTTGCTTTAGATTTTCCTGTCCTTCCAGGTTCCTGCCACCCTTCAGCCCCAAATAACCACATGGATACTATATTAATTATAAAACTATTGTTTATGAGTAGTTTTCCACCCTCTGGTCCCACTACTGCGCCAGCCCTAAATAACACACAGAGACTCTGTATTAGATATAATTCTGTTGGCCAGTTACTAGTTTCTTATCAGCTAGCTCTGTCTTAAATATTAACCCATTTCTATTAATCTAAGTACTTCTATATGCTTCTATATGGTTTCATCTTACCGGAGAGAGGGGCTGGCGTTCTCTCAGTCAGTCCACAATCTTGGATCTCCCAGCTATAAGGACCAGGATAAACAAATAGGCTGAATAGATGTTTATTCAGGGAGAAATAACTTACAACCTAGACAGATGAACACCAGCAAGTTCCACCAGATGCTCTCCTCTCCACATCCTGCCAGCAAGAGAGCGTTCCCTGGCAACTCCTCAGACCTAGTTCCACAGGTCACTTCTGCCCCTGCCCCCACAGTTGGCGTGATCAGCGCCACAGAAGCAGACAAAGTGAATATCTCACTACAGTTGGTTGAAGACTAGGGTTCCTTTGGCTAGATCTGTGTTAATTATTAACCCATATCTATTAATCTAAGTATTTCCACATGGTCTTATCTTATGGAGAAGGGTCCAGACCTGTTATTCCTTTGGTGGCCTACATGACAACTGTACTGCACTTTACTCCCAGCATTCTCCTCGTCCCCTAGCCCCACCTATCTTTCTGCCTGGCCAATCAGCGTTTTATTTATCAACCAATAAGAAAAACATATATATAGAAGAACACCCCCATTATCTTTTCTGTCTAAATAAAAATAAAGGTTTTTAACTTTAACATAGTAAAATTATATATAACAAAATAGTTATCTAGCAAAAACTATAGTTAACAATATTTAGTTCATTAACATTTGGCAAAATTTAAAGAAAATATTCTATCATCTATACTATCTTTGTGAGTCTAAAGTTTTATATGTAACTTACCTATTATTATAACTAAAGAAAACTATAACCATAACTGTCTTCAACTCCATCAAAGACCTCAGAAGTATAATAAATACACTCTAGAATTGACAGAGACATCTCGCTGCCTGGACAGTACCCAAAGTTCCTCTGTAATGTTCGAACATCCATCTTTAGCCCATAAGCCACATTGTGTGTGGCAGACTCCTCAGCAAAGCAGGAAATTTGAAACGGTCCACCTGTATTGGCAGTTTGTCAGTCATTTTCCTAGGTCCTTCAGAATGTCTGGCAGACTCTTCCATGAACCAGGAATCCTACAGGACTGTTCCATCTTGCTCTGCCAAATTCAGCAGTCACTTTCCTGTGGGTCCTGCATGTCCATTTTATACATCATATAGTCAAATAATCCAGGCAAGAGCAGTTTTTTGCCCAAATGGCTGTTCTTGCAATGTCAAAGGCAAACCATACTTTATAACACATTTTCTCTATGCCCATCTTCTTCTCTGACATAATTGGTGTTCCAGAAGCAGTAGTGTCTCACTGTCATGAAAAACCCTAAACCATTCTAAATGCCATATTCTGAAGGTCTTTGAAAGATCTGAAAAATATCCATCCATCTCAAATATCTCTTTATATCTAGGAAACCTAACTAACCTACCTATAAGTTTTCACTATTATAGGTGACTATAATCTGTAGTTAATTATATATTACTTTTATGAATGAGCTGCATAAACACAATACCTAAACAAGAGGAGAAATATACATAACAAAATTGACCTTAAATTTGTATCAATAAATCAAAATCCATACCAATGTAAAGTATACATTTCTATATCATATTCCTTTTTTTTGCTTTAAAAAGAAATTTCCTGTGATCACTAACCATTTATAACCAACCCCATTTAAATGAAAAAAATAAACAATATTTGGAAATTTGGGTGTCATTATCTCCAAACTGCTTCCTTCTATTTGGGGGTGTATACCAAACAGGGCAACCAACTGATGATCAAACATTCAAATGTCTGATATTATGGGGGACACCTCATTTAAACTACCACACCCTGTCTCATAAGGAAAGAACAAATACAGAAAAAGTGAACAATAGAGGGGTTGCTGGCCACTATCAGAGAAGAGCTTCCAATTCATCATAGGGTGGCTGGTAAAGTGTTTGTGAAATGTCTTGAACTTACAGAGTCACTGTGTTTAGTGTTCAATGCAGGAAACCTACAACATTTGAATTTTGCACAAAAATAGGAAGACTTATTAACATAGTCTTTCTGGAAAACAGTGTTGGGTACATCTTAATTTAAATATTATTCTTAAATAAAGATTTATTTTGTTTTTAATTGTGTATGTGACATTGTGTCTGTGTAGGAGTCTGCATAGAAGTGCAGATGTACATGGAGGCAGCTGGGCACTGGATCCCCTAGAGCTGGAGTTATAAGTGCTTGTGATATGCCTGATGTAGGGACTCAGAACTGATCTTGGGTCCTCCACAAAAGCACTACATGCTCTTATCTGCTAGGTCACATCTTCAGTTCTGACATTCTTCATTACTAACTGTAATTCCAGCATCTTTTTATTTAGCTCTGATTTTAAGGTTTGTCTAGACAAATCTGTCCTCTATGCCTCACTAGCAAAAGATTAGCTGCTTACTACCTGGGGACATTAGGTCAGGGAGCCTACTTTTTTAATGTCAATAGAAAAAAAAAATGAGTGTGGGGTGCAAATAGGTACAGGGAGTTCCTAAGAAATTCAGTATTAGTGACTGGTGTTGCTTTTCTAGCTCTCTCTTCCAACTGGAACTTTGATAGTATACTCAAAATCCCTTGAAAATTTCAATCTTAGTAAAATATTCCTAAAATACTTATGGAATATGATATTTGAAAATGCTCAACAGAACAGCTGGGAGCCATTCCATTGTAGATGATAAACACAACCACAGAGTCTACTCATGCATCTTGCTGTATAACATTACAGATACTCCCACTAAGAGATGGGAGCTATTTCTCCACCCTATGTATCTGGGCCTGGTATGTAGTTTGCATTGGCCAAAAGAACATTCACAAGCACAATACAAAACAGATGTTTATAAGCCACTTGTGCATTAGGTCTTACTCTCTACTGCCCTTGGGATACTAAGAACATCATGTAAATGAGACCAATCTAGCCTGCAAGAACAGGAAAAGAAAAAAATGTCTTGGATATTAAGCTGCCAACTTCAGCATCTGAGGTCCTAGACCATTCTTCTGCTGGCCAAAATAACTGATAATAATAGAAGTATGAATGAGATGAAATAAACCATGTGAGTTGATTGCAAATCAGATCCTATTAAGCAAGTGAGGAATTCTGTGTTCAAGAATGGTTCTCATTGGAATCACCATGGCTATTACTATAGAATGGCCGCCTACTATATCCTGTAGGTTCTGTTGTGTAGAAATCTAATCTAAGATGAATAGCTTAAAGAAACAATCATTTATCTATCTCATATTTTGTGGTTATTGATTTAAGCTGTTTATTTTTAATCTCTCTATATGCCCTTTCTATTGTAGTTCTTAACTAGAAAAATAATCACATACACAACTCAAGTTAAAAATCACCAGGAAACAAAGAATAATCAAGTTGTGGGGGATTTTTTTTTGTTTGGTTGGTTGGTTGGCTTTGTTTTTTAACTTAGTAGAAACAAAGCCAATAGAAGAAAAGACTAAACTTTGGGAACTTTCAATGCCCTCAGAGAGACATGATCTTTTTAAACTGTGTAATAAGAAGTTTATAAAAAAAAAATGGAAACAGAAAAAAACAAACAAACAAAGCTCTTGGAGATTTTAAAATGCAATTGTAGAAATGGAAGAATAGATGATAATGTCAAAAGACCCGGATGTGGAAATGAATAAGAAAACAGAATAAAGATAGAGTCGAAACACTTTATTTAATGAAAAGATGTGGATTCCTTCCAGACTAATGTGGTTTGATCACACCAGACCGCCTGAAACAGAGTACAAGCTGATCCTACATTCCAAACAGCTGGACAAAACAGCCCTACAGACTACAGCTAGGATATCTGAATCTTCTTCGAATCCCCCAAGACAGCGCCCCTTACCAGCAGGAAGTAGTTTGGAAAGAACGACGCCCAAATTCCCAAATATTGTGTATAAATGTTTGTTTTCATTTAATTGGACTTTGTTATATAAAATTAAATAAAAAATACTCTATATGCATAAAAAAAAAAGAATTTGAACATGATGAGCAAACCTTCCAAAGAGAACAGAGAGAGAAAAAGGAGAAATCACCTTAAGAAACAGATAATGTTAATTCCTATGTTCGCTTCAAAGACAAACACTAGATTTATAATTTTGAAACTTCATAACCTGAAGATTAAGTACAAAGCCATAAAAGCTTACAGACAGGAAAACAAAGAAAACAAAATGTTGTAGTAAACACCTAAACTGAGCCATCTGGGGAGTAAGAATGGATAGATTTCTAGTTGTTTTTAGACAAATTTCAGTTTGCTAGAAGTGCAAAAGTTTAATAACTAAAACCTAAAGAACAGTGAAAGCTAAACACCTTAAAAATTTGAAGAAAAACTATTCCCAACTGGAAAATCAGGGTATCAAATATGAGAATGACTAATGAGATTCTCAGCCATGCAGGCTTTAAAGATTTTACTGTCTGTGCATCTTTTCTTGGGAAGTTACTACAGGAGAGGCAGGAGAGGTATGTATTCCAGGGAACAAAGGATCCATCACAGAACAATGGAAACCCTCTGCAAGCCTCAGAGCCAACAGGCAAAGTGGATGGGGTAGGGGAGAACTTAAGGGACATAAAAAAATAAAAAACAAAACTAATAGAATACCAGGATCGTATAGAAGAAGAAGAAGAAAAAGAATGCTCATGCTTGAAGTGTGCACTCATGAATGTAAAGGTTAAAACCATGTGGCTGGCTCTTATGCTGAAAAATACTTTAGCTTAGGAAGTCATTCTGTGGGCCAGGGAGATGAGTCAGAAGGTAAAGGTACTTGCTGTATAAACCTAGAGACTTGAGTTCAATTCCTGGAACCTGTGTAAATGTAAACAGAGACAATGACATTTCATGTGCAATTATTTGACCTTATTGTCCACAGGGACAAAAATCCTAGAAAATCAAAAGGTGTGGTTGTATGTCAAAAGCTGGAGTACCCAGACAGCCTTTGAGATGTAGCTCTGTCACAATAACAGACTAGACACTATCCTTCTCTGGTGCTTACAACTTGAGGCAATGTGGCACATCCCCCATGAGGTCTCCTGATCCTAGAAAAGCCGTCTGTTCAAGGACAATCATCTTACCACTGTAAGAACATAATTATGTGTTTTGTTCTGTACAACCATGTATACTTAGTACTTCACTTGGAAGCAGATGTATGTTCTAAGTAAAATATGATGTATAAAACTACATGTAATGAAGTTCAATAGTTAAATAATGGCTTTATTCCCCATCTTCCATTGTCAACTCTAATAAAATGAGATTGGGAAAAGAAGTCTATCATGAATTAAGGTGAATTTTTAAATCTTTTGTTTATTTCTTTCATTTTCCTTCCTTTTCTTCCTTTTATTCTTTTATTTTCTTTATTATTATTGTTTAAGAAAAGTCTTACTTATGTATTGCAGGCCAGCCTGGAATCCATTGTTTAATTGAGATGACTTTCCGTTGACCCCCCACCCCCAGACATATTGATTAGAGACTAAGATTATAGATCCATGCCACTACAACTGGCGCGGCGGCGGGACAAGACCAGGCAGTGGGCAGGAAAAACCATACACCTTGTTATGTATACATCTGGTAGAGGACTAATACCTAGAATATAGCAAGAACTCAAACACCTAAACAAGAAATCAAACTACTTAATCAATAAGTAGGCTAGTGAAATAAATAGTTTTCAAATCATAAAATGTAAATGGTCAGTAAACAAGAAAAATGTTCATCCTCACTAGTAATCAGAAAAATGTAAAACAAAACCCCACTGAGATTCTATTCGCCTTAGTTTCAATAGCAGTAATTAAGCAAGCAGATAATACCAAATGCTGGCATAGATACATGCAAAAAAACCTTATATGCTGTTCAGGAGAGTGAACTGCACTAGCACACTGTAACAGGGAGCAAGACCTAGCATGGTTGATGCCATGTTAGAGGCACCATTCTGACCTTAAAATCCAGCATGTAGGCCCCAATATCTGCTAAAAGGACAACAAAGACCTAGTTCCAGGAAAGTTCCCGAGTAAAATGTCCCTATATATACTAATCTTACTTTTTTTTCCTTTTTCTTGCCTCCTGTAGTTCCATTTCCTAAAAACTGAAGTGTGCCAACCAGGATGTGGTTTTGTGCGTAAAAGAC
This sequence comes from Phodopus roborovskii, assembly GCF_943737965.1. Classification (NCBI taxonomy): domain Eukaryota; kingdom Metazoa; phylum Chordata; class Mammalia; order Rodentia; family Cricetidae; genus Phodopus; species Phodopus roborovskii. Next base: position 51,467,543 of record NW_026126517.1, on the reverse strand, counting down.
AAAGAGCTATAAGGCTCAGGCTTCAGAATTTGAATAGCTCCTGGCCATCAATAAAGACTTTCTTTTAGGGTGTAAGAGTGTCCTTGTTGTAGTCTCTGGTGGGATTGCCTCACAACACACCTCTATGGAAACCTAGAAATGTATCTACAATATTACTTTGGAAAGGCTATTTACTTGAAGGGCATCTAAATCAGCATCTCAGTATTGGCACATTAGCATTCATTGCAACATTACTTAAAATAGCTAAACTATTGTTCAACCAAGGTGTCTAAAAACAGAGGAATTAATAAATAAAATTATGTTTTTATCATAAATAACAATAAAATTATCATTTAAAGGAAAATGGATTCAGCTAAATATTATCATGCTAAATGAATTAAGCTAGTCTCAGAAAGACAAATGTGTTTTGCTCATTTGTGGTTCTTAGAGGTTTTTATAGAGAAATATAAAATCACATATGTTTGTATACATGATATAAAAGTAGAAATTAACTGTTCAGACTGAGGAACAAGGGGCCTAATAGAAGGGCTGAGAAATGAGGGGATAAATGGGAGAATATGCTGAGCATATAATACATACTTACATGAAGATATCCTCATATAATAGGGTGCCATGCATAATGAATAAATACAATGGCAAATAAAATAAATAAATAAAAAGTTTAAGTTTTAGTACACCTCTTGTGACCTGAAATTTTACCTTAGTTGTTAGAAACCTCTCATATATGATCTCAGGTAAGCTTCTTGGTAATCCTTTGAAATGTGATATCTTGGGCCACCCAAATCCTAACCAGGGTTTATAAAGACACTTGAGTGCCACTTTCTCTTTAAAAACCTATACTGGGGAAGACTGATCATTTCCTGAGATCCTCTTTACCTATCAATCCCTGAGTATGAAAACTCTTTAAAATCCATTCTATATCATATTGACTTGCTCTGATATTCTTTTCTGAGATGAATTCAGGTATCCTGTCTTTGCCTGATTAGAGAGGACTTGATGGGAGATGCCATTATGTATATATGTTTCTCATACTGGTTAATAATAAAGCACTGTTGGCCAATAGGAAAGGAAGATAGGAGGGACTAGGAGACAAGGAAGAAATAGGAAGTAGTAAGGAGGAGTCAAGATGGAGAGTCTGGAGAAAGCAGTATGCCGCCGGCTCCCCAGTAAGAGAAATACATAGATCAGCAGAAATGGGTTAATAATTAAGGCAGAGCTAGCCGATAAGAAACAAGTAACCGGGCCAACAGCATTGTATCAAATACAGAGTCTCAGTGTATTATTTGGGGCTGGCGGCATGGCGGCGGGACAAGACCGGGAGGCGGCAGGCGGAAAAACTGTACACCTTACAAATGGCGCCCAACGTGGCTAAGAACTTATACTTAAAATTTAACAAAAGCTTAAAAAATGGTTTTAGAAACAAAAGAACAGAGACAAGCAAGGTTTCTTGGTAGCAGCATTTTTCTCAGTTGAACTCTGCTTTGCTAGAGACAAGCAGATATTCGCGCGGCTCCTTTAAGGGAAGATTCCTGACTCAGCTTAAGCGGCAAAAAAAAAAACCGCACAGCTTTCAAATAACTCTGCTAACAATTTATTGGTGTGTATGAGAGATGGCAATGGCAGTGACCACATCTCCAAGCTGGCAGCATGCTTTCTGGGTGGCAGCGCAGACCAAGGCGGTGAGCACAGCTTTCCGTGCTGGCGGTAAAAGTACCCACCACCATCTTTGGTAAACCGCGGCTGACACAGCTATGACTTTCATTTTAGCAAAGTTGTTGTTTACCAGATAAAAGACTTGTGGCCAGACAAAGATAAAGATTTACAGTAAAGACAGATTCATATTAAGAAAAACCTCTAAAGGTTTACAGTGTGTTTTAAAATATACGTAGACATGAAAAAAAATGGTTTTAAAGAGACAAAGAGGAACTGGGTGTTGTAGCACACGCCTTTAATCCCAGCACTCAGGAGACAGAGGCAAGCAGATCTCTGTGATTTGCAAAGTAAACCTGGTATGCAAAGTGAATTCCAGGGCAGATAAGAGTTACAAGGAGAAGCTCTGTCTCAAAAAATAAAAAGTAAAAGAAACAGAGTAATAATAAAGCCACATAAAGATGAAAAGCTCAGACAGAATCTGGTTACTGTATGGCATTATATTGTCTTTATATCATTTGACTGCTGAGGAAACAACAACTGTTGAAGGAAATACTGCTGGATTAATTCAATTTATATATTTTAAAAATGCTTTGACTCCAACATTTAAGTTCAAGGACAAGTTACTGGGGAAAAGGATTTCTATTTTTGTTTCCACAGAAAATAAAAAGCTGTGGATTCCTTCCAGACTAATGTGGTTTGATCAAGCCAGGCCCCCTGAAACAGTCGCTGATGATCCAACATTCAAAACAGCTTGGACAAAGCAGCCTCGAAGACTACAGCCAAGATTTCTGCAACTTCTCAGGATCCCCCATGACAGCGCCCCCTGTCAGCAGGAAGTAGTTTGGAAAGAACGACGCCCAAATTCCCAAATATTGTTTATAAATGTTTGTTTTCATTTAAATGGACTTGGTTATAAATGGTTAATGATCACAGCCAGTTCTTTTTAAAGGTAAAAAGGGAATTATGGTATAGATATGAATACTTTGTTTTGGAATGGATTTTCATTTATTGATTACTTTGTTTTGTAATGGATTTTCATTTATTGATACAATTTAAGGTCAATTTTGTGATGTATATATTTCTCTTTTTGTTTAGGCATTGTGTTTATATAGTTCATTCAGAAACATATTGTATAATGTAGTACAGATTATAGATAATTACCTATGATAGTCAAAGTTTAGAGTTAAGTTAGTTAGGTTTTTCAAGATACACAGAGATGAGATAGATAGGCATTCTTCAAACCTTTCAAAGACCTACAGAATATGGCATTTAAAGTGGTTTAGGGTTTTTGTGACAGTGAGACATAATTGCTCTTGGCAATACCACCTGCACCAGAAAGGAAGATGGACATCGAAGAAATGCATTATGAAGTTTGCTTCCAATATGGCAAGACTAGCCATTTGGACAAGACACTGCTCTTGCCTGGACTGTTTGACTTTATGCTGTATAAACTGGACATGCAGGACCCACAGAAAAGTGACTGCTGATTCAAGATGGACATTGCTACAGAGTTCCTACTTCATGGAAGAGTCTGCGAGACAGTATGCAGGACACAGAGAAAAGTGACTGTCAAACTGCCAATACAAAAAGACAGTTTAAAGTTTCCTGCGTTGCTGAAGAGTCTACTAGACACACTATGGCCTATGGGCTGAAGATGGAAGATTACAAAAGAACTTCGGGTGACCAGGCAGTGAGTTGTCTCTGTCATTTCTAGAGTTTATATACTATCCTTCTGTGGTCTTTGATGGAGTTGAAGACAAATAGTTATGGTTATAGTTTTCCTTAGTTAGGTTTAAAGATAAGATACATATAGGACTTTAGATTCACAAATATAGGATAGATGATAGAATAGTTTCCTTTAATCTTGCTAAATGTTAATGGACTAAATATTGTTAATTGTGATTCTTACTTGATAACTGTTGTGTTATATATTTTGCTATGTTAAGTTTAAAACCCTTCTTTTTATTTAGACAGAAAAGAGGAGATGATGGGAGATGCCATTATGTATATATGTTTCTCATACTGGTTAATAATAAAGCACTGTTGGCCAATAGGAAAGGAAGATAGGAGGGACTAGGAGACAAGGAAGAAATAGGAAGTAGTAAGGAGGAGTCAAGATGGAGAGTCTGGAGAGAGCAGTATGCGGCCGCAGGCTCCCGGTAAGAAGAACACGTGGACATACATAGATTAACACAAATGGGTTAATAACTAAGGCAGAGCTAGCCAATAAGAAACTAGTACCTGGCCAATAGCATTGTATCAAATACAGAGTCTCTGTGTGTTATTTGGGGCTGGCGCAGTGGCAGGACAAGACCGGGCGGCGGCAGGCAGAAAAATCATACTCTTACAAGGACTCTGTAAAGAATTCCTCAGGCTGAGGTGGGGAGCAGCACCAGAGTGTTGTATCTCCATCCAGTGCCTCCCTTTGCTGCTGCTATTGATTATGATGATGAAGATGATGATGATAATGACTATGTTGATAACAATGGCAATGATGACAAGGAGGAGGATCCTCATCATCATCATTGTCATCCTCATCATGATCATCATCCTCCCTATCATTATCATCATCCTCTTCACATCATACTTGTAATCCTCATCATCCTCAATATGATCCTCCTCCTCATAATCACCATCATCCTCATCCTCTTCACCATCATCATCAGCCTCATCATCATCATCATCATCAACCTCATCATCATACACATCCTCCTCCTCAACATCCTCATCCTCATCACCATCATCATCATCATCCTCATTATCATCATCCCATAATCCTTTTCATCATTATCATCATCATCATCCCCATCATCATCCTAATCATCAGTCTCATTACATCATCATCACCATTGTCATCATCATCCTCATCATAATCTTCTTATCATCAAAATCCTCATCATCAAAATTTCCTCATCATCATAATCCTCCTCATCTTTGTCATCTTCACTAACATCATTTTCCTCATCATCCTCATCATCATTGTCATCTTCTTCATCCTCATAAGATTCATCAGGAGGATGAGGATGATGATGCTGAGGAGGAGGGGGAGGATGGTGATGAGGATGATGATGAGGAGGAGGATAGTAAGGATGATGAAGAGGATGATGAGGAAGAGACAAATGATTAGGATGATGATGAAATTAATAAAGATGATGATAAGGAAGATTATCATGGTGATGAGGATGATTATAATGATGATGGGGATAAGGAGGAGGATGGTGATGAGGATGATAAAGAGGATAATGATGAGGATGTTGATGAGGATGAGTATGATGATTATGAAGAGGATGATGATGAGTTGGAGGAGGATGAGGATGAGGAGGAGGATAATGAAGATGATGATGATGAGGAGGGGAGAGGGGAGGATGAAGAGGATAATGAGGAGGAGGATTATGAAGATGAGGATGAATATGATGATGAGAAGGAGGATGTTGATGAGAAAGAGGAGGAGGAAGATTATGATGATGATGAGAATGAAGATTATGATGAGGATTATGAGGTAAGGAGGAGGAGAAGAATGGTGACTGGACAGCAGCAGATCTCACTGAAATCTATTTTTTAAGTATCTTATTTTACATATCAAGCCAAGTTCCCTCTACCTCCCATCTTTCCACTCTCTCCACTATCTCCTTACCCCATCCCCAATACACTTCTCAAAGAGGGTGAGTTTTCCCATGGGGAGATCATCACAGTCTGCCACATTATTTGGGGCAGTACTGAGGCCCTCACCCCTGTATCTAGTCAGAGAGAGTATCCCTTCATAGAGAATGGATTCCAAAAAGTCAGGTCATGCAACTAGGGATAAATACTGATTCCACTGCCAGCAGACCCATAGACTTCCCAAGCCCTCAACTGACACCCATGTTCAGGGGGCCTGGTTCCATCCTATGCAAGTCCCCCAGCTGTCAGTCTGGAGTCTGTGAGCACTCACTTGCTCAGGTCAACTGTTTCTGTTGGTTTCCCCAACATAGTCTTGACCCCTTTGCTCATATTATGTCTCCTCCCTCTCTACAACTGGACTTCGGGAATTTGGCCCAGTGCATAGCTGTGGATCTCTGCACCTGCCTCCATCAGTTACTAAATTAAGGCTCTATGATGGCATTTAAGGTAGTCATCAGTTTAATTAGAGAAGGACAGTTAGGATACTTCTCCACTATTGCTTAGATTCTTAGTGTAACTTAGAGCTTGTTTTTAAAAAGTTATTATCTCTGAAATTGGCACCCAGACATGAGTTACAAGAATTTCCATATAACACCTGACAAAAGCTCCTTGAAGGGAGGGTTACTGACTCAGCATTAGTAGCAAAAGTCGTAAGGTTCTTTTAATAGGCTCTGATACAAAAAATTAAGTGTTGTTAATGAGCAGCCAGCAGCATGCTTCTTTGTGATAGCATGAACCTAGAAACTCCACAGAGTTGTAGCAATAAGCATGAAGCTAGACTCTCAGAAAGCCAAGGAATAGAATGGGGCCAGCCACTGTTTTAATTTTAGCAATGCTGTTCAGCAGATAAAAGACTTGTGGCCAGAAAAAGAGAGAGATACAGTAAAGAGAGATTCAGAGGGGAAAAAGAAAAACTTCTAAATGTTTTACAGTGTGTTTCAAAATATACATAGGCTTGGAAAAGAAAAGAAAAAACATAAAGTTCTTACAAAAGAAATTGAGTAGCTGGGTGTGGTGACACTTGCTTTAATCCCAGCACTTAGGAAGCAGAGGCAAGCCTGATTTCAAGAACAGCCTGGTGTACAGAGTGAGTACAAGGTCAGCCAAAGTTACACAGAGAAACCCTGTATCAAAAATAAATAAATAAATAAAACAAAAAATAAAAATAAAAGAAATAGAGTAGTTTTTAAAAGGCCATGTAAAGATAGAAAATACACAGAGGGTATGGATACTGTATGTTATTGTGTTGTCTTTAAATTGTTTGATTGCTGAGGAAGGAGCAACAACTGCTAAAAGACATTTGACTATAAATGCATATATATATATATATATACATATATATATATATATTGCTTTGAATTTTAAATTTAAGTCTAAGGACATGCTACTTTGGAAAAGAAAGTTTTGTCTTTGTTTCCACAGAAAATGAAAATCTGTGGATTCCTTCCAGATTAATATGCTATAATCAAGCAAGAACTCCTAAAGTATTGGCTTAAGTGATCCAACATCCAAAACAGCTGAGGCAATGCAACCTCAGACCACTATAGCCAGGATGTGGCCAGGTTTCTGGGTTTTCTAAGGAGTCTCATTGTATTGACAGGACCCCCAAACAGCAAGAAGCAGTTTGAAAAGAATGACATCCAAATTCCCAAATATTGTTTATGGTTTTTTTCATTTAAATGGGGTTGATTATAAGTGATTAATGATCATATACAATCTCTTTTTAAAGGAACAAGGGGGAATATGATATAGAAATGATTTTGATTTATTGATAAAAATTTAAGACCAATTTGTTATAGATATATTTCTCCTTTTGTTTAGGTATTGTGTTTATACAGCTCTTTTAAGATGTAATGTATAATTAAATACAGATTGTAGTCACCTATAATAGTCAAAACTTATAGTTATGCTGGATTTTCTAGATATACAGAGATATATTTAAATAGATAGATATTCTTCAAACCTTTCAAAGACCTACCTACAGTATATGGCATTTGAAATGGTTTAGGGTTTTCATGACAGTGAGACAGAACTGTTTCTGGCAACACCAATTACTTCAGAGAGGATGGTGGGCATTGAAGAATCTTATTATGGAGTTTGCCTTCAAAATGACAATACTAGCCATTTGGCAAGATACTGCTCTTGTCTGGGCTATTTGACTGTATACTGTATAAATTGGACATGCAGGACCCACAGGAAAGTGATTGCTGAATTTGCCAAAACAAGATAGGACAGTACTTCAGGGATCCTGCTTCATGGAAGAGATTGCCAGACATTTGCAGGACACAGAGAAAAATTACTGACAAACTGCCAATATAGGCAGGACAGTTCCAAATTTCCTGCTTCACTGAGAAGTCTGCCAGAAACTCTAGGCCTGTAGGCTGAAAATGGATGCCCCAACAGTACAGAAGAACTTTGGGTAACTGTCCAGGCAGCAAGATGTCTCTGTCAATTCTAGAGTTTATATATTATCCTTCTGAGGTCTTGAATGGAGTTGAAGACTGATAGTCATGGTTATAGTTTTCCTTAGTTATGATAAAAGATAAGTTACATGTAAAACTTTAGACTCACGAAGATGGGATAAGTGATAGAATATTTTCTCTAAATTTTTCCAAATGTTAATGGACTAAATATTAACTATAGTTCTTGCTTGATAGGTTATATATAATTTTACTATGCTAAAGTTAAAACCTTTCTTTTATTTAGAAAGAAAAGAGAGGATGATGGGGGATGTTCTTCTGTATATGTGTATATTGGTTGATGAATAAAACAATGATTGTCCAGTAGCCAGGCAGGTAGTATAGGAAGAGCTACCAGGCAAGGAGAAAGCTGAGGAGATGAAGGCAGAGAGAGGATTCAAAGAGTTGCCATGCTGCCCAAGGAGTAACATGCCAGATTACAGGTAAACCACAGCCTCATGGCAATACACAGACTAATATAAAAGGGTTAATAATTAAGAGCTAGTCAATAAGAAGCCTGAGCCATCGGCCAAACATTTTACACTTAAGACTTTGTGTGTTTTTTGGAAGGCAAAGTGGCTGTGGGACCAGGCAGGATAGAAACCTCTACCTTCATGTCCTGTCTTTAGTAAGGCTAAGATTTTTCTAGAATTGGGGAATAGTACTCATCCTGGTCCACTGTCATGCTTTTTTATGAACTGACCAGTGAGAAGAGAAAGTGATTCATGAGAAAGCCATATAAAGCTGCATGCACATTTCTGATATGTTCAAGAGCATCTTGAGAGTCCTGTGTGCACTCCTGCATAGGTAAACACTCATATTTGGATGCTGCTTTTCACATGAGAAAAATTCTTATTACTTTACAAAAGACTATAAATGTGAGCAAATCAGAGAAGTAGTGTGCTAGCCCATATGCTTACTGGTGACTCCTGACCTACATTCACCTCAAGGCATGTGTAATTAAAATTTATTCAGCACCCATGGAAAAAGAATACATGAAATTCCTCTGTTCTTGCAAAAAGTCAAGACCATTCATATATGTATAATATCTATGATCTAACACAGCTCATACATCTCCTTCGGGTACAATAATTAGTAAACCCATCTAATATTTTTATAAATGTATTAGTTGTTCATTGAGAAAAATATATTTAGTGTTAGCATTGTAAAGACATGTATTGGATTAAAAAGACAATTCCAAGTGCAAATGTTGGCATCGCAGTCTTAAAGATAAAATGAGAATGTAGTACTCAAAACAGTAAAGAAATCTATCAAAAAATGAAATATATGTAAAATATAGTTATAGAGGAACTATTTTTATTAAAAAGAACTACAGATACATCAATGGTAATTTGAGAAATTCGTCCTTGATGAAATTGGTTTAGCAGTCTGAAAAAGATGTGAGCATATAGTGTATTACAAGGCAAATCCAATATTGATGAGCTTAACGTACCATACAGGCTTGAATGTTACAGCAGGAACAGTCATCAGGAAACGGAAATGTCTAGAACAGGCAAGCGGAAGAGGAGAATTTGTAAAACTCAAAGGTACTGAAATGGTATCATTGCTCAAAATCAACAACAGAATATTGAAAAGTGAAAAAGAGGAGAGAAATATATCACTTGAGACAATTTCCTCAGGTTTCAGAAACATGCTTCCAAGTTTGCAGATTTCAAAACTTTTCGCTTATTCTATTTAAAAAAATCTCCCTCAAATCAATTATGCATCCCCGTATCTTGTTATATTTAATCTCCACACATATTGAAGTTCTGTGCTTTTCTGGTTTGTTTATACCCTAAACATCACTTTATTAGATAAAAGAAGATGAAAATTTTATTGAAGATAACACTGAGCATCACCCACTGTAGTAAACAGTGTTAATGTCCTGCAGTGTGGTGTCCTTGATTCAAAATGCAGTCAGGAACTGAGACCACAGTCCTAGCCAGAAGATAAACATGAGCAATATATTTAGTTCTCTGCTGAAAAGGTGTGTGCAGAGCGGAATGGGTTGTTTGCTGAAACATCTGCTTAGTCACAGCATCCAAAAGGAGTAAGAAAAGAAATGAACAGTAAGGGAGCTACAAAGGCAGCTGTAAACTTCAAGCCCAAGTTCCCCTAGTAAGCTTTGGCTACTTGACTTTAACACTATTTCTCCAATGTGGCTGCTGAGACTAAACACAACAAAAAGCAGCTTAGGGAAGAAACAGTCTGTTTGGCTTACACATCCTGAGTCACAGTCCATTGAGGGAAGCCAGGGCAGGAAATCAAGATAGGAAACTGGAAGCAGGAACTAAAGGAGAGCCCGTGGATGAACCTGCTCATGGACTTGCTCATACATGACTTGTTTCTTATACATAACACCTTTCTTATATATGACCCAAGCATGACACCTCCCACAGTGAGCTGTGCCCTTCCACATCAAACATAAACCAAGGAAATTTCCACACGGCAATCTCTAAGAGGCATCTTCTCAATTACATTCCCTCTTCTCAAATAACTCTAGCTGTGTCAAACTGACAAAAGGAAAGCAGCCAGAACAGACGGCAAATACCTCAGTCCATGTAATAAATTTGAAAATGACATTTACAAAGTCATTAAAAATTACAATGTTCTTACATTTGGGTGCTCACAATTATGAATGTGAACACTTCAAATTTCTTTTCCATGTAGATCAATCTGTTGCTACCTTTCCAATTTTAATAACTTTACTGGGTTGAAATAATAAGAATCCTTGTGGCATACTGAATGAATACTGAAGACATAGCTGGGAAAAGAAGTTTCCTCAGAGGAAAATTTTAGATCATTGAATGTTTTACTTCCTTTGCTTACCACCCAATTAGGCCTTTAATTTTCAAAGCTTATCAGTAAAAATGAGACTTGGAGCATCACACAGAACCCACTCAATATCCCATAGTAAGAAATGGAGACTGCACCAAAAGAAATGTAATCAAAGAGGGATGGAAAGGCATTTAGAGTTTGGAAAAGTCATTTGAAGACATCTTTGAAATACTTTTTGTTAATAATAGTCTGTTAATTATCTTACGGGTGTTGTGCGCCACTTCCTGGAGAGACACACATCTATCTTGTCATCTTATATAATGAACTAATGACAGAAAGAAAACCAAAGTAGCGATACCATCAAATCCAACTTGGAAGGAGGTAAGTTTTATTAGAGTCACTCATAGGAATATGGATGTAGTGGTTTGTCTTAGGGCTTCTATTGCTATGAAGAGACACCATTACCACAGCAACTCTTATAAATGAGAACTTTTAATTGGGGTAGCTCACTTAAAGTTTCAGAGGTTCAGTCTATTTTCATCTTGGCAGGGAGCATGGTGAAGTATAGGCAGATGTATAGTGCTGGCTACATCTTGGCTTGCAGGTAACAGGAAGTTAACTAACTCACTGGGAGGTATCCGGAGCATAGGAAACCTCAAAGCCTGCCCCCGCAGTAACACACTTCCTCTAACAAGGCCACACCCACTCCAACAAAGCCACACCTCCTAATATTGCCACTCCCTAGGAGATTACAGAGGACAATTACATTCAAACTACCACATTCCACTCCCTGGCTCTCACAAGCTTGTAACAATATCATAATGCAAAATTCATTTAGTCCAACTTCAGTCTCCATAGTCTATAACAGTCTCAATAATGTTTAAAAATCCGAAGTTCAAAGTCTCTTCTGAGATTCCTGCAATCTCTTAACTGTAATCCCCATAAATAAAACAAACAACAAGCAGATTACACATATAATGGCACAGGATATACATTACCATTCCAAACAGAGAAAAGGGAGCATAGTCAGGAAATACTGGACTAAAGCAAGTCTGAAAACCAGCTGTGTAAACTCCAAGCTCTGCATCTTCATGTCTGATGTCAAAATACTCTTCAGATCTTCAACTCTGTTCAGCTTCGTTAACTGCAACACGTGTCTTCCTTTTGGGCTGGTTCCACTCTCTGTTAGCAACCGTCCTCAACAGGAATCCCATAGCTCTGGCATCTCTGGGTTCTCCAAGGCAATACAGGCTTCAACTTCACAGCTTCACACATGGCCTCTCTACCAGACCTCTATTTAAGGCACCTCTGACACATGCCTGTCCTCAGGGGCTTTCTTTAGGTATGGATGCAAATTCCATAACCCATTTCTTCTGTCTTTAACTCTAAAGCTAGAACCTCGCAACCAAACTCGCCAAGTTCTGTTGCTTCCTGGGGCTGGAATATGGCCCCATTGTTCAATTAGATCTTTACCAGCTTTCTGTCCTTCACTGCCTAAGCTTGGCTGTCCTAAACTGAATCTCTAGACAGTGCTGGCCTCAAACTCAGAGATCCACCACCCTCTGCCTTCCCAGTGCTGGGATTAAAGGTGTGCCTCCACCTCACCCAGCTCTAAACTTTTTGTTGTTGTTTCTTCCACAAATTGGAAATATCTAGGTGGGATCTTGCCCTGAGGTTACTAGTCCCTTACTTTGTTTCTTAATCTGTTTATCTCCTTGCACACAGGACTTAGCTCCATTCCACTTTCTGGTGCTCTTTTCCCCTCAAAATTTATATTTTGTGAATTTACCCTGCTCAGCTATCTCCTTTTCATTATAAATCATTATAAGCATAGACACTGGTAATCGCACAACAGAGTATACTAGGATGTTGTGAGATTTCTTCTGCCAATGTAATTAATCTAAAACACTTTAGCCTCAGGCAGACTCTTCTGACAAGGGCAAAAAGCAGCCACTTTCTTCACCAAAATGTTACAACCAGTCTCTAGACCACATATTAACATTCTTCTTGTCTGAAACCTCTTGATTTCCAGAGTCCATCAAATCAACAAAGCCATACCTCCTAATAGTGCCACTCTGTATGAGATTATAGGAGACAATTCCATCTAAACTACGATGTAGCATGAATAAGTTGTCCCCCAAAGTCTCAAGTATTTGAATACTCATTCCCTAGTTAATGATGCTGTTTGGGTAGGTCATGTATTCATAGACATAAAAATTAAAACCAATCAAATAATGAATAAAACATGTTACAAAACATTCTCACAAAGAAGAAAGAGTCAGTTTCTTGGCTATATCAGTGGTAACTTATTCAAATTTCTATATGCCCTTATTATAAATGCATGTTTCTAGTATTACAGCTAAACAAAATGCAAACAAGAATTCTACATTCAATTACAGATATACTAAATAGCTTATGGATAAGTGTAAGGGCTCCTATTTTCCAGCACTGTGGATCACTTGTTCCTCTTAGGAAGGTGTTATACTAGAAGCATGAGCATCTCTTGAATTCTAACAAAGATAGTGTCACATTATCACTTTGGGTCTTGAGTGCAATTTTCTCATTATGATTATAGGCCAAGTTTGTACAATAATAAAGACAAGAACTTAGAAGACAAGGTGATGGACTGTTTGTCTAACAGAATGGAACAAGCTCTGTGATGAAGCATTGTAAAAAAAAAATAGATGTTCCTTTTCTCCTTACTCCTCCCTCTCTGCAACTGGATTACAGAAGTTCTTCTGGCCAGTGCTTGGCTGTGAATCTCTGATTCTGCTTCCATCAGCTACTGGTTGAAGGCTCTAGGATGGCATTTAAAGTAGTCATCAATCTTATTATAGGAGAAGGGCATTTAAGGTAGCCTCTTCACTATTGCTTAGATTCTTAGTTGGGGCAATCCTTGTGGATTCCTGGAAATTTCCCTAGTGCCATGTTTCTTGTTAAGCCCATAATGGCTCCTTCTGTTATGGTATCTCTTCCCTTGCTCTCCTTCTCTGTTCTTCCCCCAACTTGACCTTCCTGATTCCTCATGTTCTCTTCTCCACTCCTCTTTCTCCTACACCCCCTACAATTTACTCAAGAAATCTTGTCCTTTGTTTTCCTTCTCTGGGAGTTCATGTATACCTTTGTTAGGGTCCTCCTTGTTTCCTAGCTCCTCTGGCATTGTGGATTATAGGCTGGTTATCCTTTGCTCTATGTCTAATATCCACTTATGAGCACATACCATGGAGCAAAGGGGTGAAGACTACACTGAGGAAACCCACAGAAACAGCTAACCCGAGCAAGTGGGACCCCAGACTGATAGCTGGGAAACCTACATTAAGACTTAACCAGGACCCCTGAACATGGATGTCGGTTGAGGGGCTTGGATGTTCTATGGAGCTGCGGGCAGTGGAATCAGTATTTATCCCTAGTGTACAAATGAGCTTTGAGAGCCCATTCCCTATGGGTTAGGTCCTGCCCCAAATGATGGGACAGACTTTGATGATTCCCCCACGGGAGGCCTTACCCTCCCTGAGGAACGGTTAGGAGGTAGGATGGAGAGACGGTGAGTGGGAGGACAGGAGGGAGAGGGAACTAGAATTTGTATGTAAAATGAGATTATTTTTTATTTAAATAAAAATTAACTTTTAAAATGTTCCTTTTATTGTTGTTTTAATCCATTGATACACATACATACTTGGAGTATAGGACTATGTAAGGAGGATCTTATAGTGATATACACTAAAAATCTTCATTTAATTGTTCCATCAAGGTAGCAATGCATGTAACAAAATTATTTCTCAAACAAAGACTTATTTGAAGATTTAAAAAAAAGTCAAGTGAAAACTAAAAACAAATAGATCATTTTGAATACTGAATATATATACATATATATGCATGCATATACATACATATGCATATACATACAACATATATATACATTATATATATATGTATGTATATATATATAGTCATTTGAAGAACTTCTTCCTTTGAATATCCTTGTTAATCTTGTTGAGGCTTTTCAGCATAATAACCCGTAAAAATACCTGTTAGTAGAGAGCACATCTGATCGTACAGCCTTATGGGATTCCTCTAGACTGGGATTGTTAAAGTTATTCTAATCAGTTTTAGATGTCAACCAAGCATAACCTAGTATGACCTGGGAAGTAAGTCTTAATAAGGAATTACATAGGCCACCAAACATATTGGTCTGTTGGTATGTCTGAGGTTGATAGTTGTCTTGGTTATTAATTGAGGTATGAAGGCACCCATCATGGGTGGCACTAGGCCATGGGCTGGATGATGGACTGTGTAAGAGTGATGAAAAACAGCTCAGAACACAACAGCAAGCAAGGATGCATGCTTTTATTCCATCTTGGCCCTTGATGGTGGATGTCAAGCTTTAACTTCCTGCTTTGACTTCCCCTCAGTAATGGACTGTGACCTGGAATTATAAGCCAAATAAACATTTCCTGTGGTGTTTCTGTTAAGGTATGTGTCACAGCAACAAAAGTATAACCAAAAAAACGTGAAGCTTCAACTGCAATATCAGTCTCTGGTTCTTTTATTAATTGATTTTCAGAAAGAAATTAAGTATGGGGTGCACTAGACCATCTAAATACTGATCTTTATGTCTTTAGATGAGTCATTTCTTAGGGATCATTAGAAAAGCTTCCTTTTTAAGTGGATAGCAGTTAATGTAGAGACCTGAAGCACCTCGGAGTATGGAGGATAAAGAATTGTGAAGCACTCAGTCCTAAGTGAGACATCTACACTCAGAAGCCATTTCAGAAGAAGAAGTAGAAAGACTGGGGGAGGACTGTTTTCAACACTCTTCTTTGGACATGTCAGGGACCCAAGGTAAATCCAAATATTACATGTCTGAAAAGAAAAAAAAAAAAAAAAAAAAACAAGCAACAACAACAAAAAACATTTCAGTAAAATAACTCCTAGTAATATTCTGCTATCCTGCTATAGCCATCATCAAGAGAAACTTCCTACTTAAGCAGACGAGATCACATCCAGACACCCACATCCAGACGTGCAGAGAGTGAAAAGCCTTGGAACACTCAACCCTAAATGGGATGTCTCTATTGAATCCCTGCCTTCAGGGATCAGGGAACCCATTGGAAGAGGAGGATGAAGAGGAGCCTGAAAGAGTATAAGGGCCAGAAGGATAGAGGACAGCAAGAAAACAAGGCCCTCTAAATCAACATGACCAAAGCTTACATGAACTCACAGAGACTGAGGAAGCATTTACAGGGCCTGCACGAGTGGGCACATCAGGTCCTCTGAATGTAGATTATGGCTTTGACTCTAGTGTTTTGAAGGGATTCCTGTGTGTGTGAATGAGGCCATGAATTTGAAGAGGAGCATGGAGAGTTTAGAGGGGGAAGGGAAGAAGGAAATATAATTAAATTAAAATCTCAAAATCTCACCTTCCTTGGGGAGCGGGTAAAGGGGTGTTGGGGGTTGATAGGAGGCATGGAAGGATGGGAAGGAGAGGGAAGAGGGAACAGGGGAATTGATATGTAAAACGTTTGTTTCTAAATAAAAATTGTTTGTATAATTACATTTTTTAAAAAAAAATCTCAAAAAGGAAAAATCTCCTATTAACCATGATAAAAATGTGAAACTTATGAAAAATGATCATGGAGAATAAATTAAGGTATGCTAGCCTGTCGTGGTCCATGCTATATTATTGCACATGTATTTTTAATTAGGGCATTTCACTTATTTCACTTATCAACAAGTGAATGTGTTGTTAGCTCTGCTAATAAAACAGCTAGCACATTCCTTATTTTTTTAACTGTTTGTTATAAATTGCTGCTTTGTTTCAAAATCATTATCTCCCCCAGAGTCTCCTGCAGAGGCAACCCAACACTCAAAGGGAAGAACATTGAAGTCCAAACTCAATTTCTCAATTCTGCTCTGTGACTTTATATTTTTGCCTCATTGTAACAATAACAACCAAGAGGCAGGAGACTCTGCTCTCCTATGGGTCACTAGCTAACCTGCTTTGTTTCTGTTGTAAGCTGATAATTCCTCCCACACTTTTTTATTGCATAACAATAATCTGACCAAGAAGAAAGGACACTATCAAAAGTGTAAACAATGGAATGGGTGATTTTAAGAAATCAAATATCATTTTAAGGAGAATTTATGAAGTGCAGAGCAGAAACATTTTAAACTCTAGAGAGTTTGAATATTTTAGAGCCACATCTTGGAAAAGAAATTTTTGTTTTATTACCATTTTATTACAAAAATATCTCACATTCAAATAAATAATAATGAAACCTCAAACTATCTATATAATTTAGATCATTAAAAAAATCTGGAAAATCTTAACAACAGATGAAGTTGATTCAGCCAGAGGGAGAAAATGTTGAAAAGGAGAACAATAGAATAAATAAACTTTGTTGTGTGTCTCTAAGCACTCTGTTGCCCATCATTGCCACAGACAGAGCCCTTATGATAAAGCAACCAAATGGAACACTGAGAGGGGAGGGTGAAGGGACGCTGAGCAAAGTGACCCCTCCTGGCATGTATTATGAAAAAAAAAAAAAAAAAAAAAAAAACCTTTAGGAAGAGCTGACCTTTTAGAAGTTTCGTTTTTATTTCTTTTAATTATTTATTTATTTTTCTTATTTTACATATCTGTCCCAGTTCCCTCTCCCTTTCTCCCTTCCTCCCTCCCTCCTTCCATGCCCCCCCATCTTCCCATCCCATTAACCACACACACACACACACACACACACACACACACACACACACACACACACACTCCACAGGGAGGGATCAACAAAATCTGTCAAGTCATTTGGAGTAGGGACTAGGCCTTCCCTCCTGCCTCTAGGTTAAGGGAGTATTCCTTTATAGAGAGTTCTAGAAGGAAAACTCCAAGAAGTTTCAGTTTTAAAATGGCATTCAAGTACATTATTAGCAGTGGAGTATCTAGGCAAAAGAGAAAACCGGTGTAATGCTGAGTCCTTTGGAATACAAAGGGCCAGCTGAAAACGTTCAATATCCTAACAAGGAGAAAAAGACTACAAGGACTAGAGGGATTTCCAAATGGGGAGCGTGGCAAGGTAGGATATGAGCTAGAAAGATTGTGTCACACTATAGGGCCAAACATCTTACTAATTTCAAAGGAGCCTGTAAGTGAAAGTTCTGATAAACCAAAACTAATTGTGTCTTTCCTAGACAGAAAGCACCAAGTTATCCAGGTAAAGAAAAAAGGAAAGCAAAGAATGTCACTTTGTATCGTGGTTTATAAGGATCAGGATAAACAATTAGGCCGAACAGATGTTTATTCTGGGAGAAATAACTCACAACATACACAGGTGAACACCAGCAGGTTCCTGCTTCCAAGAATTCCTCCGGAAGTCCTCCTGTCCCGGTGCACTGGCAAGAGAGCCAAGAGAGCATTCTCTCCCACCTGAGACCTACTTCCCCAGGTCACTTCTGCCCCTGGCTCCACCCAGGGGCTCCACCCAATGGGCGTGGTCAGTGCCACAGAAGGAGACACAGTGAATATCCCATTACAACTTTGATTTTGATTTGCTTATACTGAAGTTTTTTTAAATTAATTCCAACTTAACAGTATTTGTCTCATAAGGGTTTTAACATTATAGTAGTATATTAGGTAACTTAGTGTTTTACTAAGGTTTTAAATTAAAAGTCAATGTGATTTTTAAGCCAAACTTCAATGTAGATGAATTATATGTTGTGAAACAGGGCACATTGTCTATGGGCACATGTTTTCCCAAATAGCTGACTTGGGTTGCTGGAAGAGTTCAGCATAAAATTCCACATCTTTCTCTCCAGTAAAGAGAAACCCTCTCTACTAACACTCCTTCACAGTTTAATGCCCATGGAGGTGACACATCTATTAACACTTTCACGTTTCCTTTTTTTCTCTCTCTCTCTTTGTCCAATTTCCTCATTTTCAGTCACACTTTACCTCAAACTTGTATTTTGGGACATAAGCTACCTGCATCTGATCTGTGCAGGACTAAATTTAAACTTCTCATTCACCATGAGTCCATGTTCCTCAGCTTGCGTCTCTGTATTTCCACTCTTGACAAAGTAACCTTTGAAAGACAGTTTGTTTGTTTGTTTTTATTTATTACTGATTACTTCCATTTTAAAATCCTATGTGACTTCACAATTTATGATTTTTAACCATTTCTCTTTTTTGGAAACATCAACTGTTACACTATCCCCTTCTAACTACTGTTTTGAGACTCCCACTAGTTAAACACTGTCTATTTCAAGACCTGTTGATAATGACTTAAGTTCTTGGCATCATTTCTTCTTAATTGTCATAAGCAATTTTATTTAATTTTTAAATTTCCATTTTAAAATACATACTGGTTACTTCCCAACAACACATCTATCCCAAATCTCTCTCCAAAAGTCCCCAGCCCCATACCAGGAATTAATTGGATATCTCATTAGAATCTGAAATTTCACATATGGTTCTTACATCCTAGCATACAACATCATTACCTAATGCTTCATGAGTCAGACATGCAGACATCACTTTTGACCAATACTATGTCTTACCTAATTTTAATTATCTCCAAGTCTCCATCTGTGAGTGAACATTCCAGTGTTTATTCTAATATGATGCAAACTAATTATGGGCCACTAATGTCAGTGTCTTGTCAATGTCTGTCTTTCTTTCCTTTTCTTCTTGAATACACCTCATACCCTGGTAGTTAGGCTGAGTCACATGACTGGGCTAGAACAATATTGAGATACTGAAGCAAAGTATTAGCTGTTGGCATGAAGCTGTAATACAGCAGACAAGAACATTTCGGGATTGTAGTGAAATCTTGCTTTGATAGTGAACTTGCAGTAGTGGCCACATCCTAGGGGCGTGACTTCAGGAGCAGATGTGGACCCTTATAAAGAAGAGGAGGGACTGGCTGGCTCTCTTGGGTTGTAGTGAGAGCACATGGGTTGATTCCCACGGTCAGCCTGCACAGCTGGCCAGCTGTGGCATCCATGACTGGGAGCCAGCCCCACCAGCCAGGCTCCCTGCATTTACTCGGTCAGACAAGCCAGCAAAAGGCAGTGACAGAGACAAAAATAGATTAGGATAATACAATCTTTCTATCACAAGAGTAACATCCTATAACTTCTCCCATATGTGAGTCATTAGAAATAAATCAGTAGGCTTAGGCTGTACTGAGGGATGAGTTTTATACAAAAGCATGAATAAAAGAAATGGAAATATTTCTGTCTCTAATAATGAAGTTCTTCCTCCATATCTTTAAATATCTATATGAAGAGGGTTGACCTGTATATCAATAGTATGTGAAAACATGGAATTTTATTTCGAGCAATGTTTTGCTATTACTAATTGACATTTTTTAGACACTGAGAAATACCTGTTTCAAAAGAATATGAGGGATATGTTTAGTTATTTTATTGTATAATGTGATTTTAATGGAGCTCTGTGGCTAAAGACACACTCTCTCATCGAGTCATGTAAATGTTCTTATTTATCGAAGCAGCAACATAGGTAATCTGAATACACACAGTTCCTTCTTAGACCATTTCTTTATATTCTGAACACGAAAATTTTAGTAGGATTACAGTTCATTGGGGACTATAATGTTTGGGAGGAGAGGCTTGGGAAATGGCTCAGAAGTTAGGAGCACTAGTTTCTCTTGCAGAGGACCTGAATTCAGTTCTCAGAAATCGCATGGTGGCTCTCTCCCATCTGTAACTCTAGTTCCGGGGATCTGATAATTCTTCTGGCCTCCATGGACACCTGCACACATGTAGTGTTCATACATATACTCAGTCACAGACATGCACACACAAAATTAAATTTTAAATATTAAAAATAAGGGTTATAGTTTGTTCTACATAGTGAGGTAATGGCCAGCCAGCACTCCCCAGCTGGACCCTATCTCAAAAAAAGAGAGGGAGGGAGAGAGAAAGACAAAGAGAGAGAGATTTGGGATGAGATTCTAAGGCTGAACCAAATGTTATCCTTTTGATGACTTCCGAACAGAATTTCTATCTTCTCTTCTGACCTTGCAACTTTGTAACAACTTCACAGTTATAGCATGACTTCTTCCAAGGCCAACTCAAGCCTTTACCTTTATTTTTCCTAGAAAATCTCTTCCGGATTTCAATTGGAATCCAAACAATGCTGTAAAGACATTTGCCTCAAATCTCAGCAGTGATGAAAAAATCCTTCATGTTAATTGGACAAGTTATAAAGAAATTTATTGAGATCATTCTTTAAAACCCTCAGTGCAACCTGTTCTAAAATGTCTCTAAGTAAAATAGATGAAATATGCTATTGATTTGAAACATTTGTTTTTCTGAGCTCTAAGTTATAACTTATTAAGAGACATGTAATGTACTATATTATATAGCTACTATGAAGTTGGGCAGATTGGAAAATTGTTCATGAGATATAAACACCTACAGTAAGGGACCACATATTGCCACAATTACTACATGGGAAACATCTCTCTTGTCTTGGACATAAACTTCATACCATGAAATAACAGAAAAGGATTGAGCAAAGGAACCCCTAGCTCATATTTTTTTCTTCTCACAGATTTTTCCTCACTGGAATATACTTTCATAAACCTTTTGTTTTGTTTGTTTGGTAGACCAGTTTTGTTCTGAATCAAGCATGGACACAAGTCCCAGTTGTATGCTAAAAAGCAATGGAACCCACAGGAACCCACATGACCCAGCCACATCATAATCTTATCAAACAAATAACAAAAAGAACCTAAAGGTATTAATAGGACTGTGTGTGCCATCAGGATCACATTTCAAGAATTAACCCACAATTACTCTGCAATCAGTGAACCCTCCATGTGGAAAACCAACTCAGGAAATCAGAGATCAGTAGCTACTCTTCAGGAGACACCAGGTTGGCACTGTTTCTATGAGTAAGAGCAAAAGTATCACACCCTCTTTTCTCACTTCTTACCATAGGACAGGTTACATGTGGCATGTTGGAACCTTATGAAGATTAGAGTCTTAACTTTTTTATTATTAAAAAAATCAAACCATAAATTATTATTTACAGCAGGACTCATTTGTTCCACTTTAATATTGTCGAACTAACAGCATAAAGGATTTACACAGATATTCTCTGCAAACAATAAAATTCAAACCATCTTCTCCAGCTTAGCTTTCTTAAGGTTTGGTTTCTTCCAAAAGGAACTGACTTGGACTGCATGGGTAGCAGGCAGTTAGAAAGCAGTGTGAGTCGAACATTTCAAAACTCTTGAAAATGTGTTCTGGAACATGCTGCAGACACAACAGGAGAGTGCCCCAAATCCCCTGAGAATGCTTCTCCTTTAAAGCACTTTACATGGAAGCCAAGAAATATTTGCAATTTTTTTTCAGAATTTTTTTGAAAAGTTTGAACTTTCCTACATTATGTCTCTTTTTAAAAGCTAGGTCATAAAAGTCATGAGCTGAGTTCCCATTAACCTTTGCCCTAACTCCTTAACTATGAAGAGGATTGTGCCTTGTGTTTTAAGATAAACTAAATGGACATCTAGGAGAGATATTCCAGATCCTAATCAACTGTTAAGACCACCATAGGAACAGAGAGAAAAAATGCCTTAAATGTAAAACGGTTCAATTTAGTAATCACTTACTGAGAATGAGAGTATCATTAATCACAAAATATGTATTAATTGTAAGCAGGAAGTATTTGTCTTATTTGAAATTACAAATAATTTACAAATTTTTTGGAAGATAAAAGTAGATACATTTCATTGACACACTTGACAATATTAAAAATACTAAATGTAACTGAAATTTACCAAATGTCTGTTCCATATGGTGCTCTCTGTTTACATCACCGAATCCGTTCAGTAATTCTACAGGCCTGGAACCCCTTCTTATCTGCATTTCAAAGATAAAAAGCCTAGATGTCACAAGGCTGAGGGAAAGCCACTTAGCTAGTGACCTCAAGAAAAGAAGGCCTGTGTTTCCACATCAGAGTCAGCATTGGGAAGTACAAACACTGTGGTCTAAGAATTTCCTTATCCAAAGCTAGCTTCTTTATCCACTGAACACTAAAACTAAAATGTCCTGTGTGGAAAGAACCTAGTCTGTGTTTCTTTGATGGCAGAATAAAGTAACTGTATCATTATGATTTGAACTGTAAATACTGAGATCTGCCTGTGTGTAATATGTAAACGCTTCCAAAGTGCTACACAAAAGGTCTTCAGTGTTACATAGTTACACTAATTCTCCTGAGTTTTAATAAAGAAAGAAAGATACTGTGAGTTTAGCAACATATGCCATGTTTCCTGGCTGGCCAGCACGTTTTTTGATACCATGCTAGGCTGGAAGCATTCTGTTCATGGAGTACTTATACATGAGATGTGTTTCTATAGGCTTTCAGCTCAGAAATCACAAAACACCAGATATGTGCTTGAGTGCATGAATTGCATTCTTCTATGTGAAAATTAATTTACAAGAGAATTACTTTATCAAAAAAGCATCTGGGGTAAGTGAATACCGCGTTGAGTTCCGACTATGCCGATTAAATCCCTGCTGACAGCAGTCGCTCTTTGGAAAGACTGGTAGGTACCAGTTCCTGCTATTGACCACTGTCCAAAGATCAAGGAGGCTCTATGGCAGGGTCAGTGGCATCATTCCTCATGTGGCCTCCACTACCATTCTTCAACACTCATCAATTCAGCAAGATACTCTAAATTTTTCAGGAGGTTTTCTTCTCTATAAAGGGAAGCCAGCTTCTGTTGCTTATTTTTAAAAATTCTAAGACTTGTTCTGAGTCTAAATAAGATGGACTAAGCACAAGCCTGTGCCTGTCACCAATCATGACTATAAAGTCTGGACACACTGAATATACAACATAATTAATAATTGGAGAAATTCACAGCAACAAAGGGCAGACACCCAAGTGAACAGCTATATCTCACTGAACCAGAAAATTCTAAGAGAAACAGATGAATTTCTAGATAGATGCATCCCACCACATGTGAATCATGATGAAGTAAATAATTTAAGCAGACTATAAAACACCCAATGAAATAGAAGCAGTTATTAAACACCTTTCAACTAAAAATAAACAAACAAATAAATAAATAGAAAACCCGGGCCTAAATTGATTCAGTGTAGAATTCTACTAAACTTCCAAAAAGAATTAACACTAACATTCCTCAAACTATTCTGCAAAATCAAAAAAATATATATTGGAATTTTTCCAAACCCTGTTCATGAAATCTGTACTACCCAGACACCAAAACTAGACAAAGAACCAGTAAAAATTTAAAACTAAAAGAAGAAAATTATAGGCTAACATATATGATATATATGATAATGTAAAAAGCTCAGTAAAATGTGTGCAAAATTGAATTTCAGAAAAAGATTATCTATCATGATCAAGTTGGCTAACAGGGATGGTTCAACTTATATAAATTAATAAATTTAATCTGTCACATAAATACTAAAGGATTTTTAAAAAGGATTATTTTATTAATGCAAAAAAAGTTCTTTGATAAAATCTAATATTTGATTTATTTTAGAAGTCTTGGAAAGAATAGGGATACTAAGGACATATCTCAACATAATAGAAGCAATAAGCAGACAGTCCCTAGACATTATCACCCTAAATAGATCACTAAAGTAATTTTAACATATCATAGAATAAATATGTATGCTCAATTAAAGTGCAGAATGAAAACAGGCAAAGAACAGTAGATAACAAACTGTTCTCTGACTCAGCTGTTATCTGGTCCTGGCACCAGAGACATACAGCAAATGTTCTTTAGTCCTCTGACTCTTCCTTTGTGAGATATAGCACTACAAAAAAAAAAAAAAAGAAAGAAAGAAAGAAAGGAAAAGAAAAGAAAAGAAAAAATAAAAAGATAACCAAGAGCAGACCCCCCAAGTTCTCAACACTCCTGCCAGTCTATGAACGGTCTGCTTATTAAACAGCTGTGTATTGAGGAAGTGCTGATTGAGGAAGTGCTGATAGCAATCATGATATCCAAATTCCTCCCCTCTTCTCAATCCTTCTCCATAGCTAATTTCCAAGCACTTCCTTCACTATGGCACATTTATGCAAACTCAAAGCTCTCAGTTCAGGGACAGCACAGACAGCAATGTCTGACACGATCTTCATATCCAGAATTGGCTTATACGGAGCCTTCCAAAAATCCTTGAGATCATGTTCACTGAAACTCTCTTGTTTTCTATATGTTAATATCTATTCAGTTTCCATGTAAGAAACAAAAGCAAATGCTTGGTTTTAGAATAAAAATATACTCTCTTAACACAGTTGAAACAATTCATACTTCCTACATTCAAGTTATTGAATACAAGGAGATGGTTACCATATGTGGGGAAATACTCTTGATTTTGGATTTGCTTGGCATTTAGGCTTTATTTATTTCACAAACTTGGACACAAGGGCAGTTAGCTCATGGTTATAGTGGCACAGGGAGATGACATCATGGCCGATTTCTGAATGAAGCAAATATCACATAATTTCTGTTTCAAGGTTTGCTCCAGACTCGGTGATAGAAAAGTTGAAGACTTATGAATAGTTCTTATTTTATTTGATAATCTTTACATTCTGAAAGCAATTAAGTAGAGAAATTTATTCTATTTTGCATGATTAGTAAACTCTAATAAAGAGACAAAAAGAAAGAAATTTTAACATTTTCTTGTCTGAAAGAAGTGCAATAAGAATTCCCAAGTTGAATAAAGACATGGATTTTCATTTTGTCCCTTTTTCAAAACCTGGATTCTTTCCTCATATATTATAACTTAAATACAGTTTCTTCTCCTTCTACTCCCAGTTTTTCCCCATCATATGAAGTTGAGATTTGTCCTTTCAAGTTCTATGAAGAATTGTGTTGGAATTTGGATAGTGATTGCATTGAATTTATAGATTGCTTTTGGTAGGATGGCCGTTTTGTCTTCCTGATAATAATCAAAACTGATCAAAACAAATAAACATCAGTTGTAGAAGACAGAAGAAACAAAGGACAAATTTATATCAATAAAGTGCTTATTATGCAATCATAAAGACCTAAATTCTCTCTCCTTCAGCCCATACTTAAAAACATAAAAACAAGCTAGGCATTCTATTACATTCCTGTATTCTCAGCAGAGATGCATAGATACGTGGTGCTTTCTGACCAGGTTAGATGAATCTGTGAGTTCCTGTCTAAAAATTAAGGTAAGGAGCAATTGAGGAATGAAACATGCATACATGCGCATGTGCGCACGCACACACACACACACACACACACACACACACACACACTCATTGGAAATTCCATTAAAGCAATTCTTCAATTAAAGTTGGCCTTAAATGTGTTACAAAATATTATAATTCCTGCTTTAAGCCTATGACTGTCATGAAATGGTCACAGAAACAGGTATTTATCTTGACAAATGACTTTCCAATCTGCTTGCAGTTCAATTTTCTAATCCATTGAGAATAATGGTTAGAGATTCCACTAAAGTAATTCTGCAAATTAAGGTTGGCCTAAGGGGAATTACGGAATATTAAAATTCCTGTCTTAAATCTATGTCTGTCATGAAATTATCACATAAAGAGGTAGTTTATCTTGACAAGTAACTTATTCCAATCTAGCTGGAATTCGATTTTATATTCCACCGAGAATAATAGTGAAATAAAATACAGCATATAAACAATAATATTGATATAGATACCTCTTTTCAAATGCTACCATACTTATTTTATTTAATTTTTACATTACCAAGTGAGATAATTGTAGAAGACACCCTATTTGATGCATTGCTGCTGCCTCCCCCCTCTTCCATCTTTTGCATGGAAAATTTAACAGTAATCTCTGCCTATGGTGATGCTGTTAATGCTATGTAATTATTTAGTTGGACATACTTGAGACTAGACTATTATCGTAGTATGATGACAAAGCCAGGCATAAAACTATGGTCTAATAAATAGGTAGCTACCATATGTGAAGAATTATTAACTCCTCCATGTTAGGGCATTAGCTCTTGGATTGCTAGTACTTTTTAAAAATTAGGGCCACAAATAAGGTAGGATGCAATAGGAATACAAATGTTTATCACTACCCTACACATTTACCCTAGGAAGTTCATAACAAATCTGTTTTTGCATTTATCTCATGAATAAAAATAGGATATAACTTCAAGGACTTTCATTAATAGCACACTTTTTAGACTTTCTATGCAGCAACACAAAATAACAAAGAAACAGAGTAAAAGGGAATACATGGAATCACTTTTTTTAAGTTACTAATTGGTTTATATTCTTAAGGAATCTGATCAATAATAATGACTAGAACATATGTGACAGTAAAACTGCATTAAAGTTAACAAATACAGTATCTGAGAAACATGATATACTCCCCGGCACTGAGCGAGACAAAGAAAAGCCAAGAAGAGGCATGGGGCTAATTCCCTGTGTGATATTACCTATGTAGTCATTTAGTTCAACAAAAGCAACAAAAACCTAGTTTCATATCATTTACAAAAACATTTTAGCTTCCCAGTTTCCTGCTGTAGCTGGACATAGCCTGAGAAAAGACACAAGGTTCTAAAATCTTTTAGCAGAATTATCTTTATGAATAAGTTGGAAAAGAAGTAGGAGTTGACGGTAGGAAGCAAAGAATGGGAATAGACAGATTCTCCAAAAATAAGCATGTTGTGTTTCACTGATAGTTTTCACACTGTTGACTGCAGCTACTCCCATTAACTTTACTGTGCTCTGCCCTGCTGCCACAAACTGCTGGAGTCTTAGGCCAATGGTGTTCTCTTTTATTAGAACAAGCACAGGATTATAGGTGGTGTCTAGTTAGCATTCCAGCTTTGGATTAGAAGGTGTGTACTCTAAGGAGATGCTGCTGCTGCTGCTGCTGCTGCTGCTGCTGCTGATGATGATGATGATGATGATGATGATTATAATGATGGTGATGATGGTGATAACAATGATCAGAGACAATATTTTTGAGTCATACTACTCTATGAAATTCATATTAGTTTAACAGAAAGTCTTAAAAATACTTATTTCTCATCCCACAAAGGATGGCAATGAAAAGATAGATTTTTTTTCCTAACTAAACTTCTGTTAGAAATATGTACTGCCAAAGAATAAGATCCCTAGCCTAAGCATATAATGCCATCAAAGTGACTTATGTTAAAGTACAAGTATGTTGTAGCAAGTTGTAGTCATGTGTTATCCTCGGGATAATGTTTGTGTATGTGTTCAGTAACTTAAGAAATAAGTCTTGTAGTTCTTTGAAAGTCTGGTAGATGTCTCCCACAAATCTATATGGATCTGGGTTTTGTTCAACCAGAAAGCTTTCATTACTGCTCCAATCTTCTTATTTCCTTTGTGTCTGTTCACATTGTTGACCTTTTCTTGGTTTAACTTTAGTGGTTTTAATAAATCTACTAATTGTTCCATTTCTCTTAAGATTTCTAAATTGAAGGAATGTAGATTTAAAAAGAAAAAAAGTGTTCCCTTACCATATTCTGAGTTTCTTTAAGATCTTATGTAATCTTTCCCCACTCATCTCCAATTTTATTAAGTAGGTTTTCTTCTTTTCATTAATTGGGCTAAGAGTCTGTCAATCTTGCTTGTATTTTCAAAGAACCTGCTCTTACAGACACATTCATCTTTCAGTGACGTGTTTAATTTGCTTGAATTCCTGTTATTTATGATAATTTTTTCATTTTGCTGCTGATTTCCAGTTTTATTGCATGGTCCTCCAGACACATAGCATTATTTCAATTCTTTTCTTTATTTCTTTAAGACATGGTTTGTTTTACAGAAACCTCCATGGGCTGGTGAGTGGACTGTGCATCCTTTGGTATTTAGGTCATATGTCTTTAGATATCTGTTAAGTCCTTTTGATGTATGATGTCATTTACTTCAGATGTTTCTATGTTGTTTGTTTGCTTGTTTTTGTCCAGACAATCCCTCTTTAGTAGAAAACTGGATTCTGAAATCACTGACTGTTACTGAGTAGTCTGGGTCCTCCTTTGTCACTTCAGATTAGTTTTATTTTGAGGTCTATTTTCTCATGGGTTAGGACAGGGATGCCGAATTGTTTGAAATACTTTTCCATCCTTTCACTCTGATGTGGTGCCTTTCTGGAAAGTGAGATGAATTTCTTACACAATAAAAAAACAAACAAAAGAAAAATCAGGAAAAGTTGCATTTTAATTTAGCTAACCCAAGTATTTTGATTGGGGAGTTGAGACTATTAATAGTTAAAGATATTGTTGAATAGTTTGTATTGATTGCTCTTCTTTATTTTTGTTTTTTGTGTTCTGAATCCCCCTTATGTTTTTGTAGTTACAGTTTCATTTCTTTTCTTTCTGTAGCTTATATGTTATGCTTTTTCCTCCTTGTTGAAGTAGCTAAGACTTTAGTACAGTATTAAATAAAATGTTTGAGAGATTCCTTTGTTTTTCATGATTTGATTTTAATTTTAGCAAGGAAGCATTCGATATGGTAGGAATACTCTTGTTTAGAGACATCCTTAATCAATTACAGATGATTCTTTTCCTACTTAAAATTTTATTGTGAAAGGTTTTTTTTTTTTTTTAACTACATTGCTGTTTGAAACTTGGGAGTGAAAGTTTAGTTTTGTTACATACTTTTAATAACTTCACTGAGATGGTCAAATTAGTTCTTGTTTATATGCTTACTTGGTAAATTATGCTAATTTTGTCATTTTAAATAAAATGCTCATTATGGGGATAAAATATGATTGGTTGTAATGTGCTAATACATAAAAAGAAATATTCATACAGAGAAGCCTATTTTTTCATTTTTTATTTATTTATTTTATATAACCAAGTCCGTTTAAATGAAAACAAACATTTATAGACAATATTTGGGAATTTGGGCGTCCTTCTTTCCAAACTACTTCCTGCTGATAAGAGGCACTGTCATGGGGGATTTGAAGAAGATTCAGAAATCCTGGCTGTAGTCTGTAAGGCTGCTTTGTCCAGCTGTTTTGAATGTAGGATCACCTGGTAACAAAGAAACATATTTAAGATTGATTATAATTTGTAAAAATTAAAGTTGGACTTAGAATTTATGATTTTAGACTTCATTAAAGAGTAGTCTATAAATGTTCTTCCTTTAAATATTTTTGTCTTTTTTTTTTTCATTGTATCCTGCTGGGTCCATTCAGTGTTGTTCATATATGTATGTATTTAGGACTGACATCTTGGGATTAGCTAACCCACCAGGTGACTTGTTCCTGGGAAAGACTGATATTTGCCTCTCTCAGCAGCCATTCTAGGAGTTAAGTCCTTGTGTAATTTTCCCCATCCACACTGGCAAGTCACTGGTGTTCTCGTTATGTTGGTTTTGTTTAGGGGACCATATTGTTGAGAATCCATGGATGGAGCTTTCCTGTAATACATACATAGAATGTAATACATAGAAAATACTATTACAGCAGATATTTCCATCCACTGACTCTTAAAATCTCTCTGACCCTTCTTTGGCAATGTTCCCTGATTCTTAGATGGAGGGCTCGTATGTATTGTCTCTGTAAGAATTGATGTTGGGCACCAACAGTTCAATGTTCTCTGCATTTTTTGAGTAGTTCTGAATTTCTGTAATGGCCTCCATCAGCTACAAAAGAAGCTTCTTTGACGAGAGGTGAGAACTGCACTTATCTGTAAGTATAGAGATAAGTACATTTTTTTGCTTTGTTTATTATTATTTTTATTTTAAAACAATCTTTTCTCATCTTACGTACCAACCCCAGTTCCCACTCATTCCCATCCCCCTGATATTTTTAATGCAGTTAAAAATTATACTGGCTTAGAAAAATGGTAGTAGTCGAATCATCTCTGGGGTCCATTGCCTTACCTGCTAAAGGCAGTTGACTAGAATTACAGTACTAGCTATACCCTTACCATTAAGCAGGTATAATATCATTTAGGCAACCCCATTGCAACTAGTTTACCCCCAAAGATGTAAGTGCCACTATTACACTCTTGAAGACATCTTTTCATGCTGGACTTTATTTTAGTTCATATGCTCTACACCCTGGTAAGACTATCAATGGCTATGATGGCTTTTCCTCCTTGGCAGTTTGCATTGCACCTTCATATACTATGAGAGCTAGTCTTCAAGGAGGAGGCTTCTAGGTCAGTTCTAGCTCACTTCCAAGCCCTGTGACTAAAGAATGTGGTATCTTTAGTAATAGGATACCTTAATGTTTCTATCACTATGAAGAGACACCATGACTATAACAACTTTTATAAAGGAAAACATTTAATTGTATGCCTTACAATTCAGAGGTTCAGTCCAATATCATCATGATGGGACATTGTAGCATGCAGGCAGACATGGTGCTGGAGAAGGAGATGAGAGTTCTACATCTTGATCCATAGGCAACAGGAAGTAAACTGTGTCACTGTTCATGGCTTGAACATATATGAGACCACAAAACCTACCTCCACAGTGACATACTTCCACCAGCAAGGCCATACCTCCTCTAACAAAGCTGCAACTCTCAATAATACCACTCCCTTTGGGGACCATTTTCTTTCAAACCACCACATAAGGTCTTATCTCCAAGTTCTAGAAGTCTAGTAAGGGCCACAGTAACAGCCTATATTCTTTTATGAATCTGTTAGACTCCCCTGACAAATATTCAAAGAAGACTTTCCCATACTTGATACTAGGATTTTGTTAGAAAGTCCCTGGCTCATGTAACATTGTCACACCAACTTGGTGTGTGTAACTTTGTTCAAACTATTTGTATATGCACACAAACATACATCATTCATATATTTTAAGTAAACATAAAGTAACATGTTTCTTTGTGGCTTTTTCAAAATAATAATACTCACGATGTGGTAAGAGCAGTTTCCCCCCAGCTTAGTCCCACTGCTGCATTAGCCCCAAATAACACACAGAGACACTGTGTTAGATATAAAGCTGTTAGCCTGTTATTAGCATTTCTTATTGGCTAGCTCTTTCTTAAATATTAACCCATTGCTATCAATTTAAGTATTTCTACTGTGATCTTACCAGAGAGAGAGTCTGGACTTCTTACCTCTCATGGTCTACATCTTGACTTCTCCCTACTACATCTCTCAGAATCCTCCATGTCTCCTAGTCTTGCCTATCTTGCTTTCCTATTTACCAATTCCTTATTAACCAATAAGAGAAACATATATACAGAATGACATCTAAAATAATCTCCTCTTTTCTGTCTAAAATAAAAAGAAGGGTTTTAACTTTAACATAGGAAATATATAACAAAACAGTTATCAAATAAGAACTATAGTTAACAATATTTATTTCATTAACATTTATCAGCATTTAAAGAAAATATTCTAACATCTATGATATCTTGTGAGTCTAAAGTATTATATGTAACTTATCTTTAATCCTAACTAAGGAAAACTATAACCATAACTGTCTTCAACTCCCTCAAAGACCACAGAAGGATAGTATACAAACTGTAGAAATGACAGAGACATCTAGCTACCTGGTCACTCAAAGTTATTATGTAATGTTCTATCTTCAGCCTACAAGCCACAGTGTGTCTGGCAGACTCCTCAGCAAAGCAGGAAACTTTAAACTGTCCACCTGTATTGGCAGTTTGCTAGTCACTTTTCTCTGTGTTCTGTAGACTGTCTGTCAGACTCTTCCATGAAGCAGGAACCCTGTAGCACTGTCCATTTTATTTCATCAGTCACTTTCCTGTGGGTCCTGCATGTCCAGTTTATATAGTATGAAGTCAAACAGTCCAGACAAGAGCAGTTTCTTGTCCAAATGGCTAGTCTTGCCATATTGGAACTAAACTCCATAACGAGTTTCTTCGATATCCATCTTCCTTTCTGATGCAGTTTCTATTTCCAAGAGCAGTTATGCCTCACTGTCAAGAAAAACCCTAAACCATTTTAAATGCCATATTCTATAGGTCTTTGAAAGGTTTTGAAGAATATTGAAACGTTTGAAGAATATCTATCCATCTCAAATATATCTCTGTATATCTATAAATCCTAACATAACTATAAGTTTTGACTATTATAGGTAACTATCTATAATCTGTACTAAATTATACATTATATTTTTAAATGAGCTATGTAAACACAGTACCTAAACAAGAGGAGAAATATACACATCACAAAATTGACTTAAATTATATAAATAAATGAAAACCCATTCCAAACAAAGTATTCATTTCTATACCATAATCCCCTTTTCACCTTTAAAAGGAGATTATAACCAACCCCATTTAAATGAAATCAAACATTTATAGACACTATTTGGGCATTTGGGCATTGTTATTTCCAAAATGCTTCTTGCTGGTTGAGAAAGCTATAATACCATGGGAATCCTAAGAAGATGCAGAAATACTATCTGTAGTCTGAAAGGTTGTCCTGTCCCAACTGTTTTGAATGTTGGATCACCTGGGACACTGCTTTAGGGGGTCTTGCTTAATCAAACCATGTTAGTCTAGAAGGAATCCACAGCTTTTCATTTTCTGCGAAAACAAAAATAGAAATTCTTTTCCCCAGTAACCTGTTCTTAGACTTAAATTTTGAAGTCAAAGCATTTTTAAAATACATGAATCAGATTAATTCAACGGCATTGATAATCAAGTGTATTTATCAGCTGTTGTTCGTTCCTTAGCAATTGAGCAATTCAAAGACAACAAAATAGCGTACAATATTGAGACTTTCTGTATTTTCCATATTTAGGTGGATTTTTTATTACTATATTTCTTTTACTTCTCTTTTTTTCCTTTTTTGAAACAGGGTTTCTCTGTGTAACTTTGGCTGCCCTGGAATTAACTCTGTATACCAGGCTGGCCTTGAAATCACAGAGATCTGCTTGCCTCTGCCTCCCGAGTGCTGGGATTAAAGACATGTGTCACCACACCCAGCTACTCTTCCTTCCTTTCTTCCTTCCTTCCTTCCTTTCTTCCTTCCTTCCTTACTTCCTTCCTTCCTTTCTTTTTAAAATCCACTTTATCCTGTTGCTGTTTTGTTCTCCCAAGCCTATGTTATTTTTAAACACACTGTAAACCTTTGGAGATTTTTCTTTATCTGAATTTGACTTTACAATAAACTTTTATCTTTTTCTGGACATGGAGTCCAGAAATTGCTAAAATGAAAACCACAACTGTTTTAGCCACTATCTAGCCAAGATTGTGGGGGTACTTTTACCACCAACACTGAGAGCTGTGCTCCCGGCCTTGGTCTATGCTGCCATCAAGCAGCATGCTGCTGGCTTGGAGGTGTGGTCACTGCCATTGCCAGCTCTCCTAGATAGCATTCAGTTGTTAGCAGGGCCTATTTAAAGAGCCCTGTGTCTTTTGTAGCTCATGTGGAGGCTTTAAAGGAGCCTCGGGAGTCTCTGTTTGTCTCTGTCAAAACAAAGCCCGCCCAAGAAAAATGCTCCTACCGTAAAGCCTTGTTTATCTCTGTTCTTTTGTTTCTAAAATCCTTTTTTAAACTTTTGTCAATGTTTAAATGGTGCATACCCATATTGTATGCACCATTTTGTTATGAACAGTTTCCTGCCAGCCTGGTTCCACTGCTGCATCAGCCCCAAATAACACACAGAGACACTGTATTAGATATAAAGCTGTTAGCCTGTTACTAGCATTTCTTATTGGCTAGCTCTGTCTTAAATATTAACCCATTTCTATCAATCTAAGTGTTTCCACTGTGGTCTTACTGGGCAGAGAGTCTAGACCTCTTGTCCTCTCATGGACTACATCTTGACTTCTCCCTACTATATCTCCTGGAATCCTTCTTGTCTTCTATTCTTGCCTATCTTGCTTTCTTATTGGCCAACAGGTCTGTATTCATTAACCTATAAGAGAAACATATATACAGAATGGCATCTCCCATCAAGGATGTTTAAAAACAATACTTTTATTAAAATAGATTTTAATACAATATATTCTATGTTTTCTCCCCCCAAACTTCTCCCAGACCTTCTCTACTTCCCACAACAATCCATACTCTTTCTTTCTCTCTTTCATTAGGATACAGACAGACATACAAAATGATAATAATAAAATAAAAACAAACAAACTAGAATATGACAAAACAAAGAAAAAACAGAAGAAAAACAGCCAACAAAAAAAGCTTAAGAAATGTACATGGATGCAGGGATTAACATATTCACACATACAAAAACACCATAAAACCACAAAACCAGAATATATATATGGCCATATCATAAATATATGACATGTAAGGAGGGAAAGGAGGATGGGAGGAAAGCCCTGACAAAGCATTATGAGACAACGAACCTTCAAAAATACCATCTACTGGGGTATACATGGTGAGACTCCATTGAAGAAATTATGTTTTCATTTGTGAGTGGCTTTCAATTGGCTATGGCTTGTGAGTTAGTAATGATGACTTTTGTCCAGTTACCCTCTCACCTCAGCACCCACATCGGGCTCAGACCTGTGTAGGCCCTGCGCATACTGCCACAATCTCTGTGAGTTCATAAGAAAACATAAGGAGGGAAATTATGGAGTAGAGCCTTACTGTTGTGTACTCATATTAACACAGAAGAGAGGTTTCATAACTGGAAGGCAGTGGCAATATTAAACAGACCTTAAGGCTGTGAAGTGTTGAGAGTGCTCATGTGGAGCAACAGGCCACAGGAATGCAAATCATCCACAAAGCCAAGAGTGGAGCTAGCAGGTGGCTTCATCCATTAATCCAATGTCAGCACACTTATGCTCAGGCTCTTAACATCTGGAAAGACCCATTAATGCCTTTAATTAAGTAGAAGACAGATCATGCAGTGTTCCCTTCATATAAGAAAACCACAGTAACAAAAGAAAAGCATTGCCTGTATTCTGAGTCATTTTCATTTCATATAAATAAATACAGTCATCTTAGTTACATTGTATGGAGGTTTTACTTTCACAGATTTCCATACACCATTTCAGGATCCTATGAAAAATATTTCTTTGACTTCTTGATAATTGACCAAATTTTCATAAATAACTTTTTTAACTCTCTTATGATTAACAATTTATACTTTGAAAATATTTCTACTATGAAGAGTTTTTTTTAAAAAAAAATATGTATCATCTCAAAATAACTTCTGGAAGATTAACCCATAACAGTAGAAAGTCTCAGTGTAGAAAAGCCCTTTCCTATTGCTGAATCTTAAAACTAATTATGTGTGAAATTTTCCCTGTAAGCCCACACGTATACATATATACCCACATAAGTATTGAAATTTTCAAGTTATACTAGACAAATCACCACCAGAAACAATTTAAACTCTTCCAAAACCTTCTAAATGTGAAATTATAAGACTCACAATGTATAGTAATTCTTCACATTATTAGGGCTAACTTAAGTGGGAAACATTTAGAAAATTCATTTAGAATTATATTATACTGTACTATGTCTCCATACCACACCCCAAGTTCCCCCAATTCCAGTCATCACTCCCTGTACTCTCTCTCCCTCAACCCCATCTGCCTCCTATCTGATACCCCCACTGCCATCTCCACCTGCCTCAATCCACCTGTAAAATATATTCTATTTCCCCCACTCAGGGAGATCCATGCACCCCCCCCATAGACCTCTCCTCTTGAACTAACCTGTCTAGGTCTATGGACTGTAGCCTGGTTATCATTTGTTTAATGGATAATATGAGCTTTTAAGTGAATACATACAACATTTATCTTTCTGGGTCTGGGTTACCTCACTCAGGATGATTTTTTTCTATTTCCCTCCATTTACTTGCAAATTTAATGATGTTTTTTAAACATCTGAGTAATACTTCATTGTGTAAATATACCACAATTTTTTATCCATTCTTTGGCTGACAGATATCTAGATTGTTTCCAGTTTCTGGGTATTATGGGTAGAGAAGCAATGAGCATGGGTGAGCAGGAGTTCCTGTTGTAGAATGAAGCATTCTTTGGGTATATGCCCAAGAGTGGTATAGCTGGTTTTGGAAGTTGATCAGTTCCCAACTTTCTGAAGAACCACCACGTTAATTTCCAAAGTGGCTACACACCTTTATACTCTCACCACTTGTACTATTGATCTTAGACATTCTGACAGATTTAAGATGTAATCTCATAGTTTTGATTTGCATTTCCTTGATGGCTAAGGGTGATGAATAATTCTTTAAGTGTTTTTCAGGTATTTTAGTTTCCTCTATTAAGAATTATGTTTGGATATGTACCCTGTTTTTTATTGGATATTTGGTTTCTTGAAATCTCATTTCTTGAGTTCTTTATATATTTTAGATATTAGCCCTCTCTCGGTTGTGTAGTTGGTTAAAAAAAAATCTCTTGCCGTTATGTAGACTGATGCTCTGTCTGAATGACAGTGCCCAGTGCCCTTGGCTGTGTAATAGATTTTCAGTTTCATGAGGTCCCATTTATTAATTGTTGATCTTGATGCCTGTACTATCCATGTTCTGTTCACAAAGTCATCTCCTGTGGCAAATTATGCAAGGCTATTCCCCACTTTCTCTGTTATCATATTCAGTGCATCTGGTTTTATATTGGTCTTTGATCCACTTGGACTTGAGTTGGGGTAGAGTGATAAGTATGGATTGATTTGCATTCTTCTACATGCAGACGTCCAGTTTGATCATCACCATTTGTTAAACATGATGGTTTTTTCCAGTGTGTATTTCTGCCTTCTTTATCAAAAATCAGGTGTCCATATGTGTGTGGATTTCTGTCTGGGTCTTCAATTCGATTCCATTGATCAATGTGTCTGTTTTTAATGCCAATGCCATGTGTTTTTTATTACAATAGCTCTATAGTACAACTTGAAATTGGGAATTGTGAGGCAGCCAGAAATCCAGTGCAGTAAGTATATATGTACTAGAATGTATGAAGGTGATCCTAAGGAGGACTCCTAGTAATGGGGGATATGGAGTCTCAGTGGGCCATCTCATGTCTTCAGGCAAGGCTTCCAGTGGAAGGACTAGGTTGTATTCAATTGAGTTGGCCAGGGGACCCCATGAAATTCTCCAAACAACCAGGGCTGTTGCTAAGATAAAGGGTTGCTCTCCATTAACTGACAATGGGGCCGCATTGCCAAGGACAACACCTGCCCAACTCATTGATCATAGAGAAGTTGAATCAGTACCTATATGACTTCACTCCTACTTTCTAGTCCCATTGGTGTGTGAAGGTACTCTGCAGGCTACTAAAAGAGAATATGGACACCAATCCAGCCATAAAACCTTTTACCTAAAAGCTGTTTTGCCTGAAAAGTAGCTAGGACAATGGTGTCACAAACTTGTGGGAGTAGCCAAGCAATGTCTGATTTGACTTGAGGCTCATTCCATGAAATGGAACCCATACTCAACACTGGTTGGGCAACTAAGCACCAGAGACTAGATAAACCAGAAACCTTGAGTAAAACTAGATACTACTGGAATGTTATATAATATGTATGAATGTATGTATGTGTATTTTATACAAACTATAATCAGTATATATTTTATGAGAAAAGAATTTATTTTTAATAAAAAGGAAAATAAAAAGAATTACATTACCATTGTATGAATTAATTAATTGTATTTAATGTTCTAGAAATTTGAAATTTTAGTTTTCCATGGTTAAAATGTTCTGTGTCCTCTTGGGAAAATATTATATGTAGTTATCTTTCCCCTAAACACATAACTGATTGTTATACATTCTGAATTGTTACCTCACAGTATAATTTGAAGTTACATGTTGTGAATGTTTTCATTTAGGCTGTTCATAAATGCTGTTTTCCTGATTTGTTCCTCCATGAATTTGTTG
Source organism: Phodopus roborovskii (assembly GCF_943737965.1). Taxonomy (NCBI): domain Eukaryota; kingdom Metazoa; phylum Chordata; class Mammalia; order Rodentia; family Cricetidae; genus Phodopus; species Phodopus roborovskii. The sequence continues at coordinate 51,429,214 of NW_026126517.1, read as the reverse complement.
GTTGTGCTATTGTTTTATATGTGGCTCTTGTACACCATAAATTCTTAAATAATAGTCATTATTTCCAAGATGACTAACAATGAGAAACACTTTTTCATATATCTTGTGGCAATTTGTATGTTTTCTTTTAACAAGTTTCAAAAATGTAGATAGAATTTGAAGCACAAATTCCATAGTGGGTCTCTTATTCTAAGACACAGTCAGAAATGTATTTCTGGTTGCTTTTAACAATCATTTATTTCACATTGCTTTACCAAAAAACAAAACAAAATAACAACAAAAATAAAAATCCAGAAAACCAGCAATTTAGAAGTACATTGCAGGAAATGGTTGCATAGAAAAGAATAAAATGCCAATTCTGTATCATTTTATTTTTATAATTTTGTATATGTGTGCGACAGAGTATATGAGATCTATGCACACACGTGTGTGTAGATCTGTACACCATTCGATTTGTAGAGTCCAGAGAACATAAAATATCCTTCTTTCCCACTTTCCTACTATTCTTTTTCACTGAAAGTATAAAACCCCCACATTACCCTCCTATTTTCCTTTCCTGCTCACAGAACTGGAGTTGCATATGCATGCATGATGTAGACTAGCGATTTGGACTCAGACCCTCATAATTAGATAGCAAAAGCTCTTAACTTGCTCCATCTCCTTAGCACTGTATATTATTTTTTAAAAATTATTAGTAGCAATGAATATTGTTACTGAAGTCACTTTTTGTTATTAAAACTAAGGAATACAATGAATATTGTCTGTAGAGATCAGGATTCTTCTCAACATCCTACAAAACACAACATTCACATGCCTCTCTCAATTTCATAAACAAATGCTAAGTGACAAAACAATGAGTACACAATTTTTCTTTCAAAGGATTATGCATACTCATGTCTGTGTGTGTTAACGTGTAGGGTGTCATGTGTGTATACAGTATCAAGCAAAGCCTAGAATAAAATGTTAGTTGTACATATCTGTAGATGTTTAGGTAACCTAATAATATTTTATAGCAGTATTTATTCCCCTCAAAAGAGAGTTAAATACTTAGCTAGCATTTGAAAGAAGTTAGCATAGAAGAAGCACTAGTGGAAATCTAAATTAAAAGAGGGAATAGTGGCATCGTGGGGGAACTGGATCCAGGCATCATAAATGCAACTTATCATCTTTTCAACAATTTTGTTGGATATATAAACACCATCCCCAGATTTTGATATTTATTTGTCTTGTTCTCATTTCTCTCATCTAGACTCAAACTGGGTTTTACTCACCTTAATCAAAGAGTGCTTTAAGCAAATTTAAATAGCTCTATTTTGAATTATATTTTTCTTAGCATACACAAATTTGTCTTAATTTTATGTCATCTTCTTAGTGTAGATTTGTAAATGGGACTGAATGTGTAAAAGTCTCACTGCCTTTGATTATAGTTAAGGTCATTATAACAATCAGATGTTGTCTATAAAATCTAGCAAGCCAATTATCAGGAGGTCAAGGAATGACAATTATTTTTGAGTTCTACTCCTAAATTTTAAAACTTAAGTTGATGGATCTTGAATAGTAAACATAACATTCAAGGACAATGGTAGCAATCCTCAAAAAATGTCTATTTTTGGAGTCAGTATTATTTCCTTCACACCAGATAAGCTATTAAAGGTATTTGGTCAATGTATAAGGTTCTTTTCAATAATACAAAATCATCTACTGCTCTCTATCTACTGCTGTCATCTGGCTATATCTAAAGACTTTTTTATTACAACTAAGGAATGCAATGGATATTGTCTGTAAAGATCAAGGATTCTTCTCAACATCCTACAAAATACAACACTCACATGCCTCTCTCCATGACAAAGAATGATGAAATTATCTAGCCCCAAATATACGTAAGGCAAGATGGAGTAACCTATAAATGACACATACATTTACCCAGTGATTCAGTGATCCCAGTGGATCATCTTTTGAATGGGACAGAGTGGAAACATTAATACTTGGTTTTGGTCTTTATGTTTAAGTGAAATACATAAGGAGCCATCAGTTTTATTATTTGAATCTTTCCCTGTGATACTCATGTATCATCTCAAGTCAGTCTTAAAGTTACACAACAAAACAGTCCTCCTGTTTATGAATATTGAAGTCTAGTTGTACTAAAATCAAAATAACTCTTACTGAAGTAAATTTTCCAAAGACCTTTTTCATATTCACATAAATATTTAAAGAGGAAACTCATGGGCAAGATCTTCCTATAGCTAAGTAGAAAAGTGGCAAGTATCCAGTGGCCATGAATAGTGTAAGTGGTTAATACAGATGCTTCAGAAACAAAACCTACCTTTTAAGTCATCATATTTCATTGCTTATATATCCTCTGGCATTGGGGAATCTTGACTTCAAATTTTTCAAACATCTCCAAAATGAAAATATAGGGTTTAGAAAGAAATATTGGGAAAATAAATTCATATGTAAACAATATGTCTGCAGGGGTGTTACACAGCTCGAATTATAATACAAGCAATGCTTTTAAGTACTGTTATATTCTGATGATAATGTTTCTGGATTTCAGAAGCCAGGAGTTTATTTGTAATAGTCATGGCCTCACTGAGCCTAACCCTTAGCCTGTGAACTAAAGTTTTTTTTAAAGCAAGGTTTAAATTATCATTCAGATTATTAGTGCAATGTTTTTTTCATTTCCAAAGCACAATGATACTAGAAATGAGTAAAACCAACAAAAACAAATAAAAAAATTAAAATAAAACCCAAGCATTGATTATATCCTTTAAGCTCCTACACATAAAGCAACCCTGGAATTGTCTAAAGTTGGTTTTGTGGCAAAGAGAGGGATGACAAGGAAATCAAGTCAGTGTTAGCCCTTTCTCTGCTCTCTTGTAAGACACAATGAAGAAAACTCTTTGTGTTTAAAAGAAAAAAATGAAGCCGTCATTGTGGTTAAAGTTCTAGGTATAAAACTGCCAAAAAAGTAGCAGAATTACACCTGCTGTCTATAAATCTCATAGAGTTGAGGGGAAACATTGGATGGTTAATAATAACTTCAGGGAATTTCTATCTTAATTCACATTAAGTGTCTTTGTTCATACATAAATCATGAGTGTGTTGGTTTTGTATCTAAATGGTGTTAAACTATTTTACAAACTGAAATACCCAAACTCCGGAACTTTAGTAATTTCTTCCCTCTGTTTTTGTTTTCAACTACTGCATTAGCACCAAACTATTGCAACTTCCTGTGTATTATTACCTTGGCTAAAAGTTATGAAGCTCTGGACATCTCCATTATGAAAACATATTACTTCATAGCCCTGCTAAAAGTTTCCTCAGCCTAGATGTTGCCAAAGTCTTTTCTCATCCAAAATTGAATCCTGAACTGCTTAGTGTCGTCATTCACAACTGCTTGTTTGTACCTTCTTCATTATGCTCTTTCCATACTGCCTTTCTCCAAACTGTATCTACCATAAATTCATGAGTGAGTGAACATAGATTAGTTTACAACTTGGAATTTTTAACTAATTAAAAATTGCACATAATTTTTCAAACTCTCCAATATTTATTTAAAGATGTAAAATCTGAAATATATAAGTAAGTACTGATCCAGGAGGAAGTTTGAAATTAATTTTATAGTGTGACATTTACAGATAATATTAACCTACCTATTTTAAAAATATTTAACAAAAGTATGGCTGAAAACACCAGTCTCAGCTAGATGTGCCTTTTAAATATGGAGCCTATGGTGTGGAGATTTTGAACTTTTATCTACTTTTAGAGTAAGTAGATTAAGCTACATCAATTATCTTTTGTATAGCTTAGGCATTTGCTTGACTTTTTTTTTTAAAAAAAGTTAAATATAATAACACCTTTTTCCTTTTCTCTTTCACCATCTAATCATTTCCATGTATTCTACCTCCCTCACTTCTTAAATTATTTTTCTTTAAATATAATATATTTATGTATGTATAACTGTATAAATCCTATCTGATGAGTCTTAGTGCTATTTATATGTATGTGATTTCAGGGCTGGCCACTTGACATTGGATAACCAAAGCTCTTCTCTGGGAGGTGAATTCTTCAGTGGCCTATAGTTCTTTGTGTGAAGTGCTGCTTCCAATACACTATTTAGAGTTGGTCAGCCTGATGTCAATTATTTTTGCCTGTTTGGATCATAGAACACCTCTCTCTGTGTCTGTCTCTTTCTGTCTGTCGTGTGTGTGTGTGTGTGTGTGTGTGTGTGTGTGTGTGTGTGTGTGTGTGTCTGTCTGTCTGTCTGTCTGTCTGTCTGCCTGCCTGCCTGCCTGCCTGCCTGTCTGTCTGTCTTCCTCTCTCAACATAAGTAGAAAGTTTTGCTGAATACAGTCACCTAGGTTGTCAGCTACAGTCTTTTAGAATGTGGAGTGCATTGCTTCAGACTTTCCATGTAAATGGAATATATAGACTTCTTTCTTTGGTTGTATGTCTGACATGAGAATCTAACCTGCCTTAGCTTGGGCCAGTGCAGGAGCATCATGACCAGAGTTAGACCATATAAAGTTGTTTAACGAACTGCTTAATTGGATCTTCAGTGGAGGAGATAGACAGCAGTTGTGTGTGCTCACGAGGCCAATCTGGTTCATAAGCCAGGCAAATTATTTGACTTTTAAAGAATGTACTATGTACAATTTTCATTTTATTTTCTTTTTGTTTGTTTGGAGAGATGAATACATAGGAATTTTGATATGTGGAGTGCTTTTTAGAAAGAAATATTAGATAGGAGTAACAAGTAATAGCATAGAACATGGTAGAACTAAAATGGCCTGCTATATAAGTTCAAATGTGGCAGTATCCAACCAATATCTGTATCTTTTCTTACATAATCTTCATACTTTTGTTAACATGTTGCAATCACCATCCCCATTTCATATACGTGTGAACTGAAACACAGGAACATCAGACACGTTGCCTTTGACAAACAGAAGGTAAATGGCAGAAGTGACTTGAAATCCAGCAGTTTGTTCCAGAATCTGGGACATCGAAACTGTTGATTCTATTCTTGTCAATATTACAACTTTTTAGAGTAACAACCCTGGAATACCAATTTAAGAATAAATAGGATGAAAAACAAAATTGAGGTATGCCATACATGCAATTTCCTTGTATGGCTTGCATTTTTAAAATTATTTCTTTTGTGTTTTTTAGATTATAATATAATTACTTTGTTTTCTTTTTTTGTTTTTTTTTTCCTTTCCGTTTTCTTCCTTCAACCCTTTCCATATATCTCTCCTTGCTCTCTTTAAAATTCATGGCCTCATAGGGATGACTTGGATGGATGTCACTGCTGATAAACTCTTAAGAGTCTATGGATGGCATGTCCAACATGCTGCAGTCTTTAGCCACTCACTACAGGCACACAGAGAATGCAGAGGGCCTCCTGAAAGTAAACAAGTTTCTGAGCACTTTGGACAGGAGAGTTAAAGCTTCATGTTGACAATGAAATTGAGAGTTTGACTGAAGCAAATTCACGGGACTTCCTATACCAGTGGTCAGGCAGGGCCTGAGGTCCTGAAGTCACTAGTAACTCCTCTGCTGCCTGGCTGCCAACCGAGTGGGATGATGGGAGGACCTCCACTGCTACAGAGAAGCTTCGCCAGGTAGGACACCTGGGCACGGTTCTGCATGCTTCACTCCTGGATGCTCACAGTCCTGCCCTCCAAAGTTTTCACCTGGAGCTTCCTGTCATCCTTGCAGGAGCTGATGACCTCTATGAGCACAAAGTTGTTTCCATCAGGAGAGATGACAGTCAGGTAGGTCTTTATTGCTGCCTTCACTGACTGAGAACTAACCCCAGTCCTGGAGATGTCTAATAAACCCCTTTCCTTTGTTGAAATAAATCAATGTAAATAAATAAATAAATAAATTCATGGCCTCTATTCCATTAGTTGTTTTATGCATGTGTGCACGCAGGCACACACACACACACACACACACACACACACACACACACACACAACTAGTGCGTTTGTAAACCTTTCTAAGTACACAAATGTAGCCTGTTTAGTCTGCGCAATGTTAATTGCATATACATTTTCAGGACTGACCGTTTGCTGTTGAATAACCAGTTGCTGTGCTCTTCCCTGAAAAACAAAAACAAAACGAATCCATTTCTCCTGTTCCCAGCAACCCTTAGCTGCCTATAGTTCGTTGTGTAGGGTTGGAGCTTCCTGTGTCACATTAGCATGTCTGCTCTTGCCCTGTTCAGTTCATGTATAGGCAGTCATGTTGGTAAGACTTTAAAATTCTCAAACTACATCTTGTAAGATCTTGGGTGTTTGATACTTATGTTGGCGTGTTATTTTGGACCCTGACTCTCCTACTTTAGTACTTAAATTATTGCATCAATCTGATATTAAATTCTCTCTATATAAACTGATCTACTTGTCGGGCTTATTGTGAATATTAGTTAAGGAATGGAAAATACCTGCAAAGGAATGGAATATGCACTCATCAGTATGATTGTTGTGTGGCAGTGATAGAAAATGTCATATTCTTTCCACTTACTCTCTGTTCTTGGCCCCTAATTCAAAAGAAGAAGATCAGATAGCCCCTAGAATGGCCCAGTGACCTGGGTTTTGAGAAGACAAGTAAAAGGAAAGAACATATATAAATCTCAAAGGTGGGAGGTGAGGAACCATGGTGCCAGATGAGACTGGACGGGCAGAAAGCAACCAGATTAGAGGTTCTTGTCCACCATCTGAAGGAGTTCTGCCTTTATCTTAAGTACAATAAACATTATTGAACAGTTTTTATGTCTGTACACTGCATATTTTTTTAACTTGGCTGAATGAAAATGAATATATCAGTGGTCATTTTTGTCTTGGCATAAGAAGGTACTGTGGAGAATAAAGAGATGCTTGGTGTAGCTCCTCAGCATACTTAATACATTATCAGTCCAGGAGATGTGCCTTTCTAGCACTTTGATTCTCCTGCAGCCTCGTTTCTGCCTAAATTGGTAGTGTCTAGTTGACATCACCATTGAGTCCTGTTCTCACTAAACTTTTACAAGACATCATATTTCATTGGACTTATGTCAAAAAAATCCTTACAAAGGATCTTTTGAAAGCAAGGTTAAAACTAAATTATAGAATGAACAATGAAGAAAGTCTCTTGTCCAAATATACTTACTACCATGTAAACATTTAGGAGAATTACAAAAAGAGTATAATTAAAATGACTTTTTAAATACTTGATATATTTTTAAATTCTTCTGGAAATTTTATTCTTTATATAAATATGTATTGAATTTGTTGAATTCTGCTCTATGCAGATTTCTATGACTGACACTGGAGGGGTTAACCCATATTTGCTAACATAATACAGCAGTAAAATCATCATTTTGTGTTACTAGGGACCATCCTGTGTATTTCATGAAGGACTCATTTTGAGTTATAGCAGGTGTCTAACTGTAATCACAGTCTTTACCTCATTTAGAGAGCTTCAGTTTACCTACCCAGCATTATAATGCTCACTTTGAGTAGTAGAGACTGAAGCAAATACTATACAGTAATTATTCAGGGTAGAGTCTAACACAATAGGAATAAAAAAACCAAACCCATGTTTGAAAGCAACATTTTCTCTACCTTCTCTGTTGATCCTCTAGAGCACTCAGCTTGGCATGTTATTCGATGCAGGGTTTAGAGAAGATTTATTAGAAGTTGTAAGAAACATGTCTGGACTGGAGTGTACGGCACTTCTTAGGAAAGTGTCCTGACTGTAAGCTCATCCATGTCTGGGGAAAATTGTATCTATAAATGAATAACATTGAGAACTTACATATTTACGGTTTCCAGTGAATTTGCGACTCTTATCTAATCACTATTATAATCCCTTCAAGCATTAGTCTAATCTCACATATGGCAGGTCTTAAATATTTTTAGTGTAAAATTATTTAATGATAAGAGGTTCAAATTTTTCAGTAACCATTAGGATTCACAGAATGATACACTCTTAATAATGTGAGGCAACTTCTCTCCAAGTTTCCCTAACCGTTTAGAGTCAGGACTTGATGCTTGAAAAGGAGCAGAGATGTCTCAAACCCAGTAGATTCATTTACTTTTAGCCAATTATAATGACTACCACATGGAGGTTGTTGACACTGCTGCATGACCCACACGCATCAGCACCAAGTTAATGTGCAAACCATGACCCAAATGATCGCCTTTATAAATCCCCACTGCTGTCAGATAACAAAGTCCATTGCCCCGGCCTTACTTCCTGGAATAACCTTTGATCTTCACAACAACAGTAAAAATAATTACTGACTTTGGCCAAACCAGGATCAGTCATTTCTCGTGAGTAGCTAGCTGCACAGCTGGAGCCAGATGTGCAGCTCTCCCTGTACAGGTCTGCGCTTACCGTCCTCTAGCTTTTATATCATGCTTGTCATTCGTTTATCAGAGAACCAAATGTTTTTCTTTGTAAATGTGTGTAAAACAGTCTCAGAATTTCAAACAATAACAAATCAGGGCTGAACATGCTGAGACGCACAGAAAGGAAATCTCCCATCTGTGTAAATCAAACAGTGGCATCAACAACAACAAAAAAGGGGGGAGGAGCGGGGGAAGAAGAAGAAGGAAAGAAAAAAAGAAAGAAAGCTAAAAGCATATACATATTAGTATACATTTTTCAATAATTTGTCCAAGGAAAGAATAATATTCAAGGAACATGCTCAAAGTTTTAGGGAGAAAAATGGGTGACTATTGCTAGAAATGGCAAGAGGCTGATAGACCCAAGGCTTTGGGGTAAACATGTCCTGGCTTGGGTTTGAACTTGCCAGACAGGGACTATGGCCAGAGGCACTAAGTTTGAGCCTTTGTCTTAAGCTATCAGGCCTTTTTCTCAGATCAGCGATGTAAGGAAGATGCCAGAAATTTACTGTCTTCACTATCTATGTGTGGTCCCTCTCCCTAGCTGTTTGCCATCAGGGATCTGTCTAACTCCTAATTCCACCTTAGTACTTGGCAGACATTACCTTAGCTTTGTTTTTAAAGCTAGGATAATTTAATCTGCCAATCATTGTAATCGTTGTCCCTTGTTTTCTTATTTTGACAAGGCTCCTAAATGTACTACCAAATAATTGAAATTGTATACAAACCAAAATAAGGGTTTATTTCCTTGAGTAATATCATCTTTCAGGTTGATTTGACTTTGTTTTCCTGCTTGATTGAAAGGCATTTCAAGCAATGGGCTTCTCATGGACACAAAGCCTGGATGATGTGGGTTGGGGGCCTCTTATCTTTTCCTCCTCTTGGGCAAGGTTAAATGTGAAAACATAAGAACACTTCAGTTTAACAAGTGATTGAGTGAGTTTACAAGGAGAACCATGGGCGTCACCTACCCTCAGGAGGAAGGCTTTATATATCCAGTTCTCATTGGAAGAAACCATGAATGCTGACTCTCACAGCTATGTGGAAAAGTATGACTCTAGCCAACTGCTCCACAGGTTTTGGAAATGCAAAGGAAACAAGTTCAGTTATGACACATGAGTTGTACCTGGTTTCAAATGGATTCAGTTATACAATGTTTTTCATTATTTTACTAATACTTTATCAAAAATCAGATATAATAACACATACATATGACACAAACATTTGAAATGACAAAAACTGGTTACAGACCAGCCTGAGCTATATAATTTTTTGCAGGATAGCCTAAGCTACATAGCTAGTTACAAGCCAACCTGGCTATGTAGTAAAAATTCAGCTCAAATAAATTAACTATATCTTCTCAAAGGGAAAAAAGACTCTTAAGACAGCTCCTGTTAATTTCATTTTAAGCCCAGGTAGCAGTTGTCATATAAGAGGACAAGCTAATCAATCTGACACTGAAATTCTCCATCTTTTTCCAGTAGTGTCAAGATCAGTTAGTCAATTGATCCAGTCTACACTGGAAAGTATCAGCAACTCTTAAATCAGGAAATTCTTTTGTTTCCTGCCCATGTCTTACAACACATTCCTCTGACATGATCACATGTCACAAGGCAGGGCTGCAAATACATTCCTGTGAACCATACCCAAACTGAATGATTCATTTGCTCCTGACCCCAAGTGGGACAAGTAAGATTTTCCTTTTTTTAAGAATTTGAAATCCTTTCAGACTATGGCTTTCACCCAAAGGTAATTTTATTTTCTAATATATAGTATCAATAAGAACTCCTAGGAAGAAACTGTGTCTGCAGAGATTGTTTGACTGATTAGTTCTACAGTGATCTGGAAAGGTTGGAATGTTGCAGGTCCAGAGGCAAATCACCTGACCTGGGCTAGCTTTATCTCTCTGAATAGCCTTTCCTTGTGTGCCTTTGTGTCAGAACTAATGTCCTGTGACTAACAGATAAAAAAAAAAATTTTTGCAATCTATTATCTTAGCAGATCACTGACTTCCACCAACCCCAAAACTAGGAATGGCATCATCTACAGAAAACCTTCTGCCATCTTGCTGTATGTAACCATCTCTTTGATGTACCCAGCAAAGTATTTTAAATTTTTCCTGATTAATGATTTTCTTTCTTCTATAAAATTTTTATAGAACTGCTTCCATGTTGGAACATGGAATATAGAATAACCTAAATCAGTGTTCTCAGACCATGGTCACTCAGATTCAACACTAAGATAAACTAAATGGGCTTCATTACTTCTGCCCAGGAGAAGGGGCTTTGGTGTCTGTATATAGATGTAGGGAAACAACTAACTGCTGCACAATGTCCAGGGTAGTGCTGCCGAATGCAAACAATTAATTCTCAAACTGCAAATAATCTCTGTTCCATCCTTTGTTAAATAGCTTTCTTTAAAATATGATTTTATGCTCTAAAAGTTTGACCTTTTAAAACTATTCTGTTAAATGACTTAGTATGCTTAAAAGGTTATGTCATGAAGTCAAAAACATTTTCATCCCCTATTTTTGCATGTCTTTTAGGTTTACACTATGACATTATAATATATAAGTGTATAGAGAAATGAATTCAGTATCATGGTTGACTGATGATAGGAAATGTCACTGAAAGGAGGTTAGATATGTGACTAATTTCATTTTTCAGTTGGATAAGATGTATACACTCATTTTTATTAAACTTATCTTAAAATTAAGTATGGATTTTATTCACTTTGAATATCTATTTCATAATTACAAAAGGTAATAGTCTTCCAAATAAGTAAGAGTTAGAAATCATTCTTTAAAAAATTCACAACTTTTACTACAACAACCAGCAAACATTTCTGTGTCACAAAAGAAAGTGCCACCTTCACAGACTGTCTCTCTGCTTCGGTGGTGGTGAAGACCTTTAATCTCAGCACTTGGGAGGCAGAGGCAGGAAGATCTCCGTGAGTTTGAGGCCAGTCTGGCCTACAAAACTACACAGAGAAACCCTGTCTGGAAAAAGAAAAAAGAGAAAAGAAAATCCCTCACAGAGATACCCAGAGGCTTCGTGTTTTAGTTGGTTCCAGGTACAGCTGACAACCAAGATTCAACCATCACAAATGGCTTTCAAGCTAAAGGATATGTTTGTAAAGGAACAGTAACAATCCTTTAGAGATTCTGCATGTTAATTCCTTATCTGATGTATAGCTGGCAACATTTTTCTCCTCTTCTGTGCCTTCTGTACCCTGCTGTTTCCTTTGCTGTACAGAAGCTTGCAAATCTCATGCAACCCTATTTGTTGATGATGTCATATAAAGAAATCAAGAACTTAAAGAACAAAAGCTAATAATCTCAGCAATAAATAGACAAATGAATTAATTCTCGAAAGAAGGAGTACAAATAGCCAATAAATGTAAAAAGAAATGTTCAAAATCTTCAGATAAATGTTAATTCAAATCAAACTGCAGTAGGAGTCTATGTCATTCAATGAAATTGGATACCATAGAGAAATAAACTTCAACCAATGCTAGTGAGGATATTTGTGGAAAGAAAATGTATATGCTGTGGCTGGGAGTGTAAATTAGTGCCACTGCTAAGGGGAATCAGTGAAAAGGTTCTTCAAGAAACTAACAATAGAAATGCTGTATGATCTAGCTATTCTACTCCTGGATTTACACTTAATGAATCGAAGTCAGAATACCAGACATCTTTGCAAGTTCTTATTTACTGTAACACTCTTTACAATAGCCCAAATGTGGAACTAGTCCACATGCCCACCAATACATGAATGAGTGAAGAAAATCTGTCTCAATGGGGAAAAGCACTTGCTGTGCATGCCTGATGACCTGAGTTTGATCCCTGTAACCTGAGATGGAGGGAGAGAACTGACTCCTGAGAGTTGTCCTTTGACCTCCACATGTGCATTGCACACATGCCACACTCATACATATACACACACATTGTACACACAGTAATAATCAACAAAATTTAAAAGTAAGAGTATAAAATGTAGTCTATATACAGGCAATGGAGTTTATTCGTGCAAAGAACAAGATTACGTCATTTGTAAGAAAATAGAAGAAACTGAAAATTCACAATTTATGCAAAATAACTCAGATATTCTCTCTCAGTATTTTATATTTTTAAAAAATGACATGAAAAGACAAGGGGGATCATTTGCAAAAAGGATAGGACCAGTGGGGGGGGGAGAAGATGCTGAATAGGACCAAAGCACATGATGACACATAGGTTTAAAAAAAATCACAATGAAATATGCACTATGTAATATATGTTACTAAAATAAATACGAAGACAGAATTTGTAAAATTTATTTTAGAAAAAGATTTAATGGTTTAAAACCTTGTGATCAATTATAAGGTACTTTAAATTTTTTTCCAAAAAACAAAAGATAGTAAAGTGAATTTTTATTGCAGAATGTAGTAAAGTAGTCTAACATTAGAACATCCGAAATTGCTCGTATTTAGGAAAATGGAATTTTATGGCCAGATTTCAGCAAAAATATAACTCATTAATATTAATATTAGTATTTGTTTCAGGCATACTTACTCTTTTCTTTTAAATTCTAATCAGTTGTATTTCAATTTATGTCAGCCATTTAAACCTATTTACATATTTTGTGCATATATAGATGCTCTTATATTTGTTAGAGTGGCTTATGTATATCATTTATATATAAATAAAGGTACATATATTTTGTAATCATGCTATGAGAGAACATGATTTTCTTTTAACATTTGGAGACCAATGGTATAAAAATATTTCTATTGTCACATGAAATATTAACTTTCCATTCTTGCTGACTTTTGATGATATTTGTGACAAAAGGACCATCCTGGTCATTAGGTTTGCTATATAAGTATTAAACATCTAAGGCAATTGTCACAGAAATCTGCATCTAAATGCCTTTATAGTTGACTTCTTCCGTTGGGTGGGTGACTGGTTGGTTGGTTGATTGGTTGTGCGTTGGTTGGCTTGATTTCTTATTAGTGTACATTAATTATAAAATAATAGGTTCTTTATGTTTTTATACATGTATAATTTCCTCTCCTCATTTTCCTCTCTTTTTCTACTAAATAATAGTTTAGCGATCACTCAGAGATTTAGTGAGGGTGGGGGTGTGCTCATGAATCTAGGCCCTTCCCAGGATGCTATTAGCTGTTGATATATGTGTAAGGGAAGCAGAGTCGGTGTCTTCAGTAGTATATACAGTGGTAAGCCTTCCAGCCTCCACTGGATAATTTCCCACCATGGTCAACATACAACCCTGGTTAAATTCCATAGGGCACAAGAGAAAAATAAAGACATGATAGAGAGAAAGAAACTTCTGAAGGAAAGGTGCTTGACAGGAGTGGAAGAGAAACAAAAGATGGTGGTCGGTGAGGGTAATCAGAATACATTGAATACAGGCTTGAAATTGGTAATGAAAAAATTATATTCATAAATATTATATAACAATATATTTTACAATTAAGCAGTTCATATGCACACATCCATACAAATATTAGAATCTTTTATGCCGTGGTAACCTAGAAATACTTTGTTTCAATTAAGCTGCTAAAGAATTTCTATAATATGAAAGTAAAATACTTGCCTTAAATTAAGCCAACAGAACTTATAAATCTAGGACAATGTTATGTATTGTTTCCAATTGCCATCATAATTTCTACATTTGAATCTATTATTAAATAATCTGGAGGGAATCACCAGTTCAGAGATCACACTCAACTCCACCTTTGATCTCAAATTTGAGCAGAAATTTTATTCTTCAACTTTAAATTTCAATTCTCTCAGTCTATTTTCCTGAAGAAAAATATATTAATAAAAGGTATATTATTTCTTACTGCTGAAGTTCCTCAAAAATACTTCTTTGAGAATATCATAATTTTTACTTGATAATATCAACAACAAACACAATTTCATATTCAGAAATTAGTTTCATTCCTTTGCATAGCAGTCATGGTCATGTTATTTCTAAATAAATTTACTAATGAGCATTAAACATTTTAAATATTACAATCCCAGTGTTAGGGAGACAAAGACATGGAGATTGCCACATTGAGGATCAGCCTGGGCTACACACACCAAGCTTCTGTCAGCTTGTGATACAGAGAGAAAGAGAGTCTCAAAAAAAGAAAAAAAGGAAGGGAAAGAAAATGAATAAATTTATTCAAATAAAACATTTTAATCCATTAAAATATTTAAAATCTAAATACTCTTTGCTTATTCAAGAAATATTAGTTAACTATATAGCTAAACAGAGGAAGTTGGAAAAATTCTTAGAAAGTCTGTGTGATCAGAAACCACCTTGAACTTTCAGTGTTTGGGGGCTGATAGTGTTTGACAGACTTTTGGTTTTTTTTTGTTTTGTTTTGTTTTGTTTTTTTTCCATATGGACCAAACAGTGAATTGCTGTATTACTCTCAAATGGGTGATTTATAGGGAGAGGTGTTGGGATAAACAAGGCCAAAGAATGTGGACCATAATGCTTTGGGACTCTATACTGTGTTGGCTAACACATAGTCTAGGTGCATTAATATAGATTTATGCAAATACTTAATATGTACTTAATCTGTTCTCCTATGGAAAACTTCAACATGAACAAAAGAAGTACCAGGCACAATTTTACCTTTGAACAATCTGTTTAGAAGGATAAGGTAGAACCCCCACACACACACACACACACACACACACAAAGAGAAAAGAAAAAAGAAACTGTCTACAGACTTAACATTTGCTGTTTAAAACTTCCACATAACTTTAAAACTAATAACAACATACTAACATTACACATACAGGATATTAAACAAAGGAAAACCTCTGTATAGCAAGAGAGGGGAATGTTACTTATAAGAGCTGAGAGCTATTTTGTCACACACATAAATGAGCCCCACAAATGTATCAACTCCAAATTCTGTATGCCAGGAGTCTTAGTTGGCTCAACTGGTCTCTCTGGCCTTCGTAAAGCAACAGGTAAGCCATACTGAGAGGCACTGGAAGATTCTGCTTCCATGTTCTCTTTGGCAGCATCCAGTTTCTCAAGATAGTAGGATGGGATTCCTGTTGCTCACTGTTTGGTGTTGACGACTGTTGTGGATTCATCCATTTTGCCAACACAAGCCCTTCCTTCTCCCTCCGTCCTCAGAGCTAGCATTGCTTTTTAAGTTTGATCTCCTTCCCCACTTCACCTTTTCAATCTGCTACAGTTGTTGCTGCTGTTGCTGATAATAAGGAGGAGGAGGAGCAGGGTAAAGAGAACAATAATGATGATGATGCATGTGAGTTTCTGGCTCTTGTGTCTCCACAGTTTTCTTTTAAAACGTCAAGTGATTATTCTGATCCATCAAGGTGATCCAGGTCAATCTCCCTGTTCTACAGTCATCTGAGTAGCCACTCCACATTCAAGATCCCTAAGTGAGACCTAGAGTAGTCTTTAAATTGCAACACAGAATGGGAATCTTGGAGCGATGTCCTTAGAAATCTGCCTAGAGCGGTTGCACTAACAAAAAATGTGAGCAGTGCTAGGCAAACAAGCGTCTGCTTTGAATTTCTTCTCTGACAGTTAGTTTCCCCTGCAGACCAAACAATTGCCAGCTTCCTTCCTAGCTCTCTATCTATAACCAAGATCCCTAGCATAGAGACCAAACAGTCAGCTAGTGCTCTGTAGTTGTTTGTGACAAATGTCCATAATTGATGAATATTTGATTTGCCACATTCTCTTGATCTTTATTTTTAAATATATTAATAAAAAGTCACATATTTTTACATTTAACCTTACATTAAAAGACAAGTTAACACAGTAACCATAAAGAATACTGTTTATAACACAAACTTTATTGTTCGTTTCCTTATCCACAGATGCCCACATTGAACTGCTAATTCCTGATTTTTTTCATCTTTACTTGAATAGTATACTTTTATACAGTTGTTCTGATTGGAATGTATCTATTGCTTAGCTACCTAAGAAGAGAAGAATTTACCAAAACCACGCTTCATCACCCTCTCCACTTCCTTACCCCCCTAGTAAGTTGGTGACCTTGTCAGATTGTATTTTTTTTTTCAGGGTAACTGCATTAAGTTCTCCCATCCTTCATCAGACACAGAAAAACTTTCTTTCTCATTGAGACATGGAATATTTGTTCCTCCCCTGATTCTCACAGGCGCTTGGAAACAGCAGAATTGACGCTACTTGACTTCTAAGGGTCGGCAATAAAAGACAAAACAGCTTTCTCATGATTCTCTTGGGATGCTCATTTCTGGAATGCAGCCATCGTGCTCTGAGGAAACCCAGAGCACAAGGAGAGGTCATGTGTCGAAGTTCCAGCCAACAGATCCAGCTGAGGTCCTAGCTGACAGCCAGGATCAACTGCCAGACATCTGAGGAAGTCTCAGTGATGACTCAAGTGCCAGCCATTGTCTGTCTATAACCACAGGAGAGACCCAGAGTGAATAGCTGGCTGAGCCTGGCCATTTCTCAGAAGCAGGAGAGAAAACAATGTTGTTGTCTAAGGTTGCTAGCTTTAGGGTCAGCAATAGGTATATGAAACCATTATAACTGCAGTTTGTTCATATTGTTATATTTTATCATTTCAGCATTCTGTCTAAATTTAATGTTAGTTTGTAAAAAAAAATTAAACAGTTTATTTTGAAACTTTTTCATCTTTTAACATCTCTAAGTTTCTAAGGATATTTTGCAAAATACTGTTTAGAATTCCCAGAAGGGGCATCATAATTCTGCCTCCCTGCTTGATTGATGTCATCATCAAGAGGCATGAGTTTTAAAATTTTGTTGGTTTGATGAAATTCTATATTTTATTGATGATAATCATACTCAGCTTTTCCCAAGTTTGACGGCTGAATGAGTTCATTTCCCCAAACGAATATAAAAAGCAAAATTGTTAGAAAATACTTACCTTTTCTATGATTATTTTTTAAAGCATATTTAGCAAATACATTAACAATATTGAACACCTTATGGGTGTGTGTGATACAAAACAAAAATAAATTTAATGACTTGTTCTATTACTCCCTACCTATTCATTCTGAATATTTTAACATAAGCAGAATTTAGTGTATTGTGAGCCCATAAATGAAACTTCATGAAAAATTGAGAAACATTAAATCCTTAGGATCACTAAATTCTTGCAAGCAAATAATGGTTCTGCACATGAAAGCCCTGTATACCCCTCACAAATGTTTTTATTATAATCAGCTACCATTGTTCTGATATCTAAGGAAATCTCCTTCTTATATGTTATAATATTTATTGAGTGTGTGTGTGTGTGTGTGTGTGTGTGTGTGTGTGTGTGTGTGTGTGTGTGTGTGATAGCATGCTATGGAGATCAGAAGAAAACTTACAGGACTTGGGTTTCTCCAATTATGTGGATCCTGGTGATGGAACTTGGTTATCAGTGTTGGTAATAAACACCCAATTTTCTAAGCCATCTTGCTAATCTGTGACCTCTCTTTATAGTGCTTTTTTCTTTGCATTTTTCTTACATTAACTTTTTCACTGAGGATGCTAAAGGGGGAAATATTCTGTCTGAGTTATGGAATTTTAGCATTTTTGTCTTAAGCTCAATTTCTTGATGGTAGATTAGTATTAAGTTGTAAATTTAAAATATTTTTTAAATTAAAATAATTTTATATTCTCCTAGTATCCACTTTCATCACTGGTCTTGTGTCTTTTTATTGGCATAGAGTAATTGCATAAAGTAGTGGATTTCATCATGACATTTTTATATGGGCAGATAAGGTGACTTGTCATCACACATCTCTCTTCCCATTCTTTTAAGCTTCCCCTTCTATTTCCATGTTTGTATGTGTTTGGTGGTTCACCTTTGTCGTCGTTGTTTGTAGTTTGGGTGAGTGTTTTAGGTTTTGAGTTTGTCTGGTTTTGCTTTGTTTTACATTCTGACACTTGGCTGTTTTCCTGACTCTGGCTGATGTTGCTTAGCGTGTTGATCTACACTTCCATTCATGTTCGTGCAGATGCTGTGGTTTTCTCCTAATAACTGAGTGATAATCCCTTGTTACGTCTTCTTTATCCATTCAATACATGGGCTATTACGCTGATTCCATGACTTAACAGCTGTGGATAATGCCACTATACCTGACTGTGCCATGCCTCTACTGGGTGCTGCCTTCAACCCCTTCAGATGATGCAGAGTGCTATTTCTAGATGGTGTGATAGTTCTACTCTTAGATTATTGAATGGCTGCGTTGATTTACATTGCCACTAGCAGTGCATTAGAACTGACCCCCAAAGTGTGGTGTTTTTATTGTTATTGTTTGTTTTATTTTACTTAATGATATTGTTCTCAATGGACAAGATAGAATGTCACCATAGTTGTGGTTTGTGGTCCACTGATGGCTAAGGAAGTTTCTATGTAAACAATTTCATCATTGCTAAAGGTCTTTGGAATTTGACATTTTTACTAAAAAGCATTCAGGTTCATATGATTCTTGACAAAAATAGGACACCTAACACCATTATCATAGCAAACAAATAGTATCAATGACAGCAGGCCAGGTGTGTTATCTGATGAATACTGGGAAGTGGGTGCACCAGCGTTTCCTACGAGAGTGTACACTCACTTTTCTGCATGTGTGTTAAAAGCTGTGTTTCTTAGAATGCAGAGCCCACAAATAACAATGCAAGCTAATAATACCAGTGCTGGTATCATTTAACATTAAATCCCTTGCTGGATTTTTATGAGCTGGAAAGCAGTACTTTACTTGTCCAGCCAGCCACCACTGGATTTTCCCTATTAAAAAGTTTAAAAAAAAAAAAACCTGTCTTGCAAAACCATCTCTGAGTATTTTCCTAAACTCTGCAACTGATAACTGACTCCACTGTCCTGGCTAAGCTGTGCTGTGGACACAGATGTCCTATTGTCCATTTGCTTGACAGCTCACATTGTCTTACTACAGTATAGGGACATTTTCTTTTATTGATTATTTTGTTTCCATAACCTCTTTTCTGTTCTCCGCTGTTGCATGCCTTCGATCACTATCAAGATCTCCTGATTTTTCCCCAATGCTGTGATAGTTGTCTTGAGCTCTGCACTGGGGGAAAATTCTTTGCTATGCATCTTTAGCTATCTTTTCACCCTGGTCCAAGTTTCCCATCCACATGTTTTGTCTCAAACTTTGCAATATATATATATATATATTATCTGTGTATTTATAGGTAACTTGGGTGATTTTAATTATGATCTGCTCTTAATGTATTGATATAAAATTCCCATATAGCTCATTGAATAAAGCCAGCATTTCTTATGATAGTGCATGGGAGGATCTGAGAAAAAAGTTTAACTTGTCACAGCTATGAGAAATGCTGTAGGATCTAGTGGATAAAAGTGGTTAATGTTAACAAATGTCCCATATTTCAGAGAACAGACACCTACACACATACAAGAAGAAAAAAAGAAAGAAAGAAAAATAAAAAAAGAAAAGTCAGTTGGACAAGGTTTGAGATATAATAGAATAAACCTATTATTCGAAATATGGAAAATACTGTTAACTTCATTACACTTAAGTTAGTGGATATATTTTCCACTATATAGTTTATATTGTTTTTCTTCACACAATTGTTGATCTCACCTCTTAGAACACATTAAGACAAAAATACTTGATTGACTCATGGGTATCTCCCCCTTAATTGTACTCATCTTTGCTGAGTGAGAGACCTAGATATTGATTTGTTTTAAAGAAGGGATCATGCCAAGAGGTCAGTACAATAGTCAAATCAAAGTAAAGTGATTCCCTGCATTTCACTATCAAATAGGCCTTTTCATTTTTTACATTTTAGATTTTTCATGTTTTTTACTCTTCTATATGAAGGCCTTAATTCATTTCAAATCCTCCTCTGCCTTTTTTTCAAGCTCAATGTAATTCTAGAGAAGCTCTCCAGACAAACACGAAGGTTGGATATTAAAGAGGAATATCATACCTTATGGGCTGGAGGGGAAGAGAGCCTAAGTCTCTTCAGACTCTGCTGTGGAATGATCCTTCTGTACACTGTGAATATGCGTTACTCTCATTGGTTAATAGAAAGCTGACAGGCTGATACGCGGACAGGAAGTATAGGCAGGGCAGCCAGACACAGAGGGCTTTGGGGGGAGGAGGAGCAGAGTCAGACGAAACACCAGCCAGCTGCTGAGGAAGCAGGATATATAACAAATGAGGTAACAAGCCATGATCCACGTGGCAAAGCATAGATAAGAAATATGGGTTAATTTAAGTGTAGGAGTTAGCTACTAACAATCCTAAGCTATCTGTGTCAATGATTTGGGCTGGCTTTTGAGATTGGGAAAGAAATATCTGCCTATAAGATCCAGCTCTTACTAAAGAGCTTTCAATTCATTAATCAATTGATTTTAATATCCCTGATTATCACCCTTTCCTCTTTATATTGATGTTATTGATCTTAAGTTATCCTGGGCTCCATTAAAATTAATTGATTTCATTTCTGCAATATTTATGTAGATTCTTCTACCCTACCGGCTTTTTAGATTTCAAAGTTTGTTTAAACTTTCTGGCCCACTGATGTTCTATCTTCTGTTTGTCAACACAGTTGTGTGTTAATTTCCCCTTTTAATGGTTATTTTAACAAAATAATTGGCAGGAGAAGAATAAACTTTAAAACCTCAAAAAAACTCAAAAATATGGTATAGGTATTGAATTTCTTATTCTCTGGTACATTCTGTTTCTTACAATTAACGACTGAAAAACAAATAGATTAAAAGATACCACCAAGGCAATGCTCAGGCATGTAATGCTACAGTAGGAAAGCTGAGGTGAAAATATAATACCAATCTGGGCAAGCAGGACCCATCTGTGGGGATAGGGGGACAGAGATAGGAAAAAAAAGATGTGTGGGAGAAACAGATTATTTCAGAGAAACGTAGGATTTACAATTGGTCAAGTGACTGAGATACAGTAGAGGAAGCAAATATCATTTTATTAATCTTATAGATAGGAACCAAATAGCTTGCAATAGGAAATGGTGGCACCTGTTTAAATATGCTACCTGAGGCCAATTGTAATCAGACACCTAAGATACTGTGAATCTGGTGCTGGAAAACAATGGAAGTAGTAAGGAAATACAAATTGAAAAGTTAGTCATGTGAGTGCAGTTCCCAAAGAGGCCCGAAGAGGGAGTCAGATCCCCCTGGAGCTGGGATGACAGGAAGCAATGAGCAGTCAAATAGGGATGCTGGATTCAGCTCCTCCAAAAAAGCAACAAGTGCTCTTAACCACTGAGCCATCTCTCCAGCCCTCATTTTTACGGTATTGGACACATTAAAATTTTAAGAGGTGATGTTGTTGAAAGCTGTGATGTAATGTCGCTCATTGCCCATAATAAAGATTTTTTAAATTGTGATATATTTTATTACTATAATTAGCCCATTCCCCTTTAGTGGATAATAGTCTAACATTTGTGTGTTCCTTTGTTTTATCCTCATCTTTCCTGTAATTTTAAATTTTAGGTGTGTTTCTTTTTAATAGCATGTCATGTGAATGCTTATTGAAACAAATATTTAAAATCAAGCAGGGCAACAATGATCACTTCAGTCTATTTGTCTATTTGCATTAAATGTTAGATGACCCCTTTCCATCATGTGTCTGTGCTATTTAGCCCTTCATACATGTTTCTTTCCCTCCCATTCCTACTCCATCTATGTGAACTGATTACATTTTATCACATTACAAGTATCTCCTATGCTGGTATAAAATAGATGCCATTCCTTGTTTCTGCAAATGAGGTGTTACGTCATAGCTACACCTATCCCTTTAAGTAATTTCTTTAAATACTTTTAAAATATAAAAGCGAGTTTGAATACTTACTTAAGGAATACCAAAGCCTAAAAAGTTGTTAGTAAACATTTTTATGGGAGAAAAAAGTTCTCTTCTGGTTTAGATGTTATGTATTGTTTTTCTGGTCTGGATTTATTTGAAACTTTACCATGAATTCTGAGAACAAAACTGAAGATGTTCATTTAGTCATCACCAGATAAAACATAAAGCTATATTATCTACCCTCCTGACAGTCTCACTCTGTAGCAAACAAATGAAAACAAAAATCCATTTACATTGCCAACCACCTGCCTCTCAGCATGGGTATTTTATTTTGAACATGATACAATTGTTCTTTCCTTTTGAGGTACATCTTTGAGCAATAGATTTGCTTTTAATAATATATTTTCTTTTAGTTTCCTGATTTGTTTGCATTGAAATTGCCAAAAGATTTGACAGATAATTTTGACTAAGTTCATAATTCTAAATATCATTTTTCCCTTAGCAAAAATCCAAAGACAGGAATTAAGTGTTGCCTGATTCTCAAAATTTGATTGATAAGTCAGTCCTTAGCCCAGAACTCACATCTTCAGTTCTCCAGAATAGACACATGGCAGAACTTCCTTTGATGCACATGAACTTTCAGTTCCCTTGTGAACTGCATTCCCTTCATCCAATGCACTGTGACCTGCACATCTAACTTCTAGTTCATCTAGCTCACTAACCAGCACATCTAATAAAGTTTGACACTTAGTTTTTGGTCTCAAAAAAGCATGTAACACCTACCTATTATATTGTCCATTGTATTACTCAATACCCTGGATAAGCTCTGTGAGTTGTGCTACCTCTGTTCTTTACACTACTTCCTGCACTACGTCCTGGCTGTGAGCTTAATTCCCTGGCATGTTTTCAGTGGGGTGTTCCTCAAGGCCTGAGGTGGCGTGGAAGTCCCCAGACAGGGTTTCCATGTTCTTTCTCCAGTGCCTTTTCAGATTCACCAGGGGATCTTTAAAATCTGAGCATACAGGTGTGATTTCTAGTAAATGTTCCCATGAATATCCCACGATGCTGTGTTCTTCTCACCCTGCAGAGCCAAGACAAATTTCCTTGATATCGGGTCCTGCTTGCTCTCCTGATTTATGCAGTAGTCTCTGATCTGGTCTCTTACACTTCATAATATTTGTTCCCGCTTCTAAGTTTTGGTGGCTGAACCCAAAGCTCTAGACTACAGTGAACACTCCAATCTCTGTCCTGAACTCTACTCTGGCTTCCCTGGATTAGTTCCTTGCTTTGATCAGTTCGTTTGTTTACAACCTTGCAACACATTTAAAAGTATGTTTTATACATCAGTGCCTTGTTGAGCCATTATCAGAGAAACTTCCTCCTGCAGCAGATGGGAACAAACACAAATACAGAGCCCCACAGCCAGACAGTGTTCAGAAAGAGAGAGAGACTTTGGAACATTCAGCCCTAAATAGGATGTCTCTGTCAAATCTCTCCCCTCAGGCCTCAGGGAGACCCATGGAAGAGGATGTGGAAATAGTGTAAGAGCGGGGGGGGGGGGGAAGGAGGGAATGGAAGACATCAAGAAAACAAGGCCTCTAAATCAACATGAGCAGAACTCAGAAGAACTCACTAGCTGAGGCAGCATGGACAGAGCCTGCACAGGTCTGCACCAGTTCCTCTGCATATGTATTATGGCTCCCAGGTTAGTATTTTCTGGGATTCCTGAATACACTAGCGAAAGGGTCCATGGTTCTTGTGCCTTTTCTTGAGCTCTTTCCTTCTGTTAGTTTGATCTATCCACCTTTGATAAAACTTTTGTTTTATCTCATATTTTAATTTGTTATATTATGAATGAATGAATGAATGAATGAATATTTAGCAACTTGGGTAAAGGTTAACAACTGACCTGTCATTTTTACCTGGTGAGAGGAAAAACAGTTATCTCCAATAGAGTGGCACTAAGTTTATCACCAGTCCAGCACAGGCCTCATGTTAGAAGTTGACCAAACACAATGGACTTCAGAGTTTTGTTGGGTTTTTTGTTTGTTTGTTTTTGCTATTGCAGTTTGGTGGTTTTTGGTTTGGCTTGGGGATGCTGTTGCATTTTGTTTTATTGGTTTGGAGAGGTTGATGTTCTTTCAGAGTTTTGTTTGATATTTTTGAAAAAGAACTTGAGTTGGCGGGGAGAATCTATAAGGACTTGAAATATAATATATAATATATATATATTTTAAATTGTTTTAAATAATGAGCATTTTTAGTATAAATTTATACACATGTATGAACCTGAGTGTGTGTGTTTTATTGAGGAAAGGATGATTACTGTGCAATTTGAGGTTCCTTATCAATCTTTTGGCTCAAGTTTTTAAAATTGCTCTTTTACTCTGGGAATGTTTTGGGGTTTTTTGTTTATTTTGTTTTTTGTTGCAGGAAAATAAATATAATCTACAATTTGAATTCTCTGTTACTGTATTTCACTATTCATTAGTAACCACGGTGTGTTGAAATGACACAATATTACTCAAATCTGCTAAATCATCAGGTTAGCTTTTGTTTCTGCACTGACAAAGTCTTGAGGCACTCAAAATACTATTCTCTCTCTCTCTCTCTCCTCTATAAATAATTTTATGATTTCCATAACTGAAGATATAGGGAATCTCCTTCCCCACTGTGTACAAACATCAATTTTTCAGTAAAATGGAGAGTAAGGGGGAAAACTTGATACAGGGTTTTAGTTTTCAGGACTTTGGTGATTTATAAAGGCTACATATTCTCTTATTTTCATCTCTGAGATCATTGTCTTTCAGATGCCATTAATGAGTATTGTAGTGGCCTGATCTGAGTCCCTTCGCTCCTTCTGTAACAACCACTTTAGTGTGGCCTTGTTCTATACCTAAATAAGAGAAAACATTGCCATTGCTTATAATTTTTCATATTTTCTCCTCAGTTTTCATCTCCTCCAACTTGATAAAATACAGATGTATATTTAGTGATGTGTATACTTTACCAGCAGAGGGATCTTCACTCTAAACTTTTAAGTCTTCCAGCTTTCTTCCCCTCAAACAGAGTGAACAAGAAAGCAGAAGAAATCACGTGACTCCACACAGACTTTGAATGATAGATTGAGCACTAGACTGAGCGGTTATGAGGTGGTTGCCTGTGTTTAGGGATGAGGATTTCTTCTGCCCTGAGCACAACTGCAGTGTAAGCTAATTATTCATTGTAAATGTCTTGAGAGATCACAGTTGCCAGACTGTAGAGTTGCCAGGAGTCTCTGGCTCAGCTTCCATGATGATGATACAGGGAATACAAAGTGATGGTTCTTCCGTTGAAAAACTAATTTTTCAGTCTGTTTTCTTTATTTCTGTGCGAAATCTTTTAGCCTTAGTTTCTTCAAAACTTGAGTATTTATGATTTATGTCCTCTTACATCCAAACTCGACAAAGAACTTTCATGAAGCAGGACAGATGTAAAGCAGAAAAAGTTCTGAAGTGCACAAACAAAAATGTCAGCACACTAACTATTTATAATGGCTTAAATCTATTAAAAACCATTATTTTTGTTTCTGGTAATAGCTAGATTATTAGTAAATATTACTAAGAATTTATGAAAATTATTTGGGAACATCATGAGTATACCTACATATAATTTGTGGAAGACACAAAATCAATGTCAATTAGAGTGTTTCTATGTATACATGCATGTATGTGCTCATGGGTTTTCATGTGTATGTGAGAAAGCATTAGTGAGGGCCAGAGGTCAATCTCGGGTGTCCTTCCCGAGGAGACACCCACACTGTTTTTGAGACTGGGTCTTTCACCGGGACCTGAGTCTCACCCTCTGGGTTGGCTGGCTGGTTCCATTTTTTCCCCCACACTAAGATTACAAGTGCACACTGCAGCATCTATCTACTTGGTTCTGGGGATTGAATTCAGGTCCTGAAGCTTCCATGGTAACACTGGGTAACTTTGCAGTCCCATTTATTTTCCTTCTTGTTTCTTGTTCTAGATGAATAAGAACAAATTAAAATATTTTCCATTCTAATGATTTTTGCTATTTTCAATATTTCTTTGTTTGGACAGATTTTTAAGCTATAATTCATAGACTGGTGCTTTGGCCACTTAATAGTTAACTATGAAAGGTACAAATGGGGTCATCAATTGAAAGCAAGTAATGGTCCACATAATTAAAAAACACTTTATATTTGCTAAATACTTTAATATAGGATGCACTTACATTTTATATTTTTTAAATAAAGAACTATGCCACACACATACACATATACTCACACTCATATACACACATGTACATGAATGCACTCACACACACACACACACACACACACACACACAAACAAAATAACAGAGGCTGGCATGACAAGTTTAATATATTTTAAATGTAAACATACATTCAAGTAGCACATTTAAAGAATAATATAATAGATTTCTATTTTTTAATCTCTAATCTTATCCTCAATGGTATACTATTAACTTATTAACTAAAAATATATTACTTAATGTATCCCCCCAATATAGTCAATACCATACTTTCTATACTGTAAACTGTGTTTTAAAACAACATTGTAAATTATCTGAATTATAAACAAGCCACAACATTTGGAAATTCCTAATGATAGACTTTTGCTTGGAAGTTACAGATTGTGATTAATTAACAGTGTCTTATGAATATTTCCAGTTGACTGTTACAAGCCTCACCATGCAGCTAACAGCAGCAGAAAGTGATCAGCCTAAAGACCCCACTCCTCAAAAAGCCAGTGTGTGCTGTAAAGGACCTTAGAGACCAGTTACCATTTCAACAGAGATAAAATAAATTAACATAAGAGAGAAGAGCATGCACACACGTGTACAAACACACTTTCACACCATTCCAGGACTTTCCCTATTGTACTTGGAGAAAGGGTTTCAAAATCCCCTTATAAAATCAGGTTTGCACTGAGCTTATTCGCAAAAATATGAAAAATGGCTCTTAGCTGTCTGAAAATGGCAATTCCATCATAGCCATCCTGGTATATTTTTTTTTCCTTCAGTTTAATTTCAATGGCTTCCCCCTAAATAAAATCCCTTGCATCACATCAACCGGCAACGTTTATTACAAAGGCTAGTAAATGCTAACTATGCTATTGGGATCCTCAGTTCTAACACATTTTATGCATGAAGTGACTCTTGTCTCTAGGGAGGAAAATGAACTACATGCAAATATTTCTTGACTTTGGACTAAGTTTTAAATAAGGGGAATAAAACACTGTAGCGGTAGTGTTCGAGACAATGGTCAGGTATGATTCATTTGAGGTAAGGCTGTACTGTGTTTTTGAGTGTCCATTTGGAAATGTGTGGACATAGACTCAAGCCTGTGCCAAGAGAATTTCTGAAGCTTTGACCTTGGGAAAAAAAAAAAAAAACCTACAACCCAGAAGCCAGAAGCAGCATGCTCCTAGAGTTACACCAATTCCATTAAAGAGAACAGTTAAAACAATCAGGCAGCCCTTCAGCTCCTGTGTCCTGCCTACTGTTTATTTATTCAAAGCCAGTTCAACATTTTACTTTAGCCAATGAAGCATAAGTGCTAAAAGAAAGTTTTCATTTAGCCAAGCAATGTTTTATTTTTTTTAATTTGGGTGCCTAGTTTTTAAAACGTTATTTCTGAATATTCTATTTTAGTTTTCATTGGTGCAATATAACCAAATGTATTCATTTCCCTTCAAATATTTTAAGCTGTCAAAGGAATTCTACTTAATATCCGAAATTATTTATAATAGTATTAGAAAAAGTGTTGACATAGAATTAAACTGGACTCAGCACACCCCATCAAAAGTTAGAGTAGGAATCTATTATATAATATAGGAACCTTTAAAATAGATTTTACTGATAAGGCATCCAAAAGAGAATACATATTCTTAAATAAATAAAAAGTGTATATACATAATATCATACATAGAGAGATGAAAATGGCTTGGGCTTATTTTAAGAAAGTCCCCATTTATCTGCTTTTTTATTGTCATTTTTTATTGTCATCATAAACATGGTGCAGATCAGTTTTGTTATTACCACAATTCCTTAGCGCTAGTGACAGCCACAGGAGCGTACTACCATATTTCTGTATTTCTTCAAAATGACATTGGAGCTGTCATCAAAATAGAGAACGGAGATGGCATTCAGTTTGGTTGGAGCACAACAAGGCTTGGGAACATGGTCAGGAAACATCAGGTGTACCTAGCAAAGACGGGAGATACAAAGGAAAATGTGGCTCTTGGAGAAATGGGGTAAACACTTCATTTACAGCTTTAAGAATATGATGCTTATATCATGATTTGTATCATCTGATCCTTTATATACAATAGACGACTGGAGGTGGGGATGGCCAACAGGATGTATTCTCAATCAACAATCACTAAGAATCAGACAGTCCTAAGTGAGTACTGGGGGCTTGAAATGCAGCCCATCAGATAAAGCAAGCTCTGTATGGAACATTCAGTGGAATTTTCCTTGTGGGGGATGACATGACACTTAGCACTGCCCTCCTTTAACTGGCCAAGTATCTTCTGTGTCCACTACAAAAATAACAGAGGCTGTGGGCTCAAGTCAGTGCAGACACACTTGGACTACAGAAAATGTTAAGTCTGCAGGATATTGTAATTGAATAGCTAAACACTGCATCACAAACATTGTGCCAACTCTTACTCCTACACAGTAAAGATAAGCTAAAATCCACAATGAAATAAAACCTATACTGGTTTTGCCTTCACTCGAGACCCTTCTCCTACTGGATTACCATATCCAGACATGATATGAGGGTTTGAGCCCAGTCTTATTTCATCTTGTTAGACCTTTTTTTTTTAAATAAGGGAAACAGAAGAAGAGTTTATCTGGTGTGGAAAAGGGAGGTAGGGGTATGGACTGGGAGAAGTGGAGGGAGGGGAAACTGTGGTCAGGATGTAATGTATGAGAGAAGAATAAAAAGTTTCTTTAAAATCCGGTACTTGTTTTAGAGCAACTATTTCAACTCTCCTTCATAAAATTTTTTACCACACTGACTGGAGTTTCGCATCATTTTCCTTTCCCTATACAATCCTTAGAAAACTACCAAAAAGCAAGCTGAAGCTGAAGAAAGGGGCCCAGATAGTTTGCAAATTGAATATACATTCCCTTAACAACAAAACTAAAAATGTTGCTGAATGGAAAAGTGAAGTGCTTAAATAAAACTTTGGTACTCATTTCGATCAGACTGGCAGTTTTCCTGTAGGTTATAATACCTGAACTTGAAGCCAGATTATGGTTCCCACCTACTCTTCCCTTCCCCCAAAGGAGTTTGTTTATGGGAAGTCCCACTGATGAGCCTTAAGGGACCTACAAAAAGGCAAACACGGCCTCTTAGAGTCTTGGTTTCATGGTATTCTGGCTGAAAAGATATAGGAGCCCTGCATATGAGCAAGAACACCGCACAAAATCTCCTAAGACCTCACAAAACTAAAAGTTGGAGAGGTTTTACAGATTTCAGATGCAGTTTCTATCCCTTGTCAGCTTTATCTCCCATGACTGGCACAGATATGACTGATAACCCCCAGGGTTCAATGGCCTTGGTAGCCTCAATACGCATCTGCTCCAAACAAAATGGATTGTTTTTTAATGATTCTTCAAACGTATTTATCACAAACATGCTGTTCTTTAACATGCCTGTCTTCTCATTCCATGTCCTTCACAGAGCAAGGTAAGAATATACACACCGCCAGAAACATTAAAGACACCCTTGCCCAGGG
The DNA here is from genome assembly GCF_943737965.1 of Phodopus roborovskii. NCBI lineage: Eukaryota > Metazoa > Chordata > Mammalia > Rodentia > Cricetidae > Phodopus > Phodopus roborovskii. The sequence continues at coordinate 51,399,234 of NW_026126517.1, read as the reverse complement.
AGTTTGAGACTTGCAATGATGTGTCTTCAATACCACGATAATAAGCAACACAGATGAAGGTCTTCCAACTTGACATCAGGATTTCTTTTTGTTTTCTCTTAAAACCACTTCTACACTATAGCCATAAGAACTAAAATACTTATTTATATATTTATAAAAGAAAAACAAAACAAAGAAAATGACAGGATTTTTTTCTCAATCAGTATTCATGTTTAGCATGAGGGAATTTTGATCTATATGCTACATATCTAAGAAAGCAAAATTCTGCTTCTATAGTCAGGCATCATTAATTTAAAAATGAAAACAAAAATAGATCAAGAATTTTGAGAAATGAAGTAGCATTATTTTATAAGCTATCTTAGTTAGGTTTTCTGTTGCGATAATGCATCATGATCAAGAGCAACTTAAAGAGAAACAGGTTTATTTCATCTTACAATTTGTAATCCATCATCCAAGGAAGTCAGGGCAGGAGTCTGCAGGCAAGAGCTGACGTAGAGGTCATGGAGAAATGATGCTTATTTTCTTGCCCCTCATGGCTTGCTCAGCCTGCTATTTAGTAGCACCCAGGACCATCAGCCCAGAGAAGACCCATCCACAATGACCTGAGCCCTTCCACATCAATCACCAATCAAGAAAATGTATCCTAGACTTGGCCACAGGCCAATCTGGGGGTGAAGGGGGCAGTGCATATCTTCTCATTGAGGTTCCCTCTTCCAAAATGACTCCAGCTTGTGTCAAGGTGACTTAAAACTATTCAGCACATAAACTAACAGTAGCTGTTCCTTTCTGTCACTACATACAGAGTGAGCATGACTGTTCTCAATCTACCAGTAGAAGTCTGATGAAGTACCTTTGCAGAGCCTATATGCTCCCCATTGCTCAAGAATACTAACCCGTATTAAGAAGTATTTATGAAGTGAGGCTTATCTGACTTTAGTTCTCCCCAGGGATTTACTTTATGCCTCACATACTGTCATTAAAGTAGGCTATCTCATAAAAAAAAAAGAATATTTGTATTTTTCGAGAGACAGATCTCTCTATGTAGCCCTAGCTGTCCTGGAACTCACTGTGTAGACCAGGATGGCCTCAAATTCAGAGATCCATCTGCCTCTGCCTCCTAAATGTTGGAGTTAAAAGCATGTGCCACCACCGCCCAGATGAAAAGAACATTTTATATGTGACTGCCTATTAAAACATCAATTTGCTTTCTTTCATGTCCTCTCCCTGATTTTATTTCTAAAAATTTTTATGAAACCCATGTTTACCCACCATAGACAAATGCTTCAGACAAGCCAGGAGAGGCTACAGTATCTTTTAAGTCAAGAGTGATTAGCAGGTAAGCATCTAGGTACTTAAGTACTTGGTATGTCTGTTTATATTTCTTTTTTATATTATATCATATTATATTATATTTATCTCTCCTTATTTAGAAACTAGCTACTCTGTCCATCAGCTTTTGAGTTCAAATGGATTAAGGGAAATGTAAATTTAGGAGGTCAAATACAAAATCTAAGAGTTTGGAGCAGAGGTTACTAAATAAGCCTCCCTCACATAATGGGGTCGTTCTATAATCAGCAACACAACTCCACTCCTATCAGTCTTCTGTGGCTCTACAACTGTGTCCTCTGCTTTTCCTCCTAGATACATAATCATGGTTTTCATTATTAACCCATAGCAATTATATGGCACAATCTAGTGTGCCTCCTAAGAAACTGCTATCTTCCAGAAACTACCCTCTGACACATCAGTATGTCAAGAGAGGTTGGGTGATGTTCATTACATGGAGTAAAATCACAGATCCCTGAGTCAACACTTCAGTACCATAAGCACAGAAATATGCTGAAGCTACTAGAAATTTAATCATTGCTACATATCTAGAAGTATAGAAGTAGAAAATGACAGAAAAAAAGAGCAACTGAGGAGAAGGAAAACTCAATAGAAATGTTTTACTACTTATACATTATATTCAATGACTGTAATGCCAATGTATATTAAGAACTTGCTTGAAATAATTATGTCAAATCTCTCAGATGTGGTTCAGTGCAGCTGTTATTCAATGTTTCAGCAAAGATGACTAGTGAATTGCTAGTTTAAAACTCATTGCTGCATAGTAATTAATTACTTCAGTTTTCTCAGCTGAATTTGTATCAGTTTTGAGACCAAGGTTATTGACTTAAAACGATCTGAATTTCTTCATATGCTCACAATTGTTAACCCTGGCTGCAAGTTATGAAGGAATTTAAGAACTTGAGGTTGATAATTAAATTTTCTTTAAAGCAACTCTATACTATGTTTGTTATATAACCCATTGCTACCCCATAAGCACAGAACCTACCAGAGTCTGGACTATAGCATGGTTGGTGGCATTCATATGGGCATTAAGTGGAAAAGAACATTCTCCATCACAATAAAATGCGGCATATCCTTCCGGTGCTATGATCCAATCCTGAAATGTACAAAGTCAAAAAACTAATATCAGGTAAGTGACAGTAAAAAAAAAGATAATTCTTAAGGAGTGACTAAAGTTATTCCTCCTGAGTAAGTTTCCTTTCTTAGTCAAACAGTTATTCTAAAAGTACAGCTTTTCCTACATCCTTTAATTTTTAATTGAAATTTACAACAAAAGTATGGACATTTTCACAACAACTGATCATTTCTAATTTCTTCCAAGAGGTAACTATATAAAATGTAGTATACATTAATCGTTCTGTGTTTGAGAATAAAACTATCATCACAAAATAACGTTCTAAACTTTGTTTAAACTGGAAATGATTAACTTTAGGGCATTCAAGTGAACCAGAAAAGGTGGGGAGTGGCTGAAGTCCTCAGTGAGTCTGTGCTTTGACACGAGCATGGCCATATCAAGGACCCTAGTGGCTCAGACACATGGGAGTGGCAAGGCCTTCGCTGGGTCAGGCTCAGTGTCAAGGCCTTCCTTCAGTCAGAGCATAAATGTTGACAACAAGTGCATAATGAGACTCTTGACTCATGAGAAACAAGATAGCACTGCTTTCACCCATTCTTAAATGTTAACTTTAAGAATGCTATATTTCCTTAGATGGCTGTTAAACACAACTCATTGTGTTCCAATAAGGAAATAATAGTAAGGAAATGAAAATGATGTGCCTGAACCACATGCTGAACAGTTTTCAAAAATGATTCTTATACTGGAACAATTACTAACAAAGCCTATGACTCGCTAAGGATTTGAGATAAAAACAGAAAAGAAACACTTAAGTTCAACAATCTTACCTGCCACCCCAGATCGCGGAAACTCACATAGAGTTCGTGCTTCTTGCAGGCTTGTTTTTGTTCACTGGTATTATAATCTGCCAATTAAAGGAAAACAAAAATGTATGTTTTAAACAAATGACTGCCTGTTAGGTATAGAGGTATGCAATTTCTGTTATGAGATTATGGATAAAGTCTCTGGAGGAGATTATATATGTTAAGCAAGAGTTTGACTCTTAACTGAGAACTTTTGTAGAGTGTAGAGTTACTTTTGTAGAGTGTAGAATATCATTTGCTTTATAAGGTTCCAAAAAGAATTCTATTGCCACCATATGTCAGGCATAGGCTAGTGCTGTCATTCACTGAGTACTATTTACTGTGTGGTCATTCATTAATTCAGCCACATTAGTGGTACTTAGCATAAATATGTGGTGCATATTCATATACCATTTTCTGAAGAGGTGCTTTCAGAACAGATGCCAATGCCTATGGAGATTTTACTTAAATAAGTATCATCAGTATAAGATACTCTATTTTGACTTTCTGAGCATCACTTAAAAGCATGTGCACTGTGCACTTTTAGGCATCTTCATTCATGGCTAATGAAAATTTCCAGGAAAAAAAAATCAATCAAACAAAAATCTCAGGAAACCTATTCCTTTTTTCATTTCTTTCTCATGTCCAGTCTGTCAGGAAATCACCCACACAGCTTTCAAATAGATTTCAAACCCACTGGCTCATTCTCTCCATCATTGCTCCTGGACCAATGCACCATCACTAGCCAGGATTACTGCAGTATCCTGAGTAGTAGTTTCCCCTTCTCCGCTTACAATAAAGTGCTAAGGGAGCTTTTATCAAATTAAATATGCATTAGCCTGAAAGAACCCTGCTATGGTTCTAATACCACCAAAAGGAAAATATCCATCCACACAATGGTTAGGGGCTTTGTGTGAATGGGTCCCCTTACCTCTCTCACTCATTTCTAGAAATTCATCTCCTCTTTTACCTCATCCTAGCCATAAGAACTACTTCCTGCAAAACAGAGGGGTGAATTTAGACCTCATTTATGTCCCTCACACTTGTTTTATCCTTTTCCTGATATTTTCTTGCCAGGACATCAACATGGCTAACTGCTGTATCTTTCAGTATCTTTTAAGCTCCATCTCTGAAAGAGTCTTCACTAACTTGTATTTTTAAATATTGTATCACTGACCCCAATAGTCCTCATTTATCTTGGTTAGGTTGATTTAGTGTTTCACTTACACTTTGTGAAATTCTCTGTCATTACTTACTCGTTACATGCATTACTTCTTATCTATATTGCATCCCTTGAATAAATCCTCACCAAGGCAATATATTTAACTCTAGTTCATTGATGTATGCCAAGTATGAGAAATAGTAATTGATAAATAATATACATTTCATAAACATTTGAAGATTTAATGAATTTATTTCCCATTTTCCATGAGTAATTGAAGACAGATACATTGTTTAATTACATATTTTGAAATGCCTTAAAAACACTAAAATTTTATATTTTTTAAAAGTTAAATATACATATAAAACTCTAATCTTGCATCTGAAATAAATCAAAATATTTCAAAAACACAAAACTTCACCCAGAATTTTTTATGTTGTCACTGGAATTTGCACACAGCTTTTACAAATTACATTCTAAAAGATTTTAGTTATTGTGAAAGAGGGAAAATTAAGAGCAATGTAATTAACCCAAAGAAAGTTTGTGTTACTATTTCATCTTCTGACTTAATAATTTAACTACTAATGAAAGAGTCACACACCAGAAACCAAAGGGTTACCCAGTTGTCTTTATGATTATTTCAAATCAATATTTGTTTGATATCAATTTAGAAAACAGAATAGTAATTAAAATTTGAACAGAAGATTTTCCTCTTATGCAATAATTGAATAAGTATGTATGCTAATAGTGAAAATGACAACAATTTATTTTAAGATTATGTCCTCTTGCTTTCAGGGAAATTTCTACCTTAATCTGAATAATACTCCAAACAATTCTATTCAGGCAATAAACAAGTGTCTTTGTAACAATTAACAGTAAATGAATACATTATATACACAAGCACAGATTAGATAGATACATAGATATATAGATATATAGATAGATAGATAGATAGATGATAGAGATGATAGGCAGATAGATACCATTATTAGAATTTTATGTTTATTAAAAAAAGGAAGTGCATAAAATTAAAAGCCAAATATCTCATTTATCATTTAATTAATGTAGTTTCATAAATACTAGGGGAGATATATATCACATAATTATAATGAGGAATTAAGTTTATAATGGATTCTTGTTCCAAGAGTCTGACGTCATGGAGAGTTCTATCCATATGCTTATTCTGTCAGAAATAAAAATTAATGGGCACTGAGTGAAGTAAATATTTTAGTCAAATCAGCAAAGTCTGCAGTTAGGTTCATACTCAATGGTTGGCAAACTAAGCTGCAGGAAAAATGGGCAAGGAAATGATATTTATAGCTTTAAAAATATCAACTGGCAGTCCTTAGGAGATTAAATGAAATGGATATAATTCTACTGTTGATGACCAGGTCTACAAATGAAGTAATCCACCCAACTCCATTCTGCCCATTGCTTCTTGCCAGGAATCTTGACCTTCTCCTGGACTCTTTCCCTCCTCTTGTAACTCATCAGACTCCATACCCACTAGAACAGGCCACCTGGCATAAAGATACATGTAATCTATCTGTGTTCCCCTTCACAACTCCTCCAAACTCTGATCACCATGGAGCAATTTGTGCTATTTCCATCCTTAAGGCTCAGAGAGGCCCACACATCCTATACACTGGACAAGCTTGGCAAGTCTGCCTGATCCTAACTTGACTGTACATTGCCCAGGTAGCAGACCTACTACACCTGAACTCACAAACAGAAGTGAGATCAACAACTAACTTCTCCATGGAGTCCTCAACTAATGCCTATTGGAAACAGGATCAAACACCCATACATAAACACTGAGTCGAACTAGAACCCAGATGCTGATGGAGAGGACAAGACCATGCAGCAGAAACACATACAGACAGCTTACTTGAACAAGGAGGAGCTAACGGCCACTAGACTGATAGCTGGGAAGCCAGCATGGGACTGACTCAGGCCCCCCTGAATATGGGTCTCAGCCAGAAGGACTGAGCAGTCTAAGGGACCTCAGACAGTGGAGCCAGGATGTATCCCTGGTGCACAAAAGGACTTTGCGAACACATCCCCAAGGAGGGATAACTGCCTTAATCTAGAAACAGGAGAGAAGCCCTAGTCCCTACTTCACATGACCTGTCAGATCTACATGACCCCAACTGGATGGCATTCCCCTACATATGGAATTGGGGTAGGGGGATGGGAGGGAAGGGTGGTTAGAGTGCATGTGAGAGGGCAGAGAGGGTAAAAAGGAGGGAAGGAGGGGGGAGGGAAAGAGGGAGGGAAGGAGGGATGGAGGGAGGAAGGGAGGGGGAACTGGGATCGACATGTAAAATAATAAATTAAATTTAAAAAAATGCTTTGACTCCAAAATTTAAGTTCAAGGACAAGTTACTGGGGAAAAGGATTTCTATTTTTGTTTCCACAGAAAATGAAAAGATGTAGATTCCTTCCAGACTAATGTGGTTTGATCATGCCAGACCGCCTGAAACAGAGTAAGAGGTGGTCCTACATTCAAAACAGCTGGACAAAGCAGCCTTACAGACTACAGCCAGGATTTCTAAATCTTCTTCGAATCCCCCATGACAGCACCCCTTACCAGCAGGAAGTAGTTTGGAAAGAACAACGCCCAAATTCCCAAATATTGTGTATAAATGTTTGTTTTCATTTAATTGGACTTTGTTATATAAAATAAATTAAAAAAAAAATTAAAAAAAAAAAAAAAAGATCCTGACCTAGCCTGGTGAGTCGAATCTACATCTTTCCTAACCTCCAGTTCCAGGCCAGGTGGCACATCTTAAGCACCGGTCTAGGCTTCTCTGTCCACATCAGATACACAACCAACAATAGAAGATCACATGACCAGATCTCATATAAAAATAATACAAAGGATCAAGACATTGTGCACCCTTCCGTGAAATTCACCAGTCCTGCTAGAAATGCTCTCCAATGAGGATTACGTAGATGAAACTGAAGATACAGACCTTAAAAGAGAAATCACAAACTTTATCAAAGAATTCAAGGAATTTAAGGAAGACACAAACAGCACAATAAAATTAAAGAGGATGAAATTGAAGTGACCTGAGGGATATGAAAGAAAAAAAAACAAGCATAAGGCTAAATGAAATAACTGAATTCAATTAAGAGATATATAAACATCGATGAGAACTCAAGCTAAAATGAAGTTGTAATTGAAAAACTAAGTAACTCAACTAGAAAAATCGGGAGATTCTATAAATAGAATGGATCAAGTAGAAGGTAGAATATTAGGACTTGAAGATAAGTAGAGGAACCAGAACAACCAAGCAGATATTATTACTTTTTTAAAGCACAGGAAAGAAACATGCTGGAAATGTGGGATACCATCAGGAGACGAAATCTTCAAATTATAGGCATAGATGAGGGAGAAAAATGAAAGGTCAGTGGCAAAGACCAGATCTTCAACAACACCATAGAAGAAAGCTTCCATAAACTAAGAAAAAGCATATCAATAGGAATGCAAGAATCACACAGAACACCTAGATAAGACCCACACAGAGACCCCCAACTAAACAAGATCAGCAAACAGAACCCCAACAACTAGACAAGAACAGAAAAGACCCTAAGGCAAATCATAATTACATCATTTACATAAGAAAAGAGAAATATTCTTGAAAGTTGCTAAAGAAAAAGCCCAAGTGACACATAAAGAAAAAAACTAGAACTCCTAAATAAAAAACAGCTAACACCTCAATAGAAAAATTTGAAAGCCAGAAGAACTTAAAGCAGTGTGTTCCAAGTTCTAAAAACCATAACTGTCAACCAAGATTACTGTTCCCAGAAAAACTATGAACCAGAGTTGAAGGAAAATGAAAAGCTTTTCATGATCCAAATGGGCTAAGGCAATTCATTTCTACTATACCAACTCTAAATAAAACATAGGAAGAAATATTTTGGACTGAAAAAACGGAGGAAGCATAACCAAGAGACTGTAGAAACTCCTCTAATTACTGACTAAAAGCAAAAAACAAAAAACAAACAAAATTACTACAATTAACACAAATTTTTCAATAATAACTTCAAATATTAATGGCCCTAGTATTCTAATCAAAACACAATGGTGGTTTGAATAGATTAGGAGAAGAAAATCCATCCTTCTGTTGTCTCCAAGAAACTCAGTCCTAAAGATAGTTCTCACCTTAAAGTGAATGGATGGAGAAAAGGATTCCAATAACATGGGACCAGGAAACAAACAGGTGCTGCTCTCCTAATATCTGACAAAATAGACTTCAAAATAAAATTTATCAGAGCAGATAAACAAGGACATTTCATTCTCCTAAAGGAAACAATTAATCAAGAAACATGGGTGTCAGTTAAGAGACCCAGGCAGTCTATGGGACCATTGGTAGTGGAACAGTTTTTATCCCTAGTGTACAAAAGGACTTTGGGAGCCTAGATACATGGGGGAGAGTCTAGGCCCTGTCCAAAATGATGGGAGAGACTTTGATGATCCCCCATGGAAGGCCTCACCCTGGAGAGCAGAAGAGGAATAGGATGGGGGGGGGGGCAGTGGAGGGTATGGGAGGATGGGAAGGAGAGGGAACTGGGATTGATATGTAAAATAAGATTGTTTCTAATTTAAATTTAAAAAAAGAAAACACTGTAATCTTAAATATATATGCACCAAACTCTGGTAAACACATTAAAAAAGAAAAACTTACTACTGGAATTAAAGACACAAATTAACATCAAACCATTAACAGTAAGTGATTTTATTATCACACCTTCTCTGAACAAAAAAGTAAACAAAGAAACATTGGAATTAAATGATATACATCAAATGTACTAAACAGAATATTCCACCCAAACGCCAATGAATATATATTATGCTTAGCAGGCCATGGAAGTTTCTATACTAGAGACTACATTCTGGGACACACACACAAAAAAAAAAAATCCTTAAAAAAATACAGAAAATTTGAAATAACTCCCTCTATTCTGTATGACCACAATGCAATAAAACTTAAACAGCAAACAAACCTCTAGTAAGTTCACAAACTTGTACAGATTAAAATCTCATTTTTGGATGGTAAATGGGTTAAAAAAGAAATCAAGAAAAAGGTAAAAAAAAAAATCCTGTCTCTAAATGAAATAAAAACACAACACAATAAAACCTCTGGGGCACATTAAAAGGAACCCTAGGATGAAAATTTATAGCTCCAAGAGCCAACATTAAAAAAATAAGAAGAAAGATCAAAAAATAAATGACAATGCAACTCAAGAATGAGGAAAAACATCAAACCAAACCCAAATCCACATCAAGAAATAAAAATCAGAGCAGAAATTAAAGAAATAGAAACAAATAAAATAATTCAAAGATTCAATGGTTCTAAGAACAGGTTCTTTAAGAAAGTAAGCAAGATGCTTGGTCCAACTAACTACAAGAAAGAAAGACATAATCCAAATTAATACATCATAACTAAAAAGGGAAACATAGTTAGACAAAATAAACTTAAGATATTATACAGGAATATATTAAAAGCCAGTGTACCACCCAGGCATTGGTGGCACACACCTTTAATCCCAGCACTTGAGAGGCAGAAGAAGGAAGACAAAAAGCACAGTGAAGATGTTTAGAAAAGCCATAAAGAATCTTACTACTTTTTGTTTATCCCAAATTACATATAGATGTACAGTTTAAATGGAATTAAGCAATTTAGATTGAAAATGTTCTTCAATAGCCTAGTCTGTCTAATAAAAACCCAATACCACTCATAAGAAATCTTCTTGAACTGTTGGTCAGCCCAATTTTGCCCTTGGTTATCTCCCAGAGATTAAGGTAAGTTCTTGATGCTGATGATACTACACACATAGGATACAGAACTTTGAGGATCCAAGTTGGATCTGACCAGAAAGCCACCTCCCTGGAGACTACCTTTCATGATTCAGGATAGTGCTAAGAAAGCTGCCAATGACATAAAGCATCAATATTCCTATCCAGTTGTGAAGTCCATGAACCACAACAATCTTTAGGACAAGTTATTCTCAAAGGTGCAATAATGGCACTTATACATTAGGAGTAACCAATAGCTAGCTACCTAATGGGAGTTAAGACTAATCCAACAAAAGGGTGGCCATGCTGGTACTGAAACCCTAGTCAACTACCCAGGATTAGTGAGGTCATGAAAATTAACAGGAGTACCACCAGTTTACTAAATTAGCATACTTCCTAACTACATTCTAAACACTTCTACATGCAGAACTCTGAAGCCTCACCAAAGAAGCTTCTCTTTGCAAAAGGCAAAGACCATTACAGAAAACTACAACTTGTCACAATGCAGAGAATGGCTGATCCTGGAAGCCCAGCCCTGTTGGATGTATCTCTAAACAACTCCTACATGTAAGACTTAAGAAACACAGAATAAGAGGAGGCAGAAAGACTGCAATAGCCAGAGGACCAGGATATATACTGTGAGATTCTAGAATGACAGGGAAGCTTCACCTAGCTCCCACACTCAGACTTGAACAAGGACAACAATAGACACACTAACATGGAACATGAATTCTCTCACAATCCTTCCACCCCTAAACAAAGCACTTCAGATAACTAAGGAATATTCCCCTAGGGATGAGACCCCTAATTGCTTATCCAATACCAAGTGATGATCCCAAAAATCATGTACATACCAACTAAACTGAATGGACTCAGAATATTGTATTTATATATTCATGGGTGTGTGTGTAAAAGTGTAATAATAACAAAGAAGAGGAGGCCAGAAACTAAGGGAAATTATATACTTATATTTTAATATTAAAAATGTTAAAAATTAAAAATGGAGTCATGATAGAAATTAAAATTATTTCTGGTACCAGCCAATATTTTAAAAAGAAAGCTACCTTACTTAAAACATATGTATTGTTATAATATTTCTCTGGTTTTTCTTTTAATGGAGGTAGCAATAATATCTAACATTGAAGATATTAAGTATTTGTGCAAATTTTCATGACCAGTTTCTAGAAAAAAAATGTGAAATTAATTTATTTTGTTTAAAATAATTCTATTTTATCTTTGACTTAAAATAATGAAAATGCAATAAAATAGGTGGTAAAAACATGAGATAATAAAATCCTAAGATTACATAAGTTTCAATGTTATGAAACTAACTATTGAAAAGGCAAGTGAAGATAGGCTGGCCTGAATGTAAAAGGAATTACAATCTACTGAGGAAAGTCAAAACTCCATATGTGTATTAACAATGTTTTCATCTAAGAGGTATCATGATATTACAGAAGGTAAATGCCAGACCTAGATGATAGATAAATGGTAAAATGGTAGACAGAAGTGAATACATACATACATGCATACATACATACACATACATGCATACATACATAGAGAGATCCAAAATAAAATTTAACATTAAAGTGTAACAACAGCTTGAATGAATTATATGATGGAAATTCTGTTTCTAAGCAAAAGAGACTTCCAGCTTTCTTTTTCTTAGCTTTCAAAAAGAAAAGGAGTCTCGGATAATACTAGATCCTTCTGGGGTCTTTGATGGAGTTGGTGAGTGTATAGTTATAGTTTTCCATAATTATGATGAAAGATAAATTAGATATAAAACTTTAGACTCACAAAGATAGGATAGATGATAGAGTATTTTCTTTTTTGTCAAATATAAATAGATTAAATATTATAAGTATAAAACAAGAAAAGGGGAAGTGAACAACTAGATAATTAGGACAAAAAATTTAATTTATTCACAGAAAATGATTAATGTGTCCTAAGGAAGCTCAAGATAGACTATTCAATAAAGTGAATTTGATATGTTCTTAAGGGTAATTTTTGATAAAACTGAAAAGGGAAACAGGCTACACTTAGTGAATTACCCAATTTGAATAAATGCAACCCAACTCAAATGAGTTGCTGCTATTTGTTTGCATAGAGACTTCTGTGCTTTTTCTGGGTATAAATTTATGGCACAAAACATTAGTCAATAAGTTAATAGCTACCCTGGAATGTTCCTTTAGTTCTATTTAGCCATGCATCCCTGTAACCATACAAATGTCATCTATACCTTAGAGGCCACTGACATAAAATTTTATCTACAAACTTTAGGCTCTAACTATCTGCTAGATGTCTCTAAACAAAAGCTTCCCAAATGTCTCCCGCTCGCTGTTTCTACCTCTAGCCCCTGTTTTCAAACTCTCAAACTGAGGAAATAGGATCAACAGTCACCTGGTGGTCATATCCAAAACCATATAACTCGTAAGTGATGTAGTCAGTTTTAAATGAGAATCAATAGAAAACAAAACGTATCAATAAAGAAACAGGGCTAGCTCATGTATATTAGATGTTACAGAGTAATTGTTTGAGAAAGGTCTCTAAAACATTCACAATCTACATAATAATCAGTTTTTAATGTTGAATTTCTAAATTATTCCTAAATTATTGAGATTAGAAATACCTTTCTGTATACAGAAATGCAGGATTTTCAGTAAAGTATTTATTTTAGAGACCTCAATTGCAAACAAGCAAAATGTTCACTAAAAATGATGTGATTAACGACACTAATTCTGGTATTATTGAAATACTGCAACATTTTAAAAATAATCAGGTCATTTTGCTAGGAAGATGACTAAATCACGTCTAAAATACACAAAACATACCAATTTATTGTGTAGTTTTACTGATAATACATTATAAAGCACTCTGGGTAATTTAATTGATTCTATTTGCTTTTGGGGATTGATATGTTTCAAAAGGCATAGATTTCCATTGTATATGTTTATTTGATTTGAGGATAAGTGTAGAATGTTTGTGTTAGGATTAACTACATGAGATAACTACCCTGAGAAGCTAGCAAGACTCTAGGCAAAACCACCACATGATCAGACCCACTTCTAAGGATCCTTAGAACTAAGCATGTGATAAAATGTCTTCCAGCAGTTCTGGCTTGAGCTGAGACCTGGCATTTTTCCTATTAGCTGTCACGGACTCTTAATACTCTGCTGTTTTGAGCATGTTATGTAACTCTTGAAGCAACATCATGGTCCATGGATTCTTTGAAAACCTTATTAACCTAAAGCCATTGTAGCTTTAGGAATGGCTAGTTTAAAACTTTGCTAATGCATTTTCTTCCTTCATCTACCACCAAATTTTAAAAAAAAAAAGTCATTGTGCATGGGCAATAGGACACTTACAATATCTTCTAGAGGGTTGCTGCTCAACGTTCTTGCTAAGGAACTGAGACAGGGTCAAACTCCACAAATAGTCTGGAAGCAATGGTTCTGCAAATGTTCACTTAAATGTGGAAGTTGGTTTCCCAGAAGCAAACAACATGTTAATTTATTTAGTAATTGGTGGGCTCCTATTTTGCGGTAGACACTCGTCTAGGCTCTCCCATAGGCTTGTTTAAAGGACAGAGAGCATTGAAAAGTCATAAGGGAGGAATCTTATTTTTCTTCTTCCCCCTCCTTTCCCTTTCTCCCTCCCTCCCTTCACGCCTTCCTTTTGTCCTCCCTCTTTCTATCACTCCTCCCCTCCTTTTTCATGTTTCTGCAGGGTCTCTAGATAGCTCAGGTTGGCTTGGAATTCTGGATTTCCTAGACTCAGCCTCCTAAGTAATGGGATTAAGTGAGTGTGCCACCATGTCCATTATAGATGTCCTTGAAACAGGAAAAAAAAAGTTGAGTAAAATAGTCAAAATGACCTGACCTGGATTCTAATTCTCCTATGCCTTATGCTTTTTCAGACTTCCAATATTTTATGACATGCATTAAAAACTGCAAATTGACAAACCTTTGTCTATCATTGTTCTTTCTTTAACCTTCCTCCACCATGAATTAGTCAGGGAGCCCTTGTTCCATTGTTTCTTATGAAAGCCTGGTACTATTATCGCATCTATTATTTTTATTTGGATAATTTTACATTTTACCTGGCATTTCAAGCACTCCAGATATAAATTGTTCTGTTTATATTACCATTCCCTTTCCTTCAGTCCCAGCTTTTAGTCCAAATCCGATGACGCTTTTCCAGTCTGCTTATTACCTATTGAAAGGTTAAGTCTCACAGAAAACCATCTACTTTCTTATTATCAAAATATGAACTAACTTCAAAACCATCTACCACATATTTCACAGAGATGCTTGCCAAGGACCAACTCTGCAAAGGGAAATATCAGTCTATATTATAATAAGCATATACACCAAATGTGTTGGGAAACTGCTGAAAAGGTTCCTGGTTTTTGCTCCATGTGTTTTATTCATCTATGGTTATAGAAGTACATTTGTCACTTTGTGGTCAAGAAGAGAAGATAAATAGAGTGGGCCCATAGGGAAAAGGACTTTGATGATTCCGGTTGCTGGAACCTTCTGCCAGAGTAATTACAAGCTCGAATAATAAAGGCATGGCTGTGTGTTCTGCTTTCCAGTTTCCTCAAAAAAATGTTTACTATTCTATTCAAGGTTTAGAAAACCCCTCTCTTGATGTGAAGTGCTATATTAAATTAAAAACATTTCAGTCAAATCAGAAACCACCCAGCATATATGTATATGTACACACACACACACACACACACACACACACACACACACACACGCATGTGCGCATGCGCGTATATCTTTGACAAGCTAGTATTTGCAAGGAAAAGGGGGCCTTAGAAGGTTATTTTAATCAATTTTCTATAGCTTCTTGCCAAACTAAATATTTTGTGAATATCTTTAACAAAGTAGCATAAAACTACCATTATACTCCAGCGAAATTTTATTTGAAAGTTTCAATTTATATGTAGCATTTAATTCAGTATAATGTAGTACCAAATATAATTCTCTCCTATTGCTTCCGTTTCTTCACATATGAATTGATGTAGCAACTACATTTCAGGAAGTCGAATGAATTCCACCTTTTGAGAATCTCAGGTTCTAGTAGTTTTTTTTTTTTTTTTTTCCTTACTTTGAAGTAACCTCGAAAAATGAAGATTTAAAAAAAAAACTAATATCAAATATTATTTTAAATTATATTTCTAATTTACCAAAATACTGCTAGTGAGATTCATGGCTGCACTCTGCTCATCCTTTGTGCCTAGCAAAGTACTATATATATGGTGCCTGTTAAGACACCTATGTACATCATTATCAGTAAACAAATATTTTTTTACTAAATTGAGAAGTGCTATGATTAGTAAAGGCCCAAAGTTATTTTTCATAGATGGAAATAGATTCTTGTAATAATGTAGAGATCAATTACAGCCAATTTTGCCTTATACAAAGCATGCTTGCCTCCTAAACTAACCAAGGTCCTTCTCAGCATGATGCACAGAGTTAAATCACTGGCCATTACATACTTTCTAATTAGTGACACTTTTAGCTCCTTTTCCAACCAAAAGGAGAATAGATTAAAATCAAATTAGACTGATGTCAGATGTACATCTGTAATATTTTGCTGAAAAGTTTTACGTGTATATGTGATTGGATAGTTCCAGTATCAGCCCCCCAGGTAATTAAGGGAAATACAAACACACCTTGATCCTCTGATAGTCTGCCCTGTTCCTGTTTTCTAAAAGAATCTAAGCTGCATGATTCACAAGTAAATAGTAAAGGAACTATTTGCTGAATTCACCTGGTTGACCATTCCTTGGGGAAGTTAGCCTGCAAGTTGTGTCATTTTGTTATGGCTACACTTAGTTGACTTAGCCGTTTCATAACTTTATTACTGCCAGCTTGATTTTAATTTGAATGGAATCTTTCAACACATGAAGGCACATCACAGTTATTTTTAAATGAATTACTAAGTGATTCACTGGTGAAACATGCTGGGGATACTAGAAACATCACCAGATGATTTAATATACCAAACGAAGGTATACACAGCTGGCAAATTTATAGTGGCAACTTGACTTGCAACATATGACCCAATAATTCTCTGGGTACAACTGTCACTCTCATTTTATCTTACCTCCAGCACTGGACATCCTGGAGGAGTCCTGATGAGAGCTGGATTTATTGCGGTTTTGATTTTTCCGTTTGCTGGCTGCTCTCACAGATCGAAGAAGTACCTCACTTGCCTTGAAGAAGGCCACCATGAACGGCTGTTTTGACTGAGGTCCATGTCTTCCCACGAGACCAGCAGATTTTACGTTAATACTGCGTCCTAGGACATAACATATAAACATTTGGTTTGTGAGAAAGATAAAGTTGTGTGAGTGAGTTCTGCAATACTTTGAAAAGGAGAAAAATATTTAAGCATTATTAGAATTTTTTTAAGACCAAGAGTCTTATAAACCTTGATATTTATAATTAAAGACAAATACCCAGGCATGTTTGTTTACTTGTCTTATTATTCAACCACAGAAAAGAACACATAGAAGTACGCCAGGTAACATCCCATGGCTGCTCTTGTTCACTGATCCTTTCTCAGACAGGAAGAGAGGTTAAGAGTAATAGATTTGCTTAACCATCAAGCTTGAAATATCCACATCCAACATAGATTCCAAAGTCAACTCTGAGCTTTTCTGCACTAAAAACCCAGTAGTTTTTCTCTAAATGATAAGAAATGAATGGCTGCAGGGTGTATCTACTTTTTTCCAGCTTGCTTTAGCCTTTCTCATATTAAGTCAATATCGATAGCCTTTCCCCCATGCTCACTTCTGGCTATGTCAGTAAACTTTACAAAGTTGTTTGCTCTATTTAACATTCTTCATGCCATTCTGGGAGACTTTTCCTGGGAATGCAGGTCTGTTGTGAGTCCCATGCTCATTGTAAAACATTGTGAAACAAACACGAAATTTTCTAAATTCCTCTCCCAGTGAGTTTCCACAAACTGAAAGTTGACTGGGAAGATTTGAGAAGATGCAAATGAAATCTCCAAAAAGGGAAAAGCCCTAAGTGTGCTCATGAACTCACCTTTGATGTGTACTGAGTTTACATCTAGAACCCTTGTTAATCTGCATATGTGGCTGTATGTCAAAAGAAGAGGGAGAAACCAGAGTGTGTTACAAGTCAGAGCATCCTAGACTCTAGAAACTGAGGTGTCTTGTAATGCCTTTTCCATGGAGTAGCAATATTTATAACCATATCAATATGTTTGGAGTGCTTCCTGTGAATATACTATATGATTTTCTGGGTACTTCCTCTGCATTATTTAATATGATTCCACAAACACTACATAGGTACTACTATGCTCCCAATTTAAAGCAATTGTCACTCTAAGTTATATGTTTTATATACATATATGTGTGTGTGTCTATAACTAAATATATATAATATACAAGGACCTATTATATATTCTGTACCTATATACACAAAGAAAACCATTGTTGCTTTCTAGTTCCATGGAAATCACCCAAAGGAGAACTATTTAGTCTTGTGCTGTAACTTTACTTGGAAATTACTCTGGCTTACTGAAGTTACTATATTAGATATGAAGTTACTGATCCTTTAAGAGTAATATATAACATGACTTGAAATATGTGCATGATTGACTCTGGCTTGCCCCTTGAGAAATGTGCATGTGTTCTTAAAATATTTATTCAGCAAAAATTATGAAGCAACCACAGTCCACTACAAGACATAACCAACCGTAGAAGAAAGAAAAGAGAAACAAGTCCCTAAAATGGCATCAATGGCATTTAACCAAATAAGCCCTTGTTCTTAACAAAGTATATTTTGGCAGCAAAAACAGTTTTGTGTGCACATGAATTGTGCAGAGAGACTCTACCATCCGAAAACGAGAGTGTGTTGTAAGAGTTCATGCAGCTGTTGTGAGAGAAAAAGAGGTTCTTCACATGCCCCAATGCTACTTTTTAAAAGAAAGTTCTCTCCAATCCAAGCTACACGGATATCTTCAACAATCATCCTATTACCGAGAAAAGTTGTCTACAAGAATGAAAATGGGCATCTGCCTCACAAGCCTCTCTGCACTCACTCAGTCCTAACAGGAAAAGGACTTACAAATAACCCAAGCAGTAAACCTTAAACAAATAAGCATACACATTTTTCTTTCAAATGCAAACTTATGGTGGCTCTGTGCCAGAGTGTATATACTTCTTAGGAAAACTTTATCATTGGCATAAATGAAAGAGGCAGTTTGATTTGTGGTTAGAGTAGTTTCCATTTTGCTTCCACTGTAACAAATGTATTAATTCAGCTCAGACTTCCTCCTTCTGGCAGCTCTTGTGCTGTAAAAAGAGAAATTAGGAGTTCCAGCCAAATACCATACCTTGAACTGACCCACTTCAATACATAAACACTTTTACAACGTGTTTATTCAGGTGTAGCCCTTGAAATCGGTTTAAGAGTTTCCAGCGACAGAGAGCTCAGCAAAAGAAAAGAAAATGCGAACTGAGAAACTTAACTGCTGTGGAATAGAAGACCTGGCAATCTGTTCTTCATTTTTTTTTTTTTTTTGTCCTGTTTTGAAATATAACATTAAAAAGTATTTGTTGAAACTTTTACTTTGATATTTTAACGAAGTGTTAATTTAACAGTAGCTGGACTTTACTTGTATACATAGATGACTGCAGAGACCGTTTTTTAATATATGATCTTTCTGATTCTGAAATAGGTTACTTCACAGTGGTAAAAACTGGTTCTCTATTCATTACAATACACGTGGGTTTTTATAGTTAAATAAGCACTTAACTCAAAGCTCCAAGTTTCCCTCAGTTTGAAAAGTTTCTTTTTTCCAAAAATTCTCAATACTTTTATTTTTAGCAACAGAGAAATAATGCTGCTCTGAAAATTTGTATTCTGAAATTTGTAAAGGTGTGTGCTACAAATGAGTTTTCTTGAGATTTTTCAAAGGAAGATATTGTATATGAAACAAAGTGTCCCTTCAAATCAATGTGAATTCTTTTTCAAAATGAAGTAACAATTAAGATTTTCTAAATGCATGCTTTCTCAGTTACCCTTAGTCTTAAGCAATGTTATTAAAGCATTAACTGTTTTATCTACTCTCTAGATGAATATACCTATATTGATTATGCTGGTTAAACCTTTTGGATGATTAATCAGCTGTTTCCATTCCAAGTGCTCACAGAATCTTAGAATATATTGCATGTAATAAAGATAGTGAAGCTTTTAAAAATATATGGAATCATTTTTCATTTTATAACTAAATATATAATATGTGTTATGTATTGGAAAAATGAAATAGATAGGGCCTAGACCATCCATTTTGACTTAAGAAAACTGTTTGTATATTACCAGTGCTATTCAATGCTGACCTTGTTTTTTAGTTATTTCCAAGTTAGAAAAATATACACAATGACAGAAAAACAGATTGAACATGTAATGGAAATTAAAATGGGATGTGATATTTAAAAAGCATTAATATAGCAGTGGTAAAGATTTTAGTCTGAATCTACAGTTAAACACTTTACGACCCAGCCATAACTTGGCATAGCTATAACTTAATAGTTCAGTCCAACAGGGATACATTTGAAAAAAAATGTAGTGAACTACAATATGGAGAAATATTTTACCAACTACACATACAATAGAGGAATAACATTAAAAATATAAAGAATTCAGAAAACTAGATATCAAGACAACAAATAATCCAATTAAAAATGGGACAAAGATCTAAATAGAATTCTCAAAAGAAGAAACTCAAATCACTGAGAAACACTTAAAGAAATGTTCAACATCCTTAGCCATCAGGGATCATAACTATTTGAGATTCCATCTTACACCTGACAGAATGACTAAGATCAATGAACAGGTGACAACACCTACTGGCAAGGATATGAAGTAAGGGGAGAACCCATCCATTGCTGGTGGGAGTGCAAATATATACAGCCACTACAGAAATCAGTGTGATGATTTCTCATCTTCTAGGGAGTAAGATGAGAATTGATCTACCTCAAGATCCAGCTGTACCACTCTTGGGCATATACACAAAAGATACTTCATCCTACCACAGAGACACTTCTCAGCCACATTCATTGCTGCTCTATTCATAATAATCATAAATTGGAAACAAACTATTAGTCCCTCACAGATGACTGAATAAAGAAAATGGGGTACATTTACAAAATGGAGTATTATTTAGACATTTTTTTAATGAAGTCATGAAATTTTCAGGGAAATGGATGGAACTAAAAAAAAAAAAACATCTTAAGTGAGATAATCTAGAACCATAAAGGCAATTCTGATATGAATTTACTTTTATCTGTTAAATTGATGATAACCAAGCTACATTACATAGAACTAAAGAGGTTCAAGATAGAGTAAGGGACTAGGGAAGACAGAAAGCTGTCCCTGGGATGGGGGCACCCACAGCCATACAGCAGAGAGAGACCTTGAAATACTCATCCCTAAACAGGATGTCTCCATCATATCCCTCCCTTCGGAGCTCAGAGGAGCCAAAAACAGTGTAAGAGTCAGAGGGATGGAGAACACCAAGAAAACAAGGCCCTGTAAATCAACATGATCCATGCACATAGTAACTCACAGAGACTGAAGCAGCACCCACAGGGCCTGCATGATCTGCAGCAGATAGGGTCCTATTACTGAAAGAAGTGGACACAGCCCTCATCCCTAACCCAGAAGTCATCTCTAATTGATAACCATTTGCAAACAAATTTCCTCCAAAGAGACTCACTGGGAAAACAAACTCCTCTTAAGTGTGGGATGCATGCCCACAGGTAATAGCCAACAGAAAAGTAATTCACCGGTGTCTTTGGAGGCTCTTTGTCTCATAACATCATGTCAGTACTTTTCCTTGTTGTTGTTTACTTACTTCTATTTTTCTTAATTTTATTTATATATTTTTCTTCTTTCTTTTTACCCTACAGTATATATTTATATATATGTTATGGCTTCCAGTTTTTATGGAATTCCTGAGGGTGCAAATAAATGGGTCTTGTGCCTTCTCTTGGGCTCTCTTTTACTTCTGTTTGTTTTGTTCCAATCTAGTGTGTTAGTTTTTGCTTTATCATATGTTGTGTCTTTCTTTATTTTATGTTATTGTTATCCCTTAGAAGTGTGTTTTCTAATGATAGACAGAAAGAGGGTGGATCTGGATAGGAGGGGAGGTAGGGAAGAACTAGGAGGAGTAGAGGGAGAAGAAAAGATATTTCATATATATTATGTGAGGGAAAACTCTATTTCCAATAAAGGAGGGATGAGCTACTTAGAGCAAGGTACCAAAGACTCTAAAGAAGTAGTGACTTTAAATCTATAAGTAGAGTTGTTTCTAGCTCTAATACAGTCATTTCATCTCTAATTCTAGAAACAAAAAAAATATACAGAACCTTTTAAACCCAAGTTTCTGTAAAACATTGAGGACTGGGGTTACTATGGAACTTGGTTAGCAGAATGACACAGTAGTGAAAATGTATTCTCCCTACATGAATGCTTCTATAATAGGTCAGGATGGCAACAACAGAACAAGCTCTAAAACAGTCATCTGTATCAGAATCAGCTCAGCAGAGACTTCTGAGAATGGGAGAAATTCTCTGGAAGGTTAATAGACCAGCAACCAGAAGATGTTAGAGGTTCTGTACTAATGCAAGAGATAATGCAACCAAGAAAAAACAGCTCCCTTGAAAAATACCCATGCCTTAATGCCATGTACTGTGAGGGGGGCAGGGATGCACGCAGTGGGAGGATAACAGGAGGCAAAGAACTTGCTTTCCAGGAGTTGCTCAAGTTTAGATATGCATGTGCTCTCCCACACGAATAAGGAGGACGGATAGAGAGGTGAAGAGGGCTAAAGGCTCTTTGAAGGATGTGGCAGCATTCCAGTGACCTCACTAGAAACAAAGGAATGCCGTTTATGGAGAGTATGTTGAGTTAATGTTTAATAGAATACTTGAGTTCTGAAGTATAATAATTAATAAAAAGAAGTACAGGACCCAAGAATTTGATATTGACTTGTCTTTTTCCTGTAGAATTAAGAATGTCCAGTCAATATTTGCATGTAAGAAATTAGTCATCCTTTTTTTACCTTGAAATTTTTGTGTGGGTCCCAGGTAATAAAAAGAAAAAGATTGCTTAGTGGATACATGGACAATTTTTTACAGCTTTATTAATTACAGTAAAATTGGGTAAAAACAGGATTAAGATGTCTTCTAAAGAAAGGATTGTTACCTTCAAATAAAATTCATTAGGAAAATAAATTAGACAGAACTCCACTCTACTAAATCTTGTTATAATTGAGAATGGATATGTAAGATTTCAGTTTCTACCACTCTGACCTCATTGATTTGAGCAAGTACTGGGAACAGCATTAAGGCAAATTCAGCAAAAATACAACTGAAGCTATTTCAAACTTACAGTAGCAGAGGAGGTAGAATACTGTAGCAAAGACATATCATAAACTTGCTGGCTTATATTTCTAGATGATGCCATTTGGAAAATCATTAATTCCTTAAAATCAGGATTATTGAAGACACCCTGACAGAAAGCCACTCTTCAGTGGCTGGAGAGATGCCTCAGTGGTTAAGAGCACTGACTGCTCTTCAGAAGTCCTGAGTTCAATTCCCAGCAACTCACAACCATCCATAATGAGATCTGGTGCCCTCTTCTGGTCTTCAGGCATACATGCAGGCAGAAAAAGGAAGGAAGGAAGGAAGGAAGGAAGGAAGAAAGGAAGGAAGGAAGGAAGGAAGGAACCAAGGGAAGAATGAAGGAACCAAGGAAGGAAGAAAGGAAGGAAGGAAGGAAGGAAGGAAGGAAGGAAGGAAGGAAGGAAGAGAGGAAGGAAGAGAGGGAGAAAGGAAGAAAATCCAGAGTCATGCTGATGCACTGCTAAATGCTTCCACATCAGCAGGTTCCGTGTCCCTGTAGGATACATGATCTGAAAGGCATTCACTTGAGAAGTTATCAGAGGTTAAGTGCTGATATCACTCTAAGACATCTGCATAAATTCCAAAGCACCTTCTTCCTATAAACTTATTGCTGCTGACTGTTTAACCCAGAACACCTGTGGTAGAATATGTACAAATTAACATCCCTTCCTTTAAGGGAAGACACAGCACCCTTCACAGAGAACAAATAAACCCCCTGGTTTTCATTGGCATGTCTACTTGATCTCACTCACATTGAGCTTGTGGTTAAGATTGATCCTAGCATACATAAATCATGAATTCAGTAACTCTAAAATACACTGGAATTTTTGCCCTTTTTGGAAGCAAAAGGTTTTAAAGGCACAGAATTTTCTGCCTACCATATATACTAAATCATACTTATATTACACTTTTAAGGAATGTAGTTGAGATATAATTTTATCTACTTGAATTCCAAACATACTTCAAGTCAGTGTAGCCTTAAATTATGAATCTTCTAATCTAGGTACAGATTTTAGCTTAGATGAAAATATGCATAGTTTTAGTTGTGTAACAGAAATGCAGACCCATTCCAGATACAAACATACAAACTTCAAGTGCTCCAAGTATAGTTTAACATGGCTGCTCGAATTTTAAGATGATTTACACTGACTCATGAATTCAAACACAAACAAAGAAGACTTAGATTTTAATTTTAATGACACTGAAACCTGAAAGGTAAGTGATACTTTGAAATTTATTATGAACTTTAGAACACAAGGTAAATTTTTTAACAACAATTCTTCATAGTAATTCTCAAATCATACTTGATAAATAAAGCTTAAGAATCAGTGTTATTTCCTGGAGCTTTGGGAAAATTTTTAAGCTAACCATTTCTTTTATAAGTTATATATTTAGGATTATATGAAAACTTTTAAATGTGTCAAAAAAAACCAAAAGATGGAATTAATGGATCAATATGCCCAAATAAGTGTAGAACTCTGTGGCTGATAAATTTAGGGGAGATGGAGAATGACTTAGTAGTTTTTGTGTTACCATGAGGACCAGAGTTAGAACCTTCTCAGCACCTATTTAACAAGCAGGACAACTGACAAATGTCTGGACCTCTACTTAGGGGGTATCTGGTTCCCTCTTTTGTCCCCTTTGCAAAATCTATGTGTGCAGGAATTCACACACATACACACGTATATATGCACACTCACATAGACACAGAAGCACACACACATTTTCAAAAAATTCAAAATAGAAAAGTCTCAAAAATATGCACAAGAATATCCTGACACACTGAAATGTCCTAACTGGGCATTGTCTGTGATGAAGAAATAGATAGATGCTGAGCATGGTGGTGCACACTTTTAATCCCAGCCATCCAGGGAGATAGAGCCAGGCAGACTTCTGTGAGTCCAAGGCTAGCATCATCTACATAGTGAGTTCCAGGACAACCCAGAGCTACAGTGAGAACTTATGTCAAAAAGGAAAGAAAAAAAAAGGAAAGAAGGAAGAAATGAATGAAGAAAGATATGGCAGGATAGAAGAATGAGTATGGAAATGAATATCTAACACTAAAGAACTTTTGAAAATGCTATATGGAAAGCTATTACTATAGAAACTTCCTAGAATCTACACACACACACAAATGTGCACACTTAAATGGTGTATAAATGAAGTGATTTGGACAATGCCTCCCCAAGACAAAGCAGATAATCAAATAAATATCCTTATGCCAAATATGCACCAAATTGCTTCTTCTGAGTTGTTGGTCAGTGAAGACTGGCCTACCCAAAATCACTCCCCATAGATCAATCCTCCCCAAAATTACCAAGTATTGCTATTTCTATTGATTACTCTCTAGAACTTGATGGGAAGACCCCATTAGCAAGAAACCAAACATTTGAGTCATGGGCTATGAAGCCATCAAGCTGATACTGACCTGGAAAATCTCTCCACTCCTACTGGCTTTTTGATGTGCTTGAAGGTACTATGTAGGCTACCAGCAGAGTCAGGTAATCAACAGGCTACCAGCTTCTAACCTAGGGATCTACAATAATAAATGGACTGATGAAATATGCTCACTGATGCAACAGTGGCATAAGATCTATGCAATACCAAATATGCCAAACTCCCAGTATGGTTGGGCAGGGGCTCAGAAAATTCCTCCTATGGCTGAGGATCTATTGGTAATTGATGACCACCGGGGTTAGTGGGAGTCAGTTTCCTTCAAGGATGCAGCTTTTGACAATCCACCTAGGCTTCAGTGGATGATCTTACACACATACAGACAGTACTAAATGGACTAAGTAGGTTTATAAAAAAAATAGAGTACATAAAATTGGGGATGAAAGGGTGAGAACTTGGCAGGAGAGAAAGGGGTATGGGCCAATGGATTTTACACAATCATGAAAACTTAAACCAATAAAAGAAAAAACAAAAATGTATCTCTCATGCAATACCTAGAGAACAACAAGAACAAAAATAAATGAATAAAAGAAATGTCACAGCCCACTGTAGTGGTATAATCTCAGCGTTCAGAAGGCTGAGGCAGAAGACTTGCTATGAGTTGCAGCCAATTAACTACATAGAAGGCCAACAAATACTACATAGAAAGCCCTTGTCTCAGACACAGGGGTGGGAGTATATAGGTAAGTAC
Organism: Phodopus roborovskii; assembly: GCF_943737965.1. NCBI lineage: Eukaryota > Metazoa > Chordata > Mammalia > Rodentia > Cricetidae > Phodopus > Phodopus roborovskii. The sequence goes on along the minus strand of NW_026126517.1, from coordinate 51,373,397 downwards.
AAAGAACACAGGAGGAAGCAAAACAGCAACGAGATTGATAGGAATACACAATGATGCAGCCACTCTGGACATCTGTACAGAGAATCCTCAAAACTCCAAAAAGTGCATCTACTATATGAGCTAGCTGTGCCATCCTTTTGTATCCATCAGAGGACTAAACATCCTGCTACACCGATGCATTTAGTAATGAAAACTTACTACATGTACACTGTGGAATACTATTCGGCAATGAAGAAAAATGAAATCATGACATTTGCAGGTCATGAATACAAGAAAAGAGTTTTTACTGAGGTAACCCAAGTCAATAAAGACAGATGCCATGTGTTCTCTCATCTGTGGTTCATGGCTCCAAATCTTCAGGTGTGGGTATATAACCTGAAGAACCAGAAAAGCCAGTAAAGTAGAAACAGAGACATGGGCAATAGATAATCCCACTTTACCACTAGCCAAAAGAAATAAAGGGGGGGGATCCACACACAGTATCACCACCACCACCAAATCCAAAACAAACAATAATTAACAATCAATAAATGGTCATTAATATCCCTCAATAGTAATGGTCTTAACTTGCCTATAAAAAGACACAGGCTAACAGAATGGATACAAAGAGATAATCCATCCTTCTGCTGCATACAAGAAACACACAACTTCAAAGATGGACATTACCTCAGAGTTAAGGGTTGGGAAAAGATTTTCCAATCAAATGGACCCAAGAAACAAGCAGATGTAGCAATCCTAATATCTAAAAAATTAGACTTTAAACTAAAACCAATCAAAAGAAATGAAGAAGGTTATTTCTTATTCATCACAGGAGAAAACCATCAAGATGAAATCTCAATTCTAGGCCTCAATTTGGGGCCTAGGCCCCAAACACAAAGGCACCCACATTCATTAAAAAAAAAAAAAAAAAAAAGGACCTTCTGGCTTTCAGTATTTCCATGAAGTCAGGTGTAATTCTGATAGGTTTGCCTTTATATGTTACTTGGCCTTTTTTTTTTTTTCTGCTGCTCTTAATATTCTTTCTTTATTCTGTATGTTTGGTCTGTATGTTTGGTGTTTTGATTATTATGTTGGGAGGGAACTGTTTTTGTGGTCCACTCCGGTGTTCTGTAAGCTTCTTGTACTGTCATTGGCATGTCTTTCTTTAGGTTGAGAAAGTTTTCTTCTACGATTTTGTTGAATATATTTTCTGCACCTTTGAGTTAGGTTTCTTCTTCTATACCTATTATTCTTAGGTTTGGCCTTTTCATGCTGCATATTTCCTGTTTATTTTGTGTTAGGGATTTCTTGGACTTAAGATTTTCTTTGGTCAATGAATCTATTTCTCCTAGTGTATCTTAAACACCTGATATTCTCTCTTCCATCCTTTGTATTCTATTCATTATGCTTGCATTTGAAGTTCCTGAGTGTTTACCCAGCTTTCTATTTCCAGCATTCCCTCAGACTGCGTGGGGTTTTTCTTGTTTGTTTTGTTTGTCTTGTTTTGTTTTTGTTTTTGTCTTTTTGGTGTTGTTTTGTTGTTGTTTGTTGGTGTTTTGGTATCTATTTCAGCTTTCAAACCTTGCACTGTTTGAATTGTTTCTTGCAAATTTTGGGTTGTCTTTTCTTCCATTTCTTTAAAGGGTCCTCTTTCAGGGTCTTTATCATCTTCATGAAGTTGTTTTTAGGGTCCTTCTCTTCTGCTTCATCTGTGTTGGGAAATGCCAGTCTTGCTGGAGTCCCTAGACTCTGGTAGTGTCATATTGTGCTATCTGTTGTTAACTGCAGTCATATACTGTCACCTACTCATCCTTTCTTTCAGTGCATTACAGGTGGGGTCTCTTTCTCTCCTGGTGGGTACAAAACAAAGTTTCTCTTCTAGTAGGTGCAAGCCAATCTGGCAGACTCTGGATGGGCTGGTACACACACACACACACACACACACACACACACACACACACACACAGCACCTAGTCCTCAGGGGGTTTCAAGCAGGGCACCAGAAGACAGGGTCCCCTCATGAGTGGGGGTCCCATGAGTGGAGGTAGGACCAGGATGCTGGCAGACTCTGGATAGGCCAGCCCACAGGGACTGGTTTCCCGTGTGTGTGCAGTCCCCAGGCTTCAGGAGGCTCCAAGCAGGGACCCAGAAGGTAGCCTGGAAAAACCTTGCTCTACTTTTGTAGTACCAGATGGTGCTCCTCAAGCTGTTATAGGAGGAAACATTCGAAAGTCTGCATGGAGGCAGGTTCACCATACACACCTTAAGAAAGGTGAGCTAGATAACTTTGGTAGGAAGTTTTTGTGGAGTAGTAGTCTAAGGGAGGCATGGCCCCACAGTTCCAAGGGACACAGAAGCTGCTATTGGCACTTTTTGTATGGGCAGTACTCTTTGCATGTACTATTTTTAGCAAAAAGTAACAGTTCATCAGCATCTGTACTTGGACTTGTGAAATATCTTGCCATTCTCTCCCCAACCTCCCACCCCAGCCTAACCTGGAGAAAGCCTTGCCAGTCCCAGAGTCTGAGGCAGTGGTGGGCTTAACAGGGCTTTCCTCATGTCATCAATATTCATTCATGCAGGGAAGGATATACTCTGTTCCCACAGGGCACTTGGTTGAAAGGGAGAAAGTAATTACATTTTAATAATGTTTAGTTAATAAACAGTTACAATTCCAGGTGACACAAAGTATTAGAAGAAGCTCCTTTTCCTCTCATTGCAGCAAAATAGAGAGGCATGGAGGGGAAAGAGGGTCTGCCAAGGTTTGCTACTATTTGCAAATGAGTGCCTGATGCATTCATTTTGAGATGTGATGGGGACTGGAAAAAGAAATGAGTGTATGGGGGCAGAAACATTGGCAAGTAACTGGGCCATGGCAGTAAACACAGTTCTTGAAAACCAATGCTCAGCAGACCCCAGGAAAGGAAGGTCTGGGGACAGAAAGGTGCACACAGGATCAAAGCCAGAGGTCTGTGTCTAGTGTGGAAGCTTTTCGGCAGATTCAAAGATTTTATAGTCTGGAGGGAGGGCTGAGGTGGTAGAAAAACAGGTGTGGTCATTCCCTGGGCATCAGCCTAAAATGAGGGGTGGACTCCTCCTGCATGGGCATGCCTGACAAGTACTTTTTTCCTTGGCCCCAATTTTCATCCTATGGAAATATGGATCGCATACTAAAAACTACAGTTTATCTCCACAAAAGCTCTTGGTTTTTAATAGCAGTTGTCTTTATATAGCTCCTTTTCCCTGAGGCCCTATGAGCTTTGCAGACATCATCTGTCACATACCCCAGAAAGACTGGCTAGCATTTTGTCTTATAGCCCTCATTTATTTTAAGAAAGCAGAAACATTCTTTTCATAAAACCCTAAGAAGAATGAATTATTTTTAGTCTTCTTTCCAGTTATGTGACTTTTTATACAAAAAAAAAAAAAAGATTACACTGAGAAAATTCTTTCCTTCAAAAAAAAAAATGGGAGATGTAAATAAAGCTAAATGCTAAGCCACAGATTAGCAAGAATTTACCAAAAAAATCTTTCAAAACTCTGTATATTGTGATATCTATACGAAAATAGATCAGTACAACATTTTAACACGAAGGAAAGAAAAACAAATGAAGAGGACTAACACCAAATACCTAATGCAATATACTATAATAAGTATTCCCGTTTTTCTACCTTTCCAATTATTGGCTTAAGACATTTGGGGCCAGGTATAGTGATGCATCCCTGTAACCTCGAAGTCAGGTTTGAAGCAGATGAGCTCTTTCCAGTTTGAGACCAGCCTGAGCAATGTAGCAAGGTGCTTTACCCAGAACAAACAAGTAAGTGGACAGAAATATATTTAAAGGTTTCTTTACTGTCTTCATACATATAAAACGGAGGTTTTATAAAAAGCATTCTTCTTACTTCGTTGATAATTTTCCTGTTTTCAGTCAACTCAATACTTCAACACTGAACCAAAAGCAGCTGCTGATCAGTATGGAAGCCAGGTATTTTAGCTGTTGCTTTACAAGCATCGCCGTATCTACCCCTCACAAAGTCATACTCAGATTTTAAAATGATTAAAATGAGGTACAAAAAAAGTTGTTTTTTTAAAATAACATTTTTAATTTATTCTTTGACAATTTGATACATGTATACTAGGTATCTTGATTATATCCACCCACTTCTCCAGACCCCTCCAACTCCCTCATCCTATCTCCAGTCTAACACCAGATCCTCCTTTTAGAATTCATTATTAGTAACTGATTGTTATATTTTTATATTTTACACACTGGTTCTGATTAGTACCTACCACATGCACATGGTTGTATGTCCACTTGGGCATGGCCACACCCCTAAAATGAAGTGACTAACCCTGCTCCACAGCTTTCAACTGTCAATAGATCTCAAGCTATGAACAGGGAAAAGGATAAGATTTTAATATCACTTTAAACCCTAAGGTAGTATCCTTTCCCCTGTTGGTGCTAGGAATTTATTACAGCTAATGTTTCTCTCTCCGGTCTCTCTATGTAAACACTTCCCACCTTATGAAGACTTCACAAGGTCTATCTTTACATTCTATCGATGGCACATGCAGCGTGGCTGTCAACTACAACAACACAAAAAATGTTTTTTTAATTCAGAAAATCCTGGAAAGGCAGATCATTTCCCCAAGTTTCTATTTCACAGAAACTGCAATATCACTTTACAGAGAAAATAATATGTGACCTGTGAATTCGCTATCCACATTCTCTAATCTAACTACTAACGGTGATGCTACTGGCTTTTGTCATTGGCTTTTTGTTTTGTCGCTCTTTTCAGATTTCCCTTTACTTTGCGAATCTGCAACAGACGTATTGTGCTTGAACTCAGCACCACAGAGAGATCTCCTGACTTCCAATAACTTTTTCCTTTCTTCTTCCCTTGTCCGTAAAGCATGCAAACCCCAGCCCTACAGCTATTTTATGACTTATTTTGAACACAATAGGTATCATCAAGAAGTTAAATTCATTTGTAAAGACTAGGGAAAGCACAGCTACCTAGTATCTCATATGAGTATTTCACAGTATTTGTGGCTATAGCATTAGTTCCAAAAAATATTTTCCCCTCAGGACTTCAGTAGAGCCAGAGTGAAGAGCCTGCAATGGGGCCATGAAAAAACGCTGGAACATGTTCTTAACATTGTTTGTGGAGAGTGTTATTCCATGGCTACTTCAAGGAAAATAAAACACAAAAATATAGATTTATCGGAATACTTTCATATCCATTTTATTAAATGAAAGATTTAAAAATGGTGAGATGGCCTGGAGAGATGGCTCAGTGGTTAAGAGCACTGATGACCTTGCAGAGGACACAGGTTCAATTCCCAGCACCCACACAGTGGCTCACTACTGTCTATAACTACAGTCCTAGGGAATCCAACAACATCTTCTTTCCTCTATGGGCACAAGGTATTCATGTGCTATAAAGACATACATGAAGAGAAAAACACCTATACATATAAAATAAATAATTTTTAACAGAAAAATGTGCCTTCAATCCACCACTAATAAGCACCATTTATCTTTAAACTGCTGCTTTTAAAACCTATTTCCATGTGTGCTCTTGAGTTGTAATGCTTAACTCTGGAAAAGTAAATGAGGTTATAATACAACTCTCATTCAATTATAAATATGTTATAAATTAAAACAAAAGACACTGATTTAAAAAGGGGCCTCTGGCAGTAGAACCATGATATAAACCTGGTATGTGAGCTAGCTTGTTGGAGCCTGTTCCCTACGGTGGGATGCCATGCTCAGCCTTAATGCATGGGAGAGAGACCTGGCCCTGCCCTACATATTATGCCAGACTATGTTAACTCCTCATGAGAACCCTTACCCATGAGGAGGAGTAGACTGGGGGAGGGCTGGAGGAGAGGTGAGGGGGTGGGAGAAGAGGTGTGAGGGAGGACTATGGTTGGAATGTGAAACGAAATTCAAAAGAATAAATAATTTAAAGAGAATATGTAAAACGTGGATTGACATGTAAAATAAGATGATTTATAACAAAATAGAAAAAGAATATATGAAGCAACCAAAACAAGACAAAAAATAAAGAATTATTCAGAAAAAAACTATTCTTTAAATTATATGAACATGACAAAAATAGAGATTTTTATTTGTTGGTTTGTTCAGTTGTTTTTGTTTTGTTTTTTAGATAATATCTCATGTGGTCCATGGCAGCCTCAATATACAACTGAAAATGACTTGGAATTCCTGGCCCTCCTTTCTCCACCTCCCAAACACTGTTATTACAAATGTGTATTACCATACCCAGCAACTTAACATTTTTTTTACAATAATATTTTTATTTAAATTTGAAACAAGCTTGTTTTACATGTCAATCCCAGTTCTCTTGCCATCTCCTCCTCCCCTTCCCCCCAACTCCCATCCCAACCCCCTTCTCCTCCCCAGGGAGGGTGAGGCCTTCCATGGGAGATCTTCAAAGTCTGCTGTATCATTTGGAGCAGGGCCTAGGCCCTAACCCCACCCCCATGTGTCTAGGCTGAGAGAGTATCCCTCTATGTGGAATGGGCTCCCAAAGTCCATTCATATACTAGGGATAAATACTGATCCACTACCAGAGGTCCCATAGACTACCCAGTCCTCCTAACTAATACCCATGTTTAAGGGGTCTGGATCAGTCCTATGCTGGTTTCCCAGCTATCAGACTGGGGTCCATGAGCTTCCCCTTGTTCAGGTCAGCAGTTTCTGTGGGTTTCTCCAGCCTGGTTTTGACCCCTTTGCAACATAACATTTTTAATAGACTACTGAAATATATTCTATTGCACCTATTCATGATTAATACAACCACAAAACACTCCCACACCTAAATCTCAGGGTTCACTGTGAAAGAGGGAGGAGAAAGATGGTAAGAGTCAGAGGATCGGAGGTTTGCTGAGTGATTGTGTCTCCCAATGATGTCAGAAGCTTTGCCGATAAAAAAAAAAAAAAAAAAAAAAAAAAAAACTGCCTAAATGTCAACTGAAAAAAAGATGACATCAATGGACATGCCAAAGTGGCCTCAATTCTACACAAAGAACCACAGACAAGCTGGGAGCCTGAGACCTAGACTTCTCCAGGGAGGAAAACAATTGGTTGTTCAGTGCCAATTGGTTAGTCTTTACATTCAAAAGTGTGTATAAAATAACTATTAATGAAAGAAGATGCCATAAAAAAGAGTGGGGAGGAGTATATGGAAAGTTTTGGATGGAGGAAAGGGAAGGGTAAAATGTAATTATAATCTCAAAACTTAAAATTATTTCTTATTTAGAAATAATTACTTGTGAGTAACATGGATTACAAATATGGTATATCTGCAAGTATTAATTAACAAAAAAGTACACATAACAAAACAAACCATTTTAAAAATTAGAATCATGAACCCATATTTCAATGATCTTTCTCAGAATACAAGGTTTTCTGAAAAGCAATTATGATTAGGGAATAAAAATATCCAAGCATGCCAACAAGTAAATAACAGGCCATGTTGACAGAATTTTCTTTTCAACATTTGTGGAGGAAAAAAATTCTAATGTGTTGCTTTCCCAAACATAATCTTGGTAGTCAAGATCTCAAGGGAAGAAACATCACTGTCTCCCTCTAGTCTTGGATACTGGTTAGGAGGGTAGGCGAGAACACAGAAATTCGAGATTTAAGGTTGACTTATTGTGAAAATTTGATGAGTTTTAGAAACTGCATATTGAATGACCTTCAGAGGAATCTGCTGTTTCTGGCTAAACCAGAAGCCTGAGTATTTGTTGCTATTTTACAAAAATGGGAGGTGGTAAGGATCTACCAAAGACTTGACCTGTAAAAAGAAAGAAATGATAAACTAGAATTCATTGGAATAAAGATTTCTCCTCTGTCAAGGTATTAATAGACAACTTACAGACATGGGGAAAATATTTCTAAAACACTGTTGTCTGGAATGCTTAAGTAACACTTAAAACTCAATAAGAAAAGAACCTAAGCTGGAAGTGTTGCTATATACCTGCAACAGAGTCTGGAGCAGGAGGGTCGCAAGTAGGAGGACACTGTGAGGTATGTTCAGGGTCTCTGTTTCAAAAAAACAAAAAAAGTGAGAGCAGTGTTATGTCTTAACAGACACTATGCCAAACAAGGCATTTAAATGACATATGAAGAGATGTTCCATATCCTATGCTGTCAGATTATGCACACTTATCTGAATGGCCAAAGGAAGAACAAGAACACTTACTCCATGTTGGAAGGAATGAAGAAGTGTACAGCCACTATGGAAAAGTTTGGTAAACTCATACAAAACATTTTTTAGGTAATAAGGATTGAACATAAGCCCTCGGGTAATGCAAACACACTATCACTTAGCTGTATCCCTGGACCATTTATTTCTGTTTATCTTATGACAGGGATTATCTGAGTAATTCTAGCCAGTCTTGAGCTTTTCCTACAGCCCAGGAAAGCCTTGAACTTGACATCCTAGTTTCTTAGCATTCTAAGTGGCTGTGATCATAGGCCCGTGCTACCAAGTCTTTCTCAAAACTAAACATGTTTTATTTCATGATGCTACAAACCTTAGTATAGAGTTAAAAAGTCTCCACAAAAAAAAAAAAAAAAGCTATTTACAGATGCTTTATTAAATGTGCCAAGTTCAAGTCGGGAGATACAGCATGTCCAGATTAAAAAGACTATTTAATACATGATTCTGACTGTATTATATGCCTGAGAAGGCAAATTATGTTGAGATTTAAAAGTCAACAACTGTTCATGACTGAGGATTGATACACACATGGACAGAGCACAGCCTCAGGGAGTAGAGAATATTACTAATAGTAAAATGCCAGATTCATGCCCTTATAAGACTTTTCTCTAATCTACAGATTATAAACTAAAAATGAGCCTTATATTGGTAACTATGAGTCATTGTAGTCGCTCAACAGTAATAAGTATGCCACCCTGGAAGGGGTATCTCAAAAGAAACAATCAAATTATTCTGTTTTAGGAGAATTGTAAAGTAGCTTCTCTTCGGGAGCCAAAATTGGTTTGAAGATAAAGTTGAACACAAAGAAAGGTCGAGGGAACTACAAGACTGCTCCCAACTAACAATCTCAGCTCCCATGGAAAGGCTATCATAAATGCCCTTCCCGGAGAGTGAGATCAACAACTAACTTCTCCATGGAGTCCTCAACTAATGCCTGTTGAAAATAGGAGCAAACACCCATACATAAACACTGAGTCAAACTAGAACCCAGAAGCAGATGGAGAGGACAAGACCATGTGGTAGAAGTACATAGAGACAGCTTATCTGAATAAGGAGGAGCTAAGGGCCACTAGACTGATAGCTGGGAAGCCAACAGGGGACTGACTCGGACCCCCCTGAATATGGGTCTCAGCCAGAAGGTCTGAGCAGTCTAAGAGACCTCAGACAGTGGAGCCAGGATGTATCCCTGGTGCACAAAAGGACTTTGCAAACATATCCCCCATGGAGGGATAACTGCCTTATTCTAGAGATAGGAGAGAAGCCCTAGTCCCTACTTCATAGGACCTGTCAGATCTACATGACCCCAACTGGATGGCATTCCCCTACATATGGTATTGTGGTGGGGGGTTGGGAGGGGAGGGTGTTTAGAGTGCATGTGAGAGGGCAGAGAGGGCAAAAGGGATGGAAGGAGGGAGGGAGGGCTGGAGGGGAGGGAGGGCTGGAGGGGAGGGAGGGAGGGAGGGAGAGGGAACTGGGATCGACATGTAAAATAATAAATTAAAAAAAAAAAAACCGCTTTGACTCCAAAATTTAAGTTGAAGAACAAGTTACTGGGGAAAAGGATTTCTATTTTTGTTTCCACAAAAAATGAAAAGATGTGGATTCCTTCCAGACTAATGTGGTTTGATCACGCCAGACCGCCTGAAACAGAGTACATGCTGATCCTACATTCCAAACAGCTGGACAAAACAGCCCTACAGACTACAGCTAGGATATCTGAATCTTCTTCGAATCCCCCAAGACAGCGCCCCTTACCAGCAGGAAGTAGTTTGGAAAGAACGACGCCCAAATTCCCAAATATTGTGTATAAATGTTTGTTTGCATTTAATTGGACTTTGTTATATAAAATTTAAAAAAAAGTAAACTGACTGTGATTATAATAAAATGGCTGTTTTCAGGAAAAAAAAAAAGTAGCTTCTCTTCTAAATATGCCTTCTCCAGCCTCTGGTAGTTCTCTGGGTTTACAACCTCAGGCACAAATTCTCTCTTGTTGAACAGAACTTAAGGCCAAATACACTGTTGTTGATTGCTCCCAAGGCAAAAGCACCACTATTATACCATTGGGGATATCTTGCTGGCCCAGTCACTTTTGTGGTCTCTGGGCTTTACATCTGGATGGGACTACTGATAGCTCTTCTACTTTAGCAGCTTACATAGCATAACTTCTGATAATGATACTCTGAGAACTAATTCTCAGGAAGGAAGTTTCCAGATCAGTTCAACCCCATCCTCCAAGCTGTTTCTGAAACATGTGGTGTGCTCAGCAATAACATCTTATCTGCAAGTTCTGGGAGGTAACCAAAGGCAATTTTAATAACTTTTACTGTTTCGGGAGTCTCTTGAACCTTTTGCATCAGATGGAGACTATTACAAAGATCCACAACTGTCCAAAATGTACCATAAGTTGCCCAATCCCAAATGACACATCTAGAATCCAACCCCTACACCTAAGACTCAGAGAAAAACATAGAAGAAACAAAAAAGATTGTAAAAGCCAGAGAATCCTGCTGCAAGAAGATATAACAGGTATGAAGCAAACAAAAAATCTTCACAGTATAGCTGCCTAAACAAGACCTACATGACAACAGCATCAGAAATTATGGCAATGAGGACAGGGAAATTTCACAAAGTCCCACTCCTAGATGAGCTCAAAGCTGAGAGGGAAAACCAGTTTTCTCTAAGTACGTGCTCTGCTAAGTTATCCAATTCCAAGTAGACAGCCCTATACACATGTATGTACAAGCAACACTAAATTGACTCAGTAGGTGTGTGTGTGTGTGTGTGTGTGTTATAATTAATGAATAATTTGGAAGATGGATGAAGGAGGAGTTGTAGCAGGGAGACATAGGGATGAAAGGCATGAAAGCCTCAAAAAATTAAAACTCTGAGTTGAAAAAAGAAATCAATCAAAAGCATTATTCATCAACATGGAAATGAAAGAAAGAGCAGCTCATTATCAAATTCATAATAAGTTAAATGTGGCTATACTTAATGTTGAAGCCTATAACTGGCAGAAGAAAAACATCTTTTCTTCTAATTTATGAATTTAAAAAACCATGATGATATAAGGAGCTGAATGAAATATTGAAGGAGTTTAATTTGGAAAAAGAAAACATGGCAGAAATTTTGTCATTTTGCAGGGGCCAAATCATAATTGAACTTCAGGGGGGAAAGTATAAAAATTCAGAGAAAGTTTCCTGTAGAGCTCATGTGAAATTCATTATTCTCCTGTAATGGTTCCAATATCATTGTTTCATTAGAAAGTTATAGAAATGTACTTTTTCAGTTCGGACCTTATATGAGCCTACTGTCAAGTACAAGACTTAAGACTTTAGAGTCTGCCTCTGAAATGGCTTTAGTTAATAATGGTCAAGATTCTTATTGTTCCTATGACAAAGTATCTTCATACACAGAGTGAAATAACAAAAGTTCAACATGATGCTCATTAGCTAAGCTCCCTGCCAACATTAAAGTTTGATTAACATCATAAACATGATTCTAGCTAACCATCCCCCAAATACATTATTTGAATATTTATTTTAAATGAATTAAGTGACTGGCAAGATACTTGGTGGGTGAAGGTGCTTGCTGGCAAACCTCACAACCTGAGTTTAATATATGAGACCCACACAGTGGAAGTAGAGAACAGATTCCTGAAAGTTGTTCTCTGACCTCCACACTTGCAAAGTGGCATGCATGCTCCCTGAACACTTCCCATACAGACAAAATATATATATATGTATATATATATAAAGTAATAATTTTTAATGAATTAAAGATGCTCTTAGAAGGTAAAACATTTATTTACTTTGTAGGATTCAAAGATATGGAATCTTAGCATTAGAAGGACAATTGATGCTATGCCCAGAATGAGAACATATGAAAGCATGGATTTATATGGAAAGAAAATACATTTTGATAGAGTGAGATCAAAAATATAGCATGCATAGTTTATGAAAATCATATATATTATTTGGTTGAACAATACATAAATTTAGCACTGATCTTCATGTTCATTTACTTTAGTCATGAAAGGTTTTGTTCATTCTTTTGCAATGGGCAGGGGTCAACTGTGGTAATATATTACTTATGATTTATTAAAGCTTGTCTGAGGACTCAGAAAGAAAAGTCAACCACAAGCTATTGAGGTCAGGCAGCTTTAATTCCAGCAGCTATAGAGCTAGGTGATGGTGGTACACACCTTTAATCCAGGGACTTGGGATTAAGAGGTAGATGATCTCTGTTATTTCAAGGCCACACTGACTATATGAAATTGATCCAGTCCTAAAAGAAACAGCTTATACAAAGATTATCTCAGTAGTGAGATGGCTGTGTGGAGTAAAAGGCAGAAGAAGACAGGAATTAAGAGCTTTGCCTCTGAAGATCCATGGAGACAGGATCGCCCTTTCAGCCTAGGGTAGAGGTAAAATATAGTGGCTTAGCTACTTTGCTTCTCTGATCTTCAGCTTGAATGCCAGTATCTATCTCTGGGTCTTTTATTTATCATGTTATGGGCAACCAAGACAAAAACAAGAAATCTTTGTTCAGTGATGCCCTCTAAAATGTTATCCCCCTTACAAAACCCTTGGGACACAGCTTACATGGCTTTGAAAATTAACAAATGCTACTTCCAAACCACAAAGGAAATCTCATTCATATTTATTTTTGAGTAGAAATCTTGCCATTTTTACCATTAATGTGCATGGATTTTCCTCAATGGGTAATTTTACAAATATTAATAAACACATTGCAATCGGTCATGCTTTAATGCTTTTTAATTATATAAAAGCATGATAGAAATAGAAATCACTCTGAAATGTGGCAACTTTTAGACTGAATTTCATGTTTGGTTTTGTTAATGAAAGCTTTCTGAGAGTCTTAAGGGAAAAGAGAATAGTAAGCTGGTGAATGTGGTAAGGGTTCTCTGGAAACGATAACAATCACAGACTTGCAATTGCAAAATGTCTGTGTGCTTTCTTACGTGATGACTTGAGAATGCACACATGCTTGGCATTTCTCCTCTACACTTACAAGAAAAGCTGTGCGACCTCTCTTCCTTTGTCTCCACCAATGTCTCCATCTCTGATTTATGCAAGGGAATGTTTTGAGTTGGACACGTTGTGGCTTGGTTCAGATGGTGGGTGTCTTCACACTGCGTTCTTTCTGCATACAGTACTTAGATGTGTGTGATGTTCTGAGTGTGAGCATGCGTTCTGGTCACAGTTAGCTTATTGTTACCTGATACAGTCTTAGAAGGTTCTTAAGTGGATCTTCTGCAATGCACCAATCTCTAGGGAAAAAGTCAGCTAAATGGAAAATGCTTCTATCTGTACATAGTTCATGACATCACAGAACAATTCCATGGTCATTAGCTATCATTTTCAGACTTTTTTCTTTTTTGTAATTAGGTCTTCAAATATGCTTGTTTTACACATTAATTTAGTGTCGAGACTGTAACGAATACATCCACTTTGATTTATGCATTCTATTCATGGAGTATTTAAAGATAAACCTTCTTCCACTGGCCTCTTCATTTATTCTTACATATCCAATGAAAATGCACGCACTAATTACCCTCAGCATTAAACAATACACAGAGGGCACATTCATCTAGAACAAAGCATAGCAGTGTATGTTCCACCTGGAACAATGAACAAGATGTGAGATTCATGTCAGTTTGGGGATTTAGAGACTCAATATTTATTTATTTATTTGAAACCAGCAGTCATTTTTATTACCATAAATTTACCAAAAGGGGACCACATGGCTTATGAAAAAAATTGATTTAATTGCTTTCTAAGATAAGGTTCAGATATTGGAAAGGAACACTATTAAATCTTAAAATGTTTTCTGAAATCCTTAAGTAGACATAATTCAACTTTTTGAACTTGGATAAATAATAGTGAGATACTGCATTCAAAACAGTAAGGACAAAAGGAAAACATCACTCGGTCTATAATTTCTTCTGCTACTTATTAATGCTGTCAGCTGATATTCAGATTAATAAGCTACATAGATCCTCTTACCCTTGAAACAGATCAATAGTCATTTGGCAATAGAGTGCATTTATATGGATATCTTCACGTAACGTATAAATGACTATCCAAAATATACTAAGGAAAATACACTGAATTTTCTTAAGCAGAAAGCTCTATTTAAAAAGAACAGATTCAGAGGCTGGGGGAGAACAGATTCAGAACATTAGATTTAGATAGTGTTTAAGAATCAATCTTTACTCATACAAGCTAGACTTTAGAATGTAAATTTGGTAATTTGCACATTGGTTTAAGGTACCTGTAGCCATTAGATGCTGCCATATATGTTTCTAATTATAAATATGCTACATATCAAAAGTCATCATGCATTTTGGAAATTCTGATGTTAACAGGGTATATTTAGGGGACATAGGACAATGCAATGTTGAAGTAGTAATTTATTGGTGTATTAAAATATTCTGCATATAGAAAGAAAAATATAATGTTTTTAAATCCCTCAAGGTTATAGAAAAAGAAAACTACTAGCCCTTATTAGCATCATTATAATAGTTTTGAAATTCCAGAAATGAAAACATAAAAATCAGAAGTTAGGGACTAGAGAACAAGAGAAGAAAAGCCCAGACAATAGAAGTTTTAAAATAATTCAACTTTATTTTCTGAAACCTAAAGACATTTTTTATAGTTTTCACAATAATCTTGGTGAAAAAATAGGGGATGAATTATTTGTATATGAAAACAGAACAAAACTTTTGTGAATAATAAACAGAAAAAGTGGAATAGGCAAATGAGCTAGCCTAGGCTAGCTACTACCTAAACAGAAGAATCCCCAACAGGAACTGCCTTGACTAGCAGGGGGATTCCTCTAATGCTCTTCCAATTAGTTATGAATGCTCTTCATTTTTGAAGAAAACATGTAGCTCTGGCTGGTCTGGAACTTGCCATGGAGACCATACACTTAATGAAAAGCTAGCACAAACAAGACAAAGCACTACTTGTATGCTCCTTTCATAACTTCAGTATGTTATGTTACTCATGCTACCCTTCCTCTATGAACTAGCCTTCCTTTGGGAATTTACCAAAAAAAAAAAAAAAAAAAAAAAGAGAAAGAAAAACCAAAACACACACACACACACACACACATTTAAATCATCTTTTCCACCACTGTAACAAAAGAGCTTTTCCTATGATAAAGTTGCACCACTCTGTTAGTTACCTCCATCCCAATGCAGAACAGCAGACTTATATTCCTACCATATGGGGCACCAGGTACATCCATCTAAGGTAGCTCACAGTTCTTTCAATGATCACTACTACAGCCATTTCATTGTTGCTGTGACTAAAAATGTAAATATCTTCATCTATCGTGCTGGTTAGTGTTCTTGCAACTTGATACAAGCTAGAGTCATTTAGGCAGAAGGAACCTCAACTGAGAAAACCGCCCCCTACCAGACTGGCATTTGGGCAAGTCTTGAGAGCTTTTTTTGTTGGTGGTGGTGGTGTTTTGTTTTGTTTTGCTTTGTTGGTGGGCATTTTGTTGTTGACTTGGTTTGGTCTCTCTCTCTCTCTCGATTTTTTTTGGGGGGTGGGATTTTTGGGTTTTTTGATCGGTGGTTGAGGTGGAAGGGCTCAGCTCATGTTCCACCCCTGGCCTGGTGATCTTGAGTGTAAAAGAAATGAAGCTGAGCAAGCCACAGGGAACAATCCAATAAGCAGCTCTCTTCCATGGGTCTTAGATTAGCTCCTGCATCCAGATCCCTCCCCTGGCTTCCCCTCAGTGGTAGACAGTACTGTGGGACTGTGAGCTGAAATAAACCCTTTTCTCCTCAAATTGCCTTTGGTCATGATGTTTTATCAGAGTAACAGAAACCCCAACTAAGACAGAAATCAAGTCGGTACCAGGAGCAAGGTATTCCTGTGACAGACCTCACCATCTATGTGGGGAGGATTGTGGAATGACTTTGGAATTTGGGGCTAGAAAAGCCATTGAGTGGTTAGAGCATAATGAGCTGTCATAATGAGCGGGAACTCAGCTTATTCTCAGAGTGGTGCAGACAATGGAGGACTGGCCAGGGAAGTTTAAGAGTCCCGTAAAGACTCTGGGGGCCACTTATATGATATTCTGAATTAAAAACCACTAAAGTGAAACCTTTGCTTTGGTGGGAAAACTGATACTGGACAGCTGGAGCGAAGAATCAGCTGTGGTTAAGAAAAGGCCAACATAATTGAGGACAAACCTTCAGGGAAGTGTTTCCTCGATGTCAGCACACAGAAGCTATAGTCCAAAGAGACCAAGGCCATACCTTGTGCCAGCAGCCGAACTTGGTAATGTGTAAGAATCACCCAGGTAGTTCTCATTTTGAAGGCATGAAAGGTTCACGGAAAGCTGCTGAGGCTTGGCTCTAAAAGAAGCCATTGTTGAACATGCACTCTATTTGCAGTAAAAGCCCCAGGATTGGAGGAGTCAGGGAAAACCGAGGATTGGCACCACGTGGCAGGATCCGAGTCCCTGAAGAGAACCCTTGAAAGACTAGTGGTGAAGTACAGTCCACTTGCAGCAGATACCCCAACATACTGCAGATTCCTGTAGCATGGGATGACCTCCAAGGACAGCCGCCAGCGATGGAGCGAAGCCACCCTGAGCCTGTCAGACAAGCTGCAAGTGCAGAAAATACAGACCTGGAGAAGTGGGGCTCTTTGGGGCCCGGAGGATTGTGGGAGGGTCCCAGACCTCAGGGCTGAAATTTTTACACTGCTAAAGTGTGGTATCGCTTTTATTTGATTATGGCTGTGCCCAGGATCTTTCCTCTTGAAATAAGAAAGTATTTAACTTGTTACTTTGATTTGACAGGAGCCCACAAGTTGACTCTGAGCTTTGAAAAGAGACTTTGTCATTTTAGAAGAATTTTGGCATTTAGCAAGACGTTGTATATTTTAAAGAGAACAACCTTTTTACAGTGTTTGAAACTTTTAAATGCTGTGTGACTTAAAATTTGTGTTTTCTATTGTAATATTAATATTAGCATACTATCTTGATGACAAGTGAGAAAGGAAGGGTTCAATAGCTATGTGTTTTTGTATGAAGTCGACAAGGGGTCAGCTGTGCTGGCTAGTGTTTTGTTAATTTGACACAGGCTAGAGTCATTTGGGAAGAAGAAAAATTCCCCAACACACTCGCCTGCAGGCAAGCCTGTGGGGCATTTTCTTGATTGATTATTGATGCGGGAGGCCCAGCCCAAGAGGAGTGGTACCACCTCCTGGGCAAGTGATCCTATACTGTATAAGGAAGCAGGCTGGACGAGCCATGAGGAGAAAGCCAGTACCAGTACTCCCCTATGACCTCGGCATCATTCCTGCATTCATGTTCCCGGTCCAATGTCCCTCAAGGATAGACTGTGATGTGGAACTATAAGCTAAAATAGATCTTTTCTCCCCAAGTCACTTTTTGTCATGCAGTATAAACCCAAACTAAAACATCTATTTTCCCTAACTTCTTCATATGGGCCCTATGTATCTAGAATAGTTAGCCTATTCAGTTTTCATCTCATTTAAATTAAAAACCAAAAGTTTACATTCTAATTCATCTATAAACTATAACTAAATCTCTGTCTTTGGCATGCATCAATTACAATGGAATTTAATTTTGATTAATACTTCGGTAGTCTTTTCTTGATTGGGTTCAAAATTTAGCGGAGTTTGTAAATCTCCTACTGTAAACCCAAAGTTTTACCTTGGCATACTAGATAGTAGACCCATGACTCTCTTCAAAGGCAAATGGACTTTATAGACTTATTTTTAAAAAGAACTTTATACTGTTTAGGGACATTAAACAGTACACTAACTAAGCAACATTGTGATGACTTGAATACCAATGAACCAGGAACATATGGGTTGGATTTTCCTTGACACACAAGCAGGTTTGAATAAAAGAGGAAAAAGTCATTGGCAAAATTCAACCTGAGTATTGCCAAATATAAAATGTCTGAAAACAGGGCTTTTAAAGCAACATTCTAATGAAGCCCAAAATACTATCTTTGTTTTTCCGTCCTTAAATTATTCTATAAATCTGTGTTGTAAAAAGAAGGAATTAATTTACTTGGAAGGTTTAAACACACAAAGTACCAAACAATGGTACTTTTATCATGTTGGGGTTTTGGACAGAGACCCAAATTTAAAATTGAAATTAAAATTACCATCTAATGAACTATGCATGTAAAAAAAAATTACACATATGTACCAGAAATATTCATGAAGACTGTGTAAGTCAGGTAAGTGTAACTTCACAATTTAAGAGAGTAGAGGTCTTAAGTTATACATCTAAGCCTGTTTTCTATTTTAAAAGTAGTATCTATTTTTACCACAGACACTAGTAGCCATCATCAAAGAATGCTGGACAACTTTGAAAATGATTTTGTAAATTGTATAAAATCATTTTCTGAGAGTCTCTGTATTTTGCAAGAAAAAAAGATATATTTGAAATGTTTGCTTTGTTTTGTTGAAACAAACAAATGGAGCTCAGAAAATCATCTGTTAAGCATGAAAAAAAATTCAACAAAATATCCTTAAACTCTCATGACAGATCCGTTGCAGTTCATTTGTCAAATTTCTAAAAAAGATTATTTCACAAACATAGTTTCCACAGGTTCTCTGAGTCACAATGCTGCTTTTTATTTCAATAGCCTTTTGATTTCCAAAATATATTTAGACCTGTTTCCCATTTTCCTTTTCAGGAGAGGATGAATAAAATTCAATAGTATAACTCACTGACTTTCTCCTCATTTTGTGACTGAAGCTATTTAACTACTTGACTGTGGTTTGGTCTTGTTGACATGTGAGCCACAAAGGCCTTATTTAATTTTCAAGATAGTTTTTTTCAAGTATAGTTTATTACATTTTACTCACTTATTTTTGTGTGCATATGTATATGTCTAGGGGTTGTGCATATCATGGCACATTCATGGAGCTTAGAGGACAGCTTGCAGGAACCAGTTCACTCTTACAAACAGGGTCTTGGGGATTGAAGTCAGGCCATCGGGTGTGGCATGAGATAACTACACATTGAGCCACTTCACTACCCCTCAAGACATTTTTTTGATACATGTGTCCTGCATTGTGCAAGCATGGTAGATACAACCATGAATGAGAGATGCACAATTCCGGACACCATGAACCTGATATTCATTCAAACACACAATCATAGATTGGTCCCTATGATTGATTGAAGCTATACTTTCCTGTTACTCTTGATCTAGTTGCAAGACTGTACTATTCTTTACTTGAATTCCGTGTTCCTTCCATGACTCCACTCACTTTCTTAATAGAATTTGCAGCCATTTTATGCATGAGAGTTGTTCTATCCAATTCTAGATGGTTAACTTTCACCTAAGCAGACCCCACCATTGCCATTCTATACATTTATTAACATTGTGTCCCTGTCCAGGAATAAATCACCCCTCCAGTTTCCATTGACACTCCTCACATCCCCAAAATTCTCTTTCTCTTCACCTCTGTTTCTTAAGCTCCTACCCCAAAGCTGGGAGTGCCGATGGAAGTCAATAGTAGAATGATAGTCTAGCATGCAGGAAAAACTAAATTCCGTTCTTGGGGTAGTAGACAATGAATGCCTCCTTGTCTGCCTAATATATTTGAGGCAGGCCTGGGATACATAAGGTAATACCTCAAGGAAACAAAGTATTTTGCTTTAAAAAAAAAAAAAAAGTATGTTCACAGTCTAATATTACAAATAAAAGATGGTCTGTTGGCTCTATTGAATTAATGTCCTGTTTGCCATTTTTTCTTTGCAGGAGAGGATAAATAATATTTAATTGAGAACTTTGAAAACATATATCATCATTGGGAGTGAGTGAAACTGCAAAGAGCTGAAGCATCTGGTTATTTATATTTATAGGAAAATAATGTCACATGTACATTTGCAATGAGGCTGCAGTTAGTAAAACTAAGGTACCAGGAGGGTCCTCGGTCTCCCAAGGCTGTGTATGCTCTACTTTTTGATTAAAATCAAATCTGGTTCCAGCCATGAAGGATCATAAAAAAGGAGCTGGCAGATAGTTAATCTTTTAAATCTTTGTGAAGACTGAATAGAGGCAAGGAAGGAAGTTACTAGAACTGAAATGAAGTCATGCTGGGCATGGCAGTGCTTTCCTACAATCTCAGCAGTTGGAAAGTTGAAGCAAGAGCATATTTTGAAGACCACCTAGGCTTCATTGTGAGACTGTGTCAAATTAACAAGACGGATCTGCCAAGGGGCTCGTGCAGAAACGGTTCTTACACAGGATAACCTGACACTAACTGAATATGTTCTAACATTGACTCCTACTTACATCCTGTTTATGATATTTGTTTCAGAGAGAGGCATATTTCTTTAAAGATTTATCTATTGTTATGTGTATAGGTGGTTTGTTTGCATGTAGGTCCATGCACCACATGAATGAAGTTCACATGGGGGCCAGAAGAGGTCTCCAGATCCCCCAAAACTGGAGTTACAGACTGTTGTGAGCTGTCACATGGGTGATGGCAAATGAACCCAGATCCTCGGCAAGAACACCAAATGTATTTAACTGCTGAGCCATCTCCCCAGGCATCACACATGGCCATATTTCACCTCAAGATTGGGAAAACATATCTAGCCTGTATCGGGGGAAGAGGATTAATATACTAAAGAGATCATTATTCTTGCCTGTTTAGCTGTCATACCATTGAAAAAAAATGAAACCCAAGAAATGAGAATTTCTCAAAAATCTCCTGCTGTAAGAAGAAAGGGCAGCCAAATAAAGAACTTGCCAGACAATGTTGAAATAGAGACTAACCTCAAAAGAAAGAAAGAAAGAAAGAAAGAAAGAAAGAAAGAAAGAAAGAAAGAAAGGAAAACACTTGGCCCTGAGACAGTGCTGGGCAGGTGACCACGCCTCGTGATCCTGCTTTGTCAAGTGTATATCTTGCTTACTATTTAAACCTTATCCTCATATCAAGACTCTGAATATAGACTTGGATGGTCAAGGGTCATTGGATGTCTTTTATCCTCTTATCAGTGTGGCCATACTGAATTAGTATTTCCTTTCTGGCTTTTATTATTTTTAAAAAATTGTCTGAAGATTATTTGTGCATGAAAGACCAGGTAGCTTGGCACAGTGAACTATTTTAATATTCTTCACATTAGACTTCTATGGAAACAAAGAAAAGCACCAAAAGGTTGGATCCAAAGCAAAACTTAGGTTCTAAATATCTGAAGTATTTGAAAAGAATTTAATGCTAGTTTATTTTGGGCTCAAAATATAAATAATATAATAGTTCTTTAAGGCATAATTACTCATGAAATACAAGAGAAATAAATATGGGGCAAACTAAGTATATAAAGTTCTTAGAGGGAAAAGAATTGACAGTAGAACAGAAATTAAATTGTATAGTGAAAGAAATAGGAAAGCAATAGAGGAAAGAATGGAAAAAAAAGAGAAACTTCAGAAAATGCATGTGTGGTAAGAAAAGGAGTGGAAATTAAAAGAAAACAAACAGACTGATCATGTTTCATAGATTTCTTGATTTGTTTAGTTAGACATTTCAGGCATATCCTCTGGGAGAACACTTGGGTAAGTACACACCACTAATTTAATTTCTCTCCTTTGGGTCACATACCAAGAAAGAAAACAGTTGGCTCCACCCCCACAAAGCTGATTTCCCAGTCACATTTCTGACCAGTAGTGTACAGTAGTCTAAGACAGTGAGAATTATTGGAA
The DNA here is from genome assembly GCF_943737965.1 of Phodopus roborovskii. Classification (NCBI taxonomy): domain Eukaryota; kingdom Metazoa; phylum Chordata; class Mammalia; order Rodentia; family Cricetidae; genus Phodopus; species Phodopus roborovskii. Next base: position 51,351,418 of record NW_026126517.1, on the reverse strand, counting down.
ACTCGTTTAAATATGCTCTTTTCCTTGGCTTACATTTATAAAGCTTAAACTTAATTTTCAACAATAATTTCAAATCCATAATTAGAAAATATCCTACAGCCCAACATAATTGAGTTACTTACAAAATTTTAGAATTCAATATAGCAAATGAAAATCTGTAGAAAAGTCCAAGATTTTATCTGATAACACTTTCAGTAGTAACTGATTTTTTTTTAAGACCAAGATTTGGGAGCACTTGATTAACCTTGGGACATAATTTGTGACTATCAACCTCATTCCACATAAACAATCCTTGAAGTCGAAACATTTATGATGTCACAAACAGGCTATGAAACTGGCTGGACATAGGAGAATCACGATCAGGTATTACTTCCTTTGAAAGAGACAGAAACAGCTCCTATTTGGGTTTAAGTGTGGAGTCTATTAAGGCAATAGCATACTAAAACAGGAAAACTAAATGAGTCACATTCTAGGTGACCAGTGCCTGATTCTGGGAAAAACTAAAGGTAGTGTAACCTAAACAAGGATGTTTTCTAATCAATAAACCTTTAAGTTCCAAGTTCTCTGAACCTAAGTGTAACATTAGAAGGATGTAGGGCATGGGCCACAGAGGACATTTTTAAATATTTAAGAATTACAAAACAAGGTAACATAAATTGAATAATTATGTTCTATCCTCATATCATGACAAATGTAATTTTGAGCTACCCAAAAGTATAGGTTTGAATGGCAAGTGCTTGAACTCTATGTGATCAAAGACTGACAAGGCCCTGAAGAAATTGGCTGAGACTTCTCTGCCCTTATCTGATGGGGCCAAAGATTTTCTATACAGTCTACAGAGTCTGTTCATTTTGTCTGAAATTCCCATCCCTATAACTCCAACCACTAATCATACCTTTCTTGTCTTGAGGATTATATCTCAGTTCTACTCACTGTATTTTTCGCTACACCAAGGCATGCTCAGTAACATCACCATGTGATCACCACTTTGGGTCTTACTCATGACAAACTTCAGGAAGCCATTTCTGCATGTTTACTGCCATTGTGTCCAGCACACCACACAGTAGGCCCTCAGCGAACACTGTGTGCATGAAAGAATTAGAATTTTGCCTGGAGTTCCAAAAATTACTCCTTCCATAGGTGATACCGGAGCAATTGTCTTTGACCAAATACCATGCATGTTGACAACTTTGTGCAATTTCTTCATGATCCTTGCGCCATCTGTATTCCTGTATCATTAATTGCTAGTTCTTGTTTCCCTACCATATCCAATACAATTTTTCTTTTTAGACATATGTTTATATAAAATATGTATGTGTGTGTCCATAACCACAGCCAAGCCATAGGTCCATAGAACTTTCATATAGGTTATATTGCAGTAGCATGACTAGGTATGTGCTGTTTATCATATCCTTACCCAGGCCCAGATTTAGTCAATTCATGTGTGGAAAAAAAAATACAGCTCCATGAGTTGATTTATCAATATTTTGTATTATCCTAAGGAATGTGTTGCCTTGTACATAAGTATAAAGCATCAATTAAATAACACAAAAAGCCATGGGTATAAGCAAGTCCCATTGAAAACATTCAGGTCAGGACTTACCATCCCCCGTCTCTGCACAGAGCTGCAAGCCCAAATTGTTCTGTGGGTTAATCACCCAATGGTTACTGGTCACAGTGATGTCAAAGACAAGCCAACCCACATCCAAAGCTTGTGCCTTCCTTGTGTCTAACAGAAAAAGATCCGCATCCCTAAAGAGAGAGGAATGAAAAATAAATGAATGGTTTGAATGAAGACCATATGAAAGTGAAAACATTTCAAAAGCACTTTTAAGGTAAGATGAGTTAGAGAACAAGGAAGCAGGGGAACTCCAATGATGAGCAGTGAGACACTGCTACCTCCCAACCCAAACCTGGGACCTATTAGGAGTATCTGAAAGTAATTTCTATTTTTCTGTTTCTCATTGTCATTTCATGCTATCCTAATGGTCTTAATTTGGTCCCTAGTCATCAGAGCTCCCTCCAACCAACATCTGTTAGTACCCCTTTAAAAAAGAAAAGAAAAATTATTAAAATGAATTGAGACAGAAACAAAAGTAGCTGCTCCAATTTGGATGAATGTAGACTCTCAGAGGAGCCCAGGCAGGGGATGTGTCAGCATCTGTTTTAGGGATAATTGCTTTAGGCTTTACATTTTTAATATAATAGCTTTATGGGTAGTGAAGTCCAGAAGGAGAGTCACTGAGTGTGCCACTTCATGAAGACATAAATCTCAGGAGTGGAGAGGCACAGCCCTCAGTGGCATGTTCTCATTCCTCTGTGTGTCAATATCCTCTTACAACAATCATGGCAATGAATAGGCACTGGTACAACCTGAATGATATGACAATTAACATTTGTGAATAGATCTTGAATCTTGATTGTGCTATTAAGTTATAAACATATGTTTGTTGGATTATAGAGAATGGCTTCATACATCCTTTCCCTACTACCATTAGACGGTGAGCTAAGCAGTTGCCTGTCCCTGACATTTCATGTGATAAACACTCTACCAACAGAGATATCTTCCCCAGAGCCCTCAAAAGGGGTAATTTTAACAGGATAAATTAACAAAGTTCTAGCTATTTAGGTGATATTTTCCATTATTTTAAAATTTTATTACATCATATTTTCATAAAACAAACAATATCATCCAACATCAAGTCACAAATCTTTGAAACATGCCAATAATCAGTAATAACTATAGATTGATGCATATGCTTAGGGGGAAATCATACCACAGGAGTTGCGCAAGTTCTAAATGTCTGAATTTTACTAATACAAATTGCAACACATTAGAAGACAAATGTACAAAGAAGTGTGGTTTCATAAATCCATATAATCTAGTTTACCTCTGAAGAGTTATAGATATTCAACTGATTTTACAGGAATCAACACATTTTCTTATTCTCGAACAAAACTATTTTATTCTTATAATTTCTTTTCTCAATTCTCTCTTTATACTAAACTTGCCTTCAGACAATGAAATTTGCCTCTGGATGATCAAATATATTATCAGTGAACACAATGGCAGCCATTTTGTAATTTCATTCATGCAATTTCATTCATGATTGCAACTTAAACAATCACTAAGTCTGTACAAAATTGGGTGTGAATTCCTTTGAAGTATAACATTTCTCTACCAAGAATTTTATCGCCGGGAATAGTAGAAAGGTCTAATTGTTTCCTATGAACAGTCTAAAATAAATCTGTTATTCAGTGGCACTGTTTTTATTTGACATTTTTTTCCTGGACTTAGCACCACATGCATACTAGGCAAGAGCTCTACAACTGTACCAGTGCATTGACTGGAAGAGAAGAAACTCTTGTTTTAAGGTGCCCACACTTTTAGTAGTTTGAAATAGCAGCTTCAAGAAATCAATACACTCACTCACTTGGGAGATTTCCCACATGAAACAGAGTTCACTAATATAAAATACTAAGGAAAACAGGAAAAAAGAAATCATGTCTATAGCATCCTTGGGCAATGAAGCTATCAATGGATGAGTGGGAAAAAAATTGGAGTTTTAGAAAAATAACTGCAACTGGCTGTGAAGTAAATGAGAATGTGAAAGGATTGGAAAGGGAAAATAACAGATAATTTCAGGAACTAAGTGACTACAGAAGCAAATAGGAGGGATTTTTCATTAAATAATTACATAATGTTGCTTATTGCTTATAGGATGCATTTAAATACATATTCACAAGACAAAAACATCTACCATTTTAATGCAAGATAAATTTGCATTATGAACAATATTGAATAATCCCTAAAGTCAGAATATACTTACTATATCTCCATAGCACCACACTTGGAATTCAAATACAAAACTTCTTTGTGAATCAAATCACTTGACAAGAAGCAATGGGTAAGATAAGGCTACTTTTGATAATAAACTAACTATTACAAAAGCAGTATAACATTTATACTGCTTTTATTTTTTGTACTCTTTTTGCCCTTGCAAGAGATGGCATCACCAATTATATTTTTCTGCATTGTTTTATGAAGGATACTGTATGGCTTGTGGATAATATTTTTTTGCTTACCTTTAAATAAAATTGACACACATTTCACATTTATATTTTCCCACAACCTAAAAAGAGGTATAAAATTTTTGGATCCTTTGTGTCTTAGAGTTTCCATTGCTGTGATAAAACACTGTGACCAAAAGAAACGTGTGAAGGAAAGGATTTATTTAACTATACTCTCATATCACAGTCCATGATGGAAGGAAGTGAGGGCAGGAACATAAGAAACCTGGGGCAGGAGGTGATGATGCAGATGCCCTGAGGAGAGGGATGCTGCCTGTGCTGCCTGTGCTGCCTAAGGTTTGTTCCTTGTAGCTTGCTCAGCCTGTATTCTTTTTTTTTTTTTTTTTTTTTTTTTTTTTTTTGCTTTCTTTTTTATTACTATTATTTTTCTTATTTTACATATCCATCCCAGTTCTCTCTCTCTCCCTCCCTCCCATTACCTCCACCCCCAACTTCTCATCCCATCCCCCACATACACATTCCACAAGGAGGGTGATGCCTTCCAGGAGGGATCAAAAAAATCTGTCAAGTCATTTGGAATAGGGACTAGGCCCTCCCTCTGGCCTCTAGGTTAGGGGAGTATCCCTCCATGGGGAAAGTGCTCCCAAAGTCCTTTTGTGCACTAGGGATACATCCTTGTTCCACTGTCAGAGGTCCCTTAGACTGTACGGGTCTTCTAACTGAGACACATGTGAACATCATCCCTGAAGGGGATCTGAATCGGTCCAATGATGGTTTTCCAGTTATCAGTCTGGGGGTCCCTGAGCTCCCCGAGCTCCCCCTTAGTCAGGTCAGCTGTCTCTGTGGGATTCTGAAGCCTGGTCTTGTCCTCCCTCTCTGCATCTGGATTCCAGGAATTCAGCTCAGTGTTTAGCTGTGGGTGTCTGCTTTTGTTTCCATCAGCTCTATGTGGGTGTCAGCTTTTGTTTCCAGGGCTCTATGATGGTGAATAAGTTAGTCATCAATCTCATTATCAGGGAAGGGCACTGTTGCTTAGATTCAGCCTGTATTCTTACAGCACCCAGGACCACCAGCCCAGAGGAGACACCACTCACAGTGAGCTGATCCCTCTCATGTGAATCATCAATCAAGAAAATGTACTACAGGCTTATTCACAAGCCATTCTGATAGTAACACTTTCTCAATTTAGGTTTCCTCTTTTAAAATGACTCTAGCTTGTGTCAAGTTGATATAAAACTGGCCAGCACACTCTGAAATGACATACTGTAAATATAGTTTCCCAAAGCCAGGCACAATAACTCTTACAGGAAATTATGCAAATACCTTTAGGAAATCCATTTAAAATCTGTACTTAAAATTCTGGATCTGTGAATTAATTAATTTTTCTAAACTTTAGGAAGATTTGTTAATACATTCCCATAATGGATTTTAACCCATAAATCAAATTAGGATGAAAATATTAATTTGAAATATCACAAATAAGTAAAAATATTTATATAATCAGTAATAACAGATAATGTAAGAAATTTTCCTGATTGACTTTATGTAGAGATACAGATCTCAATATATATATATATATATATATATATATATAAATAATTAACTAATACATATCAAATTAATAAATTTAATATATTATCTCATAATATATGATTACTATACATTAATAGACATACATATATTATATGTGGCATATAGTTGTTGATTTACTTTTTATTATGACAAAAAACTCTAAAGGGGGAAGAGCATATGTTGGTTTACAGTTTAAGGGAATACAGTCAATTATGGTAGTGTAGGGAATGTATGGCAGCAAGAACATGCTGTGGTTGGTCACATTAAACCCACAATAATGAAGCAAAACATAGACAGGAAGTGAGGCTGACTAAGCCTTGAGGCCCACCCCCATTGCTTCACTTATTTCAATGGCATGTCATCTCCTAGACTCATATCTTACCAAGAGTTCAAGCACATGATCCTATAAAAGACATTTTATATTAAAAACAAAGCACAACCAAGAGAAGTTTTGAGAAACTGTCAGGACATTTGCCATTCTTCACCTCTACCATGCACAGTGATGTCTCCAAATTATCCAAGCTTTTTACAATGGAAACTTTTTCATCTTCTTTTATAACATTTTTCCTTGGCTAACCTGTCAAGACTATGAAAAGCATAACTCACTTACACTTCCATATCACAGTCCACGATGAAAGAAACTCAGATCAGGAATTTATAGTTGGTGGCATACCTACCCAGTTGCCAAACAAAAATAAAGAAATAAATAAATCCTCATGTCTCTTCACATAAATATCACCACCACAGTATAGAAGATTAATTGGTAGTTCTAGTATTGAGCATATTAGCAAAGTATGTCTCAAAAATGAACTAAAATTTCTGAATTTTTGTCCTAAGGTTGGACGTTTGCCCAGCCGCAACGGATACATCTACAAAACAGTCCCACACCTAAGACTCAGAGAACACTGCAGAAAAGAGAGCAGAAAGATTGCAAGAGGCAGAGGAACCGGAGTTTTGCTGTGAGATGGTGTATCCTACTGATGTCAGAAACTATACCCATAAAGTCTCACCAGTATGACTGCATAGACATGAGCTAAACAAGGATGACATCAGTGGACATCCATGCCAGTGTGGATGGGGGGAAAGCCCCAGAGCCTCAACACTACACAACAGGCAACTAAGAAATGCAGAGAGTGGGAGACACAGCTTTTCCCAGGAAGAATAACCAGTTGGTTATCAATACCAAATAGTCAGCCCTGAAAACAGGCATACAAGTAACATACAAACTGAGAACGTTACAGTTAGGAATATATACATTTATTATTCTATGCATGTAACAATAGAGAAAAAAGAGGCATGAATTTGAAAGACAGCAAGGAGTGGTGTAGGAAAGAAAAGGGAAGGGGAAAATAATATAATTAAATTATACTCTCAAAAATAAAAAAATAATGTGGAGGAAAGGTTAAAGCTTGGACTGTTTACTAATTGATGTTTTCAAATGACCCTTACAATTTCATACAAAACAAACATGCACTTTTAAAATTCTGAAAATCATGAGTATCATTGATACAGAACATCTGATTCTATATAATATTTCAAATGTTTAGATTAAAAAATAGTCAAACAACCAGGCAAGGTAACACAAGCCTTTAATCCCAGCACTCAGGAGACAGAAATGGGAGGATTTCTGTGAGTTTATGGCCAGTCATATCTACATAGTGAGTTTCAGGCCAGCCAAAGCACATAGACCCTCTCTTTAAAAAAAGGTAAAATAGTAATATTAACTGACATTAATGGAAAGCACTGCTGAAATTTCTTTAAGCTGGATTTATTTAAGAAAAACGTTGTTTTTATGTTATAGAGCTTTATTTAGATCATCAAAAAATTTTTAATATTTAGTAAATTTTCAAATGTCATTATACCCTATATTTTAGGCTGCAAAAGAATATAAATGTTTATGTGCCACCCAGTAAATATGCAAAAGGAGATAAAGTTAATTCACAGGAAAAATGATTGGACAGTCCAATCATTTTTCAAACCTTAGGAAATGAACACTGTGCCCAGGGTGGCTTCTCCAGAGCTCAGAAAAATGTGGTGTGTCCCAAGAAACATTTAGGGAAAAATCAATAAATACACTGTCTTCTGAACCAAACCATTCCCACATTTGGGTTTATAGCTGAAATCTTCTAATGCAGCAGAACTTCTCAAACTTGGAAATGTGAACACTTGGGATCAGAACATTCTTGGTCAGTTAAGGGAGATGTCCTGGGTCTCTCAGAAGGGTTAGCCGATCCATGGAGCAAACTCAGCATATCCACACACTCAATGCCAGTGGTACACACAGAGATCCCGCACAATCCCCATTACTGTGACAATCAAAAACACCTTCAGATACTGACAAGTGGTCCCTTAGGGAGCCATGTGGCCCTGGTTGAGAACTGTTGATAAAATAAAGCTTGATCCCTCTATACCAAGAAACATAAGCTGTGCTTGAGTGCTGTCCTGCACTGGACAGAATCCGCACAGCCTCCTCTAGGGACCAGGAAATCTTCCACTGTAGAAACTGTCAACATACATATATTTGGAAGAAAGACCACAAAAGAATTCCAAATCTTAAAGAAGCAAAAAGGGAGAGAGATGGTGTAAATAGGAAGGTGGTCATGAACTGAAACAGGGACAGTTGAGCCGAACACACCAAGGAGTGAAGGGAGCCAATGACACAGAGCAGTCTAGCTTAAAACGTTTCTACAATGGAGCACAGAAATTTATCTCCATAGGAGAGCATTAGAAGGAAATGTTGATGGAGAAAGCCACAGAATCAGCTGACCTGAACAAGAGGGAGCTCATGCACCCCAGTCTGATAGCTGGGAAACCAGCATAGGACTGACCCAGTGTTAGTTAATGTGGGCTTTAGTTAAGAGGACTGGGCAGTCTATGGGGCCTTTAGTAATGGATGAGTATTTATCCCTAGTATACCAATGGATTTTAAAAGCCCATCCCACATAGGGGAGGGCCTAGGCCCTGCCCCAAATGATAGGACAGACTTGGAAGACTCCCTGGGGAGCAGAAAGGATATGGGCTAGGGTTTGGTGGGGGTAATAGGGGAGGATGGGAGGGTGAGGGAACTGGGATTGACATGTAAAACAACCTTGTTTCAAATATAAATAAAAAAAGAAAAAGAAAAGAAAATGTTGACTCCTAAAAAAAAAAAAAAAGCTTATTTTCTTGCTGTTGATCATTTCACTTGTGTATTATTTAATTAATTAGATATTTGGGGCTTTTAACATTTCATTGTAATATTTTAAAGTTAAAATCCACCCCTTCATCAGCCTATAAAAAGTTCCTACCCATCCTGGAAGGTGAGCCCCTAGCGCCCTCCCCAGAGGTCCCTCACCCACCCACATGAAGAACTCATTTCCCTTCATTCACGTTTCCACATCACTCAGTGCAAACTTACATCATAGTTCTTAGCACATTGTATTATTGTTATTAAAGTCTGTGTGCGGCAGTCTCTCCACATCCCACGGCCCCCAGGCTATGAGCTTTGGAGATCTTATTTACTCTGCCTTAGGTCCTCTGTGCTTGCTCAACAAAAGCATGCGTGTGGCGTTCAGCTGCATGATCTGGAAAATTTTAATAGTGTGGAAACCTCATTTCTCAATAATGTCAATATATGAGGTGTGACTGAAGAGCAGTGCATTCTAGATGGAATTTAGAGCTGTTGGTTTTATATAAAAACGATTAAAATAAATGAAATGATAGAAAAATGTGTTACCCTCTTGAGCAGGAAAAATAAGGACTTGGATACCTATCAGAACACGTCTTTAAATTGCACATGCTTGAATATGTATAAGCGTAAATCATGGATGTAAGAGACAGTAGGAATGAAATATATAATGTAAAGAGTTGTAACTTATATAGGATAAATGAGTGGGAATGCAGATGATATAATAGCTCTGTCCACTTTTAAGTGTGGGTACATTATACTTGTGGTTAATAGACCAGCTGAGGCCTCGAATGTGAAACATATTCAAAGCATCAGTCTAAATTATATCAAAGATACACACACACACAAAACCACACCTTAGGGACAGTGAGCTACCATATAAGATAATGCATACATAATCTTAGATGCACTGAATTAAAACTTGCAGTCCATGAGAATTCACTTTGGAGTTTTACTGAAAATGCTACATTAAAAATGTTACAAGTTTGATGACAGAAGCTTTGAGAGATGACCTATGTTTTGAAAACATGAGATAATATTTTCTTTTCTTACCTCTATTTTAATTCTTTAAGAAACTGTGTGTGTGTGTGTGTGTGTGTGTGTGTGTGTGTGTGTGTATGTGTGTGTGTGTGGAACAGCAGTAAATTATTTGAAAGATGTATCTGAATTTAAAAATATTTTTATATTGTAATTCTTTCTGTTTTAACTGTGATCATATTATGTGGAAACAATGAATTTTTCACTTGGTTCTTCTCTCACAGAATTAAAGTCAAATTAGTATGAAAAAATAAACAGAATTAATAAAGAGAATTAATTTAATTTTCACTGGGGAAAATGTCCTTCCGTAGCTTGAGGAATACAAGAGAAACTTATTTTAAATCCTGATATTTTGATGTTGGTCCTTCTTGCTAAGGAGCAGTTGATAATTCTACTTAGTATATATGTAGCATGAAGTTGTTTCTCTCTATCCCTCTCTCATTCTCTCTCTTCGTGTGTGTGTGTGTGTGTGTGTGTGTGTGTGTGTGTGTGTCTGTGTGTGTGAAAATATCCTGAGCAAAAGGAGCAATTGACTTGTACTGGTCAGCTTCATGACTACAATGAAATACTTAAAATAATCAGCATATAAAAAGAAGAGGCTGTTCAAACTTGTAATTTCATCAGCTCCTGTCAGTACTGATCAAATGGCTCAATAAATACCTTTGGAGTGTTGTCTGGAGGAATACACCTTGGTAGGACCCTGTGGCTGAACCAACTACTCGTTAGTCATGAGTCCATACTTGAACAAACACAGGTAGGTAGAGGTCCCACATTCCTCTTCAAGGCATACCCCCAATAGAATAAGGGTATCTTGTAAAGTCCCCATCACCTCTTAAAGGCCTAAGATCACACTTTTGACATATGGATGTTTAAGTGGCATTCACTCTCAAAACTATAGCAGGGCCTAAATAAAAGTTGTCTTTTTATTTTGGTCAATAAAAAAATCTCTATTTAGAATCAATCAAGATATTCCCAATGAGTATGACCAGGTATATCAAGGATTCTTTTGAAAAAGACTTGAGATATTAAATAGCCAAGTACAAGTTATTGTCTATTAAATTATACATGTCAAATAGCAATGTCAAATATTAATTCAGATCAAGCAAGTTAGTAGTGCTGTGGATAAAAATAAATGCTTAAAATGCTCTTCCTTCCATTGTAGAAAAATAGTTATAAGTAAAATAAAATTATAGTTTTATAAATATTAAGTAATGTTCAAAATACTATTTTCAAATTTCACTTAACTTAAAAAGATACCAACATTACCTAATACAAAACATGTTTTATAGGACTCATTACAAATAAAGGTCCTGTATCTTAATTCTATAAGTACAACCAGTACTGGACATTGTGGGCCACCCCTGAAATCCCATCATTTGATAGGCAGAGACATAGATCTGTAAGTTCTAAGCTAACCTGGACTATATACAAGACATTACCTCAAAAAGAACAAAAAAAAAATCAAAGATCAAAAACAGCACTATAGTAAGATTTAAAAAAAAAAATACATTTCACCCATGGCCAAAATTTACAAAGGTTAAGAAAATGATATGGATCTTTGTGATTTTTTTATTAGTTCTCTTAAAAATAGCAATGCATATAGAGTAACATTTATTAAAATGATCCTCCTTAATTTGTATTCCCTGGAATATTAATAGATGCTACACATCCAAAATTTGATTAATTTTTTAAAAAGATCAGGTAAAAGAAAACTAATAGCCTTTTTTAACCCCAACTAAGACTTTGTGTTTTGAGCCTTCTCCAGGTTATCTAATAAAGGTGTTTGGCCTCAGCTTTTTATCTTCACTGATTATTGTGAGAAATTAATGGAATGTTCTTTGGAAAACTATTGCTATGGAACATCAAAAAAAAAAAAACTAAACATTAGGAACTATAAAGAGTTCTCAAGGTAAAAAAAGAACAAAACACTGACCTTTCAGTATTTGCATCACCAAATGACATAGCAGTTCACCATAAGAAATGTTTGATCTCATGAGCAGAAGCTACTGGCAGATAAAGAACACCTTGCTATAACATGTCAATTGTCCAACAAAGATAACTAATCATTGATTAAAGGTGTTATCCAAATGATTTCTGTGTTAGGTTAAAGGTAAGGAAACATGTCTAAGGTCCCTCTATAATTCGTACTTGATAGTTCATTTGCATTAATCTGTTATCAGTAACATTTTCATAGATTTAATGTTTCAGTCTATTAGCTGTTTTCACACAGTTCTCAAATATCTTTAGACAGGATATATATACTGATTGTCAGATTCTAATATAAGCAGAACTATCTTTATTCAAAATACACATAACTAATCATATAATATTCCACCCTTACCTAGCAAACCAGTCCTTCTATGACTACAAGAATACTATATTATTTAAACAATTTTATATGGATTTTTATGTAAATAATATAAAATACAAATTTTCTGAACTAAAAGGCAAATTTACAAAATGAGATAAAAGCCCATGGAAAAAACATAGAGACAGGCATGATGCTGTTTGGTACACAGATTGATCAATAGTAGAAAAATATATAAATATAGGAGGAATTTTTAATATTTATTCATTTTTTAATTTTAAGACTTATTTTCAAATTTTATTCGTGTGTGTGTGTGTGTGTGTGTGTGTGTGTGTGTGTGTGCATGTTTGTGTGCATGTGTGTCTCTAGTGCTTAAGGAGGTCAGAAGAGAGGTTCAGATCCCCAAAAGTTGGTATTGAAGGTGGTTGTGAGATGCCTGATATGGGTGCTGGAAAACAAATTACAATCCTCGGCAAGACTGAGAGCTCTTAACTGCAAGCCATCTCACCAGCTCCTTGTTCTTCCTTTTCAGTGGACCTCTACCTGGCTAAGAGTCTCCTTTCACCGAAGAAAATACACTGTGAATCATATAGGTCACCGATGGCTTTCAAACTAAAATTCAGTCTTTGCTAGGATAAATAATTAATATAAAGTCGATACCTATTTGTGTATTCCTTGATGATCTGATATATACTAATCTTAATTGTCTCGTTTTCAAATCGATGGTGGCTCTTGTCCTTATATATCCGAAATTCAGCTGCTGTCACTGCTTCTCCGTGTGGAATCTGAGTCAGGTCAAACCGAAACTCTTTGTAATGCCTCCTCTGATGAGAAAAGTCCTTGTCTCTTTCAACTGAAAAAGAAATGCAAAGGAATGAAGAAAGGAAAACGTTACCTCTTTGTAAAATATGGAAACTAATGACAAATTCTCCACCTTTTAAAATGAAAACAAACAGGATAGTATAAAACTGTAAAAACACAAAAACCACGACTAGTATGTGTTTCCAATTAAAGGAAATTCCACAAACCAATAGCATTTTAGTTCGAATGCAATATAACTGTCTGGTTTTATACAAATTCCTGGATCCTAAATGGAAAGACTATCCGAAAATGTTTTTAAAAATGAAGGTTGTAAAGTGACTGCCAATATGTACCAATCACCAGAACATGGGTTTCATACAGGATTTTAAAAGATGTCACAGAAGCCTGCAGAGTTCCAAGTAAAGTCAGTGATGACGTTTAACCTGGCCACAGAGGAAAGAGGGGAGGAGCACTAAGGGTCTGTAACACGGAATCTTATTGGTGGCAGTTTTGTAGACAAATATAGCAAGTCCTTTTTTCAGATTTAAACCAAACTTATTTTTTAGCTGATCCATTAAAAACAGCATCCGCATTCATCACGTGATGCTTCCATTGTGTGATTGTGATGTAGTCACTGCACAATATTTAAATCAAGTTAAATACATATCCTCTGACGGTGATCATTCCCTTACAGAAAAAGGGGGGGAGCAAGTTCTTCCAACTTTGTGAAGCACACAATAAACAGCATGCATCCTTCTGTGAGACAGTGTGCCCAAAAAGCTCCCTCCACCTGACAGCAATATGTACCACAAGAAAGGTCACTTCTGCAGTGGCTTCCCCAGATGGGGGCTATTTATTTATTCATGTGCTTCTGTGAATGAAATATCCTCCTCTATTTTAAGGCTTTCTCATGAATGATTGCCCTAGTGAAGGGTTAACATCTAAAGACCTGTGTCTCATCTCACTCAGGGTAAATAGGAGACCAGTTCTCCCCTTTATCTACCTTTCTACCAAATGAAAGAAAAGATATAGGTCCCCTGAGAATAGTAAAAAAATACTGGAGGACTTAGTACAGTAGGATTTGAACATATTGTAACATGATATGACTTACTGCACTGGCTGACATAGTCTCCTGGTAGCCACTGCAGCTTTGCTAATGGGTTACTACAAGAAAGATTCATTTAGACACATTCAATGTCATTTGATGGACTTTATTTCTCTGTTTCTTTGTTTTTCAGAATGTTAATTACTTAGAATAATACAGGAGAGTGATGCAAAACAAAACAAAAGCTACTATAATACACAATATTTTAGGCGTTTTATAATTATGGCCAACAGTAATTTAAATTTTTCCCAATGACTTCATTACTAAAATTTTAGTACAAAAGGATTTTTAAAAATACATACAAGCTGGGCATTGGTGATGCATGCCTTTACTACCAGCACGTGGGAGGCAGAGGCAGGTGGATCTCTGCGAGTTCGAGGCCAACCTGGTCTACTTAGCTAGTTCCAGGACAGGCTCCAAAATAATACATAGAAGCCCTGTCTCAAAAAAAAAAACAAATACAAGTGCTGGACTTAAAATTTTTTTAAATTGTGTTAACGGTAGAGCTGACCCCTTTACAAGGGCATGTGTGAGCCAGCCCCTCGTCTGCCTTGCAGGGGCATGGGCAACGGAGACATGCCTTCATGAATCCCACCTTCCCTTCCCGTCACCACCAAGTGATGCCAGGTAGGAAAGCTGGCCTGAGCTCATGAAATCTGGAGAGCTGGCCCTGCCCCTCCTAGCTTCAGTACTCAAGACAGTGTGCACTGCGTATCACTTGGGCAACATAGCAGAGCTGGCCCTGGTGGTATGGGTACAGGTGAGCCTGTCTGAGAGCATGAGAGCAGAACTACCCCTACCCACTGCTGCCTACTACACTGGGAGAGCTAGCCAGGGCAGTGCTGGAGAAATGTCCTGGTGGTGGAGATGAGGGAAAGTTGGTGGGCTGACAAACTCAGCTACCACCCAGGCCCAGAACCAGGGGCTATGAGTTGGCTACTCCAATATCCACCCCATCTATGAACTGCTGGAGCACATAAAGGGCTGGTCCTGCAGATACAAACCTATAGGACCTCAACAACACAGAGCAACAACAGGATATCCAAGCAGAATCTTAGTGAAGGCCCAGTGTCAGTAGTGTAGCAGAAGCCAGAGGCCTTGAACCAGACCAATGACTCATTGCAGTGAACACTTGTAAAGATGTATGAACTGAAAGATATACAGTGTGACTCACTGTGTCACACTATAGCTTCCACTATGAGATTTTTTTAATTGTATTTTATTGTATTTTGTGGGGGAAGTTGCAAGGGCAGAGGGCAGACATGAAGGGACAGGGAAATGAATGGATTGGGATGCTTGATATTGAATACACAAAGGATTAATTTTAAAAATATATTTAAATGGTAAAGGCTGGTTACAAAAAAGTGTTAGGGTATAGAAACTTCTTTAGATCAGTTGACGTGATTCTAAGGTGATTCTAATGAGATTTTAAGTATTCATAACTTGGGGGTGTAAGGTAGAGGAGGGTTTAGGATTGTTGGAAGGAGATTGTGGCCATCCATATATGATACTGGAGAACTGAGTCATTGAGATATATAAGTTCCAAAGTCAGATGAGATACATCTCTGAAATGACTCATAGAAAAAAAAACACAACATGTCTTGCCTTCATCTTCCAAAAGAATCTTGTGTCTATTTTCCACCAAAGTAGGTGATTAGGAAGCCAAGAGCTATCTGACTACCTGCAGCCCAGGCACTGTGATTAGCATCCATAAATAAGAGGATGAGACAGAGCCATTCCTGTGCTCCACAGCTTTCTGGAATAGTGATTTTTGACTATCTGACTAGCACTAGCAACACCTAACATGATTTGGTGAAGTTTGTTTTATTAAGGTATCATTATTTTATTCCTGTCAAAAGGCTATGTCCAGAGAACGTGAGAGGCACTTTCTCTAAATGAGGCAAATGAGTCCATTTTAGAAAGTGATTTGGATTCATAATTTAACTTTGTTCTGTCTTACTTCCTGCCAGCAATTATACAGACTGCTGTGAATGTTTCCCCATCTCCCTTCTACCTGTGAGCCTGCCTGAGAACGTGGCAAGGGTAATGACAGAAAACGCCAGGCAATTGGGTGGCTAATCACTGAAAGTGTATTGCCAAATGTGCAATTTGCCACAATTTTTGCTTTGAGAGAACTAAATGAAGCTAGCTGTATTATTATCTTCTCATCTTAAATTTAAAACTGTGGATGATACCACACCTTGACAATAGTTAAATAGCATTTGTATGGCATAAATTAATATATTCTGTTGTGTGAAACCTATCGCATAGAGCTGCCTTTCCTCATTTTGAACATGGGGGAAACAAAGAGTGATGTGAAACAAGTTTTGTCCAGGGTTACAAGTGCCAGGACCTGCTGATTCCACTTATACATTATTATTTTTTTCCTGTCTTAATTACTACAGGAATAAAAATCTTGAATTAATAACTCTAATATCCAAAAGAGTTCTGTAAAATTAAGATTGGTTTCAACCTCATTTGGTAAATAAACTCGAAGTCAACTGGAATAAAGTGACTTAAATTCTCTATCTTCCTTGGTTTATCTAAATATTTATTGCTTTGCTGTAGAAAATCTGGATCTAAGTAATCCCCTCCCAGACCTTATGTAAGTAGTTCCACACGTGATGACATGGACCTACTGTACATTCACAAATATGTTTTCTCCATTCTGTGAAGCAATAGCCAACATTCTAAATTACAGCAACCATTAATCAAATTTTTTAACAATAATTTCATATTTTGAAATTGAAATCAAAACTCATTCCATAATCCTGGACATAAGAGCTGAGATGTGAGCTTTGTAGAATCCAATCTAAAGCCTACATTTTCAAAATGCAGATAATTTGTACTCGTGTTTTATAAACCATCTACTGTTCTGGAGTCTAGACTGTTGAACCCTCAAAGAAGACAAACTTTCAGAGTTTACTAACATTTGTTTTCAGTATAGCACACAGAACAAAGTTCCATTGTGAGTCTGATAATTCATATTCCTACATTCTCCGATCAGAACAGCAACAGAAATTCGATGGAACTTTGAAGCTAATGATGGAAAGACTTATTTATAAGGACTTCAGCCCCAAATAATATCTATTAATATCCAACAAGGAAATTTAGATTCCAGCAAAGAGTAATTATAGAAGGAGGCAAATACTAATATCTCTAAATTGAAAATTAGATAATGACAACAAGGTAGTAACAGACATCTGACTTCAAAATATCACTGTCAATCTTGCATAAATGTTCAAATAAAGATACCCAACTCTACACTTGTACCATAATTATATTTTGAAATGTTGACAGCTTTCAACTTTGAGATGTTTATAACTATCCAGCAGGATTGCTCTGTACTTTTACTTCATTAACTCCTTTTGAAAAATCAAAATTCCTGATGTAGTGTTTTTAACAGAAATACACATTCACATTTCAATAAAATCCTTAGATGTAAGTAAGCATCTTCAAGGCAAAGTCTTACCTCTTTCATGTTGTGACAATTTGGTAAATATTAAGCCTTCTTAATAGTTTAATGCATTATAACCTGTTGTTGTGTTAAATGGTTTGGGAAACTTTAAAGATAAAAGTAAATAAGAAAAAAATCAGAAAATTCTATTCTATTGCTACCTTTTACATTCATGTTATTTTAAATGTTTTCCTTTCACTTATTCCTTGGTGTATTGTTGAATCAACCAAATGCAAAAAGTTTCTCAACCTATTTTTCTATCATCATCTTTAACAAAGAATATTTCATTGGATAAAAAATTCAAATTGATATGAAGTCCATAATTCTATTTTGTTGAAGAAAAAGTTATTTTGTCTATTTAATCCTCTCTAAAGCTCAGGAAATATTAAAGAAGGTGTGGAAAGAAGGTAAGATCACATCAAAGGTAGAGGAGAAGTGGCAGGGCTAGAACCCTGACTTCTGGGTCATGTACTTTTGTTGGTGGTGGTTTTCACACTTGAACTCACAGAAGTTACGATTACTCACATAAGATCCACACAAAACTGGGCCCTTGCACATCCTATCATGGAGTCTGGAGAGTTCATGGGACCCCACCACTCCTTGAGGATTTATACAGTAAATGATGGTTGATGAAAGGAGAAACATTTTCTTCATTGGTATAACTATTGGTAAAATACCCAGGATCCTGTAAAGGAATTCTTACCCATGTTCCTATAAGCAGGCCCAATGCCCTAATGAAACTCACGCAGTCATTGGGGTGGGGAGAAGACATGGCTAAGTAGTTTAGAGTGTTTTGGTGGTTTTGCAGAGTTCAGTTTCTAAAACCATATTGGATGGCCTATAATTTCAGCTACAGGGTATCCAGCAACCTTTTCTGGCCTCTGCAGATGCTACTCCCATGCACAAACTCTCACACAAACACATAAACCTTTTGTTAAAAAGGAGATAAAAGTTGAAGGTGAGACATGAATGTTGGGAGAAGGACTGAGATCAGCCAAAGTTGGAGGAAGACTATGATGAGGATGTCCTTCTATAGATGTTTCTCTTATTGGTTGATGAATAAAAACATAGTCAATAGCCAGGCAGGAAGTATAGGCAGGGCTAGGAGAGAAAGCAGTAAGGAGAGAGAGAGAAATCACAAGGGAGACACCATATAGAGACAGGGAAGATAGGATGGTCCAGCCATTCTCTGGCAAGATGAGGCCATATAGAAATGCATGGATTAGTATTTATGGGTTAATAATTAAGAGAGACCTAGCCAGTAAGATGCCCTAGCCATCGGCCAAGAGTTTTATAATTAATATAGCTTCCCTGTGTGATGGGGAATGTCATTTTGTATATATGTTTCTTTTATTGGTTAATGAATAAAGGCCAATAGGAAAGCAAGATAGGTGGGACTAGGAGACAAGGAGGATTCTGGGAGAGGTAGTAGAGACAAGTCAAGATACAGACTGTGAGAGGATAAGAGATCCAGACTCTCTCTGGTAAGACTACGTGGAAACACTTAGATTGATAGAAATGGGTTAATATTTAAGACAGAGCTGGCCAATAAGAAATGCTAGTAACTGGCCAACAGTTTCATAATTAATACACTGCCTCTGTGTGTTAATTGAGGCTGACGTGGCTCTGGGACCAGGCTGGTGGGAAAGTGCGGAACACCTATGTTTATCTGGGGATAATTGGCTAGGGAACCAAGCTAGAATGAAACTCTAGCAACAGGACTAAGGAAGGGAATGGGTAAATCTGACTGATCAAAATATGCCATAATCACGTATGAAAATACCTGTTACTATGTATAATTGTATGTATGAAAAAAATCTGTTACTAGGTATAATTGATATATGGAAATAAAAACATAAAAAATATCTTAATTAATGACTATATACATGAAACAAAACCATCAATATAAGGAACTTAGTTCACTCAAATCAAACTCAGATTTGTTAAAGGGAATTGGAGAACATGTGCTTTAGTGGAGACCATTTCATTCCCCCAAACTTACACACATTATTTCCTTTGTATGAAGTAAGAATGAAACCTTAGGGGAAACTATAACTACATTTGAAGAGCATTGTCCCAGTGTATTGAAATATAACTACATTTAAAGCACTTTGTATCAGTCAGCTCACCTATGATCATTGAATTGAAAAAGAGAACACTACAGACTTTTAAAATATTAGTATCTGATGACATGTGTGAAAAACTCAACAGGGAGCATTTATCTGACAATCACATATTGACTCTACTTTATAGCACATTCTTCTCTTGTTACTGCTATGTCACAGGAATGTTGTTTAAAAATCATATGGTATATGATGGTACACGCTTTGTATTCCAATGAATGAGATTGTATAGACATTTCTACATGGTAACATAACAAATTACCAATAAATCCATAAACATAGAATTATTTATTTGACCTAATGATTGGTAATGGTGTTATTTAAAATATTACAAGGATTTGTTTTACTGAGGACATACACACACCAAAAAAAATTCTATCAAAAATTAGAATCACAAGGGATGACTAAACTTGCTTCTGCTTCTGGGTTTTATGTTTGCTCCAAACATTTTTTATCTACATGAAACTCCAGAACACAAGTCTGAGAGAGCAACAGAAAGCTTAACTACATTTGCACACCAACATAAATAATTTCTTATTATAGTTTGGCTTTAAAGCCAAACTTTTAAATGTGGTAATATAAAAGCACACAAGAGGTAAAATTTGAATCAAGAAATTCATATTCCATGTTAAAATCTATTTATAGTAAAAGTTTGTTTTCAATTATTTTTACATTTATGTGTATGAATGTTTTATGTATATATACTCATATACATTTTGTACATGCCTGGTACCAACAGAGATCAAAAGAGGTGCCTGGATCTCCTGCAAGTAGAGTTATGGATGGTTGTGAGCCACCTTGTGTGCAAGAGAAATAAGTGCTCTTAATTACTGAGCCATCTCTACAAACAGCGCCACCATCACCACCACTCTTGACACAGGGCTCACTATGTAGACCAAGTTGGCCTCAATTGACAGAACTCTGCTTTCCCCTGCCTCTTGAGTGCCAGGATTAAGCTACAGACCAAACTGGAGCTTAAAAGTTGCAAATTGTCAGAATTCGAAATAAATATGAAACTGCTTCTGTTCAAGATACACATGCCAAAGACATTTGTTGGTAAGATAAATGTATTTATTCTCAAAAAAAAAAAAAAAAAAAAACCTTGCTTAGTGATTTCAACACTGCTGGAAACTGGAGAAACATGTTCTGATCTAAATATTTTCATGTCTGCAATAACTGATGAATGAAATTAAATGACAAGACATAATGGTTTATTTAGTAATTTATTGAAGTATTAGAAAGGTATGACCTTAGGCAGTCTATCTTAATCTCCTACTCATGAGCTGCAGCTGAGAAGACACAATAGCATAAATAGACAAAAACAACAAGCTAGGTAGTGGTAGTGCATGCCTTTAATCCCAGCACTCAGGAAGCAGAAGCAGGTATATTTCTGTGAGTTTGGGACCAGGATGGTCTACAAAAAGACTTCCAGGACAGTCAAGGTTACACTGAGAAACCCTGTCTCGAAAACACAGAGGAAAAAAAAAATAACACTTTCTATGAGGATGGCCAGCAGATTAAAGTATGGAAGAAAAAAAGTCTATAGCTACTATGGGAATGCTAATCTGCACGACTTTTCAAGAACTCCTTCCAAAAAAAAAAAGAACTCCTTCTTGATCCACTGAGAAGCATAAACTTGGGCCTGTAAAGACCTATTTATTTGTCAAAGAATGCATATATGAAGGTTTTCTATTGACAATCACCCTAAAAGTGTAACAAACCCCAGATTCCAGGAGCCCCCTAGCCTCTTAGTAACATTGTGCTGTGTGACTTCAAGAATTAGTTCTCTCCTTAAATGTTGCAAAGCACAGTGTCAGTTGTTATTCATATTTCCTAGTTGCTATACTTTGTCATATGCCTAGATGGGTATGAGTACAAATTAAGATAAATGTGATTTTGTAATTTAAGAATTTCAATTAATGATCCAATATTAATATAATACTCTGTTTTAAAACTGTTAAGGTTTAAAAGCACAAATGATTAATTCTTAAGGACAGAAGGTTTGACAATGGCTGAGCTTTAGAACTGAGCACCTATCAGGGTTATTTAGAATACTATTATAATAGCTATAAACATCTACCATTGTCTCAATAATTAATCATAAACAGTGAAAACAATAAACAAATTGGTGATTGGTTTAAGAAAATTAGTATGTTTGAAATTTTGCTTCTCCCTTAGTTGATCCAACAAGGAAGGTATTACCATTTTCTTCCTGTAATATAGGTAAAATATTAATTTCCTCAATACTAGAATGCTAATTACAAAGCAAAAAAGCACATGGGAAGTGGGGGGACAGTGAATGGAGAGAAAAGTAGGAGAAAGGGAAAGGGAGGAGAGGAAAGCACACGCGACCAGGAAGATTGAGTCAAGGTAGGATTGGAGGACGAGAGAGAGAGAGAAGGAACATAAAAGAGGGAGCCATTATTGGTTTGAAGAGAAAACTGAACCTAAAGAAAGGTCTAGAGACCTACAAGACTGCCGCCAACTAACAATTTGAGCAACCGTGGAAAGGCTACCATAAATGCCCTTCCCGGATAGTGAGATCAACAACTAATTTATCCATGGAGCCCTCTTCTAATACCTGTTGGAAACAGGAGCAAACACCCATACATAAACACTGAGTCGAACTAGAATCCAGATGCGGAGGGAGAGGACAAGACCAGGTTGCAGAAACTCATAGAGACAGCTGACCTGAACAAGGAGGAGCCAACGGGCCCCCAGATTGATAGCTGGGAATCCAGCTTGGGACTGACTCAGGCCCCCCTGAATATGGGTCTCAGCTAGAAGGACTGAGCAGGCTAAGGGACCTCAGACAGTGGAACCAAGATGGATTCCTGGTGCACAAAAGGACCTTGTGGACACATCCCCATGGAGGGATACAGCCTTAACCTAGAGACAGGAGAGAAGTCCTAGTCCCTACTTCAAATGACCTGACAGATCTACATGACCCCACCTGGATGGCATTGCCCTACATGTGGAATTGGGGTGGGGATGGGAGAGGAGGGTGGTCAGGGTGTATGTGAGGAGGTAGAGAGGGTAAGAGGGAGGGAGGGAGAAAGGAAAGGATGGAGGGAGAGAGGGGGAACTGGGATTGACATGTAAAATAAAAAATAAATAATTAGAAAAAGAAATATTTTATACAGGACAGCAGAGTGAAATGATTAGAAGTTTTACTCTAAACAATAAATAAAACATGCTTGTAAAGGCAAAAAAAAAAAAAAAGAAAGAAAGAATATGTGGTGGCACGTGCCTTTAATTCCAGTACTCCAGAGACAGAGACAAACAGATCTCTATGATTGCAAAGTAAACCTAGTATACAGAGTTAATTCCAGGACAGATGAAAGTTACACAGAGAAACCCTATCTCAAAAAAATTAAAAAAAATAGAAGTAGAAGACACAGAGTAATAAAAAAGCTACATAAAGATGGGAAGCACAGAGGAAATTTGGATACTATATGCTATTCTGTTATCTTTAAATTGTTTGACTGCTGAGGAAATAACAACTGTTAAAAGAAATATTACTGGATTAATTCAATTTATATATCCGGTTCTATCCGGTTCAAACCAGGTCAGACCGGTTTAGACCGGTTCGATCCAGTACACACATGTTTATCAGGCTCGGTCCGGTTCAGACCGGTTTGATCTGGTTCAGACCAGTTCTATCCAGTTCATATAGGGTTGATCCTGTTTGGGCCGGTTCAGACCTGTTCAAACCGGTTTAGACCGGATCTATCCGGTTCAGACCAGTTTAGACCTTAGACTGGTTCAACCTGGTACAGACCTGTTTTATCCAGCTCTATCTAGTTCAGATGGGTTTAGACCGAATCAAACTGGGTCTATCGGGTTCAGACCGGTTTAGACAGGCTCGATCGAGTTCAGATGGGTTCGATCCGGTTCAGACCGGTACAGACCTGTTTGATCCAGTTCCGACCAGTTGGATCTGGTTCATATTGGTTCAGACTGGTTTAAACCTGTTCAAACCGGTTCAGACCGGTTTGATGAGTTTGAGACTGATTCAGACCCGTTTAATCTGGTTGTATCCAGTTCAGACCGGTGTTATCCTGTTCAAGCCAGTTCAATCAGATTCAGACCGGTTTAATCACTATAGATTTGCTTTCTGTTGAATTTAAGTTTTACTACATCATGTTCAGGCGGATACACTAACGTATTTCAAATTTTATGATACAATAGTTCATTTTACAAATCAACAAATTAAGCCAGAGAAATAAATGATACACTGAGGCTCACATACAAATCAGTAAAGCACTAAAATACCAAATATATTTCCCAGATGCCTGCATTCGCTTAAGCACGCTGTTTTTCTTTACTAATTAAATACATTATTCCACATGTCAGCATCCACAGGTTAAAATACCAAAATCTCTTTAAAATAATAAGGTCCCTTTTCATGCTAATCTATTAACGTACAATAGTCAACTCCTTTTTAGGGGTAAGGTAGAATAAACATAGATAAAAATCAATGCAATTACAGGTAGAGAATATTTGAATATTAGTCTAAAGGTCTTTAGTCTAGAAGTCAGTGTCTCATCTAGAGCAGCCTGGGAAGAATAGTTTCACCCACAGCAAGTGGACACCACTGTCACAGTGAGTCATGCCATGCCTAGTACTGTTGGGGACCATCACTATCCTCCCAACCTCAGGTGTCTCAGGAAGAAAATTACTGCCTCTTCAAGAAATAAACAGAATGTTCAGCAGAACATTCCAAGGTATAGGCTTGTGGTCTCACAGCCAGTTAAAGAATAACTCAGGGCTCTCTCTCCTGCTACAGTTTAACAGCCCCCTAAAGAGTAGCTAACCAGCTCAGGGCTATCTCTCTGCTGCAATTTATAGCCAATTACAGGTTAGCTAAACAATTCAGGGCATTCCTTCTACTGACCTTCTCATTCTGCCTTTGTGTCAGTGCCCATGCCCTGGCTACCCTCAAACCCTGCTCACATCCTGCCCACGGTCCTATATAAGCCTCCCCTGAGAAAATAAAATTTATCAGCTTGAAAAAAAAAAAGCTTTGACTTCAAAATTTAAGTCTAAGGACAAGTTACTGGGGAAAAGAATTTCTAATTTTGTTTCCACAGAAAATGAAAAGCTAAGGATTCCTACTAGACTAACGTGGTTTGATCAAGCAAGACCCCCTGAAACAGAGTCCCAGGTGATCCAACATTCAAAACAGTTGGGACAAGGCAAACTTACAGATTACAGTCAGGATTTCTGCATCTCCTTCAGATCCCCCATGACAGCACCCCCTACCAGCAGGAAGCAGTTTGGAAAGAACAACACCCAAATTCCCAAATATTTTTTATAAATGTTTGTTTTCATTTAAATGGGCTTGGTTATAAATGGTTAATGATCACAACCAATTCTTTTAAAGGTAAAAAGGGGATTATGGTATAAAGATGAATACTTCGTCTTAAAATGGATTTTCATTTACTGATATAATTTAAGGTCAATTTTGTGATGTGTATATTTCTCCTCTTGTTTAGGTATTGTGTTTATATTGCTCATTTTAAAATATAATGTATAATTTAATACATATTATAGATAGTTACCTATGATAGTCAAAACTTAGAGTTAAGTAAGTTAGGTTTTCAAGATACACAGAGATGTATTTGAGATGGATAAACATTCTTTAAACCTTTCAAAGACCTACATAATATGGCATTTAAAATGGTTTAGGGTTTTTCTTAACAGTGAGGCACAACTGCTCCTGGAAACACCACCTGCATCAGAAAGGAAGATGGACCTTGAAGAAACACATTATGGAATTTGCTTTCAATATGACAAGACTAGCCATTTGAGCAAGATATTGCTCTTGTCTGGACTGTTTGACTTTATGCTGTATAAATTGGACATGCAGGACCCACAGGAAAGTGACTGCTGATACAAGATGGACATTGCTACAGGGTTCCTGCTTCATAGAAGAGTCTGCCAGACAGTCTGCAGGACACAGAGAAAGGTGACTGACAAACTGCCAATACAGATGGACAGTTTAAAGTTTCCTGCTTTGCTGAGGAGTCTGCCAGACACACTATGGCCTATGGGCTGAAGATGGAACATTGCAGAAGAACTTCAGGTGACTAACCAGGCGGCGAGTTGTCTCTGTCATTTCTAGAGTTTGTGATCCTTCTGTGGTCTTTGATGGAGTTGAAGAAAGATAGTTATGGTTATAGTTTTCTTTAGTTAGGGTTAAAGATAAGCTACATATAGGACTTCAGACTCACAAAGATAGGATAGATGATGAAATATTTTCTTTAAATCTTGCTAAATGTTAATGGACTAAATATTGTTAACTGTGGTTCTTATTTGATAACTGTTTTGTTATACATTTTGCTATGGTAAGGTTAAAACTCTTCTTTTTATTTTAGACAGAAAAGGAAAAGATGATGGGAGATGTCATTCTGTAAATATGTTTCTCTTCTTGGTTAGTGAATAAAGCATTGTTGGCCAATAGCAAAGCAAGATAGGTGGGACTAGGAGACTAGGAGGAGAGAGGAAGTAGGAGGGAGGAGATCCAAATGGAGGATAGAAAGAATGCCAGCCCTTCTCTCCAGAAAGATAAGACCATGTGGAAATACTTAGATTAATAGAAATGGGTTAATAATTAAGAAAGAGCTAGCCTATAAGAAACAAGTAACTGGCCTACAGCTTTATATCTAAAAAAAAAAAGTCTCTAGATCTTATAATAACTAATTTGATATTCTTCACACCAGAGTTCCTAAATGTATTATGTTCTTTATTGTTTGGTTATGAGTTTGTTTTGTTTTGTTTTTAATAAGACTGGCCTGAAACGTATAATCTTCCTGCCTATACCTCTTGAGTACATGGATTACATATTTAAGCCATCTATCCTGGTGACAACATTTTCACCTAATAATGACTACTACTTCTGACTCGGTGTAAATTTTCCCAAGGTCAACATTTCTACATACTTCAAGTTGTCATTCTTGTCACACTTCCTTTTTTATGAACTTTGCCTCTCTCCTCTTTGTATTAGTTCCCAGGATACATACAACAGAATCCTGTAAGCATACCTATGTGTGAAAAAAGTTGGATTTATTGGCTTTTTTCAATGGATGTAAGAGGTAAATGACACAGGGACAAGAGTGTTAGAAAGGAGTCATGGTTGAGAGACAAGTGATTTGGGAGAAGATTCCAGGAGGCTGTTTGTTTTGCTTTGTTTTGTTGCGCCATCTGGCAATGGAACCCCAACTGACCCAAACTCATGACAATCTTGGTTCAGCCTCCTGAGTGCTGATCCTTCACATAAGAGCCACTTTTCTCAACTCAGTACTACTTCCCTTCTAGAAGAGGTAGTTTTACCATTTGCTGTAGTGATTAGAAACATTCACTAGAGCTACAGGTGGCAAAGAAATAACAGCCAGTGTTATAATCCATAATAGGATATGATGCATGGTCATTTTTGAGACACAATCAAAGTTCTTATTCTTAATCTGCTCTCAGACATGATCATGAATTGGTCTTGTTTTAGTCTTCTCTCCTTGTCACAGAGATTTGTTCATTATTTCCACTCACATGAACTAATTCTCACTCTCCTCACACAATAACTACCCCTTGCATGCTCTAAAACAAACCTTAGTAGTTAGGGAGACAGAAGGAAAAGGAGCCCAGGATGACCAAGCAGAGTAGTCCTTTTTCAAAGAGTGATAAAGACAAATGGTATTTTTCATACAAAGTAGGAGGAAACAAAGATGGAGCTAAAAAAAAAAAAAAAAAGAGTTGGAGGTTGGGAATGTGGGAAGAGTGGAAGGAGGGAGGGAGAAAGAGTTCTCACAAAAAAGTTATCTCTTTCCTCTTGCATTATAATTATGTTGCCTTTTATCACATGAATAAATGCTTAAGAGAGTTATCTGTTTTCTACATTTGTGCTATCTTGACATGTTTCTTGATTTATAACAATAAAAATGGTCATTAAAAGCTAATTAACAGAATATCGGTTTCTTTGTGTAGAACAAAGTTTTTAACTAAAAAAAATAACAATGTGGCTGTGTTGTTATTCTAGAGTTAAAGAAAATTAGGCTAGAATTCTACATTATTAGACACAAAGGAAAAACATTTACTTGACATCCTCTCTTGATACTTCATGCCTACAAGTATTGCATGTTTTAGTTGCTCTCGTGTTGTCCAGAACTATCAATCCAATAAAATTTTCTATCTCCCTCAGGGTTAGTCATATTACTATTTTTAAATGTAGTCAAGTGTATGGAAAATACTTTTTTCTTATACTGTAAACATTTTGTAAAGTTAATTAATTGGAAATTAAAGACATGTATTCACACTATGGCTTAAATACTCATACCAATATGAATATTAAAATTAATATAAAATAATACTGAAAATCATACTTGATTAATAAATGTTATATAATAAAAATGGCTTCATAATATGAGTGGCTTATATTTACTCTAAGTAAGGGACTGTGATATCAATGTCTAAAAAATATTTGAGAACAAGACAAATGCCTAACTTTCTTACAGACACCCCTTAGTAAATGTTTAGTATTTAATTCTCATAGTCTCTCTGACTGCAAAAAAAAAAATTGAATCCTTTTATAAATTGCCTGCATCTAGAGGTCACCAATATGATTCCATCATATTTCACCGAATAACCTTGAGAATTCTTAAAACAGTCCGTTTATAACCAATTGAAAACAATATAGCTTATAGTAAGTTCACCCACAACAAACAACTTAACTTTATATCCTGAAATTGGTGAGGTGACAGTTTATGCATAGTGAATGTTTGTGATTATCTGACAAACACAGGTAAAAGGTTTGGAGAGTTGTCTTCTAAAACTGTTCTTTGGCTTCTCTAATAGCTGATACTGTAAAGAAAGAACAGGAACATCATATGGCTGGATGACAGAGAAGCAGCTAACTTAGCACCTGTGTTTGCTTACAAGACATTGGAAGGTCATGAGTCACAAGACCTAGCCTTTGTGCTACTGTGAAAAAAAAAATAGACATAAAAGTTCATTCTCCTTCTTTCTCAACCTGAAATCCACCCTTGCCTTCTTTGGTTACAATTCAGAGATAATCTGCTTGTCATCTCATATACAGTGTTCAAGTGAAGCCACACAATATAACTGTCAGTGACTAAGGTTTGTATGCTCTTATTTCTATAATAATAAGGACTTCCTACATCCCCACTTTTAGTATATGCAGTACACATTTAGGAAAAAATGTTAGCAACATTCTACTTAAGGAAGGGAAGGCTTGACAATGTCTGGGCATGCAGAATGGAAGTGAAAAGGAACTGGGATTTATATATAAAATAAGATTGTTTCTAATTTAAATAAAATCTGAAGACAAAAAGAAATAATTATACCCCTTGGAAGAATCCTTAAAAAACTGAAAAGTTAACAATTATATTAAGTGTGTTCAGCCTGTTTAGGAGGGATAAAGGAAGTAAGTGTGAGACAAAGTTTGTATAGCTAAAGGGTATATGAATTTTTTTTAGATGAGCAAACAAAAGCAATTCTCAAATTAGCTGTTTCAACTGTTAAATATGCCCAATGGCACTCATGGAGTTTACTCAACTAACAATTGAATCTGCTGTTTCTTTAAAGCAAACTATGACTTTTCAGTAAAGTCTGGCACATGGAAGAAAGCCATAGAGAAGTGTCCTAAAGAAACTGACATGTCCCTTACTTTTAGAAAGTGTGTTAGTGAAACAAAAGATCTCAAAGAATTAAGGTTTCCTTCCTTGTACCATGCTAGGGGAGAGAAAGGATGAATCCATGGTGACAATAGAGACCCAATGACTTGATTTTATATTTTCTAAAATAAGGAATAAAACTGTAGAAATAAGGGATAAGGAGATGGCTCAGCAATCAAAATGGCTCAGAATAATCTGTAGTAAAACTGTTCTAGGGAATCTGACACCCTCCCTCTTCAGGCCTCTGTGGGTACCAGCCACACATATGGTTGCACATACACACAGGCAAATATACTTATACATGTAAAATTAAAATAAAGAAACCCCTAAGGTGCACACTGAAAGAACATGTCGCAAATGCACTCAAAAAATGGGAGCACCTACAGGTTCTGTTTAGGCGAATACCACTAGTGGCTGCAAATGGTGGTACATACACCCCTACCCTGCCTCCCACTCTGGAGGCAGGTGGTGGTGGTACACACCTGCCCTCTCTCCCATCCCAGAGGCAAGTGGTAAGACTGAACAGCACTTCTGCCTGGCCCTACTCCTTCTCTCCTGTACCTTCAGTCCCTGCTTCAATCCCTGCCCCACAGGGTGCTTTTTCCGGAATTTAAGGGGTGACTTCAGACACTGTTAGAGCTTTGTAGTCACCTTTACTTAGGTCAGTTGTGCTCATGCCTCGGAAAATAGCATCAGTCAAAATGGTACATGTATCCCCTTTCTTCTTTGGGAAAAACTCAAATAAGCAGCGATAACGTCAATAGAACCATTGAGTCATGTATTTATTTTCAGTTGCACACTATGTTATGACTTAAAAATATATGCTAGTCTAGGAGAATCGTTATGATTCCCTAGGGGGGTTTATTACATTTGGAGAGAAGAGAAGGCTAGTTGAAAGAATGTATTTCTCTTATGTTAGAGTAATTAATAAATTTCTAAATAATTGACAGAATAGTGTGTTGTAGAAGATGGACAGATATTTTGAAAATAATCTGTCCTTTATTTATACATAAAATACGTGTTAATTCTTCCATGACATATGTGTGATATGTGTAATTATAAACTTTAAACCTCCTTTAAAATTGTTGAAAATAGTTTGCTTACTAAAAATATGGTTCTTGTCATACAGATATCTCTAGAAATCCCTCCCCTTAGAGCTCAGGGACTGTGAAAGAGGCAGAAAGAGTGTGAGAGCCAGAGGGACTGGAGGATGCCAGGAAAACAGGGCCTCTAAATCAGCTAAGCAATGCATGTGAACTCGCGGAGACTGAAGCAGCAAGCACAGGGTCCACGTAGCTCTTCACCTGGTGCTCCGTGGATATATTACGGCTTTCTGCTTTGTATTTTATGGGACTCCTGGGTGTGTGAATGAGCAGCTCTCTGCTTCTTGTGCCTGTTTTGGGGGCTCTTTTCCTTCTGATGGGTTATCTTGTCCAGTCTTGATGTGATGGTTT
Source organism: Phodopus roborovskii (assembly GCF_943737965.1). NCBI lineage: Eukaryota > Metazoa > Chordata > Mammalia > Rodentia > Cricetidae > Phodopus > Phodopus roborovskii. The sequence continues at coordinate 51,320,673 of NW_026126517.1, read as the reverse complement.
TATTTTATCTTATTGTATTTTATTTTGTCATGTTTGGTTGTTACGTCTTAGAAGCCTGTGCTTTTCTAATGAGAGACAGAAATAGTAGAACTGTAACCAAGATCTATTGTATAAGAAAACAATCTATTTTCAATAAAATGGGGAGATAAAATGCCAAAAATTGTGGGTTTGTGACTTGTTTGCTATGACTACTTTCACTTGTCTTAAGTTGAGAATGAACACTTATTGTGTGGAAACTGGGGTACACAGCATATGACAACTATTGATGCAAGTTTTTACAAATTAAAAAGGTATTTTCTATAATTAGAGACCGAATTCAGAATAGCTTAATAAAAATACAGCAGGTGTCAGAACCAATAAAATATTCACATGCTTGCCTTACATCTTATCAAATGAGACTACACTGTAATATGACCCAAGGGATCCTCATTGGTCTCAGGCTAGTTTGTTCACATGGACGGTCTCAGATTTTTTGTTGATTTGGTTTCACACTCCTGAACTCTTCTGTGCTGAAATGTAAGGTCAACCAGAAAATACAGAGTAAAGTTCATCTATGAACAGTTTCCCTTATATGTTCAAACTTACTATTTCTTTGGTCTCCAATCCAACTCCATATTAATTACCAGAAAATGCATTTTCTCACACTAGTGTTGTTAAAGTTATATATATTCTTAATGTTAATATTAATCCAACTAATAGATATGTATTATTACATAAATACTTGTGTTCAGCAATAGACTTGATCAGTATATTTGTGTGTTATGTGAGTATATTTATTGTTGTAGTCTAGCAGAGTGGTGTATGCCTTTAATCTCAGCACTTGTGAAGCAGAGGGAGGTGGATCTCTATGAGTTTGAGGCCAACCTGGTCTACATAACAAATTGCAGATCAGAGAAACCTGTCTCAAAAAAAAAAAAAAAAACAGAGAGACAGACAGACAGAGGTAAAGAGAGAGAGCCTATTATATCCATACCACAAATTAAGAAAGGAGAAAAGGATATGAAGAGAGGGATTAGCAGGGCAAAGCTGACTCCTCTTCCGCTCTACACATCAACTTGCAAATTACTCACATGGAAATAACTACTTAATTCATGTTGACTGACTACCTATTGAGTATAAAGGGTTCACAATGAAGTCATGAGAGGTGGGCTAGCAGCTTGCATTGTCAAGAATACATTCTATAGACACTATTTTTTAAGCTACATACTAATCCACATTGTTTAGGGCTCATGGGAGATATGGTTCTATTTTTCCATCTCTCTGTGTCTGAGGCTTGGATTCTGTCCAGTTTCCACCAACCCATTTTTTCCTTCTAGAATGCCAATTATAGCTTTTATTTTGTTCAGGGGGAAAGCAACAGATAAAGGAAATTTGCAACACTTGAAAATCACATCAATGGCAAGGGACTAAGAAAGGAATTTTCTGTCAGAAACAATTTAGGAGAAGGAGTTACAAACACTTTTCAATTTAAATATAAAACTAGAGTGGGAGATGAACTTGAAGTTAAACAGCCCTGGTTTAGAACTTTGAAAAACAGGCATATAATCAATACCACCATGGGTATGTTTTCAATATGTTTTGATTTGGCATAATGAAGTATTAACTTTCTTCTTTCTTAAATATCAAATGAAATTATGACCATATAAATATGTATCTAAGCATGAGCCACATGACTTAATTGCTCCAAACAAAGCAATGTAATTAACAAGTTGGTGAAGTGGAAATATATAAAAGATTAAAACATCCGAAAAATGAACAAATAATTTAATTGTAGGTAGTATTTACCAAGAGTTCAAAAAATGCCATGCCATAAATTAAAAACTGCAAATGCATTGTTCTATTAACACTGTATAGAAAAAAATCAATAAGTACAGTTCAAAATAATCTCAAAAGTTTGTTACCTCATTCCTACTGCAGCAAAGTTAGCACTGAGTCCTAAGTGTGAAATAAACCCTGTAACATCTATTTTAAATGTTTATTGTTTACATGTGCATAAATATTCTTAAGACCAAAAGTCTGCTTAAAAGTAAAATTCAACAAAGTAAAGCTTTCTCCCATCACTCCAGAGAAACTTACACTTGGAAGTTAACACTGTCTACATCCAGCAGCATCATGGGACTTGGTAAGGTCTAATTATGTGACAGATCCCCAGTAAGAATGACATCTTCAATTACTGAGTTCATAAACTGCTGGTTGACAGTTTCTAGGCTGTGGAGCACTTAACACCTGACCCCCATCAAATACATATTCATACAAATAAATACAAAGAAGATTTCATTGTCAAACCACCAAGGGTACAGTGAAGACTCTCCTGGCCACTTGGTAAAATCTTGGGAATTTTTAAGTTTTAAAATAAACATGATGCCTTCATAAAATACAACGAATTGAGCCAAGAAAACATAGTCATGGACAGGCTTGATTTTACTGAAAATCATGTCATTTAGTGTTACTTTATTAAATATTTTTAAACACTTCTGGGGGTATTTTTCAGATCTAGAACCTGAGTCTTCTTTATTTTTGAAACATCCTTTTGGACCTATTATTACACTAGAGAAACTTCTTTCAAATCACAGAGTCATAGGTGCTTAACTGCCACACCCATGTAGCACAAGAAGCAAGCAAAAAGCAAACAAGAAACAATATAATCTGTACATCTTCTCATTGTGGTTGTGTTTTACAATTTCACCCAATCTCAATTCATAAAGCTTTAACAAAAGGTGTATAAAATAAACAAAGTATATTTTGATAACATATTTTAAATAGTTGATTATATTCTTCACCTCAGTTCAACTGTGATTGTATTGGACTATTTAGGTAAATAGTAGTAGTAATCCAAGAGTAAAAAAGCAACACAACAGAAGGTATTGTTCAAGCAATTCATCCCAAACAGAACAACAAAACACTCCAAATGTCAGCTCCCTAAATACACACAGACACACAGGCAGGCTCAGTTGGCTCAGGGGCTCATACATGTGCATGCTTGCTTTGCAGTGCTGTGAGGCACTTTCAGGTGCTAAGGGTCACACACACTTAAACAACACAGACATAAAGTACATGTGGGCATCTTTATCTGGGGCAAAGTTTGTTGCTTTTAGGATTGTAAAGAGAACTGAGGAATATGTTGTTGAAATTCATATACTGATACTGATAGAGATTTTTATAATTTGTTTCGGTTGTGAGCCTAGCCTTGACCAGCTAAGTCATCTCTCCAGTCCACAGAGTTTTTTCTCAATGAGACAAGTAACTTGGAGATATGAATAACTTGAAGAAGGTCCAGATCTGAAAAATACTCCAAAAGTATTTAATATTTACTGAAACAGCGTTAAAGGGCATAAATCAAAATAGTCCAAAACAAATAGTCCAAAAGACAAAATCAAGCCTGTCCATGCCCGTCTTCTTAAATGTAGCAAAATATAATAGATTTTAAGCATACAATTTGATGAATTTGAACAAATGAACACAATCATGATAGAGAAATACCAATTGAAACAGAACTCCTCGGCAATATTTTGGAAATGCAGTCCCATTCATACACTGGAACCTATTCATTCTTTCTTAGTGCTCGTGCTCCATTTTGTGAATACAACAAACACATCCAAGCTGTATAAACCTATTAATAGACCTGTACTCAGATCAAACTGGAAGCTGGGATGAATTGGTCTGTGATTCACATTCTAGTTGAAATTTTTGCAAGCACAGGTTTTTATATCTCTTGAATGATGCCTGAGTCTAGTGAATTTCTAATAGGCATATATTTAATTGGGGCAGGGGAGGGTTTCCAAACACTGTTCCAAACCAGTCAAACCATGTCATAGTCCTGCTAGCAATCAGCAAGAGTTCCAATCATGGGATTAATGTTGGAGTTATTCTGGTTCGTTTGCTATTCTAATCTATGTAACTAGAATTTTCACTATCCCCATTGAATAGCGATGGCTTCCTCATATTTTTGTGTCAATCATACAACTTTTAAAATAACAATTCCATTTGTATTTCTATAACATTGGGCATGCTTACAGAATCAACATACATTTTAATTTACTTTTCTTTTTGTTCCTTCTCTCTCTCTCTCTCTCTCTCTCTCTCTCTCTCTGTGTGTGTGTGTGTGTGTGTGTGTGTGTGTGTGTGTGTGTGTGTGTGTGTGTGTGTGTGTGTGTGTGTGTGCATATTCATGGATACAAGTGTAGATGTGTGTGGAGGCCAGAGATCAACATCTAGTGTTTTCTAGAATTGCTCTCCACCTTGCGTTTTTTGGAAAGGAAGTTCTCACTGATCTGGGAGTTAACCTAGCTGTCATATTGACTGGCCAGCTACCTCCTACATCCTCTTGTCTCTGCCTCCCTACTGTGGGATTGCAGGTGAGTGCTGCTGCTCCTGGCTTGTCACAAACATGCTGAGGATCAAACTCAATGCCCCATTCATGTACAGCAAACATTCTGCCAGTGAAACCATCTCCCCAGCCTCCTACTTTTCATTTTCTTAATGGTAATTTAGCTTGACCATTTCATTTAGTACTATAATCCCTCTGTAGGTAGCATACACATACAGTAGGAGGCAGTGGTTGAAGTGCATTTCTTTCTCTGTGTGTTTGTCCAGCAATCTCAGCATCATTTGTTGAGAAGATCTTCTTTGACACATGTAAGCTCCTTTTCTGCTTGAACCATTAAAGTTCTGTCAGGTTATTTCAGGACTCATGCTGATTTGTTGCTGCATCTGCTTAGTTTTTTGGGGTTTTATTGTTTTGGTTTGGTTTTTTGCTGTTGTTGTTTTGTTTTGTTTGCTTTTTTCTGCACTCTTGATCATTGTAACTTTATACTAAGTTCTGAAAATAGATAAGAAAAATCTTTTTCCAGACTATTTTGATACTCTAGATAGCTAACATTCCCATGAATCAGTTTGTCGATTTGTATCATCTCTTTGAAGCCTTTGTATATTTCGATTTTGATACTGACTCTATAAGTGAACTCAAGGAAGATTGCCATCTTAAGGGCTTTGAACTCTCTAAGTCCTAAATTTGATATACCCACTCAATTGTTCAAGTCTTTCATTTCACTGTTCTTTTAACTTTTACGGTACAACTTGTATTCTTCCTTTCATTGATTTTATAGACCATCCTCAGAGACTTTGTACAAGCTTACATTATACAAAAATAGGATATTTTACTTCATTTTTAATCTCTATGGTTTTTATTTCTGGGGTTATTTTCTGATTTGGATTACCAGTACAATATTGAGTAGTGTTCATAGTTAGCTTCGTTTTATTTCTCATCTTATAAGACAGTCACTCAATATTTCACCTTCTTCTGTGATAATGTATCTATGGATCACATATAGACATTCTTGTGATACTGGCATATTTACTTAATATACTAAAATTTTAAATTTTACATGCAGTTTTTAATTCTCTTCCCCCTCACTCTCTCCCACTGAGTGTCTGAGTTTGTGTGTGTATGTGTGTGTGATGAGTAAAGGTGCCATGGAGGCCAGAATTCCCTGGAGGTGGAGTTTTAAAATGTGTGAGCAGTCTGACAGAGGTGCTGGAAATATATTCTCTGTAATAGTGTTCTGCTTGCTTAACCACTGAGCCAACCTTCAACCCCCAAAATCCTCGAGTTTTTATTTGTGCCTATGTTACAGTTCTTATTTTCTTGCTTTGAAGAATCTCCATTTTCACTCACATAAAATAAATGTGTTTATTTGAGCCATATTTTGATATTGAAATGTTGGTTTGACTTAATTCATTATTGTAAAGGTTCTGTTCATTTGTTGTCTGTTTTTCATCATGTAAGATGAGAAGTCAGCCATCACTTGAATCATTATTTTACTGACTCTAGTGTATCTGTTTTCCTCTCTGGTTGCTTTCAATAATTTTCTTCATCTGTGGTTTTTAACAGCTCAAACTTAATGTGACTTGGTATATCATCTTAGAGTTAATTCCCAGTGATTTGGTTATGACTATGCCACATTTTCTTTCATTTAGACATTATAAGAGAGTCTGTATATTTGCATTCTTTAAAGGATGTCAAATTTTATTCTAGTTGAGAATTAAATGTCTTGTGATTCCTCTCAATTCTCTCAAAAAAAATATAATTGTAATTTCTTAGGATGAACCTATTTCAACTTATTGTTAGTTCTAGGACACGTTCCTACCTTAGTCATCCTTTATCCCAAGATGCTACTTTCTAAGATCCTAACTGAACATGACACAGTCATCATTATTTCTCCATTTTGGGCCTTCCTGCTGATCTGCACCTGGGCCAGGGAAGGAGCCAGAGGTCCTCAATATGAACAATTGTACTTCATTCATGCTGCCACGGCCTTAGCCCAGGCCATGCACACAGAACATCTCAATGGCCAAAGCCTCTATAGTATAGTACAGTGGCAGCCTCCTTCATATTTGTTCATGTACAGGAGCTTGAGATGGACATGAAGTCCATGACTAACCATGTAGCTCAGACTCTGATGTGGACAGAACTCTTCTGAGGACTAGGCATGACCCTGAGCTACCTCTTTCCAGAGCCTGCCACCATCAACTACTCATTTAAGGAGAGCCCATTGAATCCATGTTTCCATGGGAAACATGCATTGTGTTGCTACCCATCTCTAGAGGAACAGTGTATTACCTGTAACCTCTATGAGGCCGTCTGTCCTGCACAAGCCATAACAGTTGAGGCCAAGCCAAGAGCCAATGGCAGCCACCAGACCACAATGGCATGACCAAATATATCTACTGTGGTTTCTACCAGAAGACGTACCCTTTTGATGCCATCATGGAGGGCAACTTTGAGTTCTCCACCAAGACAAATGAGGAGTTGCTGTACAATAAGAAGTTGGTCAACAATGGGGACTAGTGGGAGGCTGAGATCTCCACCAACATCCAGGCTGACTATACCAGTGACCTGGTCACTTGGCTCCTGCTGCCCATAAAGAAGCCATGATATCCTCCCCCACTGCCTGCAAAAATGAACATCTGCTTGTGGAACTGAACTTCTTGGGAAAGTTGCCACCATTCACCGAGTGTTACTTTTGTTGTTTGTTACTATTATTTAACACAGGTTCCCACAGTATGTCCCAAGGTGTCACGATCTACTAGCAATCCTGGAATCTCTGCCACCTGAGTGCTTGCCTGGCCTTTCCAACACTGAATGTGAAAGTCTAAAATTAGTTCATTACAGTTGAAAGAACAAATCATCCATTTATATAAACTTTATGAAAGTTAAAATAATTTAAATGAACTAGACATACTATTTTCCCACAATCATTCTTTGCTGTAAGACTGAACAGAATTTAATTTCTTGCTTAGACCAAGTATAGAGTCTTAACAACCCACATTACTAAATCTAGTCATTGGCCATGAATAACAGTCTTATGAAAACTTTAAGAAAAATTTAAAATAAAATACTAATATGTAGTAGGCCCTCATAATTTTTTTCCCAAAGGCAAATTTAAAAAAATTAAAGATGAGGTTGGACCTGTCACTGTAGAGTGCTTGTCTGGCATATGTGAGGCCCTGCTTTTGATGAAACAAGATTAAAAACAAAATAGGTAAACTAAAAGGTAAATACAAATTTGCATTGTTTCATTATACTGTGTAAAGATATTTATTTCTCTCTAATATTATTAATTAAAATATTTAATTTTTTTTAAAAAATTGTGTGTGCACATGTGTGGGGGGGTTATGCTGTGTGTGTGTGTGTATGTGTGTGTCTGTGTGTGTGTGTGTGTGTGTGTGTGTGTGTGTGTGCACGCACGCATGGGAACCTATCCTCTAGGTTCTGGAACTCAAACCCAGGTCATCCTGAAGTCTTGAAGGCAGGTGCCTTTACTCACTGGTCCATCTTGTTGGAAGCACAAGATATGTACATTGTTTGTTTGTTTGTGAGATAGTGTCTCATGTATCACATACTGTCTTTGAACTTGGTGTGTAGCTGAGAATGACCTTGAACTTCTGATTCTCCTTGCCTCTGCCAGCTGTGCACAGTACACTAGTTTATGTGTTGCTGAGGATCAAAGTCTGGACTGCATGAAGGCTGTATAAGCACTCTACCAGAGGGTCTGAATTATTTTACATTTTAAAGTATACTGGATACTTATTATGCTTCTTGGAAGAAACAAATTTTTTCAACCAATTTCTTTTTAAATATTTAACCTCTTTAAAACTAGATAAACTAAACTACTTTTTAAGTCAGTCAATTTAACCAACTAAATTACTAATACTTTACCTCTACATTGTAAACTGGAGCTAAATCTTCAAATTTTTGCATACTGTATCAATCATTTGACTATTCTTATAATTTTTCTTTTGCCCTGAATTCAGAACTACATTGCTTTCTGAACTGATTAAATTCTTAAAGGCTATATTTCACAAGGATTAAGTTGCCCTTATTTCTTAAAAAAAAATAGATGGTAAGCACAAACATTCAGGAAAAGACTAAATGAAGCTAAGGTCTATAATAAATCAAGTTGCTCTCTATAATGTGAAAAAATAACTGATGGACTTGCTATAGAGTATCTCTCTTACAAGTTTTAGTATTTCAGTGTTGATAACTGAACATCAGAAGTAAACTGTAGTCTAATTTCTACTTTGTAGATGTTTTAGTCTTAGAATAACTTAACAATTGGGCAATTTATAAAGTAAGGTTCTGTGTAATTAGTTCATTCAACATTCTGGAAGAACTGTCATTCTCATTGACATAAATCCTGGTCTGAAGTGACAGAAATATTTTATCTGGTATAATATCCTGTCAGATACAACCGTTGACAGCACCCAGTGTTTCCTTAATAAACACACAGTGAGTAAAGTAAAAAAAGCTTTTCCAAAATTCCTGAGCCAAAAGTCAAATGTAGGGCTGCCTGTCTGATCCAAAATTTATGCTCTTGCTACATTTCCTTGAAAAACAAAATAGAATAATGAGTTCCTTAAGTAATTCTAAATTTTAAACACTGTGGTTTTAATTAAAAGGAAATCTCAAATTTTAATTTGTGATCTATCATGGTTTCCCAAGATAAGTCAGGTTTGGCTGTAGGCGTGTCTATGAACAGCGCAAGCACTGAGGAAACCGCAGCCTATGATTGGTTCTAGGAACCTGCCTTTCAGTTTGGAGGAATTCCTTCGCGTTTAATGTGCTTTCTGCCCAACTTCTGGATGAAACTTCGGAATATTTATCTTAACACAGTATGGGCATAAATCCTGATTGTTTTCTGGATGGAGTCATTTCTCACAGTAAGAGGATTTTAGTCTTCTAAGAGCAGATCTGAGTTTGGAGAAGCCCACTCATGACTGGTCGGCCTCCTGTGCTGAGAGGCTGCGGTGAGATCCCATCAGTCTCATTCTGAATTGGCTGTTCAAATGCAAACAGTGTTAACACTAGTGACCTGGGACGTCAGGAAAACAAAATTTTAAGGGAAAATGTTTTATCATAGGAAAGATGTCATATCATGAAAGTGCAATTAGACTATGGATCTTTGGTACATTTTGATGACTGGTAGGTATATGAGCTAGAATCTCAGTTTTTAATGAACTTTTTATTTGAGCAGGACCTCACGATTTTCACAAATAAGTGTATACCAATATTATCCAAACTCGAGATTCCAAAACAGGTCATAGCAAATCACTAAAACTCAATGTATATTTAATAAACAGAAAGTCAATATTTTGCTTTTTTTCCCCTCCATATGCATTCTTAAAGATTCCTTTCTTGATTCTTTAAACCTAGTACGTTTGCCACAGTTCTCTTGAATGCCCACAAAATAGTCCTTAAGAAATAGTCAAAGAAATACTTAAGTAGACAAAAAATATTAATGGTGTTCTTAATGGTGTTCAATACCAACCAATTATTTTCTAAAAGACTTAAATGTTTATCTAAAATGCACACTTTGCCACATTTAATTCAAGTTTATTTCAAAGGGAAAACAATGACACCTTGTGTGTGTGTGTGTGTATACATATACATGTATATATGTATATATATATATATATATATATATATATATCACGTAGCTTCAGTTTAATTCACCATGTACATGACTGTCAGTTGTATTTATTATTTCCTATACACATGAAAACTCATAAACAAATTCTATTCTGCAAGTTATTTGAAGCATAGTAAAATTTTAAATCCCCCAGAGGACATTCACCAAATTTTATGGCTAATATCTTTACACTGCACATGCACATAATAAGAAACAGAGCTGTCATATTTAGTTCAACGGACTTTTATAATGAGATTTATATTTTTGCCAAGAAGTCTGAGTTTCACAACAGATATACTGAGACGATGGAAGACAAACATAAAACCTTATTCATAGTCCAAGGTAGGATTTTCCCATACAATTTACTTGCTGTCTCCAAGTAAAAGAGTCACTCTGTAGAAAATTCACCTTAACTTTAAAATGAGTTTGTAGAACAACCCTTAAAAGATAATTTTGCTACAAATGGTTTGATGTAATGATTTCATCAGAGTGTAGACTATATTAATGAATTGGATCATATTAATTAATTTGGATCAGTTCACTTACCATGAAATGTCTACTGCTACTTTACCATGGTTTTATTACTATGCAAATTCTTGAGTAATAGCAACTATTGATTTAATAATACTTGCAATGTCCCTTATGTTCCTCTTCATTAAATATGAGGTTAAACTACCATAAAAATATTGCAGGAGTTCTTCCCCAAGAACGTGAGAAAAGCATGAACTGACTCCTCTCACACAAGAGACAATACTATGGTACCCTACCCTCTGTGATATGGAAGTTATGCTCTGCCTCTCTGGACTCAATGTAACAAATCAACCCTGTCAATCTTCTTGGAAAACATTAAACCATTAAGCTTTAACTCTTTGTATACTGATGCAGAATAAGCTGCCTGAGACAAGAATACCAAATCCTATTCTCTCTGACATCATTCACCCTTACCCATCATCTCTTGCTAAGAAAATCAGAGGGAGTGGTAGTGTCCCATTAAAGACAGTTTCAAAATTCATGGAGCATTGGAATTCTATGGGGAAAGCAAGGGACATTTTGAAATATGTCTCTCTCAGTGAAGAATTGGCTAGGGCCTCACACAGCCTATGAATGTCTCAGCATATTAAACCCCATAAATATAAACTGCATTCAATAACAATGAAGAAGTTTTACAAAAGCTAATCTGGGAGTTCAACACACAAAGAAACCCTGACTTGAAGCAAGAACATAGTCTTGTGGTTTTCAGTTATTTTCTCCTCCCTATTTTCAATGAACACCTTAAATTCTATATGCTGACAATAAGTAACTTAGAAAGACTTCAACTATCGATCTGGTGACTCTTACTTGCTGGTGGTTTATTCTTTATAGACACATGAGCATTGTTCAGATGGTCCTCATCACATCACTAGAAAGAAAATGCCACTCAGAGCAGTTTAGACAAGATGGCAGCCTGGAGGCTTGTGATGGCATTATTTACACCTCCATCTCAGAAATTGTGACCCTCACCCATCTCCTTAGAGGCAGATCATCCTTTGTCATTTATCTCTTCTTTCATTAAACTTGCACTCTACATACTAATTGCTATCCTCTTTCGGTTGCCATGTATAACTGATTCAGTTTCTGGTTATTTATTTCATACCAATTATATATTCAAATATTTGTGACTATCTGCTCCTTTTAAATCCTTTTTAAGTGCATGATATTGTGCATATTTATGGAGCACAGTGTGGTGCTGTAATACATGTGTTCATGTGGACAATAAATCATGTAGCAATTAAGCAGGATATTTTACATGATTTTCCCTTTGTGATGAGAACAGGAAGCAGAAGCTTATCAAATAGGACAGAGATTCCAGTGATCTTAGTGAAGGTCAGAAATGCCAGAAGATAGGCCTGTTTCCTATTTCTTTGTTATCTGACAGAGCACTCTGCCTAGTGACCATATGTCACTACTGGACTGAAATTGAGAGGAGGTATGTGAACACCTGGTTATTTCAAATGGCCTCACCCACTCACCCTCTACCCAGTACCTCACTTCAGTCTCTGCCTGACCCGGGCGAGTTGTCTCTGTCATTTCTAGAGTTTATATACTATCCTTCTGTGGTCTTTGATGGAGTTGAAGACAATTAGCTATGATTATAGTTTTCCTTAATTAGGATTAAAGATAAGTTACATATAAGACTTTAGACTCACAAAGATAGGATAGATGATGAAATATTTTTCTTTAAATCTTGCTAAATGTTAATGGACTAAATATTGTTAACCATAGTTCTTATTTGATAACTGTTTTGTTATATATTTTACTTTGTTAAAGTTAAAACACTTCTTTTTATTTTTATTTTAGACAGAAAAGAGGAGATGATGGGAGATGTCATTCTGTAAATATGTTTCTCTTATTGGTTAGTGAATAAAGCCCTGTTGGCCATTAGGAAAGGGGGAAAAAGTCTTCCATATTTCCTGGACCCCTATGAACAGCAGTTCTTCCCTTCCCCTTCTATGATTCCATCTATGAGTCTATAATAAGTTTCTCCCTAACACTCACCCTCTGTGGTCTGAGAATTTCATTCCTCAAATTTGTGAGACAAGAATCCCAAAGCCACTGGCTATGGTTGGCTTTGGTATCTCTTGAGTTTTCTGGGACCTAACTGCCTTCAATGGGAAAAGCTCAGGGGTAGAACATTTGACTCTCTTTCTCAATCATGTTCCACTAGTCCCATGTCACTCAGACATTTGTATGTTTATGTAAGGGATAGCAAATTCCCTGTATTGACTGTCCATTTTTATAAGGTTTCTATTTTTTTTTATTCTGTAAATTAGTATATGTGTGAGTACTCACGTGGCATTCAGAAAACACCTTTGTGGAGCGTGTTCTGTTCTTTCCTTCCACCATGTGGGTTCCATGGGTGGAGTTCAGGTTATAAGGTATAATAGCAGCACCCTTACATTCAAAACTAACTCACCAGACCAATGATTGGCTTCTAGAGAAATAAATATTGAAACTACATCTTAATATTCTAAAAGTGAAACATCACTTCAAAATTTCCTTCTGTGGTTTTCATCTGGACCAGAGTACACTCAGAGAGAGAACCATTATTTATATTCCAGTTAATTTGGGTAAGGATGATACATGCTTCTAACACAAATAGTTAGGATTTTATGAAATTATTTTTTAAGAATTATTTACTCTATCAAAACTAATGGTATATTTACACTTCCTTGCACGAGGTCAAAGTTTTTACTTAATCCAGAACCTTCTTTGTGTATACTTCCGTAGCATTGCCTATAAAACGCTGTTTGTTGCCCAGTTTCCTGGAAGACCACCCGAATGGAAGAATAAACACCTTGCAAACATCTGTCTGACTCCTAGTTTCTGGTTGACCAATTGCTGTGGCTTTGTTATAATCATTCAGTGGCCAAAAGAACACAAATTTGTAAACAAAACAAAAACCTCTACAACCCAGCTCCTGCAGCTTATTTCCTGTTTTCACTTAGCAACAGCAAATACAGTATAGTTGACTGGCACTCCGCTCATAATTCAATATATTCATACTGCGCATGAATCAAATCGGATTCAGCTACCAGATAGTAAATGGCATCACAGTAAGAAAAGAAGGAGTACCAGTGTATTTGGGTTGCGTCTATACATCAGTATGGAAACTGATGCTCTCTGGTACACTTATGGTTAAGACCAGGAACTTGCCATGGATCCTCAGCCAGGTAAGCTTTTCTCAGTTCTGAACTTTCTCCCAGCACTCAGGAGGCAGAAGAAAACAGGCCACTTGAATTTGAGGCCACTGTGTCTATCTACATAGTATATACAGGACAACTAGTTCTATAGAGACACAAGAATATGTGGCTAGACAGATCATAGGCCTTAGAGAAGAACCTACTACTATTATCCTGGTAAATGGATATTTTATTGAACTGACTCCTAATGACCTATCTTTATATCCACAAGTTAATTCACCTCTCAGCCTTCACAAGGGAAACTTCATTTTTAGTAGTTGGTGGTTGACAAGGAGACTCTAGTTGGTCAATATGCAGAAAATAAGAGATTGCAGAAGGCTCAGATCTAAATGAGATATCTATATCATGCCCCCTATTCTAGGGCTCAGGGATCATTGCAGAAGAGGAAAAGGAAAGAGTGTAGAGGCCAGAGGCAGTAAATAACTATAAGGAAACAGTGTCTTCAGGACACAACAGGACAGCTGCACATATGACCTCATAGCAGTTATGACAGCATGCACACACACCTTGCAAGCTGATCAGACCAAATCTTAGCATATGAGAGAAGTCAGGCACCAAGTCCACCTCTAATAGAAGAGCTATTGGAATCCTGCCAAAGAGCTTTGGGCAGACAGTGGGAAAAGGAGAATCCATTTTATTCTCTAAGAGAGTAGCCACTTGTTTGCCAACCATGAACCAGTAGAAGGCCAAGCATTCTAGTATATATGGACAGCGGAAATTGGATTTGATATGTGAGAAACACAGACAAACAGAGAGGGAGAGAGTACAGAGATGGATGTGGAACAGGAAGGCATAGATCTTAGAAGATTTGAGTCAGGGATGAATATGACTATAATACATTGTACAAAATCATCAAAGAACACACACACACAGGGGGTTGTATTCCTTTCCTTTCCAATTATTAAACAAAAGATACATGACTAGAGCATCTTTTAAGACCATGTAGACAAACAGTGGGTCCCTTCAAATTCAAATTGTACCCCAAAAAAAGGTAGAAACTGCCTGAACATGTTAGCAGCAAAATGAACATCACTTGTATATCCATGTCACCTTGAACCCAAATTCGAGCATCAGTAACCTGATTGTATTCCAGATGACCCATGCAATAACAACTCAAGTATTTTAACATAGCAATTATCACTACTGCATCTTCCCTTTTCTAAGTTAAATGTTAAATTTTTTATCCATTTGATCTATATTTATCATGAGCCTACTGAGTGTAAGGCACATTTCTCAGGATTAGGATGACAGCAATGAATGCAATGAGCCTATCTTCATGGAATTCATATTCTACTGTAGAAAACTGTAATTATGGTGTTTAATAGTTGATGAGTATACATGTGATGAATTGGTTAATACCATCCTCTGTATATCTGCACATGTACTTTTCCTTGCTACATACTTAATTCAAAACTCCTGCTGTCTTATATCACTTTCCTGAATAACATGGGGTTTAAGCTTAGACAACTTAGCAAGACCTGTCTTAAAATTTAAAAAATAAATAAATAAATTGTTTCTGTGGGTTATCCCCAGCATGGTCTTGACCTCTTTGCTCAACACTCCTCCCTCTCTACAACTGGATTCCAGGAATTTGGCTGGGGAATCAGCTGTGACGCTCTGCTTCTGCTTCCATCAGCTACTGGATGAAGGCTCTAGGATGGCATGTAAGGTAGTCATCAATCTCATTGTAGGGGAAGGGTATTTAAGGTAGCCTCTCCACTATTGCTTAGATTCTTAGTTGGGGTCATTCTTGTGGATCCCTGGGCATTTCTTTAGTGCCAGATTTCTCATTAAGCCCATAATAGCTCCATCTATTCAAGTATCTCTTTCCTTACTCTCCTTCTCTGTTCTTCCCCCAACTTAAACTTCCTGGTCCCTCATGTTCTCCTCCTGCCCCCTTCTCCCCTCCTCTTTCTCCTACCTCACAATCACAACCCCCAGAGAAGATAGAAAACAAGGGGAACCTAAGAGAGACATACATGGAACCCCCAAGAAGGGGAAAGGGACAAGATCTCCCGAGTAAATTGGGAGCACAGGGGAGTGATTGGCTTCTTGAAGAATAACTCAGTGAGCACACGTGGAGCTGTGGTCCATCAGAAGAGTTGAGAAAAAAGATAACAGTGCTACCCAGAATCTGAATCACTTGCAGAACACATTTCAAGGAGGTTGTATTTTATATTCTTCACAATGAAAAATCTTTAAAAGACTTCCATCAAGTGGTCCTAACCAATTAACTGATTTGGAACAGGCTCACAGTCTGCATTCACTACCTATTAACTGCTGTACTTTCTCTACACCTATTTTAAATCATGAGGACCAAAAGTAAGTGAAAATAATCTCAGATCTTCCCTTGAAACCAGGAGAAAGGAACTATTTCCATCTACTCTGACAATCTACTCATTCACAAAGCCTATGTTCAAATTGCATTTCTGGTGAAATGTGTCTCTTCCTGAACATGTAGTCAAACTTTCAAATCTTTTGCATACATGTTATTTGTCAAGGTCTGTTACGGCTCTATTTTTATTTTGAACTGGTTTAGAACTTTGAAATTATCTTAATTATCTTTCAAAGGCATTTATTTTTTCTGACTGAGATTCAAATGCCAGGTGTCATCGTCTTAGCCTGGATCAAGCTAGAAATCCTTACATCAAAATATATATTCATCATTCTCTCTCTGTGTGTGTCTCTCTCTCTGTCTCTCTCTCTCTGTCCCTCTCTTTCTCTGTCTTTCTCTCTCTCTCTCACCTGTCGCCCTCTCTCTGAGGAAAATTCTTTGACAGAATATAATCATATATTGTTACATGTTGTATATAAGTATATTGTATTGTACATTGTATATTAGCATTTAATATAATAAATATAATACTAAGAGAATATATTTCAATCCTATTTTCTCAGTAGTTGTGTAATAGTGTCTTGTCCAAACTGCAAGTTCTTCATGGTGAGCTTACATTACCAAGTTTAAATAAGATACATGTACATCCATTACGAATGTATGGATTGCAGCAAACATCTGGAAAATCATCGTTATTTCCAAGGTTGTTTTAACTTTATGATAAAAGATGCTCTTCCCTGGAGAAATTCCTTGTCCCTTTCTCTGTACAATTCTTACAGTCAGAGCCCTATGGCATGGAATTTTACTACTGTGTTTTGCTTACTTTGCTATTCTGACGGGCTAAGTAAAAGGAGCCATTTATCAGTTTGTTTGGTTTTCTTCCTTAATTTTCCTTTCCCCATCCTAAGCAGATAAACAGATCTTTGTGCTGTGTCTTTTAGGGGATGGTTGTGTTTTATGACAGAAAACAGAAGTTGCTTGTAAAAACAAAACAAAAATAAAACAAACAAACAAAAAAAAAACTTCTGGCATGTCTTAGAACAGATTGTGCTACATACACACATTGGGGGAGGGGGAGTTGGCCAGCAGTTTTAAGGGAGACTGGAAGGAGCAGCAGTAAGCAGAGCCCAGCTAGGGGCCCAGCAGGGTCATTTTCCTCCTGAAGAGGGGATGCAGCTCTGGAAATGGTGTGGAGAGGAAGATGTCAGCAGTTACCACTGGGGCATCACTGCAGAGAAGTGGAGCAGGGCCACTGGACTTCAGAAGACTCTGTGGGCTTAGAGCACACAGAGGTCAGCCATGTTTCCTACAAAAGGCAGGAATAAACAGCCTTCTAAAAGCTGAGGCTTTAAGAAGTACATTCATTACAAATATATCGCAAACACATGACGCTATAAAGGAACTGAAGAATTCATAATATTCTCAGTAACTCAAAGAGTGGTTGAACCTCAGCTTTCCACATCCATCACCAATGATATGAACAAGCCAGGAAAAGCCCCATTCATTCTTATGTACCAATTACTTCACAGTTTAACAGTTTAGAATCTTTTTTCATTTATATTTCTAGCTGTCTTCACTGTATACAATTGAATCCAATTCAGAAAGCATGTTACATAAAATCATACTGTGTGAATACTAGGCGCGTAGTAAAAGGAAAATGAAATTATAAAAGGAAAACGTGTAAAAACATGTAGAATTTATGTAACACCAAAAATAAGTCTGTATAGAAATTTTGATAGCATTCATTTATGATAGCATGGATACATTGATATGCCATTTGGAAAAATGCTCTAAAAACTAAAGAAACAGAAGAGAAGGGTATTACTTCCCACGAGCTAAACTAAAAAGGATTTTGATTCACTGTTCTTAAGCATTTTGAGGTTATTTGCATAATATTCATAAGTCATTTATGTGCCTCAACAACAGTTTGTAGATATCTACTATATCCTTTCATTACGTTTGTCAATTTATATAACTATGTATTTAGTAGACAATATCTATGCTTTATATACACTCCTTTTTTTTTTTTTTTTTTTTTTTTTTTTTTGAGGCAGGTTTTACATTGCCCAGGTTCACCTCTAGCTTACTGTGTAGTCCAGGCTGAACTTGATTCTCCTTCTTTTAACACTCAGTCATAAGATTATAAGATTGAATAAATACACTCAGAGCATTTATGAAAAAAAAGATTATAAGATTGAGCCACGCATGCATACCTAAAAGCACCCTCCAAATACTTTTACTCAAATCAATTCTTGGCTTTGACCTTTTGTTTCATTTTTCCTGGGTAGAAAATTATTTATTGGGACCTAGTCAAATATAACCAATTAATAAAACTTTGCCATTTCTATTAACAGCTCATACTTACCCCAGTAAACACTCTGAAACAAGATTCATTTAAATAATAAATGCCTAATTCCCCTTTAGTTGTAAGCATGACCTATTGCATAGTAGGTTCTGTATGTGCTAGCATTTCTTTAATGACCCACCCCTCCCTGTGCTTCATGAATATCCTGTTGTACCCAAATCCTACACGGCACTTACAATGACATTGTAAGACTTTCTAACGCTGGGTATAGTTTAACAACTGTCTACATTAAGATTTTTATCAAGATTAGTAAATGCTCTGTTCTTCCACTTATTCTAATTACAAAAATGAATGTTTTATCAGACACACTCTTATTGTTTAAATGCTTACCGTTGTTATGGTTAGGAATGCATATACATATACTTACATGCATGCAATAGCAATTAGCAACCTAAAAGGGGAAAGGAGCTTGAATTAGAAGGGGAGCAGGAAAGAGTGTACGGGAGGGTTTGGAGAAAAGAAAGGGGAGGGAGAAACATTGTAATCTCAAAGATTAAAAAAAATAAATATCTATTGTTAATTTATGATATCTCCTCACCTCTCCAATCAATTTTAAGTTTTACTGAAAGTCACTAGTTTTGTACTAAGATCATTGTGGGTAGGAGGTTAACCTATAAGCCACTCTCTGTCTGGGACAGAGGTCTGTTTTCTGTAGAGAATTTAAAAACAAAAACACAGGCAATTATATTCACTCTGCTTTGTATCGTTATCATGCCTCAAAAACTCTGGACAATGTCAGTGATAAAACATCCCTTCTAGTAAAAATAAATGTGTTGATACAAGTTCAAAAATTGTCAATTGGCACATTTTTTATCATTTTTCTTTTAATAAGCATTGCATTGCAGAAGCTTACAATACAGCACAGCGAACAGTGAAGAATTTAAGTACAATTATACCTTTCTGTAACAATCATTATGTTAGTTATTGTTTATATCAAATCAACCAGAAATATAAAGAAGCCAAAAAAATCCAAATAATTATGAAATTATAACCAAATGTAATAAAATCTTGTTATGAATTGTCTTGTGGGTCATTTTAGTAGAATGTTTTCAAAAGTGAAAACTTAAAAGTTTCTAGAAGCAATTTAAAGAACCCAAATAAAAGACTGAAGACAGGCACTATTAAAAGCACATGCTGCCTTTGCAGATGCCCTGAGTTTGGTTTTCAGAACCCATAACATAGTAAAAATGGCCATCCTACCAAAAGCATTCTACAGATTCAGTGCAATCCCCACCCAAATTCCAACACAGCTTTCCACAGGTCACTAAAACCATTTGACCCAGGATAGCTTAAACAATCATCAATAAGAACTGTTGATGATATCGCCATCCCCAGTTTCAAGTTGCACTGCAAAGCTATAGTAATAATAATAACAGCATGGCATTGGCACAGAAACAGATAAAATGAACAACTGAGTCGAACTAAAACCCATACTTAAATCCTATATTAGGTGTCTATAAATCCTATATAGACACTAACTTTTTATAAAGAAACCTGAAAAGCACACTGAGGGTGGGGAAGACATCTTCAACAAGTAGTTCTAGTCGAACTGGATGGCTGCATGTAAAAGAATGCAAATAGATCCAGACTTATCACCCTGCACAAAACTCAAGTCCAAAGACCTCAGTTAAAACCAGATACACTGAACCTGATAGAAGAGAAAGTGGGGAATAACCTTGAATTCGTTGGCACAGGAGAGAAGACCTTCTGAGCAGAACACTGTTAGCACAGACACTAAGATCAACAATTAATAAATGGGACCTCATGAAAATACAGCAAATGGCACAGTTATTCAGATGAAGTAGCAGTCTACAGAATGGGAAAAGATTTTACCAACTGCACATCCAATAGAGGGCTAATGTTCAAAATATATAAAGAACTCAAGAAACTAAATATCAAGAAAACAAACCAATTAAATAATGGAATACAGATATAAATGAGACTTCTTCTCAAAAGAAGAAACTAAAATGGCTGAGAAACAAAGAAATGTTGAACACCCTGAGTCATCAGGAAAATGCATGATCCATGCACATAAGAACTCACAGAGACTAAGGCATAATACACAGGGCCTACATGGGTCTCCACCAGCTGTGGTCCTAGAGCTGAAAGGAGAAGTAGATACATACCCACATGCCTACCCAGAAGCTACCTCTAATAATTAATAACTACTTACAGAGAAAATTTAGTTTCCTCCAAGGGAGCCTCAATGAGAAAACAAATGACTCTTAAGGGTGTGCTGCATGTCCAGCAATAGATGGCCAGCAGAAAGCAACTCAACAGCATCTATGAAGGTTCCTGGTCTTACCTTTTAATTTTTGTCTTATTATCTTTTGTATCTCTTTACCCTAACAGGTCCTTTGTGTATACATTTTGGCTTCCAATTTGCTGTTTTTTTGGAATTCCTGAATGTTTGAATGAGTAGGTCTGTTTCTTGTACCTTCTCTTCCACTCTTTTCCTTCTGTTTATTTTTTATCTATTCTGATATTAGTTTTTGTTTTCTCTTATATTTTAGTTATTTAAAAATGAATTTTAAAAGCAAAGAGGTGTTTCCTTGGTGAACAATGATAACTACACTTATCAGTGAGTCTAAGTATCCTTAGGATGTTTAGGATGTAGGTAAGATTTGGATGATTTAGTAAAGTGGCCGTAGATTCTCCTTCAAGATCCTCCTGGCATTCTTTCAAAAGCAGAGATTAAAGTTTCTAAAATGTTGGTAAATTAACAAACACATCTTCCTTTTTTTTATTCTCCCTGCTTGCTAATGAGAGTTAAGGGCAATTGGATAAATTTGCTTTATGTATTTCAGTACAGTTTTGGAAAATACTTTTATTCCAGAAATATTTTCTTTAGAAAAAAAAAATGGATTACCCTGAATCTCAGCCTTTAGTTAATAAAACGTGTGAGGGACAGAAAAACAACATCCTTGGCATTTGCACAATACTGGGGTAATAAGCTAGCTATGTTAACAACCCATTTTGCATGACATTCACTCTCTACTACAAATCAAGAGATATATACCGAGTGTACAGTTGTCAGTGTTGCCTAGGACACAGAGGCGATTTCAGCCATAACTAGTGGGTGAGACCAAGCCTGTCTGGATCTATCTGAAGCAGGAATTTCCTAATTTATAGACAGCCTCTCCTTCCACTCTAGCAGGTTTCTCCTGCGATTCACCAACCAGGCTGGATCAGAGAAGCTGAAACACGACAGGGATCTTTAGCTAGAGATCAACTCTTCCCGTGTGACCTTCTGTGGCAGCCAACCAAGAGGGACCCTAACTAATTTATCCCTTCCTCCCAATCTCCAGCTAGTCCTTCAAGACCAATTTACTTTTTATTATTCTGATATAAAGCTGCTTCCTGTTTTGCCAAACATTACTCCTTGTTCATGCCAGGTTTGTCTCTTAAATGTCAGAATCAACAACACAGACCAATCATAGTTTCACCCCTTGTAGCTGGCAAGTTATATAGCATTACAAGAAGACCGGTACCCTCAGTCCAGCAACTGAGTACTTCCTTTCTTCAATCTCATGACTGGCTGCTTCCTTCAAATGGCTACAACATTTTGAATCACAAGTCTTCAAGAGTTGGACTTCAAGACTGGTAAGTTCATTATTAAAGACTTTTTTTCCTAAAACATTTTATGTTGTATTTTAATATTTTATGTCCTTTACTGGTGCATTGAAAACATTCCATATCCAATTAATGGTAGTGTTGGAAGACACGTGGAGCTTTACAGAGTTAAAGCAATAGCCCTACATAGCTGTCCCACTAACATTAGTAAAGGCAGGGAAACACAGTAGTAAACAGTCTGAGATTTCATTGTACTGAGTCCTATTATAAGACATAGGATTTGCAACAAGTGCTGTAACATCTCAGACTCTCCCCATCAGTTACACCTATCACACAGTAAGGAACGCTTGCTATATACGCTATATATTTAAGACAATGGATATGTATCTGATATAATAGAAACCAGTAAAAATCATTAAATTCTACTTCTGCTATTTCACTTCGATGTGAATTAGTATGTCAGCACCAACGACTGTGGTGATGCCCTACAATTTGAGGCAGGAAATGGCTGAGTAAATAAAGGTCCTTACCACTGAACATGATCACCTGAGTTTGGTTCCCAAGTTCGAGGTTTCCCACTTGAGGAAAGAGTATACACCTACACACACCACACACACACACACACACACACACACACACGCACACACACACACACAAATAAGTGAAACAGGAAAAAAAAAACCCTTTTAAATCTACAATTTGCTGCTATCTGGCTCCACCATATTAGTCAACTGTTGGTAAAAAGTAAGACAGCCATAGAATACTGATCAGTTTTTCTTAACTATTAACTAGTAATTATGGTCCAATGTCCAATTGCACGAGCACATTCAAAGAACAGGGAAGATATGTCCTTATGCCAACTCTTGGATTTTTTTTTTTTTTTTTGGCTTTACACATTGTGAAATGTATTTCCCCTGACTTATTATAAACTGAAACCATATCTTGGTCATCGTCTGAAGTACAAAACAAATACTGAACATAATTCAGTTAACAATAGAAAGCAGGTAAAAAGCTTAATCAAACACAACTAAGTAAGAAAGGTAGAGCCAAAGGCCAGGACATAGAAGGATCAAACAACTAAATTTTCAAAAATTTAGTGTTCTTTTGCCCTTGTTTCCTGAGGACAACACAAATGACTTGTGAGCATTTGAACCATATCAATCTGGAATGTACGGTTGGGATCCACTGTAAAATGTAAACCTGCTAAGATGTCTCCCTAAACCCTGATGCACCATGGTTCCCCCCCACACACACTGCCTCTAGTCCTTTGTACTGAAAGGTGTCCTTAGGTTTTGTTCAAGATAACACACTTATGTAAAAAGGGCTGAGGCTTGAAAAATATTTTCTTAACTCACAGGAGCTTAAACCAGCTAGTTATTTAGATAACAATACATTTTTTTAAAGGTTTGCTAGTATGCTTAGTTTTAGTCAGTGTTGGGTTTATTTAAACACTGAATGTGGAAGAGACAGAATTTTGATGTTAAGTTGAATATGGAGTCTTAGTCTCTATTTTAAGAAATGTATTAATAGCTAGGGATGGCTATTTTTAGTTATTTTAAGGATTTTTATCAAATCTATATTTTCCACTCAATGTACTATAAAATATTGAGTCAACATAAAATATTATGATCTAAGTTGTATACACTTTGTGGATAATAGCCTTTTGGGTAATTTGAGGAGAAACTTATAAGTTTTCAACCTGTTTTAAATATGTTAGCAGTTATTGTAACTTAAACAGACTAACGAAGACTTAGCTATTATCTGGGGAAGAAATTAGTCCAAACAAATAATCTAACAAAGTCATGAAATGTGAGGCTAAATTCTAAACAGAACAAATTCTCAATAAGGATAAAATGGCAATGAGAATCCTCTAAATGAGAAAGCATAAACTCAAACTTAATCTGAATTACAGACAACACCAAATAAAGTCCAGGATTTCATGACTATTTGAGCACAGTGGTTTTCCATCTTGAAATTCGGGAGTTTATTCACCTAAAATTTCATCATGAGCATGCCATTTAAAAAAAACTCAAGATCAAAAAACAAATTGACTTATGAAAAATACATTAAAAACTGCCTTTTTTTTTTTTTTTTCTTGTCTTCATAGGGCCATTTCCTTTCAAACAGGCATCTTTCAGTTGTATAACTTCAGCCTGAATTCTCTTTCCCCTTCTACACAATCTCTCAGCTAAACTAAAACCAGACAATGGTTCCAGAAGCGTGACTGAGGTCATGTGCATGTCACAGAACCCATCACTGTGGGGTCTCCCGGGGGAGTGCCACACAGAGTAGGTCTCCTGAAAGCTGGAGCACAGGAGTCCTACGAGTTTCTATGACAAATACAGTGTATGGAAGGAAGGCTTGTTTTGACCCATGGTTTGAGAAGACACAGTTGTTCCGCCATGGTTAAGGATGGCTTGAGAGCATCCTGATTGCAGTGGCTGGCGGCTTCCTTTGTGGAAGCAGAGAGGCTTTGAGGGGAGAGGGATTGGAATAACCCTCAGAGTTCACCCTCAACAAGACCTTCCTTCAATCAAACCTCATTTCCAAACTAGCCACACACACCCTCCAAACAGCAGTATGGGCTGGGGAGCAAGCACTCAAGCACATGAGCCGGTTGTCACATGTCCCATCAAACCAAAGCAGTTTAATATGAAGGCCGTCAATAAAACTTGACACTTTTTTTGTTTTCTCTGGATAGAGAAAAAGTTACATGATTCTTTGCGATTTCTTCCTGGTGCATTTACTTGCCAGAGCCTGGTAGACTATGGATCTCTGCTAGCCTTAGATTCCGCAGAGTCTATTCTAATAGTAGTAACAGTAGAGGATATTCATTGACTGTGTACCCACATGCAGGTTCGCAGGCCTGTGACAGTACTTGATTAAGTCCAAATTACGATTTTCTCCTACGATCTCTACTTGAAAGGATTTAAAACAGTTATAATAAAGTGAAATGGTTTGATCAAGGATGTGCAGCTTTCAAGGTCAAAGCTGGTATACTAACAATCTCCACAAAGCCCTCACACTATTGGCAGCCAAGGGGGAGATGAAAAACCTCTCCTCCTCCCCTTGAAGAGGATATCTAAGGAGTATTAACTGGTTCGCTTGATGGGCAGCCGTTTTCCCTGTAGCCCCACTTGCTGGCAGTTTATTTACATAATCATTTGCATAAAGTTCAAGTTGAACTGTCTTTCATTGGACATTTACTAATGAAAGAAAAATACAAAATTTGGGGCTGGGTAGGTGGCTCGGTGCTTAAAAGTATTGGTTGCTCCTGCAAGAGTCCCTATGACAGCTAAGAAGTGTCTGACGCTCCAGTTTTGAAGGATGTGACTCTCTAGTGGTTTCCTTGTAAATATGTCTTTTTGTAAGAATGAAAATATAAAAATTTAAGAAATATAATAATATTTAATAAATTTGAGGGAGAACTATCCTGGGAATGAGCATTCTAGTTGGTGATTCAAGGAGAGGAAGGTGGTTCTGGCCTCAAGGCTCAGGGGTTCATTATTTATGAGACAGGCATAGCTGAAATGCCTGCTATTCTACTCAATTCTGCTTCTGTGACGCAAAAAGAATTCTACCTGGGGAGAATGGAGGTAGCAAGCAAGAAAGACAATAATCCCAATTTACCTTACCATAACATTATGTTTTCTTGCAACATTAATTGTGGAATGTGAATGCTACATGGGAGAATATGATACGATTGCACCAGGATTCAAACACTAGCTCACAGACATGAGTCATTTTAAAACAGCAGCTTAAGGTAAACCTTTAAAAGGAAAATGTGATGCTCTCTACACTCGCCCTCCCTGCTCTGAACTGGATCTGCTGCCTGTGTAGGACAGCATCTCCCTAAAATTGCTATTTCACTTTCTGGGAATCTTCATGTTTATCTTTTTTTAAAAAACTCCATTTGTTCTATAGTAGCTTTAATGTTGAAATCGGTGTGGGGGGGGTGTGTGTAGAGAGAGAGACTCCCACCTCCCACCCCCATCTAGAATGGGATGGTTGCTTTCATCAGTTCATTCTCAACTCCTGAAAAAAAATTCTCTCAAGAGAAAATATGATACCCCATTTAAAATTCTTAAGTCAATAAAAAAAAATTTTCAGCATGTATGTATCTTACATTGAAAGCAAAGTAGTTCTAGAACTCAATGGACCTAGCATCCAGTTATTTGTTTACTCATTCAATTATATGTTTATTCGCTTGTGTGCAATAGTTCTAGTGTGGACCTCCAGACCGGCTCCTTCCTACATGCTGCTGCTCTGCCCTCTGCATCATGAAGATTTGGGGGTTTGCCAATGGATTCTGTGGCTGTCAGTAAGGAGCATGAATGGGAACCATGGCTACGAATACAATCCAGGAATTTATTGCTTGCTTTCCTTCCCCGCTGAACATCTGGGGGTTGGCTGCATGGCATCTTTGTTTCCAAGGCAACAATGCTTCTCAAGGTACCTCTCCCATATATCTGTCCTGCAAATCTTCCAGTAACAATTTTTATCGTGTGCCTAAGAGTAATGAGAAGCCCCAGAGCTGGTCTCAGCTACTGAACTATCACCTACATTTCTTTTTTTTTTTTTTTTTTTTTTTTGAGAAGATCCGTCTACAACAATATAAATATTAATCAAATTTTCCTCAAATGATTCAGCTTACAAGTGTTTCCTCTTTCCTTCTGGGACTCTGAACAAACACTGGGGTGATACAGGGATAAATAGGGTGTGGCTCTTACTGCTTGCACTGGTAAGTAAATGCCATGTGCAGCAGAGTGTTGTGGGTGTAGACAAGCAGGGCCCCAGGCCTAGCAGGGCATTGTCTTCGACCTCACATTCCTCTGATACCATCTTTGAATTACTAGCCATTTTTAGACAAGGACTCACAGTTTTATCTCACACTGGGAGTCACAACAGATTTGTAGTCACACCTATAAATATGACATAGATGCCTAACACAAATGCAGACCTAATAACCATCACTACTGCTCTTCCATGTCTTAATTAGAGTGGTTCTCAACCTGTGGGTCATGATCCCTTTGGAGTGATTGTTTCACAGGGGTCAGTTATCCTGCTTATCAGATATTATGATTCATAACAGTAGGAAACGTACAACTATGAAGAAGCAATAAAATAATTTTATGGTTGGAGGTCACCACAATAAGAGGAACTATATCAAAGGGTCACAGCACCAGGAAGGCTGAGAACCACTGCTAATTTCTTTTAAAGACTGTCCTTGAAGCTGTGTACACAGTAGTTCATTTCATCCTTTGACACCTAGTGACGGGGACAGAGCCACAAAAAACTCAACCTACTTGCTCAAGGCTACACTGCTTGCCAGTTTGAACACTTGATTCCAGATGGGGCAGTCTAGCTTCCTTGATGTCTTGTACCTCAGCGATGGAGTCATAGAAAAAACAACACTTCAACCTAATTTACAAATGAACCTGAAAAGCAGTAACCTCCCACTGACTGATGTTCTGGAATGACTGTGTTTCCTACACAGAAAGGCTGAGGACAGAGACATAAATGTGAAAGAGATAGCAGATGACAGAACCTGAGATCTTAAAATAACATGAGTGAGGGGTTTCATGAAAGTTACAAAAATCAATGATTTCCTTGTTCTGACGCATCCAATAGTGCCAAATAAAATCCAAATATGATTTTACAACACTTGAATGTGACTTTCTTAAGGTAAACACATGCGCGCACACACCAAATGAATATATGTGCATGTGTGTGAGGTTTGTGTGTGTGTGTGTGTGGCTTGAGCATATGTGCCACAGCATGTGGAATTTAGAGGACAATTTGAGAGAGTCACTTCTCTCTACCACATGGATTTCAGAGATGGAACTCAGCTTGTCAGGCTTGGTGCCAACTTCCAATATTAACAAGTTTTCAACACCCATTTCTAGTAATTAATTGAAGAAACACAATCTCTAAGATATACTTTATTACATTCATTTCTAAAACATGGAATTATGTCTTGCATTAAGGGTATCTTTACTATCCCACTGCTTATAAAAAGGAAGATGAAAAGGACATATTATGAAGATATCACTATCTTAGAAGTTATAGACTTGGAAGGTCTTACTTTAACTGCTATGACACCTATTTTAAACCCATACATGGCTTTGTCATGTAATATTCTTTTGGCTCTTTGCCTGTTGAGCAGAGAACAATGCAGTCTCTTTGAACATAATGTCATTGTTAGCGTCTTTTCTTCTGAAAGTACTAGAAATTACTTTTATTGATCTACAAATATCTTCTCCCCACATTTTAAACACTGCTTACATTAATAGATTTTTTTCCTATTTCTTTAATAATAATCTATATACCCACCACTGTTTGAACAACTCTCATACAAATTACAAAGATGACTACCTGGTTATGTGGATTATTTGAAATATTTCTGGGGGAGGTAGGCGGTAGATAAATTTTCCCATCATTATTTTTAACTTACTTTCAAACTTTGAGAGCTGAACCTTAAACATCCCAATCTCACAACATGGAAACAAACCCATTTCACCTCCAAAAGAATGAGCCACTTGACAAGGTTGTCGGGTTTTAAAGGATATCTTAGCCACGCCTATTATTTTAAGAGATGAGCAAAGGGGGGAAACCTTGAAGCTTGGCTCGTAAAATATGAACAGAAGGTGCAAAGAGGACCTCATAAATACTACTTAGAACAAGGGATTCATTGTTTCCCTCCAGTCCTGTGAGTGGCTCCTGTGATCTCAGACCCTGTCTGTGCATTAGGGAAGCCTCTCCCTTTGACCTGTGAGGTTTTGGTTTTTGTTGTTGTTGTTTTGATTTTTTGTGTGTGGGGGGGTGGGGGGAGGCAAACTACTACATTATGTACGACTGCACATAGAAGCTGGTCTGTGTGTTCCTTGTGCACATATACTGAGACATATGCCTTTCTTTTTCCCAAGTCAGTATTTCAATGCAGAAGGGTGAAAGAGATTTTTGCTAGAGCTTATATGGGGATGCTAAATTAGCTTCTTTGCCAGCATGAGGTAGACAGGGGACTTGCCAGCACATTCTCCACCTACACCACTTAGATCAGTTCATTTATAGTCTTTTTTGTTTTGTTTTGTTTTTAAGTACTTTTAAAAAGTATATTATTTCTTTATCAGCCTTATCTACATTGTTTTAATCTAGCCCATTATCACCTCTTGGGAATTTAATAAAGGAAATAATGTCTTAATATTAGTGGTATTGGTCTTAAATGAAGATAATATAAAGAAAAATTGGATGAGAATTGAATGCTGAATTAGTTTTGTTCAGGGCTGTAGTCTTTTCAACCATTTACCTTGGTTTAAGTTGGTTTTTTATGTTTGTTTGTTTTGTTTTTTGGTTTTTGTTTTTTTTTTTTTCCTTTTAAATTTTAATCACCTTGAAGAATAGGGAGATCAAAGTATCAATGAAGTTTAGCCAAAGGAGGCCTGGCATAGAGTAGACAAAAGGAAGTGGGCAGAAGGGGCCATCAGAGAAATCATTGCAAGGGATAGCAAAAGTCAGTGAATTCTAGTGCCCTGGGGTGCTCTCCTCCCTGTGGGTGGAGGCTGCAACTTGCACATCAATACCTTCTCCTTCTCATCTACTGAGAAAACAGGAGGCTCTACCTAGATTCTCAAACTGGAACTAATTGATTTTCAACTAATCTAAGCCTTTCGTTATAAAGAAAGTAAGACCAAAGGCAATTCCCAGGAAGGGTGGGAATGGTAAAGACAGCATGCCAAGAAAGCCTGGGGCTCCAGAAACTGCAAAACTAAAAGGGGGAGAATTAAAAGTGTTGGAGTTGGGGCAGGAGGTAAGGAAAGAGTGTATAATTACAGGCAGTGAGAGTAAGAAGCTAGATACAGGTGGTGTTTGGGGCCGTCCAAAACTTCTAGCCACATGTCCATTCCTTCCTAAATCCCAAGTTACTTGTCATCAGACTTTTGAAACTGACTATTTTGTAAGTGACCACTAAGACATAATTTCTTTTTTTAAATTAAACTATGTTTATAGTTATCTCCCTTCGGGAGCCACCCGAGTCACTTGGCAATAAAATAGCTTTAAGAAACACAATCTAGTTGTCCTGGTTATAAATGAGAAAAATTATTGATGAAGAGAGAAAAGGTTTTCATCCTTAGAAATAATCTTTCCCTTCAAACAGAGAAAAAAAATTTAAAAATGACTGTTCGGTATTTCTTATTTCAGACATAATTCATGGATATGTGCTATGGTGGTTTCAAATCATCTTTTCTCTCTACCCACCACTTATATTTAAAAAGAAATGCATCTATTTATATTACACCTGTTAATAATGCTGTTGAAGAAACTTCATACCATAGGAAGCATCTTTACAAAAGCTTATTTATATACAAGTTCCTCTCCATTGAACACTTGAGCCACTTTCAAAGTTGTTAATTGAGGACATAAACATTACGATTTTCCAATAATGGGGGAGGTTATTGATTTTAATAAGGGAACCTTAATTTAATGCTCCCCATATTGCTCCTTTCATATCTAACATATTATAGATCACAAAAATGTTCAGCGTTACATTTATATACTTTATACCTGCACATTAACATATATCTTAAAATATATCTAAAAAATATTTGAAATCAGCACATCAATGACCCAAAAATCTACCAATAAACACAAATGGCAAATTTTGTTTTCAGAAAAAAAATATGTAGGTAATGAATAACACAAGTTTCCTATTGTTTATAATTTGCTCTAAAATGTTTAGTTTTGTATCATTAAATAATTAGATGAAACATTGTTATCATATTTTTAAATAACTTTAGAACTATCCCAAAGGCATATGTCCCAAGACAGGAATTGTACTTGCATATTAAAAGTATATAATCTAATTGTTGGTTTGTATAAGTACTTCATACACAAGCCAAGTAAACATTTAGGAAAAAGAGATATAAGAAGTAAAAAAAGTACTAGAAAGATATTTTTGTTCCCCACAAAATTAAGTGGTAGTGGTAGCAATTCAACAAAAGCTTGGCTGGTATTCAACACTTTGAGGGTGGGGCTTTAATCTGTAAATATTTCTTACTGTAACAGAAACTAAATTTGGTCTAGCCATTTAGATTTGTTTCTTTAAAGTAAACAAGTTAATAAAAATCATTTAAAGGTAGAATACTAAACTTGGCTTATATTTAAATGCTTACATACCCTAAGTCTTGCAACTTACATTTCATTTTTATATTTTAGTAAAGTACAATATTTTTCATTTATGAAAATAATACTAATTTACAGAAAAAATTAAAAAATAAGTAGTGTGTTGGATATGAGTCTGAATCTGGGTTAAGCTAAATTTGT
Organism: Phodopus roborovskii; assembly: GCF_943737965.1. Classification (NCBI taxonomy): domain Eukaryota; kingdom Metazoa; phylum Chordata; class Mammalia; order Rodentia; family Cricetidae; genus Phodopus; species Phodopus roborovskii. The sequence goes on along the minus strand of NW_026126517.1, from coordinate 51,289,371 downwards.
TATGAGAAATGTTACAGATACCATCCGCATATTTATATACCCAGGTGGCTTCCTTAGAACACGCCCCCTTCTACTACTAACAGAACTCATTTGGACTTGACACAGACATTTTTTTTTCTGATACTAAAGAAATAAATTTATCTTGAGCTCCCTAACAGTGCAAAACACAGTGCAGGTAATATATGTTGTTGAATTACATTAAGAGCACTGGAATTTTTTGTTCAGTTTATGATGATAGTATATGCTTAGCTTTCCAAGTATGCTTTGATTTGTTTTATGCATGGAAGGATACAGAAGTGAGCTTTATACTAAGTAGTGATTGCCTATAAAGTTTGGTTATATTTGTAGGCACATTTTAAGAATAATGTAATTGTAGCTCAGTTTTACTTCAAGACAAGTACAAGAAATTCACCCAGGATCAAAATCCATTTTCTAATAATTTCTTATGTGATATTTGTTTGGGGGTTATTAATAAAGAAAAACTATATGGCTTATTATTGAGGAAAACACCACTAATAACCTATTTAAGCATGCTCTAAATAAGGTTTCTGAAGTTTAAATTTAATATTATTTCTCTAGAATAAAATAAGTAATTTTAACTGTTAATATAAGTAATGAGCTTGTAAGCAGCTGTGCCATCATCACATTGTAACCAACACACACAAAAAAAAAATAACATTAATTTAAAAGCAAAATATTATTTAATGGTAAAACAGGGTTCTAGAAATCATTGAATAAATTGTTTTCTGTTTGCTTTGTTTTCTTATTTTACCTGCATTTACAAAAGGTAATGGCATACAAGTTCAAAAATCTAATTTTTTCTAAAATAAAAGTAGAAAGCTATTACAAATGATCAAAAGATTCAGTTTAATCAAACGCATGAAGATAGATTCATGACTGAGCTATTATTGCTTATTCTCAATTTCTCTTTTGTCATGTTTTAGATGACCTAAACAAATAACTAAAGTTGGTCTAATAGTCTAGATTTGTTTCTCTAAAGTGAACAAATCGCTAAAATAATTTAAAGGTAAAAATTATTGTGTTTGTTTTAGATGTTTACGTGGTCTAAATCCATGTAAGATGTCTACATCTAAATATAGTGATTTACATTTAGTTGCAAAAGTTGTCCTATTGATGTTACTGTGAACTCTTGAATAAAAAAGCTGAAAAGTAAAATGTTCTAAGAGGAATATTTTTATGTCTCTCATACTAAGAAGAAATAATCAAACCAATTTTGAATTGAGTTTTATTTGCAAGCTCTCACATAAACCTTATATGTTGCAAGCTCTCACAGAAACCTGCTAATTATATGTACAAAAGAAAATACCATGAGAAAGACCTGTGGAGTACCTGGCATGCAGTAGAGGGTGACTTTCTAAATATCAGTACTAGGAGCTTTGTCCCTGGTGACACAAAACATACGATTTAGTAAGCACCCTATCCTCCATGCCAAGATTGCCAAGAGTAAATGACCACAGCATATTAAGAAACATACACTACAAACTTGGCCACCCGTCACCAAGATTTGCTGCTCTCTGACTTTTCAAGAAGTATTTCCTTTGAGATAGTATACAAGGAGAGTAAAATATTTTGAATTCAACCCAGATTGCATTTTAATCTAAAATTTTAAAAGGTGCTACTTTTATAGGGACCTTGATTCTTAAAAGTTTATTAAATTTGTTGGTTAAATTTTAAGTCTTAAAACTAAATTATATTTAATGTTACTTTCCTTTAAACAGCTAAAGATATTCAATTCATTTTTAGCATGTCCCAAAGTATTTTAAGTTAAAACAGCCCTTGTAAAACGATTTTAAGTAGGTAAATTATTTAATATACTCATGAAATGGAATACTAGCCAGTGATGTGTCATTTGCGATTGTCAATATTTAAAAATTACCATGAAGCACCAGCACTGAATGAAATATAATTTTAAAACCTACTCCTTAGTATCCTTGTTTATATTTATGGAAATTATCAATTAAAATATTTTCTCTCAAAGGATAATTTGGTATAGATAAATACTATCAAAGCAAGTTTTATATTTATCTTGCCTGTGTCAAAAATCAACTACATATGACTACATTCTAATCATTTCTTAAGGAATGTTTCAATTAGAGTGAAACTTCTGTTTTTTCATTGAACTTCCTTGATTGTTAATATTTTACAGTTTCATTTGATCTTGGTTAATTTCATTTAAAGATCTTTACAATAATTTCTTCTTCTAGATGGGAATTTTTAAGTAGCATATGAATATGTATTCACATGCTCTTTAAATTACTAACAAAAGTGCTTTGGAAAGTTACTTTTATTTTCCCATACATAAATACTGCTTTCTTCCTTTCTCTATTCCTCTCTTTCTTTTTTCCTTTTTGCCCAAAGCATTGCTATCCTTATAAATTCCCCTTTTTATAATATTGCCTTTTATGCACATCTTTAAATTAAATTTTAACAAGCTCTCAAAGGACCAAATTCTACCCAAATTGTGACTGTTTAATTTTAGCTATCCATGCTAAATATATGTGACTCTGTAGCCTAAAGCAAAACCTTGTATCACTGTAAAAAATGAAACAAGTCATTGAGGAGAGTTTTATAAAATGAATATATAAACATGACCACCTACCAAGAAGCTGCTTTACCATTAGAAAAAAAAAATCTGCTTTATAATTATACAGATGAAGAAATAAACGAACAACATACCTAAGTTGACAAAGCTCATGACCATGTCAGCATCATTCAGAAAGTTGGTATCGTGTAGGCTGGCAAGAGGAGGGCTCTGGGTAGTCAGAGGAATCCTTGGAGACAACTGCATACGGTGAGCATACCCATTGGGAGAGGCTGGGTATCCCTTTCTTGCCTCTTTGGCCTCTCCTGCCAGGGATACCCTCACCAAATATTCCGACTCTTCGGGATTTTCCTCGCTGGCCATAGCATTGTACAGATCCAGCATAAAGAGGGGTGCAGAAGATGCTTGTTTTCCAGGTGAAAATGGCCTGGGTCTGTGAGGCAAACCCAAAATGGAGAGAATTTCCCTCTGTATTTCCCGTCTTTCATGATTCCGCAGCCTTCTATAAATAAAACTGGAGTGGACGTGATTGTCTCCCAAACCTCCTTTTGCATAGCCCACTTGAACCCAGCCGCTCCAGAGGAAGCCCACAACACCCCTAAGGAAAAACACAGCCCAATGCATTTTTGTACAAAAGCAAAAGTCGATATGTTTAATCCTTCTTGTCCACTTAAAAATTATAATAATAATCCAGGTTCCTTAGAGGTCCACTGTGCCAGTAGCTGAAAAGTTGTAAAAACAAATTTACCTATTCTTCATGACAGTGATATTTCTGAACACAACATCCTCACTCCATTTTCTTCTCCTGTTGTAAATATTTTAAAATACGTCAAGAGTAGTTTTTTCTAAGAAAGCTGAAATTCAGATTTCTAATTATCCACAGTTGTTAAGAACTTTTGCAGTATTGATGTAGCAAAAGCTGGCTAAAATTCCTTGATCAAATAACCTATGCATTCCTATGTGAATTTATGATAATCAGGCCTTTGGTATTTGAACTGACGAAAAGCTGGTCTTCTGATAGACTGTGGCTCCCAAGTTCTCTTCACTGGCTCTGACTTCTTCTCAGTGCTTGAACTCCTTCCAAGACAAATCCCGAGGTCAGAACCACAGATCTACGCTGATCTGCACCTTGCTGTTGGAATTATATTTGTCCGGCAGCCTAGTGATAACTCGAACATCTCTTGTATGGTCTTAGTGTAAAACAAGACCCAGGGTTATACTGTTCAAGTAAATGTGTTTCCCTGAGTTTACTTGAAATCCTTTCTGTAAATCCATTCAATCTTTTCCTCCTTCTTACAGTTAATTCCACCTCCAGCAGGCACAAATATACCAGCCCTCTTCAAGAGAGATCTAAGGAGAAATGTAAGCACAACCCTGCTGGGAAAGAAGAGGCTTCTCATTGTAATTTGAAACTGGTAAAGCAAGAAGAAGTTAACCCTTTTGCTACCAGGAAAGCCTCCATTTTCACAATTTTACAACCATGCATGTAACATACAAAAATGATATGTGGGGTGTACAAGTTCCAGGGAGGGTAAAAACCATTTTTCAAGTAGCAGATTGAAAACTTTGCCACCCTTCCATACAGAAATGTTTTTGGCCTTTTTAGTGGAATGCATTAATACACTTCTATATCAAGTCTCAGGTTGTAGCAAGTTAACTTGGTATGCCTCAGGTCCATACTTTAGATTATTTCAGCTTTTGGAAGTCATTAAAATTTACTTCTTTAAAAACTGAAAGGACAAAAATATAATTAAAATAAATTGATTGATTCTTAATGACAACCAGCTATTTTAAGGCAAAAAAAAAAAAAAAGTAGCCAATGAGTCACTAGAAAATATATTCTATCAAAAAAATAGGATAATTATAATAATTCCAGGATGGGGATTATTTACTTACTTGTCTGTGAAAAGATCTAAGCAGAAATATATATTTATTTCTGACTAAATCAGTAGCTGAAATAGAAATATCTAGCATATACCATTCTTAACTTTTACTTCATTACAACTGAATGTAGACATAGTTACAATAAGATATTTATTGCAAAGAGTACTCAGTACTTTGATTTAACTTGTGCAAATAAACACATAGTGTTAAAGATCAAATGCCCTGCGTGATGACACACAGATTAAAAGTGGAATTCCTGAACTTTGACGGGTAGAATAGAGAAAGTGTGCACCTTTCTAGAATGCCATACCTAATCTGAGGAAATGAGCAAAGTATGTGTTTATCCTTAATGGTTAATGCCTTTAAAATTTGGAAGTCGGCAATGTTTCTCTGCCTGCTATAATTTTCTTCTCAGGCATGCATTTAACCTTAGCATTTACAGAGCATTCATTGTCTGGGACAGCATTCCGATAGCAAGGTAAATTTATCGAGTGAATTCTAGAGCTGTGGTGAAATTGTAATTTTTTTTTCTTTGCCTAGAGGTGTCTCGTTTCTTGTTAAATTTCTTTTAAGACATTTTCTCTGCGTGAATAAGACGATCCTATTTCTAACAGTCTTCAGTTCATTGGTGAATGCTTCTGAATCTGACTAAGACATCATCTCTCTTGTACAGATCCACTAGGAAAACTGGACCGTGCGAGTGAATGCACTGGCAAATCTGCATCGTCACAGGGTGCCACAGCAGTCATAGCAGCAGCCCAGATGCTAGAACACAGGCATTGTTGTCAAAAGAGACATCATAAGGTAGAGGAGCCATGCAGACTTCCCACTGTACTAAGCAGTCATATGAACTGCTAGAATTCCTAAGATTATTTGCTTTAGGTCCAAACCAAGAAGCAAAGTTTGGTTATCAACACAGATTCAGATCAATTCCTCCTCTGCATTTATAAAATACACTACAGATCAAGTAGACTATGATTCTCTGTATCTTAAAATATATTTTCAAAGCTGTGGATTTGCTTTATGCCTCAAAAGCACAAGAGAGTTAGGGAGTAAAATCAGCTGCACCAACAGAAGAACACTTCTTACTACATATGTATGGATTTTTTTGTCCCCCTATGAAACGCTTGAAAAATAAAAATAAGCCTGGATGTCACACGTCTCAAAAACTTTCCCTGAACCATAGTTTATAATACCAGTCAAGATAATTGTAATTTAATTGCTTACCCAGGCATATAGTCTTCCAAGTATTGGCATTAAGTTGCTAGCAGGCTTGGTCAGATTTTAGTATCCTCTTTACCCTTACCTCCCTTTCAATACAGACTAGACTTAGCCCACATTCATTTTCCAAAAGATCAATAAGAGGACAAAAATAAGAAAAAATATTCTAAGACTAAACAGGAAGTGCTAGCTACTATATGAAAAGTTAGAGTCCTTCCTTTTCAATTGAAAGTAAATGCATTTTACCACATCTTAATCCCTGGATAGAGTTGTACCTAAACATTTGAGAACAACTTGAAAGATAAAGTAGATTTTGTGATACAAGGGACCAGATACAAGGGATCATTCACACACAAGAAAAAAGTGAGATTAGGAGAAAGGCCTGGCTCATCACAAGAGGCTGCTGCAGCCTCTCCACAGGTCACTCTTCTTTGCAAGTTTCTTTTCCCTGTGAAATCTGATGCTTTTGTCTCTGGATCTGTGAAGCAATCATACTCAATTTGCCAATCTTCAGCTTCTCCAAAAGAAACTTGTTCAAAGGATAGTGGAAACATTTGTGAAGCTTTTTTGTTTTAGAACTTTCTTTCTCTCTCTCTCTCTCTCTCTCTCTCTCTCTCTCTCTCTCTCTCTCTCTCTCTCTCTCTCTGTGAAGCAATCATACTCAATTTGCCAATCTTCAGCTTCTCCAAAAGAAACTTGTTCAAAGGATAGTGGAAACATTTGTAAACCTCTCTCTCTTTCTCTCTCCTCTCTCTCTCTCTCTCTCTCTCTCTCTCTCTCTCTCTCTCTCTCTCTTGCAGTGTTGACCTAGAAACTATCTGTATCTGGAAGGGATATAGTATCTGTAAGAGCATTTAAGTGACTGGCGGAACTACCAGCAAAAAGAATTCTGGAAAGGCATTGACAGGAGTCCGCTGTGTCCAGAGGATGGCAGAGTAATGCTGCAAAACCACTCTCAGACAGGTTTTGAGTTGTTTTTGTTTTGTTTTGTTGTTTTGTTGTTTGCTTTTGAGGGGGGTTGGTTGGTTGGTTGGTTAGTTGGCAGACAGGGAGTTGGTTTTTGTGTTGTTGGTGTTGTTGTTTTCACAGTGATATGAACAGGACTGTAATCATGGGCAGCCTACCCTTTATCTGATCCACTACTAAATAAAAATTAGGAAATACATAATAAAGATAGTAGAAGTTTGGAAATGTTTGCTATTGTTGAATAACCAGGATTATATAAACAAGATTTTTTTCAATATGTTTCTAAGATTGTATTATATGAGTTTGAGAGAGTAGGTATTAATTAGAAACATATTTTCTGAATAAATAAAACAACAATTAGCCATTAAAAAGTAGACATTCTTAGTGATGATTCTATAACTACTAGACGCTTGCCATTACTTGAGAGAAAAAAATATCATGTGATGAGTTACATTCATGTTCATAAAAAAACCTCTGCTCTGTTATTACAAGGAAATTCCACTGAATTAAAGTTGCTCTTGATAGACGTGATTAATATCTGTTCCTGTCAGCAAATACCTCACTCTTTTGAATGACAGTGTGGCTTGTTTTAATTGCATAATGGTTAATCTTGGTTGTCAACTTCACAAGATCTGGAATCAGCTAAGAGATGTGCTCCTCAGTGAATCTGCTAGGTGCTCCCTGGATCATTAACCAAAAAGGAAAGCATACCCCAGGGTGAACAACCTTCAGTTGGCACTCTAGCTATGAAGTCTGTTTCCTATGCTCGGCTTCTTTCTTTTTGGTGCTTACATCTATGTGTTAACAGTAGCAGCAGCAAGTGCTGCTGCCACCATCCTTTCCGACAATCAGAACCCAGATTCTTTGGTCTTTCAATATGGACTGAGGACTGGCAGGGAAACTGCTGAAGACCCCTTATCATGGCCTGAGGAGGGAGGGACTGGGTTGTTCATCTCATCAAAGTATGGGCAATCTTGGTTGGATAACCCACCCATATCACAGAATTCCATCTAATTAATACCCTTTTGCAGTATATACACATTCTACCAGTTCTGTTCCTCTGGAGAATTCTAATAGGTATAATGTGTTTGGTCTTTGCCCTAGTGCTGTTTTGATGGCCCATATTACAATGTAAGAACATCTGAAAATGACCACAGTTCATTGATTAGATTTTAGCAATAATGGAAATTGCTTCCAAAGGCTTAGCAGAAAGGAGTTACATAGAACACAAGACATGTAAATGAGTCCAAGTTCTTAAACCCACACTGTTCACACTTTACTCTCTTATAGATGGCTGACTCTAACCAATATATTAGGCAATTCAAAATCTGTGGCAATGTGACGGTTCAATGGCAGGTATGGCTACCAATTTACCCTAATAAATCTCATGAAAAACAAGATAACACTCAAAAGAAAATAAAGTTTATAAATGTCACTATTAACTGTCACAATAATACAATTTAAAGTAAATATTAAAATTACATAATACAAAAATTATCTTAAATGCCTGGTTGTAGTTTTTCATACTACCTTTTGCTACAGTAAGTATGAAACATTTTGTTGCTGTCTGGAGAGATGGCTCAGTGATTAAGAGCACATACTACTCTTGCAGAGGACCCAGGCTTGGTTCCCAACATCCATGCAGCCAGGGAATCTGATTCCTTCTTCTGACCTTTGTGGGCATCAGGCACACAAATAGTACACTTACCTGCATACAGGCAAAGCACTCATACACATAAAAATGAAGAAATCCTAGAAAAAGAACTTCATAGAATTTCCCTCAGAAGCTTTAAGATAAATTTAAAGCTTTAATATCCTCAAATACATTATAGCCTATGTCCATTAATAACTTTAAAATCATAAATATATATATTACAAATTATATATATATATATATACTCTGCAAATTAAGAGATATGGACATTGTTTTGAAATGTGCAATATACTTAGGAAATATAATAATAACATGGATAATAACTAATATTTGAGCTGTAGTCATACAAAAACTCATCTAACATAGTTTTCTGATAGGGACTGGCTTAAGAATTGCCACTTGTAGAAGGGGGATAGTTTAAAAAATGCCAATAATGAGTCATCTAAAGACCAAGGAAATCATAATTCTTGATAGCAACTCAAACATTAACACTTTTAAATGATTAATATGTAATCCAAGTTAAAAAAAAAACCAACAAATATTCCAGGACAAATGTAAATGACTATAGATTAAAAGGACTATGTTCATGGTTATAATGAACAAGTTTCCAAATAAGAGTAAGATTTTTTAATAAGATTCCGTGGTTTTTAATAAATGTCTATTTAAGTGAATATACAGCATTTATTCCAGAAAGCCTTTTATGTCATCTATATTCTAAGCAGTAGCTTTCTAGAACTGTTGTAGAAATAAGCAGTCTATGCTTTTTCTATAAGTCAGTTGCTTCTAAAAAGATTTGCTCAGGTATTGAAATTTAAATTCAGAGTCAAAATGCACAGTTTGCACTGTGTTAAAATATACAGATCAATTCTTCAAAATGGTATCTATTTACTACACAAATTTCTTTGCTTCATTTGTAGTGCTTTCTTGAGCTATCACGTACATCATAAGGCCTCCTACATTATGTTACACAATTCAACTGGAAACCCAATCACAGAACTCAAAAGAGTAAGCTTCATGCCAACATTGGATGCGTTCAGCTTCGGAGTGCTCAGACTCTCGGTGTTTAGAGGTGCACGTGCGTACACATTCCTGACACAATGTGCAAGTTTCTCCTCAACTTTCCCTTTACTAAACTGGATCTCTTCCACAGCTTCATGTTCAACTTACTTTCTATATCTAAATCCTATTATTTCTGTTTTTATGCTTTTCATCGTCTCTCTTTTTGAGCTGTTCCTCCATTTATCTGTGTCCCTAATTTTAAAAGCCTTATCACCCCCATCCTCCCACCCCAACTCCCACCCCTGTCCTCTTATCTAGAACTCTCTCTCAAGTGTCACTGCTTTCTTTATCTCTCACCGTTCACCAGCACTCTTCCCAGAGAGCAGGATTTGGCCCCGCCCCCAACCTTCTTTCTTCTTCCTCCAGAGCTCCTGAATCAGTTTATCTTCTACAGTCACACATTCCTTAGCACAGCAGTGATGACATTAAGTGACAATCTGATGGTGTTATCCCCCCTCCTCCTCCAATTGTACTTTTAAACTGCTTCTCTGGAAACAAGGAGAAACATCGGTAACAGTTTTCAAGAACAGATATAATCCTTTGGAAAAATAACTGTTTAAACACTTCTGGCAAAAATCAAAGCAGTGGTGAAAACAATAACATCCTGACAATAAAAATAGTAAAAAAAAAAAAAATCTAAGGAAATAACCCAAATTATTAATTGTCACTGAAGTTTCAGCTAATGTCACTCCACACTTGGAATAAAGAATAATTATCACTGGCCTGAAGGCATAGCATATTGCTTGCAGTATGTTTAATCCAAATTCTTGGCACATAAGTGTTAATACACTAATTCAACATACAATGTAATTTCATGTTATGTCACATCAGTGTCTTTTTAAGACCTTTTAATACCTTTCTAGAAAACTTCTCTAGGCATAATGTTTGTCAGTAGTATACCTTCTAACCATTTTTAGAGACACATAGTTAAGCTGAATGGTTTATAATTCCTACTGTCACTCTGGAATTCCTCATATGGAAATATACTACTTATTGTGAATAGGCTTTTGTTGTTATTTACCATTATATGCCGATATCAAACAAAAAAAATGTATTAACACCAATAACTTTCACATGCCGATTGATAAGCCTCGCCAACAGACTTGCACATATTTTTAAACATGCTTTTTAAATCAGCGAGAAAGACATCCTCGGACACAGATTAGTATGATAACGTTCAATAAACAGCGTGAAGCAATTGACAGCAAAACTGGCTGTGCTTTTAGAAGCCTTTAGGTATCCTAGAGCAGTTTAACCCCTCTCAACTTTCTTTAATCAAAATCTTCAGCTGTCAATGACCTATTGGCTCCACAATTTTAAGTACAAGAATACATTCACATAGCTTCCTTCCCAAACTGTAGAGACCATTCACATACACTGATATCAGAATCACTTAGATTAAAAAAAAAAAAAAGTACCTACAGAGCATGAACTTTAAACTCATTATCTATAATATGGATGCTATTATCTTCACAATTACCCAAATGCTGCCAGAATCTTCTCACCAAGAAACTCATTTAATGTGCTTAAAGAATGTCATAAAATCCTTTGGTTCTTTCACATATTTTTTCACACACCTATGCATTGTGCAAGGGATGTGTAATGGGTATAGAGTTTAACAAAGATTTTTCTTGACGTACACAACTAGGAAAACAAGGTTGACATCGTACTGTCTGAATGACTTTGGAATCACACAACCAGAAACAGTAATTTAACTGAACCACTTTCCTCAAGGGGGAATTGAGAGAAAAATCTCTTACTGTGAAGCATTGGATTTATTATGTAAGAGGATGTATGAGAAAATGTTTCATAGTGTCAGTGTTTCATAGCTTATTACCAGGGCCCAGTAAAAATGAAATTCTTTTTCACTTTGGTATTGGTTGCCCTACACTGCCAAACTAAGACATGGTGTTTATATTCTTTGATCAGTTAATCTGTGAAAAAGAATACCATTCTCTGAAATGACATTGTCACATCTGTGGATATACAACAACCAGAATTTTATTGTGTTACCTTTCTGCACAATCTGCTCACGTTTTGAAAAATACACAGCATTTTCCCCTTCATGATTCTCACAATCTTATCGGTCCCTCTCGAATCTTTTCCACCAGAATCCCAGTGCAGGGACAAAGTCAAAACGAGAAAATAATTCTTAAAAACTTAGGTATCTAATTGCTCTATCACTCAGAAATCGTTAAATTTAAAGTGCACCTTTGTTTCAAAGTTCTCGATTGCTGTTGATGGATCGATCTAGTCAACTTAGAAACAAGGTGAGTATTTCCTTGACTCCGAGTCAATTATAAGGGTATAACTGACCCTGGGCTGGGAGGAGGGGGTATCAAAAGCGCCCAGGTAACTGACAGCAAGGATGTGATAGCTACTGCCTGCTGGTAATTTACACTACTTACTTTGAACCACAGAATTGACTCAAATGCTAGGTTTGCTACCATCTGCTTTGCAACAAATGCAAAAAAAAAAAAAAAAATCACTTGACACATCCACCTGTTTCTTTATTTTGAAACACTGGTTTTTAATAATATATTTAGAAGATTGTTGTGATTCTCAATAACATAGTATGAAAGTATTCTTTTATAACTATAAAGCAATCATAGTAGAATTTGTAGTGCATTATTCAGAACATTCCCTTGGCAGGTGTTTAATTTTCATACTTCACTGAAGTTATAAAAAAAATTTAGCATTTAGAATAAACAAAATAATTAGTGACATGGAAATGAAGTACGCAACATTGTTCAAGAAAATTTTACCATAAAGTAACTTAGTTAAGTGCCTGGTTACTGTTCTGCAAAACATATCCTAAGACCGAGCTCCACCAGATTGTTTTAAGGGAGACTCAATCTATCTTAAAAGACTTAGAGAGAAAAAAATAATATGGTGATTATGAAGTATGTTCTCAGAAAACAATTTAAATGCTGGCCCTGTGTTTCATAGCTTTGTAGTCACATATTGCCTGAGTTTCCTGCTCATTAAGATAATGATATCCCCTATCATATAAGATTTTATAAAGATTAAGCAAATTAATAAGCATAAGAAGATTATAGATGGGGTGTGTGGGAAAAAAAGATTTACCATGGGGAATTGAAACTCCTTAAATAATAATGCGAGGTTCTTTTATATTTCACTGCCTTCTGTAGAATTCTTTTAAGTATTATTACCCTGTGACAGCTAGAAGCCATTTGTTGAAAAGAAAGCTCTTATCTATCGTAGATAATCAGCCAAAACATTTACCGCCTTGAGAACATTTTCTTTTGCCAATGTGACCCATGGCAACACTAGCCAGTGTTTACCAAATGCACCAAAGGAGCCATAACCGAACATGTAGAGGGTGCTTATCAACTGAAAAGATGCTCTCACTTTTGTGATTGAATAAATTCTTTAAGAAATACTATATATAGGTAAGTAGTGCCAGCATGAGTCCAACGTACAGAGTCAATTACTGACTTTGAATTTTTCTTTCTGTCATTGATAAACCCAAGTCACTTTGACTATCACTAGGGCTCCTCCCCTAAGAGGCAAGGAGTAGAAGAATGATGAAATTAAAACTAGTCTACCCAGTGCTGTCCTAGAAATGCTAGCTACATTATATGGTTGAAGGAAGGTTAAATTAAAAATGTCAGTTAAAAAAGGATCTTTGCCACCAACATGTATAACTAAAATTAATACATTTTATTCTTTTTCACAAAAATGAATATTAAAATTTATTTTGATTCACCAACTAGAAATAACAATCATTCTAACCCATAGTAACTTTGCTTAAGGTTTATTTACAATTGAAAATGTTCTGTAGAGTTCACTGATTACATTGTCTAGTATTTCCAAATACAATGATTTCGTGCCATTTATATATAGCAGCTAGAAATACATAAAATTCCCAAGTTCAAAACTGGAATCACAGTCAATGGAATGATTGACTTCTTCTCATACATGGAAGAATAAAAGTGAAAGTCCTTGGGTTTTTGGAAAAATTCAAAATTAAACTCCTTGTACCACTTTAGAACTGTGATGCCAAGCTTTAATTAAGATGAGAACAATCCATGGCACTGTTGCAAGACTCTGGAAAACAATGAGTTTTTAGCCAAACACTGACAGGCTCTGACTATTAATGATGCTACAAAACATCACTATAATAGTGTTCTCCTTATGATACTTGATTATTCCAGAGTAACTAGTTTACTAGGGTAAGCCAGTAACACTTACTTTTTAAAAAAAGTGAAGCTGGAAAGATTGCCCAGTGGCTAACAATGCGTATTGCTCTCAAAAAGTTCAGTTCCTAACACCCATGTCAGGCTTAAAAAAATAAATAAAACTGGATTTGGTTCCTAAATTGACAGTTAAAGCAAATTCTTGTCAGGATATGCTTGCAAAATAATATTTGCCTCAGGTAAATTTTGGCTTTCCATTTGTTTAAGAGTTTGGGAAAATTTAGAAATTTGAATAGATTTTTTTTTCAGTTATTTTTTTTCAGTTGTTTTCAATACTAAGATTTTTTTTTAATTTTAATATAATTACTCCAAAAGAAGTAATTCATTCCAGGAACTAAGGTGTTTGTTTATCTCTCATGTCTAGTAAGTGTTCCCTGTTGTAGGGTAATTTTATTTTTTAACTTTATATGTGTGTGTGTGTGTAGTGTGTGTGGGGGGGTGAAGGTGTGTGTGTGTGTGTGTGTGTGTGTGTGTGTGTGTGTGTGTAAGATTCTACAGTAGTAGATTTACATAGGACTTTTTTTAAGTGTCTTTAGGTGTTATTTGGCCAGTGAGGTTCCATAGACCCCTAAACATTATAGGTTATTACCATTATTTTTGGTTACCATCCAGAATTTGACAGTAAGACACTACTGCTGAGTCATGGAATATAAAGAGATCAAGCTATAACTACCAAAAAAAATTTCCAGGCAAACTGGCTAGCTTTCATAGTGCTGGAAGATACTATGTGGACTCCTGGAGGAGAAAGCAAGCATCAGTCATACCCGGCTATGAACTCTACAAGTTACAATAGTCACTGGCCTGACCAGACATGCCCACTGTGATAACAGCAGTTCAAGTGTCATGAGAGCAACCAAACATTTTCTGTTTGGAAATCTCCTGTCCACAAAAATGAAACCCATACCAGGCACCGTTACTGGACCAAAAGCCTGTGGGTAAACAGGTCGTAGGCCCTTGGAGAGAACCTACACCTATCAGGCTGCTAAATGAACAGAATTAAACTGACTTCTCTCAGCCCTCACCTGACGAGCTTCTTCTGCAGCACACAGTGATCACCACAGACATCCACTGAACAAAATCCAGATACTGCAGAGTGTGTAACCCTAAATGGAACAGATACGCCATACTCCTTCCTCCCAAGGCTGACAGGGCAGAAAGAGTAGAAGAGCCAGAAACAGCAGGTGACTACGAGGAAACAACGCTTTCAGAACGCAGCAGGAGAGCTACATTGATTGTGACAGCATGCCCTAGGCCCATACAAGTCTAAACCAAACCAAACCCCAGCACAGAGACAAGATGTGAGCACAAAACCCTACACCTGAGGGACTATGGAAAACCGTTAGTTGCTGGAGATGGAGAGTCGCTTTTCTCTGAGAATATAGCCACTAGTAACCATGCTCCTGTGGAAGGTCAAACATCCAAGAATATTTGGGCAACACAGATTTGTAACGATGGGGGCCAGGGGAAGAGCACAAAGTTGGATGGGTATGGAAGGAGAGTAGACCTGGGAAGAGTTGGAGAAGAGTAAATATGATCAAAAACATTTGTGAACGCTTCAAAGAATAAAAGTATTTTTAAAAAAGAATGTTTGCATATGCTTTCATCCTGTTCATTGTTGTTTATAATTTTTTATTATTTCCTTCTTGAAAAATCTTCCAAAGTGAGCATAAAAGGGGAACATCATTGTCTGACAGGAAAGCAAATTTTGTATTGCTCCTTTCATTAACTAATCCTACATGAAAACAATCACTGCTTGCATACTGCTAGAATAAAATGATTTACATCCAAGACTGAGTAGAACACCAAAGAAATAAGCAATAGCCAAATATGTAGCATGTGTAAAACCTGTATGTTGACTGGATGGTGCCTGTTAAAATCATTCTCTCTCCTCTCTCTCTCTCTCTCTCTCTCTCTCTCTCTCTCTCTCTCTCTCTCTCTCTCTCTCTCTCTCTCTCTTTGCTGTATTTCTGTTGTACAGATCAAATCATTTTATGCAAAAATTCTATAAAACTGTTATTGTGGGAAGCATTTCCCTTCAGTTATAATTGCTTGGTATGTATGATAGTAATGGTATTGCTTACTATTTCTTTTAAAAGCCCATTAGAGGCAGAACACATTTGAAAAGTTCAACTCCAGAGAAATGAAGCTTGAACAGTAACCCAGTAGAACACTGCCACCTTTTGGCTGTATGAATTTTAAAACTGTCAAAAGTTACCAGTAGTGTTTTGAAAGGAAATGGTTAGACAACCAGCTTTTACAAATAATTATCCTATCATTGTCAGTTTGGAAAGACAATCCTTGAAGTTTTGTTTCTCAATTATGCTACTTTTTTAACTATTAGAGTTCTTCATTTTGCTAGGCTCGTCCAAAACCTTTGAATTGTAGTACGTAGGAACCATTATTCTTGTTTATTCAGAAAAGAATGATTATGACATAGTAATGAAAATAACAGAGAAACTTTCACACCCCTGAATTCGACCAGGGGCCCTGTATGCTGCTCCTCAAAGCACAGCATGCCCATCCTTGCAGGGCCAAGTCACAGCACCACACTCAAAACTACCAAAGCGCTGACTGCACTGCCCACAGCTTTTCACCCAATAGGTGTTTCATGTATGTAGTTATAGATTATAGGATAAAATGACACAGGAGGCATCTAAAAACACCTAGAGACTAAGCAGTGCGTTAAAAAGAAAAGAGGCATAAGATATTCATGTAAATTTTCATTGAAGGCAGAACCTGAAATTAGTAAGTTATTTCGAATGATGACAAAGTAGCTTGTCCACATTTATCCTTCATTCTTCTTTATTCTTTTTAACTTTCTTTGACCCTAAGCTTTCATCATTTTCCTTCTTTCCAATGTCTTCAGGTAAAATGTCAGTCATCCACATCCATAAGTTTATGGCTTCAATTAATAGCCTGTTGGAAATTAGTCACAAATAATTAGTTTTAGTTGTAGCTTATCTTGCAACTTCATGTTCTCAGTATCTCATTAATTTCTGGGTGTTTAAAATTATATCAACCAACAGTGCCTTTGTCTCAATATGCATAAAAGGAAATTGATTAGCTTCCTGGCTTCCTATAATAATGTACACAGTCCATATTATGGTCACTATTAAATATTCTCTATTTATGGTATTATTCTTGGTTTTAGTAATATGACATGCTTCCTACTCTTAGAAGATAATATTATCTAACATTTAGACCTAGTAGAGAAGAAATAATTATGTATTTTAGTGTGTGTTGTGGACTCAATCCCAAATTCCTATTGGTCTTCATAAGAAACTTCAAATCACCAAAGAGGAACTTTTGAAAGGATCATAGCTAAAAGCAGCATTCTTGTCTGAATTTTCATTGTTTACTCTCCAGTTGAGACCATGGAGCAACACAGTGGAAATGTGTGTATACATTATAATAACCACCAAGACTTTTAAATACTGAAATGCTTGGATATATAGGGGAAAAAAGCAAAGATAGCATGTCACAGAAACCATGATGGAAACAAGTGCAAAGAGATGGATTAACCACCACTGTCAAATAAATCAGAAAGCTCACCAGCTGGGCTTCCAATGAAGGTAATGTTTTAGTAGGATCTAGATGAGGCCAAACAATTGTATTTTTCTAATGCTCCCCATTTAAACACTGATTTAGAATTTTAACTAATTCATTCCCCCAGATGAAGGAACCAAGGCTATACTTGGGGAAGTACTTTTTCTCCAGTAATTAGGAAAACATAACGGCTATTCTTACCTGCTAACCTCTTCCAGGGTCCGTCTATGGTTTCAGGGACTGCACCTGTGGCTTGTTCTTTCAGCAGCCTGATGCTGCCCTCATTTCTTACACCTGCCTCTCATGATCAATGGGTTCCTTTGGATCAGGGAATTTTGCTTTTGTATCTTCGGAACTTTCAATGCTAGACAATCCCAAACAAATATAGCTGTTCTATAAATGTTTGTGAATGAATTAATTAATGGAGTCATTCAAACGAATGTTGGCTATGCAATATCCTAGGGAAATGTCTTGAAGGCTATAAAAGCTTCTGAAAATAGTTTTAAATATATTGTAATTTCTGAACGTTGTCAAGAAAGAACAACTTCTATCTGTCTGTCCTGCTTGGTGTGCACCAAAATGCAAGACCAAATGTGGTTTCTGGGATTCTGATGGTTAACTGCTTGAATGGCATTCCAGTTCACAAAGAAAAACAATGGAGGAATAATAACAAGCCTGAGAAGAGTCGATTTAAAAATGTTATCATCAAAGTGCCTGGGTGAAGAGATTGACCCCAGAAGGCTGGTGAGCATAGGGGAACTGGAACTCAGGAAAAGCCAAAAGGCTGCCCTGAGGTTCACTAACAAAATACCTGGCCAAGATAGTTCTAAACACACACACACACAGAGAGAGAGAGAGAGAGAGAGAGAGAGAGAGAGAGAGAGAGAGAGAGAGAGAGAGAGAGAGAGAGAGAGATGGTTCTAATGGTTTAAAAGTTTGCACTGTTAAATGTGAAACGTGCAGTTCAGATCTCAGCCCCCTTGTGGCAATCTATGGGCAGTGCAGCATAAGCCTGTAGCTCCAGCACAGAGCAAGCAGACAAAAGATGCACCAGGTCTTGTTGGCTGCCATCCTGGCTGAAAACTCCTGCTGGTCTATGTATATGCAGAGGCACACCCACAACAGACAGACACAAACCATTATAAATGATGGCTGGGATGAAGAGGATACAAGTGTAGAATAGTACAGCAGGCTAAAACAGCCGTAAACAGAAAAGAAACATCAGCCCAAATGCATAAGCAGAAAGGAAACATCAACCCATGTGATAACAGTTTTCTCTAAATAACTGGATAGATAGGAAAGGAACAGATAGTCACACTCAGATAGTATTCAGCCAGAAGACAGAAACAAAGATGGAAGAAAGTTCAAAGGGGTGGAAAAAATACCATTATGAAATACATCAGAGAGCCCACCCAAGATAAGTAATAAAAATTATCTACCCTATTACACCACAAAGAAACCACGAAAGACCTTTGTTCACAAATGTCTGGCGAGGTAGCCTAGATAGAAACCAGATTTCAAGTGCACTGAAAGCAAACTCCATCTTGATAGAGTGACAATTATCTTAGAAAAATATGACTAAAAGGAAGGAGAAAGGTAAGTGTGTGATCAAAAGGACAATTGGACGCGTGGTTCCACTGAGAACAAGAGAACACACAGTTCACTAGTCAATTCGTTAGTGTTAGGTAGATCTTTGTTGTGCATTTCTCTTCACTTAATGAACACTTATAAAGAACTTGGTGGTTGTTCTGTGAGTCACTTCCCTCCAGCAATTTTCACATTTGTCCCGTTGGTTACTTAGTTCTCCTGTCAAGACTCCCCTAACTATAATGCCTTCTGCGTCTCCCCTAAGTCACATAGGTGACTTCCTAAAATGCTGCTTTATCTCTCCAGTGTTTTGATTCTTTCCTCTTCTGATAATTTACAGATAGAGAGTACAAATCTCAAAGCTGATAGCCCCTCAAATGGTTAAACTCTGTTTTTCTATGACTGCTCTGCGATTTCCTTTAGATGTCTGGAGATAATATTCTGTCTATTTTCATCCAATTCCTGCTCACCATCTAAGACTCGGTCCAGATGTCATCTCAACGGGGATATTTGCTTTGATCTCCTTAGGTAGAAAACAAAAGATCCCTTTTGCTGAGCAATCTGACTGTCTCGAGTTTTCATAGTCTCTCTCACATTTTTCACATGCTGTAGGTGCTGAAGTTATTGGTGTGTTTAAACATTTCCTACGAGACAGTAAATAGACTGAAAATAGAAAACACACCTCCTATATCTTGAAATATATAACACAAAACTTTGCTCTGTGGATGTGTAACGATAGAAGAAATCTGTAAATCTATGTTCTAGCTTTGTTAAAAGAGGGGGAATTAGTTGCAGAGAGACAGGAATGATGAGCAAGGGGGTCAAGACCAGGCTGGAAATACCCACAGAAACAGCTGACCAGAACAAGGGGGAGCTCATGGACCCCAGTCTGATGGTGAGTATTAGTTAGGAGAACTGGGCAGTCTATGGGGCCTCTGGTAGTGGATCAGTATTTATCCCTACTATACAAATGGACTTTGGGAGCCCATTCCACATAGAGGGATACTCCCTCAGCCTAGACACATGGGGGGGGGCCTAGGCCCTGCTCCAAATAATATTAAAGACTTTGAAGATCCCCCATGGAAGGCCTCACCCTCCCTGGGGAGTACAAAAGGGATGTCATAGGAGTTGGGAAGGGAGAGTGAGGGAACTGGTATTGACAAATAAATAAATAAATAAATAAATAAATAAATAAATAAATGGGAATGAAGAGAAAAATCAAGTAACGAGAAGGACACAGACTTACGGTACTGTCTATTCAGTAATGAAGCCATTCAAATCTCTTTATAATTATTATCTTGGATTTTCATGGATTATATACCAAAGACTTAACACATATTCTGTGGTAGTGATGGTGCTCACAGTGAACCCTCCGGAACACAATTAAAAAGCATGAACCTGGTTTGGGGATTTCCTATATTGGACAGAGTTAAGAAGCCAAAGGGCCCTGGTTTCTTGTCATTCCAAAAAAGGACTAAATTAGAATTAAACTGTTGGGTCCCTGGAAATTGTATGAAATCTCTAGTTTGATTCATGAGGTAAATGTGGAGTGTATTTCACACCCAAAACATTTTGTAGTGCTTAGCACAGTATCATGATAACACACTACAGCACTTTCTCAAGATTCTTAAAATCTAGCAGGAGAAACAAACAGCTGATAAAATCATGCGATTACACTTCCTCATAGGGAATCCTAACCAATTCCTTACAATAGTCTAAACTGACTATCATCACACACAGTCAAAACTATGGAGCTCAGGTTCACAGATGAAAACCAGGAATCTACCACAGACAGCTGCACACACAAGCTTTAGCTCCCCAGCCTGCACACCTGAGGTCTGATGAATCTGGTGGCTTCAGAGCAGTTCTGATGGCTGCAGACTGGTTTGGATAGCTGCAGAGCACTGCAGACAAGAGTCAGGTTGCCTTTCCTTCCTCCTCCATCCTTACAACATTCATGTTGCCCCCACCCTATCCATGCTGGACTCGAGCTCTTCAAGGAAGATTTAGTTAGATCAGAGTTTTCTATCAGAAATAATTCCACTCACAGAGAAAATACATACATAAATAAATTTTTCTACTAGCTGCATTTTAAGTAGAATCATTGTAATTAATTTAATAAGATATATATATAGATATAGATATAGATAGGTATATATATGCATTTCAACATGTTACCAAACATTAATGAACTATTTTTTATTTTTATGCTATCTGGGAAATCTGGCGTTGCATTTCATGCTCAGCACACATTCAGTTGATACTAGCCACCTGTCAAGCGCTGAATAGTGGCTTCCATAATGTAACTACATACGTGTGTATGCCACATGTACATGGAGATGCCACATTGTACACTCAGCTCTGAGAGTTGTCATGCATCGAGTGACTGAGGCACTTTATATGCATGGGGATGGGTAATCAGCACATTGCAGCTAAGTGTTAGTGTATGTTGGTTGTCCTACACTCAGCTACCAAAATTGGTGGAAGGGTACTTTGGATTTTGTCATTAGAAGTCATTGTGTCTACTTAGTTCTATGTTTATCTTTATATTTATGTTTTGAGAAAGGGTCTCACTGTGTAGTCTTAGCTGGCCTGGAAATTACTATAAAGCAAGATGCCCTAGAACTTGTGGCAATATCCCTGCATCTGCCCCTGAGTTATATTATAGGGATGTGCAACCATTATCTGATACATTTACTTTTAGAAACTAGAGACCCAAAACAGTATGAAAGAGTAATGTGTAGTGTGCCTCTTATCCAAAAAGGATACAAAAAGGAATGCACCAGCATTATTCCATTAACTATATTACTTGTCTGGAATATCAGCAGGTATATTTTATATTCATCATTCTTAAGGATATTTTTAATTCTCAAATAACTTGTATGCTTTTATTGCATAAAGACTCTAGATTTAATATTTAATCTTCTATGAAATTCATAAATTTTCTAATAGCAAGCCCTACTTAACTCTGAAATTTAAAAATTTCAAACTATGATTTTTATGCTTCTTGAATTTTGTTTAACCAAATTTTCTTACATTTTTTTAGCATTTACAGATTGCTCTGTAAAGTAATTTATTAGCTTTGCTGACTTTTAATACCAAGATTATTTAAGCACTGTAAAAAAGATGGAGTAGTTTCCTTGGTTTTTTTATCTGTCTGGAAAGTTCCATATAACAGAAATAATCCATTTCTTTAAAACTATATAAAATTGATCTCTAAAATTGCCTACATCCAATACTCCCCTTGTGGAAGATTAACCAATGATTCAAATTTTAAATGTTATTGAACTACTTGACTTAAAATAAAATAAATGAAATCATTAAAAAAAAATAGAGCCAAAGAAAACTGTAGCATAAGTGCTATAGGAAAGAAAGTAAAAACTGTCTGGACGGTAGTGGCGCATGCATTTAATGCCAGCATTGGGGAGGCAGACGCAGGTAGATCTCTGTGAGTTTAAGGCCAGCCTGATCTACAAAGTGAGTTCCAGAACAGGCTCCAAAGCTCCACAGAGAAATCCTGTCTCCAAAAACAAAAAAAAGAAAAAGAAAAGAAAAGAAAAAGTAAAAGTAAAAACTAACAAGGAGAAATAAGTAAGAACTTCGATGATCTGAACAAAGGTTTGAAAGATTAGTATAATATTTTAAAATACAATTTTGAAATTAAAATATAATTAAATCATTTTCCCTTACCTTCTCTCTCTTTCCAACCCTCCCCAATGTTCATGACCTCAATTTCTTTAATCTTCTCACTATAATTTTAATAGTGAAGACCTGGGAGAGGGGCCAAAAGGCATTAGAAATTTTGACCAATATTTCAAAAGCATCAAGTTGCATATTCTACCTGTGAAAGAGCAGATTTTTCTGGTGCTTTTTGCTAGGTGGAAAATAAGGAAGATGAACTCAAATTCAGCACTAGATGTTTAGGCCTGATCTTGAAGTTTATATGAGTATTGTCCAAGCAATAGACCCACTTCTTGGAGCTGGTGTTTCCCAGGTTAGAGATGGCTGATGGGAGATGCCATTATGTATATATGTTTCTCATACTGGTTAATGAATAAAGCACTGTTGGCCAATAGGAAAGGAAGATAGGAGGGACTAGGAGACAAGGAGGAAAGAGGAAGGAGTAAGGAGGAGTCAAGATGGAGAGACTGGGGAGACCAGACGCCTGCCCCACTCCCCGGTAAGGAGACCACGTGGAAATACATAGAAATGGGTTAATAATTAAGACAGAGCTAGCCGATAAGAAACAAGTAACTGGCCAACAGAATTATATCTAATACAGAGTCTCAGTGTGTTAATTGGGGCTGGCATGGAGGCGGGACAAGACTGGGTGGTGGAAGGAAAAACTTTACTCCTTACAGATGGCTACTTTATTATAGTTTAAGATGTATTGTACTTTACTTCACTGCTTTTTGCAAATTATTCTAAGCTCTTAACTACTGGATCCTAAGAATGATAACATACTGGAGAAGACAGCCCATCCCTAAAGAATGTCTTGGTTACCTTTGCTTTTTTTTTTTTTTTTTAATGAGAGAATCTGATTCATATCTATTCACTTATTTCCTAAATAAACTAATGATTTTTTAGCTCACATGTACTATAAATTGGAAAAAAAACTTTATAAGTTAAGAACACTGATGCGAAAATACTCAATTAAATACTGTCAAATGCAATCCAAGAACACATCATAGAAATCATCCACCATGACCAAGTAGGTTTCATCCCAGGGATGCAGGGATGGTTCAGCATATGAAGATCTACCAACGTGATCCACCATATAAACAAACTGGGAAATAAAAATCATATGATCATCTCACTAGATGCTGAAAAAGCCTATGACAAAATCCAACACTCTTTCATGATGAAGGTCTTAGAGTCTTAGAGAGATCAGGGATAACAAGAACATACCTAAACTTAAAAGCAATATACAGTAAACCAACAGCCAACATCAAACTAAATGGAGAGAAACACAATGTGGCACCTCTAAAATCAGGAACAAGACAAGGCTGCCCACTCTCTCCATATCTCTTCAATATTGTACTTGAAGTTCTAGCTAGAGCAATAAGACAACAAAAGGAGATCAAGGGGATACAATTTGGTAAAGGAGAAGTCAAACTTTCACTATTTACAGATGATATGATAGTTTATATAAGTGACCCAGAAAACTCCTACAGCAGATAAATACCTTCATTAATTTGGCAGGATACAAGATTAACTCAAAAAAATCAATAGGCCTACTATATACAGATGACAAAGGGGCTGAAAAAGAAATCAGAGAAACATCACCCTTTACAATAACCACAAACAACATAAAGTATCTTGAGGTAATGCTAACCAAACAAGTGAAAGACCTATATAGCAAGAACTTTGCATCTTTAAATAAATAAAAAAGATACCAGAAAATAGAAAGATCTCTCATGCTATTGAATAGGTTGGATAAATATAGTAAAAATGGCAATCTTGACAAAAGCATTTCACAAATTCAATTCAATCCCCATCAAAATCCCAGCACAATTCTTCACTGACCTTGAAAGGATAATATTCAACTTTATATGAAAAAACAAAAGACCAAGGATAGAGAAAACAAACCTGTACAATAAAGGAACTTCAGGAGGCATCACCATCCCTGACTTCAAGCTCTATTATAGAGCTATTGGCACAAAAATAGACAAGTAGACCAATGGAATTGAATAGAAAATCCTTATACTAACCCACACACCTATAAACACCTGATTTTTGACAAAACAGCTAAAATTATAAAATTGAAGGAGGAAAGCATCTTCAACAAATGGTGCTGGCATAACTGGATGATGGTGTGTAGAAGAGTGCAGATAGACCCATGTCTATTGCCATGCACAAAACTTAAGTTCAAATGGATCAAAGACCTCAATATTAATCCAGCCACATTGAACCTCTTAGTTATATGGAAAAACAAAAGACCCAGGATAGCCAAAACAACCCTATACAATAAAAGAACATCAGGAGGCATCACCATTCCTGACTTTAAGCTCTACTACAGAGCTATAGTTCTGAAAACAGCCTGGTATTGGCATAAAAATAGACAGGTAGACCAATGGAATCGAATTGAAAATCCTGATATTAATCCATGCACCTATGAACACCTGATTTTCGACAAAACAGCTAAAATGATACAATGGGGCAAAGACAGCATCTTCAACAAATGGTGCTGGCACAATTGGATGAGGGTGTGTAGAAGACTGCAGATAGACCCATGTCTGTCGCCATGCACAAAACTCAAGTCCAAATGGATCAAAGACCTCAACATCAATCCAGCCACATTGAACCTCTTAGAAGAGAAAGTAGGAGGTACCCTTGAACAAATTGGTATAGGAGACCGCTTCTTGAACATAACTCCAGGGGCACAGACACTGAAAGAAACAATTAATAAATGGGACCTCTTCAAACTTAGAAGCTTCTGTAAGGCAAAGGACACAGTTGACAAGACCAAACGGCAGCCCACTGACTGGGAAAAGATTTTCACTAATCCTATATCCGACAAAGGGCTGATCTCCAAAATATACAAAGAACTCAAGAAACTAGTCAACAAAACACCAAATAACCCTATTAAAAAATGGGGTACAGAACTGAAGAAAGAATTCTCAATGGAGGAAATCAAAAAGGCTGAAAGACACTTAAGAAAATGCTCCACATCCTTAGCTATCAGGGAAATGCAAATCAAAACAACTCTGAGATACCATCTTACCCCTGCCAGAATGGCTAAAATTAGAAACACCAGTGATGACTTATGTTGGAGAGGATGTGGAGAAAGTGGAACACTCCTCCACTGCTGGTGGGAGTGCAAACTCATACAGCCACTTTGGAGATCAGTATGGCGGTTCCTCAGGAAAATGGGAATTAGTTTACCACAGGACCCGGCAATCCCCCCTCTTAGGCATATACCCAAAGGATTCACATCAATGCAACAAAGACATCTGTTCAACTATGTTCATAGCAGCACTATTTGTAATAGCAAGAACCTGGAAGCAACCTAGATGCCCTTCAATTGAAGAATGGTTAATGAAGATGTGGCACATCTACACAATGGAATACTACTCTGCAGAAAAAAATAATGGTATCTTGAAATTCGCAGGCAAGTGGATGGCACTTGAAGAAACCATCCTGAATGAGGTAACCCAGTCACAAAAAGAGGAACACAGTATGTACTCACTCATATATGGATTTTAGACCTAGATCAAATGATCACCAGCCTATAATTCACATCACCAGAGGAACTAGGATACAAGTTGTATTCTAAGAGATTCATATAAAGTCCCTCACAGAACTGGGAAGGGACAAGTCCCCCAGACCTCAGGTATAGTGGGGGAGGACAGCTAATGGAGAGAGAAGTAGGAAAAAATGAGAGGGAGGAGAGGAAGGCATGTGTGACTAGGAGGATTGAGCCTGGTTAGGAATGGAAAATAGGAAAGAGAGAGAGAGACAGAGACAGAGAGAGAGAACATAAAAGAGGGAGCCAATATTGGTTTGAAGATAAAGTTGAACACAAAGAAAGGTCGAGGGAACTACAAGACTGCTCCCAACTAACAATCTCAGCTTCCGTGGAAAGGCTATCATAAATGCCCTTCCCGGAGAGTGAGATCAACAACTAACTTCTCCATGGAGTCCTCAACTAATGCCTGTTGAAAACAGGAGCAAGCACCCATACATAAACACTGAGTCAAACTAGAACCCAGAAGCAGATGGAGAGGACAAGACCATGCGGTAGAAGTACATAGAGACAGCTTACCTGAACAAGGAGGAGCTAAGGGCCACTAGACTGATAGCTGGGAAGCCAACAGAGGTCTGACTCGGACTCCCCTGAATATGGGTCTCAGCCAGAAGGTCTGAGCAGTCTAAGAGACCTCAGACAGTGGAGCCAGGATGTATCCCTGGTGCACAAAAGGACTTTGCAAACATATCCCCCATGGAGGGATAACTGCCTTATTCTAGAGATAGGAGAGAAGCCCTAGTCCCTACTTCACAGGACCTGTCAGATCTACATGACCCCAACTGGATGGCATTCCCCTACATATTGTATTGTGGTGGGGGGTTGGGAGGGGAGGGTGTTTAGAGTGCATGGGAGAGGGTAGAGAGGGCAAAAGGGAGGGAAGGAGGGAGGGAGGGCTTGGGGGGAGGGAGGGAGGGAGGGAGAGGGAACTGGGATCGACATGTAAAATAATAATAATAATAAAAAAAAAAAAAAAAAAAAAAAAAAACGCTTTGACTCCAAAATTTAAGTTGAAGAACAAGTTACTGGGGAAAAGTATTTCTATTTTTGTTTCCACAGAAAATGAAAAGATGTGGATTCCTTCCAGACTAATGTGGTTTGATCACACCAGACCGCCTGAAACAGAGTACAAGCTGATCCTACATTCCAAACAGCTGGACAAAACAGCCCTACAGACTACAGCTAGGATATCTGAATCTTCTTCGAATCCCCCAAGACAGCGCCCCTTACCAGCAGGAAGTAGTTTGGAAAGAACGACGCCCAAATTCCCAAATATTGTGTATAAATGTTTGTTTTCATTTAATTGGACTTTGTTATATAAAATTAAATAAAAAATACTCTATATGCAAAAAAAAAAAAAAAAATACATAAAAAAAAAAAAAAAAAAAAAAAAAAAAAAAAAAAGAGAAAGTGGGAGGTACCCCTGAACAAATTGGTACAAGAGACTGCTTCTTGAACATAACCCCAGTAGCACAGACACTGAGATTGACAATTAATAAATAGGACCTCCTGAAACTGAGAAGCTTCTGTAAGGCAGAGGACACAGTTGACAAGACAAAACGGCAGCCCACAGACTGGGAAAAGATCTTCACTAACCCTACATCTGACAGAGGGCTGATCTCCAAAATATACAAGGAACTAAAGAAACTAGTCACCAAAACACCAAATAATCCAAATAAAAAGTGGGGTACAGAACTGAATAAAGAATTCTCAATAGAGGAATCCAGAATGGCTTAAAGACACTTAAGAAAGTACTCAGCATCCTTAGCCATCAGGGAAATACAAATCAAAACAACTTTGAGATACCATCTTACTCCTGTCAGAATAGCTAAAATCAGAAACACCAATGCCAGCTTATGTTGGAGAGGATGTGGAGAAAGGGGAACACTCCTCTACTGCTGGTGGGAGTACAAACTTATACAGCCATTTTGGAGATTAATATGGCAGTTCCTCAGGAAAAAAGCCATCAGTCTACCACAGGACCTGGCAATTCCACTCTTAGACATATACCCAAATGATCCACATTCATGCAACAAAGACATCTGTTCAACTATGTTCAGAGCAGCATTATTTGTAGTAGCAAGAACCTGGAAGCAACCTAGATGTCCCTCAACTGAAGAATAGATAAAGAAGATGTGGCACATTTACACAATGGACTACTGCTCTGGGGGGGGGGGAGAAAAACCCCATGGAATCTTGAAATTTGCAGGCAAATGGATGGAACTTGAAGAAACCAACCTGAATGAGGTAACCCAGTCACAAAAAGAGGAACATGGTATGTACTCACTTATATATGGATTTCAGACATAGAGCAAAGGATCACCAGCCTATAATTCACACCGCCAGAGGAACTAGGATATAAGGAGGCACCTAAGAGATTCATACCAGGTCCCTCACAGAAGGGAAAAGGACCAAGATCTCCTGAGCATATTGGGAGTGGGGGGGGGCAGTGAGTGGGGAGGGAGTTAAGAGAAAGAGAAGTGGGGGGAGAGGAGAACATGTGGGACTAGAAAGATTGAGTGAGTCAGGGGAGGAATAGAGGAGAACAAGAAAAGATATACCATAATAGAGGGAACTATTATAGGTTTGAAGAGAAAACTGACTCTAGAGAAATGTCCAGAGACTTACAAGGATGACCACAACTAACAATCTGAGCTACAGTGGAAAGGCCACCTTAATGATAACTAACTTATATACCATCCTAAGAACCTTCATCTAGTAGCTTTTGGAAACAGAAGCAGACACCCATAGCCAAACACTGAGCCAAACTCCTGGAATCCATTTGCAGAGAGGGAGGAGTGATAAGCAAAAAAGTCAAGACCAGGCTACAGAAACCCAGAGACAGCTGACCTGAACAAGGGGGATCTCATGGATCACCAAACTGATAGCTGAGAATCCAGCATTGGACCGACCCAGACCCCGTGACACAGGTCTCAATTAGAAGGCCTGGGCAGTCTACAGGACCTCTGACAGTGAAACCAGGATGTATTCCTGGTGCACAAAAGGCCTTTGGGAGAACATTACCCGTGGAGAGATACTCCCTTAGCCTACAGACAGGAGGGAGGGCTAGACCCTACTCCAAATGACTTGACAAATTTTGATGATCCCTTCTGGAAGGTCACCCTCCCTGTGGAGTGGGTCGGGAATGGGATGGAAGGAAGGGTTGGGAGGCATGGGAGGATGGGATGGAGAGGGAACTGGGATCGTTATGTAAAATAAGAAAAAATAATATATATAAATAAATCAAAAGAAACTGCTTTAAACCCAAGTATATAAATTTAATTTTTTATTTTATCATGACTTGATTTTCATCTTAGCTAGTTTATTGCTAGACATCATTATAAAATATTGTGATACATAAGGAGTGAGATACTGGTTCTGGCCTAGAATTTTGCAGTTTTATAACTTCTGAAAGAAGATCAGGATATATTTGTTGACCACTAGCATTCTGTAAGCACTAAGCTAAGTGCTGTAGCAGGCTTTCCCTTTTGCACCACCAACCAGATCCCAAATCATGACACAGAGACTTATTGTTAGTTTTAAATGCTCAGCCTAGCTTAGGCACATTTCTGACTAGCTCTTTTAACTAAACTAACCTGCTTCTCTTTATCTACCGTTTGCTGTGGAGCTCATTGCCTTTCCTACTTCTCTATATCTTACTTTCATTGCTTTTCTATATCTGGCTGGCTGGCATCTCCCTGACTTGTTGCCCCTGGCATGTCCCTTCCTCTGTCCTTCCCTTATTCCTTCTTGTTTCTTCTGTTGAGCCTAGATCTCTCTCCTATTTATTTTCTCTGCCTGCTAGCCTCACCTATCCTTTCTCTGCCTAGGCCATTCACCTTCTTATTAGACCAATCAGATACCTTAGGCAAGGAAGGTGAAACAGATGCAACCTATCTTTACATAATTAAACACAAATCCTTACATCACTAAAAACAATGCAGCATATACAAAAGTAACAAACCTTTACACAGTCAAAGTAATATTCTGCAGAATAAACAAATGTAACACATCTTTGCCAGGTTAAAGTAATATTCAACAACAAAGTGCTTTACACATATTTTCTAATTTCTCTGCTTGGTAACTAACTCAGTGAGTTAAATATTACAATTTCTGATTAATAATGTAACTTAGATCATGAAATTCATATGAAATCATGGAACATTCTAGAATTTTATATGTATATTTTGTACACATGTCTGTTGCATAAAAAATGTTTAATATTTTATAAGGCTGATTACATATTACTTGGCACAGAATTGAACCCAGGTCTCTAAACTGTCAATGAGAATTCTTGGAATGAGGCTGGGTCTACACAGACTGATTAACTAAGGAGGACTGCGGTGATATGGAGCAGTTGGAATATTGCAGGTCCAGAGGCTAATTATCTAATCTTGGCTAGTTAGCCATTTCTTTTTCACCTCTGTGTCAGAACAAGCATTCTGTGATTCATAGATGAAACACCTTTTGAAATACATTAATTTAGCAGACAACTAGCTTTCACCAAGCCAAAAGCTAAGAATGTATCGAACAGCAGATGAAGCCTATAGAAAATCTCCCCTCATCTTACTGTAGCCACCACTCTTGATGTACCCAGCAATGTATTTTAAACTTGACTTGATTTATTACTTTCTGTAAAACTGTAAGAACTTAATGAAATTGCTTCCATGTTTGAATTTGGGAATAACCTAACTCCGTGTCCCAAGGCCATAGTCACTCAAAATTGGCCCTAAAATAAACTCTTTTATTCCCTTTAAAATGAAAACTGTATGGTTGGGGTTTTGTTTGTTTGTTTTTATCTTTGTTTTGCCTTGACAAATCTGAGGGCCACTCTCGGAACATGCTTTCTTGACTGCAACATGGTTCACAAAGGCAACATTGACTAAAATGAAGAGGTGATTGTTTCTTAATTAGCCTCAGTTTCTCAACTATGTAAACGACTTTGAACTAAGCACAGAAAGTCAAGGTGATCATCCCTAATATAATAAACATTGATTAGTAAGATTGGCCAAGACAACACACTACACAGTAAGATTCCCATTGCAGAAGTTGAATTATTGTGTAACGATCACTTGGATCACCCCAAACTTGTCCCTCTATCCCTCTACTTTGGAATAAAGTGCTCAGGAGCTCCCTGTGAAATGGACATGGAGCTTTGTGTTTTCTGTAGGTGACAGAGGAAGAGTGAGAGGGAAGTCATTCTTTTTTTTGTTTTGTTTTGTTTTGTTTTGTTTTACATATTGATCCCAGTTCCCTCTCTCTCCCTCCCTTTCTTCCTTTCCTCCCTTTCTCCCTTTCTCCCTTCCTCTTTCCCTCTCTCTTCCCCTCACATGCACCCCGACCACCCTCCCCTCCCACCGCACCCCCCTACTCCACACGTAGGGTGATGCCATCCAGGAGAGGTCATCTAAATCTGTCAAGTCATTTGAAGTAGGGACTGGGACTGAGTGAAGTCATTCTTAGGAGGAAAAAAATGTAGAGTATTTGTTTCCCTTACCCTGGGCTCAGATTTCCAGAGACCTAAACCACAAGCAAAATAATAAATAAATAAATAAATAAATAAATAAATAAATAGCTGTAAGGTGAGGATAAATATGAATTATTTGTTCAAAGAACAAGGTGCAGTTGCAAAGATATAATGGAAAAGGGGGCCTGAGAAGACTCTCCTTGGACAATTTCCTTTTTTCTTGTGAAAACCCACATCTTTCAGACAAGAGAAATCTAATAGAAATTTTGGTGGCCAAAAGAACTCGTGAATCAAGAAATAACTGAAATCTGGTTAGGAAACCTGTGGTGGTAACACATACCAAGGATGGCATTGTTTCTTAAGGAACTAGCAATCAACCTTGAGTGTTCACTACTCAAGAAAATGCTACCAAGGTGAAGGTTTTAAAGCACAATCGCTAGTGTAAAAAGCACTTAAGATAAATATCACTGTGGTTTTATTAACAGATATTTAAAAACAACGACATACAAAGAGCAAAAGCGACGTTCTACCTGGAGTGCTCTGAGTCTGTCTCCAGAAGAGCAGATAAATAAGAAAAGAACCAGTGTTTATCACTCAGCCAAAGGAACTCAGATGTAACTGAAGATGATCATATCAAGTGGATTAATTCAGACTAATGAAGGCAAGTAGCACATGTTCTCTCATTTTTTGAGACAGGGTTACTTTGAAATCACAGAGCTCTGCTTGCCTCTGTCTCCTGAGTGCTGGAATTAAAGGTGTGTGCCAACACACCCAGCTACTCTGTCTTTTTATTGTTCATTTTTAAACCATATATCCTGTTTCTTTTTCTCTTTCAAGTCTATGTATATTTTAAAACACATTGTAAACCTTTAGTGGTTTTTCTTATTCTGAATCTGTCTTTACTGTAAATCTTTATCTTTTTCTGGCCACAAGTCTGTATCTGGTAAACAACAACATTGCTAAAATGAAAGCCACAGCTCTATTAGCCACAGTCTATCCAAGATGGTGGCAGGTACTTTTACCGTCAGAACTGAGAGCTGTGCTCACTGCCTTGGTCTATGCTGCCATCCAGCAGCATGCTACCGGCTTGGAGATATGGTCCCTGCCATTGACAGCTTTTGTACACACCATTTGGTTGTTAGCAGGGCTCTTTAAAAGCCTTGCAATTTTTTGCCACTTATGCTGAGTCAGGAAACCTCCCTTAAAGGAGCTACTCAAGTCTCTGCTTTTCTCTCCCAAAACAGAGTCCAACCCAGAAAAATGCTGCTACCAAGAAGCCTTGCTTATCTCTGTTTTTGTTTTTGTTTTGTTTTGTTTTTCTAAAACTCTTTCTTAAGCTTTTTGCTAAGTTTTAAGTGGAAGTTCTTATTAGCCACATTGCCGGTGCCATTATGTTAAGAGTATGGTTTTTCCTTGTATGTATGCATGGCATGAAGAATTAAGTTGTCTGTAAGAACAGGACAATGGAAGGAGTGATACAGGTTAGGTTGGATCTGCTCAAAGCACATAATATACTTGTGTGAAATACTTTGTAACCCAGAACCACATACAATGAGTATACACCAGAAAATTATGGTGGGTGATTTTATACACATCTGAAAGGTTTGCATGTCTTAATTTTAATGTTAATTGTGAAGGAAAAATAATTTATGCTGTAATTAATTATTGCATTCATAGTCTGTAATTTTATGTATATAGGCAATAACTTTAAAATTTACACAAAGCATAAAAAGCAGAAGCAAAGTGACATTATGATCTTTACTAATAAAGGAATTGCTTACAGCAATTGCTAGCCCACATATGTAATAGATCCTAGGAGGATTGCAGAAATTTGAAGTCAGCCATGTAATGAGGTACTCTATCTCAGAGAGAGAGAGAGCAGATTGCTCAGCGAAAAAAAAGACTTGGAAGATGAACTAAAAGTTTTCCCTAAATTGAAGCCACAGGAAGATAGAAAAGAAGAAGAAATAGGAAAGGAAACATGTGTGTCAGGACCATGTGTGTGCGCATAAATCATGATACAATGTATTACATGCATAAAGTTACAAGTAGATATTTATTAGATTAGTAGCTTGCAAATCAGAGACTGGCAGGCAGCACAACTACAGCTGTCTGCACTCAAGAAAGTGGAGGAATGTCACCGCTGCTCAAAGCCTCCAAAGGAAAACACTAGTGCAGCCCCAGTGAAAGGCTGAAGGTCCTGAAGCTGCCTGCGGAGTCAAGCTGTCAGTCTGCATTGAAAGGCTGCTTCGGAACTGAAGTTTGATGTCTATAAGTGACAGCGGCAATCATAGGTACACTCCATTGGGAAGAATTCAGCTATCACACTCTGATTGCCTTCCTCATTTCTTTACTTTTATTCCTTCCAGGCCCTCTATTGGATGCTTCCCTCCAGACCCAGTATCTGTCTGTATTAGTTACTATTCTATTGCTATAAAGAGATACCATGACCAAGGCAACTATGAAAGAAAGAGTTTAACTGAAGGCTTACTTACAGTTTCAAAGGGTTAGTCCATAATCATGGCAAGTAGTGTGGCAGAAGGCAGGCATGGTGCTGAAGAAGTACCTGAGAGCTCACATCTGACCCACAAGTTGCAGGCTAAGACACAGGCTGAATCTCTGATTTGTAGGCTAATCTAATAAATATTTCCTGTTATTTTATGTATGTAATATACAATACATTGTATTGTGACTTATATTCACACACATAGCCATGACTAAAACATTTCCTCTCTTGTTTCTTCTACTCTTTCTTGATACCTTCCTGGAACAATTGCCACCTCCATGACATGCCACCTCCCACAAGACCACATCTCCTAACCCTTCCCAAACAGGCCCCCTAACTGGGAACCAAACATTCAAATATATGAGCCTATGGGAGACTATGCTCTTTCAAACCACAACACTGTCTTTTCTTCTCAGTTGCTGTTCTACATGCCAGTCATAGCTGAAGATGTCCTTGTGGGCACTCCTAGAAGTGTGCTTTACTAATCTCCTAGATTTCTCAAATCCAATCAAATTGACTATCAAAATTAACACAGGAAATAATATGGGGGGGGTAGATGCAAAGAATTTTCAAATTTGGGAAGCCAAATAATCTTAAATAAGATTAAATGTGAGGAAATGGAACCTACTAATATAAACATCATGATCAAAAAAAAAAAAGAAATCTTAAAATTGATTAGGAAGAAACGATCGCCTGCAAAGAATAGCCAAGGAGCACAGAGATGGCTCAGAGGGTTAAGTGCTTGCCACACAAGCCTGATTGCCTGTGCTTAACCCTCATAACACACATAAAAGTAGGAGAGAACTTAGTCCACAAAGTTGTTGTCTACCCTAGACACACACACACACAGAGAGAGAGAGATCACACAAATAAATAAGCCTTTTAAAATGATAATCAAATTCCCAGCTAAAACGTTAAATAGCAACAACATTAAAAAATAAAGTAGTGTATTCTTTGCAAACAGTATGGGAGTACTTGCATCTCAGCATTTCAATGGGGGAAAATGTGTTCCCTTCAAAATTGTCTCTCAAGAATGTGGTGAGATATTATTTATGATTTATTAAAACTTTCCTGAGGATTCAGACAGCAAAGTCAGCCACAAGCTATAGAGGTCAGGCAGTGGCAGTACACACCTCAAATCCCAGGACTCAGGAGAAAGGCAGATGCATCTCTGAGTCCAAGACCATCCTGGATTACTGGAGAGTAAATCAGAGCTCACGCCTTTAATCCCAGGATTTGAGAGATATACACGGTAGAAGCATTCGATCTGAGAATGTCTCTAGCCATGTTGAGGAGAGCATAGCAGTCTGAGTGAATCCCAGGAGCAGTGAAGTTGGGATCAGTTTGAGGATTGACCCTTTGGTCTGAGCTCTTCTATCTCAATCAGCTGCTTTGCTTTTCTGACCTCCAATTTGAAGCTTGAACCCCAATATCTTTTCATGATATACAAGAACACTGAGAAAATTCTGTGTATGGAAATGGTTTCATGAAAAGACATTCTTAAAGATACGACACACAATAAAGGAAATACATCAAAAGAATGGTTTGAGATGCAAGAGGGAGAAAATGGTAGTCATGTAAATATACGTAAATGCACCTAGTATCTAAGGATTAAAGATACAAGAAACAGTGAGTTAATACTACCTAGTAATAGTGTGTTGGCCTAGAATATGCTAAAGACAATTAAGGCAGAACGTGGAGGACAACATACTAATACATTTAAGAACTAATCAAGGCTAGGTCCCATGTACTGAGTACCATACCAAGTTAAATAAATGATATTAGGTTATAGAGATTTTTAAAAAAGAACGAAAGAAAGAACCAGATTGAAAAAGGAACACATTTATTTAAAGCAGTGGTTCTCAACCTTCCTAATGCTGCAGCCCTTTAACACAGTTCCCCATGTTGTGGTGACGACAACCCCTCCCCCAGAAAAATAAAATTATTTTTGTTGCTACTTCATAACTGCAATTTTGCTACAATTATGAATCATAAGGCAAATAATTGTGTTTTCCGATGTTCTTAGGCAACCCCTGTGAAAGGGCCAGTTGACTCCTAAAGGGGTTGCAACTCACAGGCTGAGAACCAATGATCTAAAGGAAACCAAGAGAAAGCGAAACATGACAACACCGTTAAGGCCCAGGGGAATCCAAGGCTTTCTCAAAGGCCATGATAAAAGGACAGAAAGAACCCACTTCTGTGTTCTTACCCAGGGACAGACTTGGCAAGATCCTGTCTGGGTCTGAGGCCAGAGCCTTTAAGGGTTAAGGTTTTGGTTCCTAAGAACTTGTATTTTCTCCTTGAAGAGACTGGAATTATCAGTCCCAAGGCTACTATATTCTTGGACAATGACACACTTGAGATACCTTGTAACCAACCGCCTTGTGTAGCCTTGCTTAATTAGCTTCCTGCTGACCTCATCCAATTGTATGATAGCTTCCACTAACTCTGTCCCATTTTCCCCTGAAAATAGTATATGAGATGCTGTTCTTCTTAATAAAGTTGCTGGTCATAAGATACAGCTTCTACAAAACCTCCTGACCCCAAATTTTCTGTATTCTTTATTATCTCATCCTGTTACTGAAAAATGACTGCTGGCCCCAGTCACACCCACAGTAGAAATAAACTCAAATACATGAGTAATTACATTTAAATGGATCTATTCACCAGCAGGAAAAAACTACCATATTGACTACACAAAAATATAAAGCTATGCATCATTAAAGAGCTATTATAAAGTTCAATGGATCAGAAGATAAACAGTAAAGGGCTAGGAGAAAAATCATATAAATATCTGACACACACACCCCAAAAGCTAGAAAGAGTCTGATATTCACAAAACTTAAAAACTGAAAGCATGATTTGACATGGAGGTCAATACAATATGTTTTAAATATCAAGAAAGATCAAAATCTCTATAACTTCTAGTACTTAAGAAAAGTGCAAGACAGATAAAAAAAATTGAGAAGTCACAAAAACAAATGCTTTCCTGAGATGTAGTTCAAAACGTATTACTTTTCCTCTGCCACCCCTTTCTATCCAGTATGTGTGTACATGTGCGTATGTGTATATTTACATTTATGTATTATGTGTGTGTATATGTGTGTATGTGCATATGTATGTTTATGTATATATGTGTGTATGTGTATATATGTATGTATGTGTACATGTGTATGTGTATATATTTATTATGTGTGTAGGTATGTGTGCATGCATATGTGTATATGTGTGTATGTGTATATATGTGTGTATGTGTATGTGTGTATGTGTATATATGTATAT
Organism: Phodopus roborovskii; assembly: GCF_943737965.1. Taxonomy (NCBI): domain Eukaryota; kingdom Metazoa; phylum Chordata; class Mammalia; order Rodentia; family Cricetidae; genus Phodopus; species Phodopus roborovskii. Next base: position 51,252,170 of record NW_026126517.1, on the reverse strand, counting down.
ATGTGTATGTATATATGTATGTGTGTATATATGTATGTATATGTATATGTGTATGTGTGTATCTGTATATGTATGTATGTGTGTATCTATATATGTATGTGTGTATGTGTATATATATATGTAAGTGTGCATGTGTATATGTGTGTATATATGTATGTAAGTGTGTGTGTATATACATATGTGTGTATGTGTGTATATATGTGCATCTATGTGTACATACTATTATGTATGTATTATGTATGTAAATATATGTATGTAAGTGTGTATGTGTATATCTATATATGTATATGTGTGTATATATGTGTTTATGTGTGTATGTATATGTGTACATATATATGTATGTATATATGTGTGTGTATGTGTGTATATGTGTGCAAGCATGTGTATATATGTATGTATATATGTATGTATGTGTGTATGTATGCATATATGTATGTGTATATCTATATATGTATATGTGTGTGTATATGTGTTTATGTGTGTATGTATATGTGTGCATATATATGTATGTATATATGTATGTGTATGTGTGTGTATGTGTGCAAGCATGTGTATATATGTATGTATATATGTGTGTATGTATGCATGTATGTGTGTATGTGTATATATGTATGTGTATATCTATATATGTATGTGTGTATATATGTGTTTATGTTTGTATGTATATGTGTGCTTGTATTTATATATGTATATATGTGTGTGTGTGGGTGTATATGTATGCATGCATGTGTATATATGTATGTATGTGTATGTGTGTATGTATGCATGTATGTGTGTATGTCTGTATGTCTGTATAAGCCAGAATCCTAAGCACGCATGCTCTGGCACTCTGGGCATTCTCACTCTTTCTCTAAAGACTCCCCCCAGGTGATTGCCCTCCTCCACTGCTGAACCTGCCTACCTCCTTAGACCCTGTCTCAAATGCATCGATGTCACTCTCCTTCATTTCCTTTCCGTCCACCTAGAACAGCCAAGAGAGATGCTTACAGCCAGCTTGTCCTATTGCTTTTCTCTAAAATGCTAATGAAATGCTGCTGGAACTTCTTCCTGGGCCTGCTTTTAAATCCTTTTAGCAACAAAACTAAGAACACATAGTACAGAACCCTGATTCTCAAATAGCAAAAGCAACTAGACTTTCTAAGTTGTTTGTTGATCAAATAGAAAAATGAATCATTTTACAAGGTAAGAATTTAATGTTTTAAGTTTTCTTCTCATTTTGCCAGGCTTTCTAACAAAGTCAAAATTTTTATTTTTGCTAATATTTGTTACTTCAAAAATCAAATCAATCCACTCTCCTAATTCTCATAGTATAAAATTCAAAGGCATCACTCTGGGAGGAGAAGCAAGTGTGTTGAGAGGGGGAGAGAGAGAGAGAGAGAGAGAGAGAGCTCACTGTTAGAATATAAAAAACGGTATCATTAAGAATCCATCTATGCTAAAATCTCCTAAATGACTACCTGGTAAGCAACTATTTTAAGATGATTTATTACATTTTATTACATTTCATGCCCTATTTATCTATGACTAGAAATATTGTAGCTATGTACCTGAATTTCATATACAATATAAAAATGTTTGCCACATTAAAGTCATATGAGCTTGACATTTTATGCAGGCCATCATACATAGACTATTAACATATATGCAGTAAAAATGCTGGCATTTATTGTAGGTTTTACTGTTGATTTTCATATTTAAAGAAAAAAAAACTGCCTCTAAGCAATCCTACCATTTGAAATCCTGGAGTATATTTGTTATTTGTTATTATACTTATGAGATGAATACTGAAAAAAGTATACATTTGTGTCATGAGCATTGATCCCTAAATTTGTAAGAAGTGTGTGTGTGTGTGTGTGTGTGTGTGTGTGTGTGTGTGTGTGTTATAGGCCTGTTTAACACACTGAATCATGGATTCCAAATTTCGCTTCAACAAAACATAGATTTTGCTAAAACAAAACATAAAGGGCTAATTATTGCTCTATGTATCAACACTAACAGTTTTGACACCTTTGTATGTATGCTTCCTATATTATATAAATTTTCTAAGTTGCAGAGTTTTAGGGAACACTTTACAAAGCTGGTGTCCTCCAAACTAGAATTGGTGGAACTAACATATTTCAGGTCTGTGTCTGTGTGTTTCCAGTGGCATCCTGGATATGCCCTTCAGCAAAAGTAACCAGACACACTGTAACACTGTGAACGCCAATGCTCCTAATCAGTAAAAGGTATCACACACAGGTCACCTAGGAAGTGCATCTGTACACAAGCATTTAATTTGCTTCTAATGGTTATGTGTTTACTTTATAACTATTCTCTGTTAACATTCTTCACAAGTACAACTTTTGACCAAAAAAAAAAAAGATAAATAGTATTCTTTTGCAATATTTGGGGTTCACCAACATAACAAATTAAATTTAAGAATGGACTCCACATAGGCCTGAAGAAAAAGCCCCTCCTTCAATGCCTTTAATTGCTATAAACTATCCATAAAGGTTTGGTTGGGACTCACTCCTTTACATCTGTAGCTTATCCCAACACACAATTCATCAGACCAGACCAGGTACCATCCTGGTGCCAAAAGAGTCAGGATAAGATGGCAAGATGGTCCTTCAGTGATGTTTCTAGAGAATGTTGTTCAGAGACCAGGGGAGAGGCCGCCAGAATCAAAGTGAAGTCACTCTGGGGCATGGTAGCATTTGCCTGTAACCCCCATATTTGGGAAACTGGAAGGAGGAAACAGAAGTTTGATGCCACTAGCCAAGCTCCACAGTGAGACCTTGTCTCAAGGTTATCAACAAAAATGGGGCTACGTGAGCCATTGCTCACTGAAGCACTTAAAACTGAGAAGCTGTGAACAGGTGGCTCTTATACACATAATTACCTAATCCTAACCGAATGGGTTTCTAACTTTGGCTCCTGCTTGCATTGTTTATTGTATTTACTTCAGATGCAGACATGGGTTCGCCTCAAGACTGAGATGTTAAAATAAAGAGTGGGGAAATGAACCCTTCCTCAAAGGAATGAAGATGTAGTAAAGAGACCTTTCCTTAGGCCCCTGCCTTTGACGATTAGACTAGAGAACACTGGATACCAAGAAATTGTAGCTTCCTCAGTCTTCTGCTGGGGGGAGGGGATAGCTGGATGCCTGGGGTTAGTACAAAGGGAAGCTTATCTCCCAGAAGGGGCTTTATAGCTGTCAGGCTATCTTGCAGAAGGGATTAGAGACAGATGAAGCATAGGATCATACCTTAACTGGGACTCTACAGTTATGCACACCTCTGACCCTCTGTTTAAATCTAAACCTCATGTCAGAGCCTCTATAAGGACTTGGTGGTAGAGGATAGCTAAAACGTTACTGGACCTCGGTCTTGCTTTTAACAAAGCGGTAGCTGATTAAATAAATCTTTCTTGCGTCATTTGTTTCATTGTTCTATTAGCCAAGCCTAACCTGTTATGACTTCCAGAGTCCAGTTTCTCACCCTAAAAATAGCATTAAAAAAAAAAAAAAAAAAACAGTGTCGCTGGAAACAAGTCACTTTTAGGTGCCACACATCTTCTCTGGGCTCATGTTCTCACCTTAATTAAACAAAAATAATCAGACCACTTCGATATTTTTTCAGTTTAAAGCCTGTCATGGTTACAGACCAAAGTTCTGTCATGTAACAGAACACCATGGCCAAAGCAATTCATAAAAAAAAAAAAAAAGTGTTTAACTGAGCTTCAGAAAGCTAGAGCCCATGATGGTAGGGTGAAGGCATAGTAGCATGAACACCAGAGAGCTCACATCTCAAAAACCAAGCAGGAAACAGGAAGCACGCTGGGGATGACACAAATCTTTTGAAACTTCAATGCCCATGTCCAATGACACAACTCCTTCAAAGAGGCCACAGCCTAATCCTTCCCAAACAGTCCCACCAACTGGGACCAAGCATTCAAGCATATGAGCCTGTGGGAGCCGTTCTCATCAAACCAGCATATTTCACTCCCTGGCTCCTATAGGCTCAGGGTTATATCGTGATGCCGACTATACTTGGTCCAACTTCAAAAATCTCCATAGTGTTCTCAGTCTCAACATTACTTAAAGGTCCGAAATTCAAAAGTCTCTACTGAGACTTGAGCCAATCTCTTAATTGTAACCTCCTGTAAAAAAAGAAAAAAAAAAAAACAGAGCTAATCACATGCTTCCAACTTACAAAGACACCAAACATACATTTTCATTCCAAAGGGGGAGGAATCGCAACACAGTGAGGAAACACTGGACCAAATGAAGGCCAAAAACCCACAGGGCAAACTCCAAATCCTGTGGTTCCATGTCTATGTTAGAGGACTTAGATAGGAAAGTGTTGTAGCCCTTCAGCTAAAGTAGAGGTTTACGGAAGTTAAATGATTAATAGAGTTTTGGCTGAAGTCCACATACTATAAGCCACTCTAATAAATCCCCTTTTAATATGTAGATATCCATTCTAACAGTTCTTTTTCTTTAGAGAACCCTAACGAAGAGACAGTCACCCCGTAATATTTTCAGACTTAAGGTTTGCTTAGATATGAACAAAAATTAAGCTATCATTAAGTATAAAGATAACATCAAAAATTTTAGAACTTTCTCCCAAGGTATGCACAAGTTTTTTTTAAAGACTAATATTATAATAATTTTATAGTAATATAAAACAGAAAAGTCTATCTCATGACTATAAACTGTTTCAACAAGATTTTCTTTTATAGTTCCACTTGCAAATAATACTAGCCATCATTAATGATTATTTTATCCAAACTGAAATGATAGTCTGAGATGTGTGGCTAATAAAACAAATAATTAGTCATGAAATAATATTATATGTGGAAAGCATCCTTATTCATCCACGCCCCTCAAAACTGTAAAACTCTGTGTCTTTGTTTTCTACAATCTTTATTCCACAGTTGGTCTTGATTACACCTGCCTGTCAGTCATGTCCTCTCCTTGTCTCTCCAGGTGTCTGCCCATATGAACACTTTTGTTATGAAACTCTCTCTGTCAAGTGTTCTTTTCCTTCTGTGAAGTTCTGTACCTCCTTGTCTGTGAACCCTTATGGATGCACGGATTAAGATACATGGAACTAGGTTTAATAATATAAGTTATTATAATTTTCTTTTGGGGAGAAGTCACTTGCATGAGAAACCAATGACCTTCAAGTTCCAGCTCCAAGAATCCATACCCAGGTTACTCTCAGTGAACCAAGAGAGAGAGATAAAACCAAGAGAGAGAGCCCTGGAGTCAGGAACCCCAGACCTAGCCTTGCCCACCCCCCAATCAGGTGGCCACGGCGTGGTCGATGGTACAGGTGCGGATGGGATGGATATCTCATTATAAACCCTAACGTTATGGAGAGCCCCGATGTGTACAGATCACTCTCACTTAAGTGTTGAGGTAAATTCAGGCAGGCTGGAAAGACAATAACTTAGAGATGGGTACCACCACCAAGAAGACTCTAATCAGGTGAGTAACGCTGGTTAAACAAAGGTTAGTTCAGTGACAGTGTCAGAGGATCCAGATGGTAATATTTTTATAAGTTTCCTTTCCTATTTCAGATAAATTGTATATAAACCTCATGTGGAGGGGGACAGCTGTTAACAAGCAAGAATAAATGATTGCCTCACTAAAATTATGAACATTAGTGGTGTACGCATCATAAAGACAGAGAGAAAAGACATTCCATATGTGAGGCTGGATTCCACAATTATAGAGCCTAGACATGATGTGCTCTCTTAGCTTAAGAAGGGTCTTTACAGCTCATAAGAGCAGCTGCAGTTGAAACATCTCTTTGCCAGGACATTTTCAGTCAATGGTTGTACAGCTTGTCTGGCCATGTAAATCCCCTGTGGTTACCAATGGTTTTGCTGTGTGGGAGTCTGGAGGAGGATATAGCAATGCAGTATTGCAGAAAATGTCTGGTGTCTTTAAAGTGAAAAGAGACAGTAAAAAGCATATATATCACACACACATGTGGGTGCACATGTGTGTGCACATGCATACACAGAGAGAGACAGAGAGAGAGTGCTTTTTTGGTATCTCCTAGTTCAGGCAAATGACCCACCAGCTTCCTTGAACATGTGTAACCAAAATAGGTAAAGAGCAAAGTGAAAATTGGCATGTGGCTACTATAGCTAGAACATCTTATTGTAATCATAAAAACAACTCTAAGAAATGCCTAGGAGACATTTTTAGGGAAGAAGAATGCAATGAAAAGAATAATGGTTATTTAAAAAAAAAAATAGGATCCTATTGGAGCTACAACTCAAGGGCAGAAAATTAGCTTAACATCTGTGAAGCCCTAAATTCAACTCTGTACACACAAACACACACACACATATACACACACACACATGCACACACACACACACACACACACACACACACACACACACACGGCCCACAACTGGTTCTTACCTCAAGGGAATAAGAGATGGTTTATAGTAGAGTCAAATATGAATAACTTATCAGGAGCAAGGATTCACATTTCTATAAATATGTTCCAAATACCATACATATGTGAACAAGTTTCACAATATTTATTTAGTAACAGAAAAAAATAATAAATCAAGGAACTTTTAAAACACATTGGTCTGAGCATCAGGTAGGAAGTTTGGCTACTTCAAAGCTGGGTGTCAGGTGTATGATGACATCCCTGGCACATAGGTTGGTAGAAAATAAGTGATCTGTTTGCACATTCTCATATCTGTTAGCCACAAGAATGTTAGGTCAAACACAGGGGTGAGCAAAAAGTCAGTATTTAGGGGCTATCAAAGCCCAAGTTCATCTGGCTCCATAACTGTCACGTTTGGGATCTCCAAAATCAGAGAAACTGTGATCTGTTGGTAAGCCTTACAGCATCTTAAAGATATATGAGTTATTTTTCCTTTTCTGAGAAATTCAGTTTGCACCTCAGAACCACTCAAATAAAACAAACACATACACAGATGCACACTGATGTGGCAGAAATGGATAATGGATCCTACAATTGTTTCTAGGTATGTAGTGAAATATAAGCATGTTATCTACCCCATTTGATCTAAACTATTAACGTCTTAAAATATGTTTATGAACCCCAGACCCAGAATCACATTGTCCCGTACATAAGTAAACAAGAAAAGACAGGTGTTAAATGAATGCCTTTTTTTCCATCTGTCCTTACTTCCTTTTTTTTTATATCAATACCTTGTTAACATATACATTTTTTTTTTTTTTTTGCTAACAAAATATATGTGCACATACAAATCCTGGTAATGCTGTGATCATGGTATTTCAAATTTTACTACTGTTGAATTTGAAACCATAAATCAATCCAAAATATCATTCTGGATAAAAATAGCATGAAAGTAAAAAGAGGACTATGAGTAGCATGAAGGGGGAAGTGGAGGGGACAGAGGGGAGATGGCAGGGAGTGGGATGACTTGAGTAAGAAATGTCCCTCTTAGTCTTGGACAATTAGGTATTATTTAAGGAGGTTTAGAAGGTATGGCCCTACTGGAGGAAGGATGTCACTGGTGGCAGAATTTAAGATGGTAAAAACCCACACAACTTCTAGATCACTCTCTCTGCTTCATGCTTGTGGTTCAAGATGGGAGCTCTCAGTTGCCTGATCCTGCCTCCACGTCTGTTGTCTGCCTTGTCGTACCTGCAATTATCAACTCTAACCCTCTGAAACCATATATCCAAATAAACCCCTTCTTCTGTAAGGGGTCATAGTGTCTTATCACAGTAACAGAAAAGTAACTAACACAGGGGATAAGAAATGCTGACTACCATAATGAAACCTACTAGTTTATATAATACATGTTATAAAATGTTCACTTTGAAATCTGAAAAAATAATTAATTAAAATTATATTTTACCATGTGACCAAATTTTGCTATAAATTATGAAACATTATCTATTCAGTTTTATGTATAAATATATATTTAAATAACAATAACTTGGGGCCTGCCTGATCTTTGACCCCCATTGCCAGGCCTCTACTGGAGGTAAGTCTGGGACCAGTTCAGGTTGAATCACCCCCACACCCTTCCTTGGGAACTCCTTGGGTTAGCCCCCAAATCTCGCTCCTCCCTATATCCTGTCCCCACAGAGAACACTCCTAGTACTCTGACCCACAAACCACTCTACCCAGAACCTGCCCTCCCCCCAACCCTATGCCCTATTGAGCCCACTGTTCCACTGCTCTGGTTGAGCACTGGGTTCAACAACCCCTCTGCCTCTGGGGAACTTCCTGGATCTGCTCTCAGCACACTAGACCAGTCTATCCACGTGGGACCACCGTGACTCCCTAGCTGCCTGATATTTGCCCCCCCCCCCATCACCAGGCCCCTGCCTGAGGAGAGACCTCCTAGAGGGCTTGAACCACCCAAAGCTAGAGACATCGAACTCCTGACCCACCTAAGCCCACTGGGGAAGTACCAGAAAGAGAGAGAGAGAGAGAGAGAGAGAGAGAGAGAGAGAGAGAGAGAGAGAGACTCCACCTGCACCCACTGGAAGAAGCAATGGGAAGACAGCAATACAAGGAGACACCTAACAATAGAAAGACAAGCATAACACCACCAGAATCTAGGGACTCTACACCAACTAGATCTCAACACACCAAAGCAGATGAAGCAAAAGAAAACGACTTAAAAAATAACTTCATAAAAATGATAGAGGCCCTCAAAGATGATATAAGAAAATCCCTTAAAGAAATAAAGAGAAAACTGAACCTAGAGAAATATCCAGAGACATACAAGACTGACCCCAACTGACAATTTGAGCAATAGTGAAAAGGCTACCATAAATGCCCTTCCCTGATAATGAGATCAATGAATAACTTATCCACCATCATGGAGCCCTCATCTAGTAGCTGATGGAAACAGAAGGAGACAACCACAACTAAACACTGAGCCGAACTGGAATCCAGATGCAGAGAGGGAGGACAAAACCACACTGCAGAAATACATACAGACAGCTTACTTGAACAAGGAGGAGCTAATGCCCCCCCCCAGACTAATAGCTGGGAATCCAGCATGGGACTGACTCAGATCCCCTGAACATGGGTCTCAGCCATCAGACCTGAGCAGTCTAAGGGACCTCTGTCAGTGGAACCTGGTGCACAAAAGAACTTTGGGGGCACATCCCCCACAGAGGGATATACCCTTAACCTAGAGACAGGAAAGAAGTCCTAGTCCCTACTCCAAATGACTTGACAGATTTAGATGACCCCCTCCTGGAGGGCATCACCCTACATGTAGAGTGGGGGGATGGGAGAGAAGAGGGGAGCATGAGAGGTTAGGAGAGAGGGAAAGAGGGAGGGAGGGAGAGGGAACTGGAATTGATATGTAAAGTAAAAATAAAAAATAAATTAATACATTTAAAAAATGGAAGAAATGAACAAATCTCTTAAAGAAAGTAAGGAAAGCCAAGAAAAAAAAAAACTATCAAACAGATGAAGGAAACAGTTCAAGACTTGAAAACTGAAATAGAGACAATAAAGAAAACACAAACTGAGAGAATGCTGGAAACAGAAAAACTGGGCAAACAATCAGGAACTACAGTTGGAAGCAACTAACAGAATACAAAAGATGGAAGAAAATCTCAGGCACTAATGATAAACTAGAGGAAATAGATTCATTGACCAAAGAAAATCTTGAATCCAACAAATCCTTAACACAAAACATCCAGGAAATGTGGGACACTGTGAAAAGGCCAAACATAAGAATAATAGGCATAGAAGAAGGTGAGAAGCCCAGATCAAAGGTGCAGAAAACATATTCAACAAAATCATTGAAGAAAACTTTCACAATCACACTGAACCAAAGAAAAAAGACCTCTCTACATGTAGTAATCAAAACACCTAACATACAGAATAAAGAAAGAGTATTAAGAGCAGCGAAGGAAAGAGGCCAGGTAACATATAAAGGCAGACCTATCAAAATTACACCTGACTTCTCCATGGAAACTCTCAAGGCCAGAAGGTCATGGATAGATGTTCTACAAGTACTAAGAGTCCCCAGGTGCCAGCCCAGACTACTATATCCAGCAAAACTCTCAATCATTATAGACGGAGAAAACAAGATATTCAATGACAAAGCCAGATTTTCACAATACGTATCCACAAATCCAGCCCTACAGAAAAAAAGCAGGGCAAATATATTCACAATACTACTTCCAACAACAAATCTAAAACAAACAAGATTTAACAATCAATGGTCCTTACTTTCCCTCAATATTAATGGTCTTAACTCACCTTAAAAAGGACAAGGGCTAAGAATGGATACGAAGACAGAATCCATCCTTCTGCTGCATACAAGAAACACATCTAAGCTTCAAAGATAGACATTATCTCAGGGTAAAGAGTTGGGAAAAGATCTTCCAATCAAATGGACCCAAGAAGCAAGCAAGTGTAGCTATTCTAATATCTAACAAGTTAGACTTCAAACCAAAATCAATCAAAAGTCTCAATTCTGAACAGATATGCCCTAAATACAAAGACACCCAAATTTGTAAAAGAAACTCTACTAAAACTCAAAGCTCACATCAAACTTCACACACTCATAGTGGGAGACTTCAACACCCTATTCTCACCACTAGACAGGACCACCAGTCAGAAACTTAACAAAGAAACAAAAGAACTAACAGAAGTTATGTCTCAATTGGGTTTAACAAACATCCATAGAACATTCCACCCAAATACAAAAGAATATACCTTCTTCTCTGCTCCACATGGAACCTTCTCTAAAATAGACCACATACAAGACAACATAACAAACCTCAACAGATACCAAAAAAATGGAATAGTCCCTGAAGCTTATCAGACCACTATACTTTAAAGTTGGAATTCAACAACAACACAAATTGCAGAAACACTATAAACTCATGGTAACTGAAAAATGCACAATTACACCATACCTGGGTCAAAGAAGAAATAAAGAAAGAAATTAAAGGCTTACTAGAATTCAATGAGAATGAGAACACAACATACCCAAACTTATGGGACACCTTAAAAGCAGTGCTACAATGGAAGTTCATTGCACTAAGTGTCCATATGAAGAAAACAGAGGATAGTCACATTAGAGAATTAACAGCACAACTGAAAGACTTAAACAAAAAGAAGCAAACTCACCCCGGAGGACTAGATGCCAGGAAATGATCAATTTGAGGGCTGAAATCAAGTAGAAACCAGGAAAGCAATACAAAATATCAATGCAACAAAGAGTTAGTTTTTTGAGACAATCAACAAGATACACAAACCTTTATCCAAATTAACCAAAAAGCAGAGAGAGAACATACAAATTAACAAAATCAGAAACAAAAAGGGGGACATAAAAACAGACACTGAGGAAATCCAGACAATTTTCAGGTCATACTTTGAAAACTTGTACTCCACAAAACTTGAAAATTCAAAGGAAATGGACAAATTTCTGGATCACTATTACTTAACAAAATTAAATCAAGAAAGATAAGCAACTTAAATAGACCTATAACCCCTAATGAAATAAAAGCAGTCATCAAAAGCCTCGCAACCAAAGAAAGCCCAGGGCCAGATGGCTTCAGTGCAGAATTCTACCAGAAATTCAAAGGAGAGCTAATACCAATACTCCCCAAATTGTTCCACACAATAGAAGCAGAAGATTCATTACCAAACTCTTTTTACCAGGCCACAATTACCTTGGTACCCAAGCCACACAAAGACACAATTAAGAAAGACAACTACAGAACAATATCCCTCATGAACATTGTTGCAAAAATACTCAATAAAATACTGGCAAATTGAAACCAAGAACACATTAGAGAAATCATCCACCATGACCAAGTAGGCTTCATCCCTGGGATGCAGGGATGGTTCAACATATGAAGATCTATCAATGTGATCCACCATATAAACAAACTGAAAAAAAGAAAAACCACATGATCATCTCCCTATAGATGCTGGAAAAGCCTCCGACAAAATTCAACACCCTTTCATGATAAAGGTCTTGGAGAGAACAGGGATAATAGAAACATACCTAAACATAATAAAAGCAATATACAGTAAACCAACATCAAAATAGATGGAGAGAAACTTAAGGCAATTCCTCTAAAATCAGGAACAAAACAAGGCTGCACTCTCTCTCCATGTCTCTACCATATTGTACTTGAAGTTCTAGGTAGAACAATAAGACAACAAAGGGAGATCAAGGGGATACAATTGGAAAGGAAGAAGTCAAACTGTCACTATTCACAGATGATATGATAGCTTACATAAGCTACCTAAAAAACTCTACCAGGGAACTCCTACAGCTGATAAACACCTTCAGCAGGATACAAGATAAACTCAAAAAAATCAGTAGCCCTACTATATACAGATGACAAAGGGGCTGAGAAAGAAATCAGAGAAACATCACCCTTTACAATAGCCACAAGCAACATAAAGTATCTTGGGGTAACGCTTACCAAACAAGTGAAAGACCTATATAGCAAGAATTTTGTGTCTTTAAAGAAAGAAATTAAAGAAGATACCAAAAATTGGAAAGATCTCCCATGCTCTTGAATAAGTAGGATAAACATGGTAAAAATGGCAATCTTGCCAAAAACAATCTATAGATTAAATGTAATCCCCATCAAAATCCCAGCACAATTCTTCATTGACCTTGAAAGGATAATAATCAACTTTATATGGAAAAACAAAAGGCCCAGGATAGCCAAAACAACCCTGTACAATAAAAGAACTTCAGGAGGCATTACCATCCCCCGACTTTAAGTTCTACTATAGAACTATAGTCCTGAAAACAGCTTGGTATTTGGCACAAAAATAGACAGGTAGACCAATGGAATTGAATCGAAAATCCTGATATTAACCCACACACCTATAAACACCTGATCACCTGATTTTTGACAACACAGCTAAAATTATACAATAAGAGGAGGAAAGCATCTTCAACAAATGGTGCTGTCACAACTGGATGATGGTGTGTAGAAGAGTGCAGATAGACCCATGTCTATTGCCATGCACAAAACTCAAGTCCAAATGGATCAAAGACCTCAACATAAAGCCAGCCATACTGAACCTCTTAGAAAAGAAATGGGAAATACCCTTGAACAAATTGGTACAGGAGACTGATTCCTGAACATAACTCCAGTAGCACAGACACTGAGATTGACAATTAATAAATGGGACCTCCTCAAACTAAGAAGCTTCAGTAAGGCAAAGGACACAGTGGACAAGACCAAATGGCAGCCCACAGACTAGAAAAAGATCTTCACTAACTCTACATCTGACAGAGGGCTAATCTCCAAAATATGCAAAGAACTCAAGAAACTAGTCAACAAAACACCAAATAACCCTATTAAAAAATGGGGTACAGAACTGAAGAAAGAATTCTCAATAAAGGAAATAAAAAATGCTGAAAAATACTTAAGAAAGTGCTCAACATCCTTAGCTATCAGGAAAATGCAAATCAAAACAACTCTGAGATACCATCTTACTCCTGCCAGAATAACTAAAATTAGGAACCAATGACAACTTATGCTGGAGAGGATGTGGAGAAAGGGGAACACTCCTCCACTGCTAGTAGGAGTGCAAACTCATACAGCCATTTTGGAGATCAGTATGGCGGTTCCTCAGGAAAATGGGAATCAGTCTACCACAGAACCTGGCAATCCCACTCTTTGGCATATACCCAAATGATCCACATCCATGCAACAAAGACATCTGTTCAACTATGTTCGTAGCAGCATTATTTGTAATAGCAAGTACCTGGAAGCAACCATGTTTTATTCATCAACCAATAAGAGAAACATATATACAGAAGGACCTCCCCCATCACTGAAGTAGTAAACATGGCAGTGTCTTACACTTGGTGTTAGCTTTTAGAGTCATGAAGAATATACTGGTAACTGGAATTGTGAGATCTTCCTTGGTGGTTATAGACAATGGCAGGTGGGACCAGGCATGTTGCACGAGAGTCCAGTACAGAGGACCTGAGAGGCTATTGTATGAAGCTGTGAAACTGAAACCTAGATTGGCCTGGACACCATTGGAGAATCTAGGACCATGTGACATTTGCCAAGGAAAATTACACACAGATAGGAAACAGCCTAAGAAAGAGATGTATGATGCAGGCAAAAAAATCTGGATTGATAGTGCCATATAACCCCTTAACTAGGAGAGGAAGCTAACAAATTTGGGGCTTGCCCTATTGGCTTTCAGTCTTTCTTTGATCCATATTTTTTCTCACTATGTCCTAATTGTTTCCATTTGGAATGTTAGTGTACACCCCCTGCCATTGTATGTTGGATGTGTGTCATCGGCTTTTTTTTATTTCAGGGAGTGACAGTTAAGACGAGATTTCCTTGAGTCTTACAAGAGATTTTGAACTTTAGACTTCTAGAGTGTTGAGACTGGAAGATGAAGGGGACTTCTGAAGTTGAAGTAAATGTATATTGTGTTATGAGACGGTCACAGCCTGTGGCAGGAGAGAAATGTGGTAATTTGAGTGAGAATAGCCCACAGGTTCTATTTTACCTTTAAGTTCTGGCATTCTGTCTTCAATATAATCCATTCTACTTGTAAGGCTTTCCCCTGATTTTTCAAAATGGTTTATCGAGTTTTTTTTTTTTTTTTCAATTCTAGTTTTATTTCAACTCAAGTTCTTTCCTATAATTCTATTGAATTAGTTTTCAAATCCATGATTGTCCTCTCCATTTCATTTCGCCTTAGGTTTGTGCTTTCTTGGGCATCAAATGAGTGTTTGTGTTTATTTTCTTCAAACTCATTCTTTTTTAAGTTCATTAAACTGCCTGTGTCCCCTTACACTCCTTGGATTCTTTGATGAAGTTTATGATTGTTCTTTACATTCTAAATCCTGGCCTAATCTAGATAATCCTCATAAAGAACAATTCTACAAGACTGATGACTTTTTTTTGATGGATAGAGGGGTCCAGATGTACTGTCCTGAAATTTCATATTGCTTTTGTAATGAACACTAGGCATGTGAGCTGGATATGATGGCACACACCTTTGATCCCAGCATTTAGGAGGCAGAGGTAGGTAGATCACTGAGTTCAAGTCTAGCCTGGTCTACAAAGTGAGTTCCAGGACAGCTGGGCTACACAGAGGAAGCTTGTCTTGAAAAAACAAACAAGAAAAAAAAAAAAAAAAAAAAGCAGAAGAGTAAACACATGGAACTGTTTTGTTGGTTTCGGGTCTGATTTGGACACAGCAGGCTGTGCTGGAGCCCAAGATGAGCCTTTCGGCCCTGCTCCTTAGGTTGGGAAAGGTAGAGGTGATTGTGGAGCCCAGATTAAGTCTGTTGATTTGGGCATTTGCAGGCAGGGAAAGGTCAGACCAAGAGGCTTGGCCTGAGCAAAGATGTGCAGGCTTGCTCAGGGTCTGGGTCTGGAGGATGGATCTCATGCCCTCTTCTGGCCTCCTGAAGTATTGCATACATGTGGTACCAGACATGCATGCAGACCAAACACCAATACATATAAAAATAAATCAATATTTAAAAGCAGAAAAAGGGAAAAAATATTTATATAAGGTGTGTGTGTGTGTGTGTGTGTGTGTGTGTGTGTGTGTGTGTGTGTTGTACAGTGTGTGTTTATAGGATGTCAGAGAACATCTTGGATGAATCAGTTCCCTCCTTTCATCATGTAGGTTCTGGAGAACAAACTCAGCCCTAGCTTGGTGGCAAGTGCCTCTACCTGATGGCCATCCATCTTCATCCCTGGAGTTACAGTGTCCAATGGAAAGTATACCGAGGATATGGCCAAAAGCAGTCCATTATTTGAATGGCACTCTAAACCAACCACACTGAAAACCCTACAGTTGACCTCTTCATGTCTGTTCTTTGTGTTCACAGGTAACAATAGTTATTTAATACTATCAGGCAATGTATACAAACACAAATTTCTCCTCAAAGTCAAACCCTAAGAAGCCCTTAATAATAATATTCTGCAAAGAGGGAATTTTGACTAGGTTTGACTCAGCATGACAAAAATCTGCAATCTGCTAACTTCCTATCAGGCCTGAAGTTAAACTGCAACTTTTTTTTTTTTTTAGATTTTTGATGATTTTGGAGGCCAATTCAATAATGATATAAATCAAATGTTAAAACAATCCTCTAAGGAAACTTAACTTCACTTGGGAGGAAAACAGTTTCACTAGTAACCATAGTGAGATGACATTGTTGCCATTGTTTTTGTAATATGTTGCCAGGACTTTTCTGACTCTTAGGCTAGATTTTACTCAAATACAACAGATGGCAATGATTACACTTTTATAACCTTTTCTTAAAAAAATAACTAAACAGAGAACAGTAAAATAAACAAGCTTAAGCCTCAGAGGGTATCGTTTCACATTTTATTAAAAACTAAAACTGAGCAAAGTAACTAAAAACAAATAGAAAATAAAGCCTCCACATTTCTCAAACTCTACTCAAATACTGAAATATCCTACTTTGAAGGAGAATCCTGGGGACATAAGGATACAATGGGGATGAGGATCAGGGAGATGGGGAGATGGGTAAGTGGGTAGATTAACCAAAACTATACACGCATGGAAATACTATAAGAAGAACAGGTAGAAAACCATGTACTTCTTCTACACCACCTGTAACTTCAATGGGACTAAAACAAAGTGCAACTAAAGCAAGCAAGACACAGGATCTCTTGCTCAAATCGGAACCAAATATGTGACCTAAGAGAAATGTCCCCTGTGATACCTTTCACACCCTTCAAATTCTAAGGCACCAGTTTAGATATAATTAAAATCTACAATGATAAAAGCCTTATAACAGAACTTCTCATCAGAACACTGTCAGTCTTCTTCTTAGTGTTGTGTAATTCTCCATGTTTCAACACTCCTGTTCTCATTCAATATGGAATCTAGACAAAGATATGCATAAATATGTAAACAAATACACATACATATCTGAAGAAAGGCTAAACATAAAGGGATGGGGAAGGACACAGGTAATGGACATGAGTTACAAAAGAGAATATAAAGCCAGGTGTGGTAGCCATGCACTCCTTTAGTCCTAGCAGAGGAGGGCAGATCTCTGTGTTTGAGGTCAGCCTAGTCTACAGAGAGTTCCAAGACAGCCAGGACTATACAGAGAAATGCTGTCTCAAAAACAAAACAAAACAAAAAAATCAAACAAAAACAGAAAGTAAGGCAAGAAGGAAAGAGAGAGAGAAAAGGAAGGAAATGAGAGAGAAAGGCTGGTCATTGCTGGCACACGCCTTTAATCCCAGCACTCGGGCAAAGGCAGGAGAATCTCTGTGAGTTCAAGGCCAGCCTGGTCTACAGGGCGAGTTCCAGGACAGGCTCCAAAGCCACACAGAGAAACCCTGTCTTGAAAAAGAAAGAGAGAGAGAGAAGAAAGAAAGAAAATGAGAGAGAAGGATATAAAGCTAATTTTTTTCCTAGTTAGAATTCTCTCATGGATTTTTGTTGTTTTCATTGGTAGGTTAGTGCATAAGATATATTCAATAATGAAAGTGTAAAAGTTAACCTGAAGCTCCACAGTTTCCATTTTGAATACCAAAATTCTAACTATAGAAATTCATTAAATTGTATAGACTTTGGTTCTGGTTAATTTTGATGTGTTTTTATTTACAGGGTCGCTCTGACTGTCCTAGAACTCACCCTGTAGATCAGGCTTCCCTCAGACTCATAGAGATCTTCATACCTCTGCCTCCTAAGTGCTGGTATTAAAGGTGTATGCCACTACATCTGGCTAAATGGACTTCTGAATGATCTTAATATGATTTTACTTGTTGCCTACACTTGCTGTATGGTCATATATTTTGAGCTTGGTCACATGCTGGTACTTATACATGGGTTCACACACATGCAGATCCAAATGGGGCCACATGTAGGTACATATGCATATGCTCACATTCATGCAAGTTCCAAGCATAGTTACATGTGCACACAAATGAGTGTACTCATATGTTTACAAGTTCCAAACACAGTTACATAACAGTGCATATTCTCATTTGCAAGCATGTGAAAGTTCCAAGCATGGCCACTGTGGTAGTTTGAATGAGAATGGCCCCCACAGGCTCATATATGTGAATGCTTGTTCCCTACCTGGTGGAGCTATTTGGAAAAGGATTAGGAGATGTGATCTCACTGGAGGAGGCATTCAATATAAGTAGGCTTTTAAATTTCAAAGACCCATGCCAGGCTGTCTCTGTCTCTGTGTCTCTCCATCTCTCTTTGTCTCTCTTTTCCAACTAACTAATGTATAGGATGGAAACTTTCAGCTACTATTCCAGCAACATGCCTGCTTTCCAGCTGCCATGTTCCCTGCCATGATGATCATAGACTCACTCTCTGAAACTATAAGCAAACCGCCAATTAAATGCTTTCTTTTTTAAGTAGGATGACTCATGATGTCTCTTCTCAGCAATAGAAAAGTAACTAAGACAGTCATGTATCAACATATATGTGCATTCCCATGAATGAAAGTTCTGTGTCATAATGTGTCATTACATATATGTATGACCATACACACAGTACATAAGCTGTAAGTTTTGAGCTTAGTCATATGTTGGAGCATATGTACTTTCTCACATGTGTGAAAGTTCCTTATATGATCACATGTCTTTTCATATGCACATACCTACATGCATGAAAGTTCTGATCCTGGATAGGTATCAGCCCATATGCACTTGTTTACAGGTGTGCAATTCAATAGCACTGTCATGTGTTGTAACATATGTGAAGTTCCTGAGCATGTGTTTGATCATATGCACATGTTCACATGAGTGCAACTTCCTGAACACAGACATATGCTGGCACATATGCATATGTTGGCATATGTACAAATTCTGAGTTCAGTCATGTATCAGAACATATACATGTGTTAGCATGCCCAAGTGCCAAGCACAGTCACTTGTTGGCATATATATCCATGTTCATGAAATTGTAAGCTCTGAGTGCAGTTTCATGTTAACCCAAACATGCATATTCACAAACATGCAGTCTTGAGCACAGTCACATTTTGCTATTTCCAAGCATGGTTATTGTGGTGTTATTTTGTTTATGATTTAATAAAACTTGCCTGGAGATCAAAATGCAAAGCTAGCCACAGAAATAGAAGCTGGGCAGTGGTGGCCACACCTTTAATCCCAGGACTCAGGAAACAGAGGTAAACAAATCTCTGTGAGTTCGAGGCCACCCAGGACTATATGAGAGTGAAACTGTCTAAAGGAGAAACAGAGCTCAAGCCTTTAATCCCAGCATTATGGATGTGGAAACAGGAGTGATATGGCTGAACGAGCAGAGGAGCATAAGGTGGGAGGAGACAGTAACACATTCAAGTCTAGGCAGTCTGAGGAGCCATGCAGTTTTGAGATTCAATCAGAAGACACAATCACCCCTTCAGTCTGAGCACTGATAGAGATGAGAACTTCCTAGTGGTTGGCTGCTTTGCTACTCTGATCTTCAGCTTTAACCCCAATGTCTGTCTCTGGGTTTTTATTATTTCTGCTACATCTTTGGAAATGGCATGCAGGCAAACATGCTGTTACATTCCTGCATTTGATTAGCTTCAGAAATGGATTGTGCTTTCAAAGGGTGGTTTTCACACCTGCTAATGATACCCTGGGAGTGATAGGCAACATGTTTTCCTTAACTATTTATTGTTGACCAATAAAGTCCACTGAATCCTAAAAAGAGGAAGAAAGAAAGAAAGAAAGAAAGGAAGGAAGGAAGGAAGAAAGAAAGAAAGAAAGAAAGGGAATGTAAGACAAAATGCCCATGCAATAACTCATATGAATGTCTTAGAAATGCAACATGGTACCAATCCCACATCTAACAGAGGACTGATATCCAAAATATACATAGAACTCAAGAAACTAGAAATCAAAAGACCAAATAACCCAGTAAAAAATGGGGTACAGATTAAAACAGAGAACTCTCAACAGAGGAATTTCAAATGGCTGAAAGACACTTAAGAAAATTCTCAATATTCTTAGCCATCAGGGTAAAGTAAATCAAAACAACTCTTAAATACCATCTTACACCTGTCAGAATGGTCAAGATCAAAAATTCTGATCACAGCTTATGTTGGAGAGAATGTGGAGTAAGGGAAACACTCCTCCATCACTGGTGGGAATGCAAACTTGTATATCCACTTTGGAAATCAGTATGGCAGTTTCTCAGAAAATAGGGAATCAACCTACCTCAAGACACAGAAATACCACTTCAGGGTATAGACCCAAAGGATACAAACTCACACCACAAGGACATTTGCTCAACTATTCTCTTAGCAGCATTATTTGTAATAGCCAGAACCTGGAAACAACCTAGATGCCCCTCAACTGAAGAATGGATAAGGAAAATGTGGTACATTTACACAATGGAGTACTACTCAGTGGTTAAAAAAAAAATAATGACATCTTGAAATTTTCAGGTAAATGGACAGAACTAGAGAAAGCCATCCTGAGTGAGGTAACCCAGACCCAGAAAGAGAAAATGTACTCACTCATAAGTGGATATCAGACATAAAGCAATGGATAACGAGCCTATAATCTACAACTCCAGAGAACCTAGGTAGCAAAGAGAACCCTAAGAGAGACATACATGGATCCACCTAGGAAGGGAAAACAGACAAGATCTCCTGAGTAAATTGGGAGCATGGGGGCAGAGGGGAGAGTGGAAGGAAGAGGAGAAGGGGGAGGGGGAAATGTATAGCTCAATAAAAAAAAATAAGTAAGCAAAAAAAATTATATAGGATGCTGAAAAGAGACAAATGTCAAGGAATAAGATAAAGGATTGGGGTACATGATAGAAAGAGGATGAGACTTCAGCCTATCACTGAGTTGACGTCTGACTTCAGGTTTGGAGGATGTAAGAGAATGAGCCACTGAACTCTATTCAAACAAAAGAGGCAATCTCAGTAACAGCTTCCACGTGAGGGCCTGCCTGACCATGGCAAAAGCATCAGAGGCTGATAGTGCTGAAGCTCTGGAGCCTGGGGAGACTGGAACATAATGAGGCTAGAGAGACCACAGAAGCACTGGTCTTAATCATTGTTCCATGTGTGGGGAGTAGGAAGAAGTCACTGTTTCTCATAAAGCATTAGTTCTACCTAATTACACCTTAACCCTGTCTAGAAAGAAATGATGGCCTAACTCTTTATTGGCTAGTAAACTACAGAGAGTTGGCAACTAAAACACATTAGGTCATATTGGAAATGGCTAGAGGATGAGCTTTTTAGCACCTGAGCAAAGCCATTGATTTTCATTTCAGAACAGCTTTGGGAGAACAAAGGATAAAGAACAGTCTTACCTTTCTCTACCCATGAGCAGTTGTCCTAAGATCTTCCTCCACATGCACCCAAACCATGCACACCACACACATACACACACAAAACAAACACATAGATTTTTAACAAAGCTCAAGCTTTTCTCACAATGATATAAAGAGATTAAGAATGTCTTAAGAAGGGGGCTGGAGAGATGCTTCAGTTGGTAAAGTGCTTGCTGCATGAGTGTGGGGACACAAGTTCAATCTTGGGCGACTGTGGGTTTTTTATTGATTTTTTTTTTATTTTACATACCAATCACAGTTCTCCCTCTCTTCTACTGTTCCCTGTCCCCCCCCCCCACTTCCTTTCTACCCAGCCTCTTCTCCTTAGAAAGGGCAAGACCTCCGAGGGGGGTTAACTGAGTTTAGCATATCAAGTTGAGGCAGGACCAAGCTCCTCCCCATGCATCAAGGCTGAGCTAGGGATCCCACCATAGGGAATAGGTTCCAAAAAGCCAGTTCATGCACCAGGGACAGATCCTGACCCCACTCCTAGGGGCCCCAGAAACAGATGAAACTACACAACTGTCACCCATATTCAGAAGGCCTATGCAGGTTCCACAGTCCAGAATCCATGAGCTCCTACTAGCTCAGGTCAGCTGTCTCTGGGCTTCCCCATCATGAACTTGACCCCCTACCACTCATATAATCATTCCTGCCTCTCTCCGACTGGACTCTAGTTGACCCAGTTGCTCGACTGTGGATCTCAGCATCTGCTTCCATCAGTTACTGGATGAAGGTTCCATGATGATAATTAAGGTAGTCACCAACTTGATTATAAGAGAAGGCCAGTTCAATCACCTCTCCACTATTGCTAGGAGTCTTAGATGGGGCCATCCTTGTGAATTCCTGGAAGTTCCCCTGGCACCAGGTATCTCCCTAACCCCATAATGCCCCCCCTCTATCACGATATCTCTTTCATTGCTGTCCCTCTCCATCCCTCCCCCAATTTGACCATCCCTACCCCTCATCCTCTCCCTTATACCCCCTGCCCCCAGTTTGCCCAGGAGATCTCATCTATTTCCCCATAACTGTGTTTTTTTAAAAGAAAATGAGAGGAAAAGGTAAGTGCATATAATCCCATAATTGGGAAAATACAGGTGGATCTTTGGAGTTCTGATTAACAGCTTAGCCTACTTGGTGAGCTCTGGGTTCCAGTGAGAGACTCTAGCTCAATAAACAAGATGAATGGTACCTAAGGAACATCTGAAATTGGTCCCTGACCTCAACATGTATATACATACCCATACCACATACACATGTATACAGAGAAAGGTGTGGGGAGGAAGCGGAGGGGGATTTCCTGAAAGACTCCTTCTACTCCTTTGCTCTCCAAGTGGCCTCAACTCCTTAGACAAGGTTTCCAGATATTCTTCATTTCCTTCTAGATCCTGAAGTCAGGCAAACAGATTAAATCCACATTCCACAAGGAAGGGCTCAGACTGAAGCTGAGAGGCTCCTAACCAAACCCCTGAACTCCAAGCTGCTGAGGAGTTCAGCTCTAGGCAAATTCTAGCCAAAGTCTTGTAAGCCTCTACAGAATTGTCTTTCTGTAGATTCAGGAAACCAACTCCAGGAAAACCAAACATGGAGGAAAGCAAGGAAGAACTACCTGCTACTTTGGTCCACTGGAAGTGTTCTGTACCTGGACATGGCCCACCTCAGTCCCTGCTATAGTTCATGGTCAAACAGGACAGATACACTTGGATTAAAGTTCCCTCCGGCTGCTGTCTGTGATCTGGTTGACCTTTAGAGAAATGTGCTTTCTGAATTACTTTCTGAAAATGACTTAGAGGCTATTTCTCCCCTGGAACCCAGTCATTAGAAACTTAGACCCTTTCAGAAGCTATAGATGCAAACTTAAACTGAGACATCCATTCTAGACATGCTCATCTTTTTCCTAAATAAAAGAAGCAAGTGACCTGTTCTCTTTGGGGTATGTCCATTGCACCTGAGCACACTACGGCTGTGTTTACCTGTGCAAGATCAGTCAATTGTATTGGTCAACATTCCAACAGGCAGAACTAACTGGATTCAGTGGGCTATTAACAGAAAAGGGGGGATAAGAGAGAAGTGGGAAGGGGAGTGTTAGGGATGTCTGGTGGGAGTGGAAAGAAGGAGTTGGGGATTCCTGACGGAATTGATGGTGTATATTATAAAGACACATTCTTTAAACGTATGAAATTGTAAAGAGTAAATAAAATATATTCTCTTAAAAACTGAAATAGGCCGGGCATTGGTGGTGCATGCCTTTAATCCCCGCACTCAGGAGGCAGAAGCAGATGGATCTCTATGAGTTAGAGGCCAACCTGATCTACAGAGCTAGTTCCAAGAGAGGGTCCAAAGCAATACGGAGAAACCCTGTCTCAAAAAATCAAAATAAATAAATAAATAAATAAATAACCCTGAAATAAAAGAGAAGCAGATAAAGCCAGGCATGGTAGTGCATGCCTGCAGTCCTAGTACTTGGGAGGCTAAGGCAGGAGGATTGTGAGTTAGAGGTTATCGAGACCCTTTATCAAAAAGAGTGAGAAAGAGGGACAGGGGAAGAGAGAAGCAGAGGAGCAAGCAGCTAAGATCTGCTTGTTTCTATGCCTCCCTGGATAGTCCATTTCAGTTCCTTTGATTAGATCAGGCACAACTAGGCAGGTTAGAAGGACTGTGTAAAATCCATTGTAGATGTCTACCTCACAAATCAGAAATTCTTCTATACTGGCCTCCCTCCTAGTTCTTAGAATTTCCCTCCCTTTCAACTCTGAGCTCTGGTTCTTAGTTTCAGGCCCCCTGAAATAGTGACCCACTCTATACTACTTACCGTAAGTCTAGTTGTGCCCACCTTTGGGATTTGCTAATTGGTACTTGCCCATCATCCCATCATCCTCCCTCATGACTATGAGTTATATACAACGCATGCTCCAAGCTTGTGTCGTCTGGCTCCTGTCACATGAGGTCCAGAGAACAATGTTTTCTTCTTTCTCTCTCTCTCTCTCTCTCTCTCTCTCTCTCTCTCTCTCTCTCTCTCTCTCTCTCTCTCTTTGTGGACCTCAAGAATTAAACTCAGGTCATCAGCCTTGGTGACAAGTGCCTTTACCCACTAAGCCATCTTGTTGGTTCTCTAAGGCTCTTATTTGGGGCACTCTGTTAGTCTTGCCACACTCAAGGGTTAAAAGGGTTACTAACCAGAATCTTCCTGGACATGAATTAGTTGTGTGGGTATCCACCTCTACCTTGTCCTCTGCTTGGCCTCAGATGGGGAAGTCAGATGGGGAAGGAGGGCCTCAATCACCGGTTGCTTTTCAGTTTCACACAAACTGGTGCTTTCCAGAATCGAGAGGTCAAGTTCTGATGCATTCTCTCACATTAGAAATCCATAGCATACTGACAAATAGTCCTAATGTTTGTGGTAGCTTTCTCAGTGCTAATGTGGTCAACACACTATCTAAGAAATTAGTTGTAGTGGGATATTCACTTTGTCAGTGCCACAGAAGGAGACAAAGTGGATATCCCACTACAATTAAGAATGGCCTGAATTTGCTGAATGCACTTTGCTGGCCAATATCTTGTGCAGATCCTCAGTAGTCCTGTACAGCATAAAAACCCCTTGGTCAAAAGTTGATTCCAGAAGGTGGTAGCCGCATAAGATTATAAACCACAGTGACAATACGGCCTCCTTGGTTTGTGGAAGTATATTTGACAATGATCACCCTGTGACACAATTATCAGGCTCTATCTTGTCATTAAGCAACACAAAACTGTTTTAACAGATACCCCAAGGCTAGACTCTACAAGAAGCAAACCCAGTGTATTAGCCAGGGTTCCCTAGAGAAGCAGAACTTACAGATGAATACAAATAGAAAATAGATAAGTAGATAGAATATATATATATATATATATATATATATATAGAGAGAGAGAGAGAGAGAGAGAGAGAGAGAGAAAGGAGATTTATTTGAATGGTCTACAGGATGTACCAGACAGTCCAACAATGCTTGTCTAACAGTAATTGTTCAATTCACGAGGTTCTCAGCTTATCTTTAGTATATGCTAGAATCCCAAAGAAGTAAGCTCTAATGCCAATGAAGGAATGGATTTGCCAATGAAAGTGAGAGCAAGCAAGCAAAGAGAGCAATCCTCCTTCCTCCATATCATTCCATGTCTGCCAGGAGAAGGTATGGATCAGATGAAAGGTGTATCTTCCCACTTCAAAAGAACCGGATTAAAAGTAAGTCTTCCCAGACAGATGGTAATAACACACACCTTTAATTCTAGCACTTGAGAGGCAGAGGCAAGTAGATCTCTAAGTTTGAGGCTAGCCTGGTCCACAGAGTGAATTCTAGGACAGCCAGGGCTAAACAGAGAAACCATCTCAAAGATAGATAGATAGATAGATAGATAGATAGATAGATAGATAGATAGATAGATAGATAGATAGATTTTAGAAAATTCCAGCTGTATACCCAACAACTTGGGTTCTAGTTAAGTGTAAATGTAGTCAAGTTGACAACCAAGAATAACTGTTACACCCAGATTGTTCCCTTTATTTCTCTTTCACTCCAAGCCCCATATCTGCACCACTAAACCAGAGCCATCCCCTAATTCCAGTTCCTGTTGCTACAGAGGCAGTTGATATGCACAAGAGGGCTTTAACCTGAGGACATTTGATGAGCTTTAGCCCACTTCAAGCAAGCCAGTAATCACTTGGCATCTTCATCCCTGGAAAGTGGAAAAACAGGAAGGGCTGATGGGGATCTGGCATAGTTTGGCCACTTATGATGGACAAATGGCTTGACAAAAAGGTGTCAAGTCCTTTTTTGCTGCAGTGAGTAAGATTCCATCCAACAATTGTGCATCAGCCTTTCTATTGCATGCTAGACTCCAAGATAAATAAATGAGTCCTGGTTCACTCCTTACATCAAGAATGTCACAATATCCAGGTGTTGATGGCTCACACCTTTAATCCCAGTACTCAGGAGGCAGAGGCAGGTGGATCTCTGTGAGTTCTAGGCCAGCCTGGTCTACAGAGCAAATTCCAGGACAACCTCCAAAGCAATACATAGAAATCCCGTCTCGAAAACCAAAAATAAAAGTCACAGTAAAAAGACATATTAAGTAAAAACAACATAATTTGGAAATAGTTTCCAACAGCAGTCACATGGTAGCTGCATGTCAGAGAAGACCAAAGCATTCATCTACTGGGCTTAATTTCCCTTCTACTGACCTTATAACAAAGTATCTTCACATCTCAGAAGAAAACAGTTTACATCTGTCTGAAAGGTAGTGGAATATAAAACACCGTGTTATATATACAAGTATTTACATAGACCATATTGCTTTACTTTCTTGTTACAAATTTAGGGCATACTCATGTTAAAAATTCAAGGTTTTCTGAACTGCCCAATCAAAGAACTAAAATCCCAACCAGACACCTACCAGAAATATGTTGGGAAGTAGACTTTATGGTAAATCTCTATATATAATTGTGCATACACAAAAATACAGAAAATGGGGTACACTTTGTAACAGGAATAAATGTTAATGGGCAAAGTGGTTATTTCACTCAGTTCTGCTTAATCTGTTTTAATATTGTATTGCATATGTGTTTTGAATAATGTTTTAAAAATTAGAAGATGGAGAGCACCTGATGTCTTGTTTGCCTTCCCTCTCACTCTGACTCATTCTGGGGAACCGTTCATCCTTGTAGTTCTAGAGGGAGTGTCCACAGTGCCTCGTATCTTCCTTCTACTAGTCCCTGAGCTGGGCTATTAGCTTAATCTCATTCAGCCACAGTACAAAATAAGTGAACCCAAAAAGTTGACTATGCAACCACCTTCTCCTGCCACCCACTCTCACATTCATTTCTGGAACTTTCCATGTGTGGGTGGTCTATGACGTTTGACCATTTCAGCTAGTGTGTTTGTTTATATTCTTTTTTTCATTTCC
Organism: Phodopus roborovskii; assembly: GCF_943737965.1. Taxonomy (NCBI): domain Eukaryota; kingdom Metazoa; phylum Chordata; class Mammalia; order Rodentia; family Cricetidae; genus Phodopus; species Phodopus roborovskii. The sequence continues at coordinate 51,224,928 of NW_026126517.1, read as the reverse complement.
CTTTTCTTGACTGCATTAATCATGCTATTTACTCCATTATGTTGGGTTATTACATCTCTCCTCCGATGGCCCACTGCCAGACTCCACATTTACTTCTCCTTTGCACTGGACCATTAGCCATCTCAAGAGTGAGCACCCCAGGTCATTTCCTCTCACAGCAACAGATCCATTTCCATCACTCTGAGTGTCTGAACAGCTCAGATTCTATTCTTGGGCCTTTCATGAATATCTCCTTGGAAAGAATACTCTTTCTTAATGAAAATTATGAGTGGAGGGCCATGCTGGCAATATCATGATCCTCTGAGCTGGGACAACCAGCATATTTTCAGCATTTTGAAACCAGTAATAAGTAGGACACCCTCTACCACTTCATTAATTTATTTAAACAAGTGGATTTCCGAAAACTATGAAAAAAAACTGGAAAATCACTAACTTAGGCAAGATCTTTCCCTTTACAAATTCATAGTTTGTTGTATAGACAGGATAGATATGTAAGCATATATTTATAGCCATAAGCACGGATTTACAAACATTCATGTAAAATATTTTCTTGGAAAAAAAAAAGCCTGTCCTACTTACCTATTGTTATCTCTATCAGATAAGTGGGTAATGATCATATAACTTTACTGCCCCCATTTTTATTCATTTGCATTTTTAGAAAGTTTTCCCTATCACATGCAATCAAATATAATAAATAGTCTTACTTGGACCCCGGTCCAAGCAAGCCAACTTTTAAGGAAAATCAGGAAATTTAAACTCTGGACACTAAAACAATATTATTCTTGTGAGGACTGTTTAAAAAGCTTCAATAATTTTGGAAAGATAATCTTTCTTTAGATAAATGCACTACTATATTTATGAATGAAATAAAATGAAGTCTGTGGTTTTTATGGGTACTTAATTCATTATGTGTAATAGGTGACTTGGAATTTAAATATCAAGAAGCTGTGGGTTTATATTGCAGTTCAACAACAGATTCGTGGTGCTCATTCCTATATATTGTTTACTTTTATATTTGACATCTTCTGTAATAGAATACATAATAATGGCCAATATAATAGTCACTTAGTAATAATAATATATTTTCTGTAATAAGTAGACTTATTTCTAGTTGTCCCTACCCATTATTGTGCTGCTTGTTTACTTTTTGAGACAAGATTTCATGTCATCCAGGCTGGCCATGAACTTGCAGTGTAATAAAGCTAGCCTTGAATCCATGATCTGACTATCCCCATCTCCTGAGTGCTAGGATTAGAGATGTGTGTCACCAGATTAGGTAGATATCTTCATCTTCAAGATTCTCAGCTCAAAAGGCACCTTCTCATGTGACAGTTTGCCTACTTTTGTGCTGAAAGACACACACACGTACAGTAACAGACTCACTGTGTATTGTACTACTCTTACCATCTCTTTTCATGATCATCTGGGTCAGTACTCCTCTCTTATAAATTCAAACTACTTCTAAAATATTTAATGTTTCCATGTCTGTATATAAGAATGAAACACTTTAACCTTTCTTAATTTTAACAAAATACTAAATTTTTCTTTCAAACCTTGTGTATTGGTTAAGGTTTCTATTGCTGTGAAGAGACAACATGACTACAGCAAATCATATAAAGGAAAGCATTTGACTGGGCTGGCTTACAGTTCATAGGTTTAGTCCATTATCATCATAGTGGGAAGCATGGTGGCATACAGGCAGACATGATGCTGGAGAAGTAATTGAGAATTCTACATCTAAATTGGCAGACAATAGAAAGAGAGAGTGAACCACTAGACCTGGCTTGAGCTTCTGAAACCTCAAAGCCCACCCCACAGTAACACACTTTCTCCAACAAGGCCAAACCACCTACTCCAACAAGGCCACACCTCTTAACAGGGCCACTCCCTATGGGTCTATGGGAGCCATTTTTATTCAAACCACCACACCTTACCAGTTCCATTATTTGGGCTCGCTCTATTTGAACTCTATATGTACAAAGGAAACCAGTTACAAACATCTAAGATTGTTTGCTCACTGAGGCTTAACTAAAAGCGCCATGTTGCACATGAAGCTTATCTACTATATAGTTGTTTTGTTGTTGGTTCCACAATGGTTTGTTTTTGTTTTGGGGGGTTCTTCCTTCCTTCTTTCCTACCTTCCTACCTTCCTTCCTTCTTTCTTTCTTTTCTTTTTTTTTTTTTTTTTCTTTACTAGGCAAGAGAGCAACAGTGACCAATGTTATCTTGTCTTTTTATACAAACAGCTATCTTTTTTGTTCCAATATCACTGATTTTATTTTTTTCCTTACTTTACATATCAATCCCAGTTCCCTCTCCCTCTCATCCTCCCATGCCCCACACACACACTCCCACCTCAGTCCCATTCCCCACCCACTCCCCAGGGAGGATTCAGGAGGGATCAGCAAAATCTGTCAAGTTGTTTGGGATAAGGCCTACACCCTCCCTTGTGTCTCTAGACTAAGGCAGTATCCCTTCATGCAGAATGTGCTTCTAAAGTCCTTTCATGCACCACAGATACATCCTGGTTCCACTGTCAGAGGTCCTATAGAGTGCTCAGGCCTTCTAACTGGGACCCACGTTCAGGGGGTCTGAGTAGGTCCACTGCTAGTTTCCCAGCTATCAGTCTGGGGTCCATGGTCTCCCCCTTGTTCAGCTCAGCTATTTCTGTGTGTTTCTCTAGCCTGGTCTTGACCCCTTTGCTCATCACTTCTTTCTCTCTGCAACTGGATTCCAGGAGTTTGGATCAGTGTTTAGCTGTGGATGTCTGCTTGTGTTTCCATCAGCTACTGGATGAAGGCTCTAGGATGGCATATAAGATAGTCATCAATCTCGCTATTGGGGAAGAATATTAAAGGTAGCCTCTCCACTATTGCTTAGATTGTTAGTTGGGGTCATCCTTGTAGGTCTCTGGACATTTCCCTAGTGTCAGAATTCTATCTTCAAACCTATAATGGCTCCCTTTATTTCTTGCTCTCCTCTATTCCTCCCCTGACTCAATCTTCTTGCTTCCCCATGTTCACCTCTCCCCTCTTCTTCTCTTCTCTTTCTCCTAATTCCCTCTTCACTCGCTGCCTCCTCCCCTGCTCCCAATATGCTCAGGAGATCTTGTCCCATTCCCCTTCTATGGTAGACCATGTATATCTCTCTTAGGGTCCTCCTTGTTTCCTAGCTTCTCTGGCTGTGTGAATTGTATGCTGGTAATCCTTTGCTCTATGTCTAAAATCCATATCTGAGTGACTATATACCATGTTTGTCTTTTTGTGACTGGGTTACCTCACTCAGGATGGTTTCTTCAAGTTCCATCCATTTGCCTTCAAATTTCAAGATTCCATGGGCCCCCCCCCCAGTGAGTAATACTCCATTGTGTAAATGTACCACATTTTCTTTATCCATTCTTCAGTTGAGGGGCATCTGGCTATTACAGATAATGCTGCTATGAACATAGTTGAACAGATGTCTTTGTTACATGGATATGCATCTTTTGAGTATACGCCTAAGAGTGGAATTGCGGGTCCTGTGGTAGACTGATTCCCATTTTTCTGAGGAACCGCCATACTGATCTCCAAAATGGCTGTACAAGTTTGCACTCCCACCAGCAGTGGAGGAGTGATCCCCTTTCTCCACATCCTCTCCAGCGTAAACTGTCTTTGGTTTTTCTGATTTTAGCCATTCTGACAGAAGTAAGATGGTATCTTAGAGTTGCCTTGGTTTACATTTCCCTGATGACTAAAGATGTTGAGCACTTTCTTCAGTGTCTTTCAGCCATTTTGATCTCTCTATTGAGAATTCTCTATCCAGTTCTGTACTCCACTTTTCAATTGAATTATTTGGTGTTTTGGTGACTAGCTCCTTGAGTTCTTTGTATATTTTGGAGATCAGCCCTCTGTCAGATTGGGGTTGGTGAAGATCTTTTCCTACTCTGTGGGCTGCTGACAAACAGCTATCTGGTACATTCCTACATTCCAAGTCGGGTGTGTGTGTGTGTGTGTGTGTGTGTGTGTGTGTGTTAAATTAAATGAATAAATTAAATTAGAATTACTCCACTTACAGACCTATACTTTCCCAATATGATCATGTACAAAAGACTAAAGAATGTAAACTAATTCACTCTCTATGGTTCTTTCCTGTTCCATAACTCAGCTCATCTGAAACATCGCATGTTCCAAGGTTAAGGGTCCATCTAGTGCAATAACAAATTAAATGGATATGTCAGCTAACAAAGCTATCATTTATGTTTTAAGAAACAGCATCTAAAGAAATTATTTCTCGTGCAGATGTGATTTAAAAAATATGAGCTATTTTTTTAAAGTATTTAAACAAAATTGTATTATTTTGAGGGTGAGTGTCTATGTGGGGAATGCAAACATGAGTTGCTCACACAGGCCAGAAAAGGGTGTCAGATCCCTTGAGGCTGCAAGTACAGGCAGTTGTGTGCTGCACTTACGTGGGTGCTGTTTCCTCTGCAAGAGCAGTCTATGCTCTTACACAATGAACCATCTCTCCAGCCCCTGCACTAATTTTTAAGGCCACAGTATGCCAGGATGCTAATACTATATTATACAAACATTAAGAAAGAGCTATTTGCTTAGAAATAACTGCTAGATTTTAGAAACATTCTGCAAACTCAGATTTTATGTATCACTTTTTAAAAAAAAAAAAGTTTCACATGGAAACAAATAAAATGACTTTTAGATTCTTAACTGAAATACTTGCAAGACCATTAAACTCAAAACCTCCAGAAAGAGGAAAATTTGTTTGGTCAGTGGGTTTGTTTGTGATATTTAAATAAGTAACTTGGTCACTAAAAGTGAGGATGCAGAAATCAAAGGCCTGGTTGTGCTGGATTTTTCCTTGTGGTCATTATTCAGCTGGGTTCCCAGCAGGCTGTAGCTGAAAGAAAAAAGATCCAAGTTCTGTTTTAAAATCAGACTAAAGAGCTTGCTCAGTGCCCTGCTCACAGTGTGCTATTTGTATTCACCACTTAAAAGTCTTTGGATAGTAAGTTGTATGCAATGACCTCAGGCTTCTGAGATAATTATAGGAAGTGCTGCTCTGACTTGCTTATGAAGTGAGGAATCGTTTTCATGGCTCTTGATTTTCTCAAAAGACTCCCAGAACATCAAGATCCTCAGGTATAAATGAGACCCCAGGGGAGAATGTCACAAAAGCAAACTATTTTTCCTACTTGGTTGGGAGAAAAAGGAGAACGAAACTGAGTATTTCTGCGCTCATCTCCCTAACTACGGAGGACTCTCACTCCTAGAGGGACAAGGATATGTCTTCTTTTTTGTCTCACCATCTGCGAGAGTGAAGTTATATGCAAAATCTGTTTGAAACAATGTTCGTACAGTTTCCCAACCAAAAGACTCCTGTGGAACTGAGATGCAAAAGCATCAAGAGAACGTCAACATTGATCAATAAAGGCAGGGCTTTCTAAAGTTTAATAAAATTATATCTTTTGAGTATAATTATATTGGTATAATAGAATTGTACCTTTTGAGTATAGCAGGAAGTGATTTTGGAGAGGATACTGCAGAAGAATCACAAATCAAAATTAGACACGATTATTCATTTCTCCTTGGCAGGTTCACAGACAGAGAGGGCATTTAGTCCTTGAGGTATAACAACCATGCCTAGCGTCCTGCAATCCGGGGGACTCGGACATAGGAATATGCCCAGGACTGCGGCATGGAAAATACACTACCCTGCCTGTCTCCCCTCCCCCTCTCCGTTCCCGCAGGATTGGAGTAGCTCTGGGTCGCTGACGCCATCCTCATGCTCCTGGTTTGCATGGAGCATGCGCCTCCTCCTCACTTCCTCTCCCGGAGCTAGTGGAGTAAAGCTACGCCCAGACCCGCGTCTGCCCGCGCAGGAACTTCAGCACCCTCGGCGTGGACAGCGCCCGCTGCACCTGCTCACCTGCACTGGGCGCCCACGGGAGCATCTTCTCCAACCCTGCGCAACTGCTGGCCACGCAGCTCTATCTCCCTCCCTGCGCCCAGGCTTCTCCCTGTCCCTGCCAGTTTCTTACTCCCCTTCTCATTCATAACAAAAGCTACAGCTCAGGGGCCCAGCGCCAGGCTCTTCCCAGCAGAAAGCAGAGGAGCAAGGAAGAATGAGGTTCCTTTGGACCGGATCTTGGATACTGGTGTTGGTGCTCAATAGTGGACGAATTCAAGCTTTCCCCAAACCGGAAGGCAGCCAAGGTAAGTGGACATTTCTCTACTTGGGAGCTCTCTTTCATTTGGCCCAGCAAAGATAATGCTTTGTGTGACCTGTGAGCTCTAAATCGTCTTGCCTGCTTTTTCTAACCAGATCTGATCCCCTGCAAATTGACAGAACCGTTTTGAATTCAGAGAAGGAAGATGGATTTTTCTCCTCCACTTTTTAAATAGAGAAATAACATGGGCTGTTTATAAGGATCTTATTTTGGAAAGGGTAGCCAGTGCCTGTTCTTAAAGTGGCTTGGATTTTTTTTTTCTAAGATGATCTACTCATTACACTTGCAGGATACTGTGATCTCTTTTGATGGGCCAACAATTGTAATCGAATTTTATATGCCTAATTGAAAAGAGTTAATAAACCAATAATTAGAACTATATGTTAAATTTCTGATCAGAAAACAAAAGTCTGATTGCATTTAACTCAGGAAAAGCAGTAATATAATAAGCATACCAACATTGATACTCATCATATATATATATATATATATATATGATAATCTTTGCTAATATAAATTTTATTTCAGAACCACCCAGAATTATTTCTCCAATTTTTTCCACTGAGCTTTTTTTATTTTAATAAGAAACATATTTTACCACCCAGATGCACAATTAAATTTATATTTATGTGTATTTATTCTAGACAAATCTCTGCATAATAGAGAATTAAGTGCAGAAAGACCTTTGAATGAACAGGTAGGTTGGTTGTAAAATTATAACTGCTATGTCATTTATTCTCATTATCACTTATTGTAATCATGTTGTGACATTTTAGCCATTTTGAACTTACAAACTCTGGAAGATTAAAAATAAATTGACAAAAAGTAAGATGAGAAATCTAGTTTCAATAAGTATATGCTGTCACAGTTATGTACATTGAGTTCTGTATAATATCTAGAATGCCCACATGATGATAACCCAGCGAGACCAATACTGTATCCACTCTTAGAAAAATGCTTAATTTACTAAAGTGTGTGTGTGGTTTGCTTTGTTGTTTTGTTTGAGACAGGGTCTTGCTGGGTAGCCTACAACCCTTGATCATCCCACCTCATCTTATTGAGTCCTGGGATTATAGACACATGCCACCATGCTTAATTGAAGATTTATCTTATGTCAATATTACAGGGGAAAGGCATTAATACTTAAAATACACCAGCCCTTTGATTTATCTCATTTAATCCTTGTAGTGGTGCTTTTTACCTGCATTTTACAAATGTAAATCTCATAGAGATAAAGCCATTTAGCTTGTATACTTGGTAAGTTGTGAAGCAATGGTTTAAAGAGAGATCTGTCTCCTGTTTGTTTCACAGATTGCTGAGGCAGAGGCAGACAAGATTAAGAAGGCATACCCTCCAGGTAAGAGAAATCACACTGCTGTTCAGTTCAAAAATGTAGGTCACAGGATTCTAAACTAAAATGGGTGTGTTGGGCTTGGAACTTTCCTTCCAGAAAGCAAGCCAAGTGAGAGCAATTATTCTTCTATCGACAACTTGAACCTGCTAAGGGCGATAACAGAGAAGGAAAAACTTGAGAAAGAAAAACAATCCATAAGAAGCTCCCCATTTGGTAACAAATTGAATGTGGAAGATGTTGATTCAACTAAAAATCGAAAACTGAGTGATGAGTATGATTCTACAAAGAGTGGACTGGACCATAAATTTCAAGGTAAATGATTTAAAAGATGTTTTGTGCCTTTTTTGTTTTCTCATCTTGAGTTTCATTAAGAAAAGGTCACATGCTTTTGAAATATATCTAATATGCTCATAGCCTTTTATTAGTCAAGTCCAAAACTGAGGTAAAGCCAAAATTTACTGACAATGTACAAAGACCCGACTCTAGAGTCAACTTTTCCCTTTAGAGTTTTCTTTACTAAAACAGGTGTGGTGGCTCATGCCTGTTGTCCCAACAGTCAGGGTGCTGAAGCAAGAGTGCTGTCACAAGACTGAGTCCAGTCTGGGCTACATAAAGCACCTGACCAGCCAGACCCAGTCAAAAAAGAAAAGAAAAAGAAAAAGAAAAAGGCAGTAAAAGTGACAATGGTGATTGGTTTCATTATTGATGCCTTGAAGTTTTTAAAAACCTGATATCTATATTTATATTATTATTAAATCCATTTTACTATTTCCACTTATTTTAATATCTAGTACAAGTAAAATGTGATTTCTTCAAATAATTATATGTGTAAGTATGCCCCCATGATGATGAAATGTCCACTGTTTTCTGGTGATAGTTTCCTCCTTTTGCCTTGTTCCTCTAGCCATTCTACATCTCCATTTTAACCCAGACATCTCTGGGCTATTGACCTATTTCTCCCTACCTACCTAACAGCTTGCCTTGGACATTTCAGTGCACCGAAAACTAAATGTATGCCAGAGTTAACTCATGACCTCTTTCCTCCTCATGGGTCCCATTCAAAATATCCGTCCCTTTTTGCTGCTATTTATCCTTCTTTTCCTTCATGACAGAAATCTAGAGTTGAACTATTTCTCTTAATTTTTTCTCACCTCTTCAACCCTAATCTTCCAAAACTTAATCACTTTGCTTCCCAAGTATCTATCACCCAAACAAAATCCTACTATTCTCAATCACAGCTACCCTTACCCAAAACCCAACCATGTCTCATTTGAACTAGAAAAAAATCTTTTACAGGCCTCCCAGCAACTCCTCCAGCTTTTTTCAACCTATTCATGGTGTGACAGCACCATGTATAACTTACAGTTATACAATATTGAAGTGCATGCATGCCGTTCATTGTAAGGAGTGTTCAGTATCAAACTCAGGACCTCGTGCCTGCTAGTAGTTAATCACTCTACCACTGAGCTACAACCACAGAGCCCTTGAGATTTTTTTTTTTTTTTTTTTTTTTTTTTGAGACAGTATTTCCTGTATAGTCTAAACGCATGATCCTCCTGCCTCAGTTTTCTGACTGCAGGGATTGCAAACATATACCACCATGACCAGCATGTCATTAAGTTTGTTTTGTCTTTTTGTTTATTTTTTCTTTTGTTTTTGTTTGTTTGTTTGTTTTTGTTTTCTTTGGTGTTGTTCTTTTGAGTTTTGTTTGTTTGTTTGTTTGTTTTTGTCAAGACCTTGCAGGCTACCCTGGATCATGAGGTTCCTGTGCTGAGATTATAGGTGATAAGCAGAGCATGCCTTCTTTATTTCCCATAAATCTCTTCTAGTAGATTCTTGTTTCTCTTAGGACCAAAACAAAAATCCTTCATATGGTTCCTGTCTTCATAGTTACTGTCAAACACGCCTGGCTGTATCTAGCATGCATGATCTGATAGACACTCAGCCCCTTGCCTTTGATGCACTTCTTGTAGTCTTAACTTCTATAGTTGTAACTGTAAAGACTTGTGATTATCTTTATACAATGTGACCCTGAAGAACAGAGAAATTATAGGCCCGTGCCTGAATAGTCATTAATTCATTATATGGTTCTATAAATAAATGAAGAAATGAATGAATGTGTGAGGGAATAAGTGGACTGACATAAGTAGGTCTTGAGGAAGTGACAGTATTTTCAATTCTGCAGATGAGTGTTTAAAAGTGAGTACAGGATTTCTTCTTTCTCTGTCCTTATTTTGTTTCATGGCAATGAGAGAATTATGCTGACTATGAAGTTGGGGAGGACTCCCAATTAAATGGGATTTTCACAGAACATCATAGCCTGAGGGGAGCTTTAAAGTGTATTATATGTGTTGAGTGGATAGAGGTAATGATTTATGTTTTGCTACTTGGGGAATTTAAATTTTGAATTTTACATTTTAGCCTAAGGTATGTGGACCAGAAGCAAGTAGACACTGGGCAAAACTGCAATTTAAAAAAAAAAATCAATCTAATCACTCTGGTTGAATAGAACATTTGATTTAATAAAGTAAAAAAAGAATTTGGTGGTGTGTTTGACTTGATTAGTCGCATTGGTTGTTGGTGCCAGCAGAGACACAAATTTGTTTGTGACTTGAACACTAACTTGAGCGGCTATTTTTGAAATTATTTGTTTTACTGCCAGCTCATAGGTAGGGCTAGTTCTCATGGTTTTAGGCTTATCCCAGGATTTACTTTAACTTTACTTGAGATCCTAGGGAAACTGAGTCAAGAGTGTTAGAGAGAATGTTTTATGGGTGAATGTCTAGTTTCCTTTCAGAATATGCAAATCCTGGAGCCAGAAAGCCAGAGAGTCTGAACCCACCGAGGCATCCGAATAGAAATAAAAATCAGAGATGTACAGGCTCCATCCCAGGAGACAGAGTGAGGGAGAGCATCATTGGCAGGCTGGGTCCTCAGACCCAAGACTGTATTTAAGGAAGCTCCAAATTAAAAATTCTCCAGTTTCTCTTTGTGTGCTTATGCTTTAGGTTCCTCAGTGTGTTCCATAGAAGAAATTTATCATATAATTCCTACATTGCAGGCTATGCACTAGATAATCAGCTCTGTGTGTCTAGGGACCATGCTGAACCCAATCATCACTCCACCAGTGTCTGGCAGACATTAAGACTTAAACTCAATTTGACTGAAGAAATTAATTCCAAGTATTAAATGAGATGCTAGATGCAGCCATCACTCTATCTCTGCTGTCTGGCATATAATAAGCCTTTAATTTTATTGGAGATATGGATTCTAGATATTCAATGAGATACTAGGGATACAAGATAGAACAGGGTAGATAACGGCAGGGCAGTCCTTTGATGTCTGTATAGAACACTGTCGCTGCCGAAAGGTTTAAAATTTGAATCCATGCTGGCTGCTTTCTGGGGTTTGATACGGAGAGCATAAAACACTCCTTTGTGCACAGCTGGGAAATCACCGTGAGATATTCTTCTCATTTTCAAAGAGCTTTGGGGAACCTGATGGACTGCAAGGGCAGTGGCCAAGTGCTTTACTTTTTACTGCAGCTCGCTAAGTTCCACTGTGGGAAAGCTGAGTTCCTGGCTAAAGAGGCAGCGGCAGCACAGCAGAAGAGGAAGACATTTCTTCTGAGTTACCAGCATTCTCCCCATTGGGAAGTAAATGAGCTGAAAAACAGTCAGCTGGGTTATTTTCCAGCTTCAGCAGGCAGCCAACATTCTTTCTTTCTCAGATCCTGGGGGAGAAGTGGGGAGGGAAGTGAATTCTTCCACCTCTGCCTAAACAGAAGACTAGTCCCCAGTGCCTGACTTGCAACCCGCAAATGGAAAATTCAGACTGAAGCACTGGGGAGTCTGTGCTCCTGAGAAATAGATGAAGAACTCAACTTCCAAACAGACAAGAGGGGAACTAATTTTATGACTTGTCACTCTGGCACTTGGGCCTCAAAGGGCTCCCAGATGAACAAGGACTCAGCCTTTGTGTACAATCACAACTCATCTTAATAAGCCTGTGTCCAAAGGCAGGAAAAGGTGTCTGCCTGAGACTGCAGATGCCACCATCCCCACAGTCTAGAAGAAAGGCTATGCCATGGGAGAAATTCCCTGACCAAATACCCCAGGGCCTTGGAAGTAAAGGGCAGAGTTGGGATGGAAATAAGGTGTCCTTCCTTTGAGAGAAAGTAATAAAGATTATATTCATAGTGTGGGACATAATGGTACATGCATTTAATCTCAGCACTCTGGAGGCAGAAGCAAACAGATCCCTGTGAGTTCAAAGCCAGTCTACACAATGATACCCTGTCTCAAAAGAAAAAAAAAAAGCATTATTCATAACATATATGGCAAGGATTTCAATTTCCATTTTTCTCCAGGATACAATCACAATTCCTTTATTTAAAAACCTAAACCCATTATACACAATTACAATAGTACATTTTTCCATACATTGCTGTATGATACAAAAGGTGCATTAAACATCTTATTTCATCTGCTCCTTACAACTCCATTACAATCAAATAAATAGATATCCTTATTATTCATATTCACTTGTTTTATTGTTTTGTTTTCAGTACTGGGACTCTAACTTAGGGCTTTACAAATGGTAGGCAAGCACTCTACCACTGAGCTAAGCACAGAGCCCAATACCCTTATTATTTTGTACAGTGATCCAAGGTTGTAAAGTGGTTACTAAACCACTGATCTTTCCCATCTGCCTCTATGCAATGGGGAGAACTACACGCTTTGTAAGTTGGGTCTGTTCAATGTGTAGATGGAGCACGGCTTCATTACCCTCATCCCTTTCCTCCCTCACATTATTTGTTGTCATTGCCACCATTGTCGTTCTTGTTGTTTTTTAAGAGTGTGAGTTTGGTTTGCTTGAAACAGGATCTCTCTCTGTAGCCCAGCCTAGCCTCAAACTCATGGCAGTCCCCTTGCCGCAGTCTCCCAAGTGGTAGGACCTCAGGACTCACAACCTCTTTCCTCACTCAGAATGGTCCCTTGCTTTAGTCTAAAGTTACACTGCCAAATGAATTCCCAGGAAAACTAAGGACATATATTCTCAGGCTTCTCCGCAACATGTGTGTGTGTTGTTTATGCAGATCTCTTGCTATATTTTAATATTTTTATCCCAAGCTCATAAAATAAGTTCCCTGTCTTTTGAAGATTGGAGTTTATTATTGTTGCTAAGCTTTAGCATTAAGCTTTGTTACACAAATGTACTCTAGCAGTCAGGCATGGCAGTACACGCCTGTAAATTTTAGCACTGAAGAGGCAGAAGCTGGAGGATTGCTGAAAGTTCCCAGCCAGCCAGGGGGACACAATAGGACACTATCTCTAAATGGATGAATAATAAATATATAATAAAAAAAATTTAAGTGTTTCAAAATGTATAGGTTGAAATATTATGTGTAGAATAGGTGTATACTTGCCATGATATGAAGCTGTGTTTGCTCTGTCTAGATGACCCAGATGGCCTCCATCAACTGGATGGAACTCCATTAACTGCTGAAGACATTGTCCACAAAATTGCTACCAGGATTTATGAAGAGAATGACAGAGGAGTGTTTGACAAGATTGTTTCTAAACTGCTGAATCTCGGCCTAGTGAGTTGTTGGCGTGAGAGCAAACTCGGTTCTTAGTACAGTCTGCAGTGTCCTATGTAGTCAAGCTTCATAATCCAAGTAGTGGAATGTATATGGTGCACCTGCTTCAAATTAGACCCCAAAGGATTCCCTTTAGCTTATCATAAGAGCCAAATAGGCACACACACACACACACACACACACACACACACACACACACCCATCACACAAGCTGTTTGAGAGTCATAGAAACTGCACAGCTTGCTAGAGAATGGTGGTGTGTGCCAGTTGGAAATAAGAAAAGCTTTAGAGGGAGAGGTGTTTGAAATGAGCTTAGAAGAGAAGTCAGGATATAACCAACAGAGGCAGAGGATGTGTGTGGTAAAACCAGAAATAACACAAGCAGAGACTGGCAGTGTATGTTTGAGAAACTCTGAGCAGTTGAATCTTCCTTGATCTTTACTTGGCTGCTCAGCCCTGACACAGCCCGAGCAAGTTTTACTAAAGTTCTTACTTTGCAATGACAAGGGTCATGTGACAGACCATGTGACCTGCATTTGTAGAAGAGCAACCCTCCTGGTGTCTCTCTAAGGAAGCATCCATAGGGTTTTAGCAAGCCGCACTGACAGCTTGCATGAATAGCCCACTTCTTCCTAGAGTGCCGGGCAGTCACTGTCGCAGCCTGCATAAGGAAGGATTGTCTGTTGCAAAGAGACGTGTCCTTGATTAGGAGTGAAGACTACACCTATATGTGGGCATAAGGACAAATGTTTGGGTTGTTGTTACCGATTATGCTGATTTAGTAAAGGTTATAGATCCTCCTCCAGTATCCATGACTTCACTAGCACTGAGTAGTTGGCTTGGTTTCCAGCACCAGGCATGGTTTCACTTTTGTTGAGCAGATCTTAAGTCTGATTTGAGAGCTGTTGGTTACTGTGAAGGTATGCATGTCACTATTGCACATTTAGGCTAATTGTGCCATGCTGGTCATTGATGTAGTTCACAAGAGTCATAGCTGAGTAAGAGTTGGACTTTGGAAGCTTGCATAGTGCTTATATGTCCAGCTGTAGTTTGCCAAAAGGCCAAGAAGTGATTCAACTAGAGTTCAGGTGTCTATTTGTTTATGCCCAGAAAAGAGTAGAGAAGAGTATACATACATACATACATACATACATACATACATTCTTTGTTTCTTTGTTTCTTTATAACAGATCACTGAAAGTCAGGCACATACTCTAGAAGATGAAGTAGCTGAGGCATTACAAAAACTGATTTCAAAAGAAGCCAACAATTATGAGGAGGCCCTTGATAAACCCACAAGCAGGACCGAGTATCAGGCTGGAAAAATACCAGAGAAAGTGGTATGTATATGTGTATCAGGAATGTGTTCATGGCATGGGCATGTGTGTATGTATGCTTTTGTATCTCTGCACATTTAGTGCCTTACCTGATGCTAAGGAATATTTGGAAAGTGTCACATTTTTAGCACACTAGAATTATATATCATATGATACAATTATTTACACCATCCCAATGTGCTGGAGCCAGTGCTCCATAGCTCTTTTGGTATTCAATTTCCATTTACAATGAATGTTATCATCTACCCAAGTACATGTGTATGCATGTACACACACAAACACACAAAGAGAAGTGGATAGATCAGTCCTCTGCCCAGCAGCCTCACACCCCAGTCTTATCCTTCCTCTATTCTAGACTGTGTTATTCCACCTGTCCCTTTTCCTTTTCATTGGTTCAGAAGCCTGTCTATCACATTCCATCTGGGCTTGCCATTCATTCTTATTTCCTCTTCCTAGACTCCTCTCTGCGTTTCCTCTTGGAGTCAGCAAAACTACTGTGATCTTTTCCTCCTCCATCAGTTCCCTTTATAGTTCTGCGGGAAATGATGCATGGGACAGTGTCAGATTTCTTGTCTTGCTTTTGATTTTCCTCCACCAGAGTTCCCAGACCTTAAGCTCCTTCTTTAACACCTCCAGCAACCTCTGCAATACAAAGCAAGGCATATAGAATGCAGCAAATGTTGTTTGCTTTGGGTTTGGGTTTTCTCAGGAGGTGATTGTCAGGCCTCACATGATACTGGCCTCAAATCAGTGGCAAATATGCCTTCGGACCTTCTAAATACTAGGCTATAGGTATAAACCACCACATGCAATGTGATAATGTTTGTGTGGATTTAGTTTTGTTTCGGTGTGTGTTTTGTTTGTGTTTGTCTCCAAGCTGGCCTTGAAACTTTCTGTGTACCCCAGGTTGTCTTTGAACTCTAGAGCAAATCCTTCTGCCTCCACCTTCCAGGTTCCCAAATGCTTGGATTACAGATGTATACCACCAGGCCCTGCAGTGATACTATTTTAGAAGGGCTAGAAAATAAGATTGGTTCTGGCCTACTCCATTAAGACCACACCTCCTAATAGAGTCACTCCCTGGTGAGCAAGCATTCAAATCTATGAGCCTACAGTGTCCATTCCTATTCAAACCACCAAATTCCCCATATTCATAAAAGAAGAGATGTACAGGTTTGAACAAAATCAGTTGTGATTTTCACAGTCCTTCACCTGTCACATTCATTCATTTCTAAAATGTCCATATGCTTGGCTTGTTCATGTCATCTAAATGCACTAATGCAAATAAAATATTCTTTCAGAGTATAAGAATGCCGTGCTAATTTAAAAAGATACAATCTTTCCTCCCACAGAGGTTAAATTCCAGTGGAAGATGGAGATTGTCTTCAAAAGGTGGTCATTTTAATGGCAACTGCATCAAGTGCTTTAAGAAAGGATGCCTGTTCTGCACTTAGCCTTCTTTTGAAGGCTTCCCTAAGGAAGCAATTTGAGCTGAGAACTAAAAAGCCAAATAGGATTAAGTTGTAAAAAGGAGAGGTCACGTGTGTGGAGTATCCAGGCAACTAAAACAAGGACCTGTGGCTATTATGACTGGGGCATAGACTCAGCCCAGACCATAGAAAGCCTCAAAAGCCAATGTGGAGTTTGATGCCTCTGTAAAAGCCAAGGAAAAATATTGAAGGGCTTTGCCTTCATCTACTTCCCATTGCTACAAAAGAATCCCTGGGACTAGATGATTTATTGAGAAAGAAATAGGGACCAGAGAGACGGCTCATAAGTTAAGAGCATTGACTTCTCTTCCAGAAGACCCACATTCAATTCCCAGCAACCACATAGTGGCTCACAACCTTCTGTAATTGCTTTCTCAGAGGATCCAATGTTTTCTTCTGGCCTCCACCTTTACGAGGCATCTATGTGGTACACAGACATACATGCAAGCAAAAACATGCATACTCATAAAAATAAGTAAATGGGTTTTTTTTTTTTTAAAGGAAAATAAATGTATTTTTCTCATAGCTTGAAAGATAGAAAGCCCAGGATGGGACAGTTTCTGGTCAGTTTCTGGAGAGGCCATGTGTTGCTCACCCTGTTATGTGGGAAAGGGGAAACAGATGTTTGTGTAAGAGGGGGAGGGGTGTCAGTCACCTTTTAACAACTCACTCTCTCACACACACAATAGCTAGGCTGCTACGGCTAGCCCAGTCTTGTCAACAGTGGAGAGACAAAGCTTAGCACAACCTCCAGCAGCCCAAGGAGCACCCTTTCACCAAGGGAATCAACTAAGGTAAAGCCAGACCCTTGGCTATAGCTCAGAAAAGAATCCCAGAACAAGAAAGAATGAAACAAAGTTAGCAAATGTATTTAACTGTGTAGATGGAAAAACATAGGGAAAAAAGACAGTAGACACCTAAGGTATGGGTTGCACGCTGGCTGACAGTCACCTTTATATGTCTTTACCACGGAGCATCTATGACCTTGTGTCTTTTTAAGTCAGGGTACAAAAAGGATGCAGTTTTCATGTTTAAAAGATTAAGCAAGCTGAGTCCAAAAGATGACTCAGCAGATAAAGACACCTATTGCCAAGCCTGGTGACCTAAGTGGCCCACACGGTGAAAGGAGGGTGTCTAAAGTTGTCCTCTGACCTCCACCCACTTAAATGGACAGACACAGACACATATATACAAATAAATAAATATTTTAAAAAAAACAAGCAAGCTTACAACTAAGTAAAGTTTAAAAATAATATACGTAAGTTGGTTTCCCTTTGTAAATGAAATGCAAGGTGGTTTTATGGCATTGTTTAGATTTAGAGATGAGAGAAGGGTGTTAATTTGACAAAATTCTAACCCTAAGTAAACACAGCATTTGTTGCTTTTGATGCCCCTGTTTGAGAGGTCATTAACATTCCATTATCTCTGTAGGCAATTTGGGCTTTATCAGTTATGTTGGCCATTTCTTGTCTCTGTCATCCAGAAAGCTAAAGTAGATCCCAGAGTGAGAGTTTCCTTCCCTTCTCATGTCCTCTGAATTGCCCCTGTCTTCTGTCCTGCCTCAGTCTCTCAAGAAAGTCGGTGTATAGTTACTTTTCTAGCTCTGTGTGTGCACCACACCTCCTGGCTTCAGTACTGTCATACCTTTTTATTGGCAATTTAAATTTTTTAATTTATTTATTTTTATTTTATGGCATTGGTATTTTGCCTGCATGTATGTCTGTGTGAGGGTGTTGGAACTGTAAGCTGCCATGTGGGTGCTGGGAATTGAACCCAGGTCCTCTGGGAGAGCAGCCTATGTTCTTAACCACTAAGCATCTCTCCAGCCCAGCAATTTAAATTTCAATGTGAGTTTTGATAGGTATAAGACATATCCAAACCGTAGCAGGTAGGTGTGTGTGTGTGTGTGTGTGTGTGTGTGTGTATACAGTTGCATGTGCATGTATATATATGGGTATCCTTACATGTGGGCATGTGTACATGTTGGCATGCATACATGTGAAGGCCAGAGGACAACCTCAGGTGCTATTTGTCAGGCACCATCTACCTTGTGTTTTGAAACAGGGTCTCCCACTGACCTGGAACTCACCAGGCAAAATAAGTTACTGTCATCAATCCAAAGAAATCTGCCTATTTCCACATTCCTGGCAGTAGGATTACAAGTGGGTGCCACTGGGCTCAACTTTTATTTTTAGTATGGGTTTAGGGATCAAACCCAGACACTTGTGCTCATAAAGCAAGCACTTTTACCAACCCAGCTTTGTCTCTGGCCTCCTTGAAGTAGAGTTTAAGCAATCACTATGCTAGAAAGATACCTTGGTCCTCGGGGAATGAGATACTGAATTGAGAAGACATTTGAGATAAGTGGTGTACCAGTTAGAAAGTGGAGGCTGAAGTATGAACTAACATGGGTTACTGGAGAAAGAGATGTAAAAATTACCGTAGGATTTGAAAGTAGAGCCAGTAAGGATACTGATGGATCAGATGCAGGGGAAATAAACAGAAAATAAAGCAAGAAAGTCTCTTAGAGTCTGTCTAGTCTACTAAATGGCAAACCACAATCAGGTCTGGGAAGGGGAAAAAATATTATGCATCATCCAAACACAAAAGCCTCCTGGAAGTTCCAAGATGTCATAAGTACAGTTACTGATGGACAGTGTGAACCCCACCCCACCCCACCCCTGTACATTGTGTAAATCAGAACTCTCTCCTCAATGAAAGATTCATGGAGGGGATCTTGGCCAAGGCAGAACCATAAAAATCTCCAGTCTAGCCTCTTCTGAGCCACACCAAGATGTTTTCTTAAGGTAGCTCATAGCTAGAACCTGCAGGATCTTGTGAAGGAGGAACCCTGAGTCTTCACATTCAAGGTCACCAGAAAGGAGAGAATTGGCCTGGAGTTATATCAGTTCTAAACAATGTTTACTTTCTATTGTTGTTTTCCCCTCACTGAAGACCCCTGTAGCAACAATTCAAGATGGCTTTACTCACAGAGAAAATGATGAAACAGTATCTAACACCTTGACCTTGTCCAATGGCTTGGAAAGGAGAACTAACGCCCACAGTGAAGATGACTTTGAGGAACTTCAGTATTTCCCCAACTTCTATGCACTATTGACAAGCATCGACTCAGGTAACCACTGCTTTATGACCGTGAGGAAGGGAAATGAGACAGTAATTCTTGGAAATGTGTGGGTGGTTTTCTTCCTGTCTGTGGTTCCCAAGTGCAGTTCTCTATGACATACACTGTTGGCTGGGAAAATATTTCCCATCTTTTTTTTCCCCCCAAAGCAGTGTACTAGTCATGGAAAAAGTAATCAGGAAATGTGGAGTTTCTGGATCATTTAATCTTGTTAACAGACAGTTCATGTATTTATTCAATAAACAGTTATAGAACATCTGCTGAGTATAGGCACCCAAATCTGTCACATGTGGAGATGGGTCACCAACCTGCCCTGACCCTATTCAGCCTTTGCTCTTAGTATAGCTGCTTTTTTCGTTATCAGCCTTCTTTTTAATTCTATTTATTTGTTCATTCATTTTGTGTGTGGGCATGTGTGCCACAGAGCACGTATGAAAATTGGAGGACAACTTGCTGGAATCAGTTTTTTCTCTCTACTACATGAGTTCTAGGGATGGGATTCAGGCCATCAGGCTTGGCAGCAAGTGCTCTTAGCACCTGTGCTATCTCTCTGAACCTTCAGGGTTCTCTAATGATCTGTTCTCAACTTTATCGAGGTGATATATATATATATATATATATATATATATATATATATATATATATATATATAATCCTAGCTCTTGGGATGCCGATGTAGAAGGCTTACCATGAGCATGGATCCAGCCTGGTCTAATATTGAGATTGAAGCCAGCCTTATATACATGGCAAGATCCTATCACACACACACACAATTATACCTAATAGCTTATAAACTATTTTGTTTTGGTGTTTTGGTGCTCGTCAACATTGTGAAATAATGTGAAATAATCATCACGGCCAGGCCAATGGCACCCAGACATATAGTTGCCACTGTCTCTTCTTTTTTATTCCTGTTATTGTGAAAATATGGCCTCCTAGCAAATTTCAACTATGTAATCCAGTATTGCCAGCCATACATATCAAGCTGCACAGACTCCAGACTTATTCACACTATAGAACAGAAACTTGATACCTTTGACCAGCATCTCCCAGTTTTATCTTACCCAGTCCTAGGCCATGACATTCTACTCTCTATTTCTATAACCTTAGTTATTTTAAATTCCACATATAATTGTCTTTCCATAGGCATAGAGGAGGTGTCAGGACCTCCTTCAGATACCAAAATCCACATGTGCTCAAGTCCTTTACATAAAATGGTACAAAAACTGTGGATGAAGCTTAGAGGTAGAGTGCTTGCCTAACATGTCCAAGGCTTGAGTTTGATTACCTGTAACACACACACACACACACACACACACACTGGGGGAGTAGAAAGAGAAAGGGTGGGAGGGAAAGAGTTGAGTGGGAGACAGTTTTTTCATATAATCATCACACATCATCCCATATACTTTAAATCATGTCTGAATTAATTACAATGCCTATCACAACGGAAGTGCTGTGCAAATGGTTGTTATACTGTAATGCTTGGAGAATAATGGCAAGAAAATGACCTGTCTATGTACAGTAAAAATGCAGTCACATTTTTTTCTTTAGTATTTTTGATCCTCAGTTAGTTGAACCCATGGATAATGAAGCTTCAAATTTTGAACTGAGAGAATGCTGTGTCTGTCTTTGTGTCTGGCTTGTTTTACCTAGTGTGTTTTCTAGGCACATTGTCAAACACAAAGCGACAAGAGAAAATCCTGCCAATTGTATTATATCTTTTGCAAAGCGTTCATTTTCCTCTCTTAGTGGGAACCTTATTTGTTTGCTTTGGTTTTCCAGTGAGCTCACCTGAGCATTGGATGAAAGGAAGTCCAGAGTCCAAACACATTTGGGAAATTGTTTTTTTGTTTTTTGGTTTTTTTGGTTTTTTTTTTTTTTTTTTTTTTTTTTTACTGAGCTGTCTGTAGGATTTGGCTCCTGTTTGTTTCTGGTTAATCTGCAAATGATGATAGGTTTACGCTCTTCTGTTACTGTTCAGGCTTATGCCCCCACACTGGATTTCCCTGCCCTGGTTGCAACCCTCAAGTGAACAACTGTGTAAAATTTCTAGAGTTGTAATCTGTTTGTTCCATAAAGTGATCATAGAATGCGCTTCCATCCTTCAGGACCAGACACTGGCCAGATGGCATGGGCCTCTCTGCTTGAATCTGCAAGGCTGTGTCTGGAAGATCTACTCTGAGCCATCTTGCCCCATTGGTTGGCAAATGACCAGCTCAGAGCCTGTGTCATCCTAGTGAGTCACTTCTCACCCGTGAAGAGCGTTAGCAAATGCTAAATATACAGATGCACCCTTGATCAAGGATAGCCATAGTCATCTGTCACTTTTTTCTTTTTCTTTTTCTTTTTTTTTTTTTTTTTTTTTTTTTTTTTTTAGGATCTCCCTAATTCATCTCCCTAACTCAGCAACCTGTTAATTTTATGGTATTTTTAAAAATTCCACTGTGTGGAATGTTACTTATTTGTTTTATCTTTCAGGTTTGTTTTTGGTTTTCAGGCAGTGTCTCATACATCCCAGACTGACCTCAAACTCTTTATCCAAGGATGACCTTGAACTTCCTATCCAGTTCCCAAATGCTGGCACTGTAGGCATGTGTCACCATATCTGGTTTTTTTGTTTTGTTTTGTTTTGTTTTCCAGTGCTGGAGTGTAAACCTCAGGGTGTTGTACACACTAGTCAGGCATAGCACCAGCCGAGCTATAATCCCAGCCCCAGAAGCACTCTCTTTACTATTTTATTACTACAATATTTCAGATGAAATTAAAGCCCAATGGGAAAGTTAAAATGCGCTCATTTTTAAGAGCAGTTTTTTTTTTTTAACTACAAACTTTCCTATATTCCCAACTGTGTCTTAGTTTTTGGGTTTTGTTTGTTTGTTTGTTTTTTGTTTTTTTGTTTTTGTTTTTGTTAAATGTTTGTGGGATTCATTATAAGTGGAGGGGGAGACATTTCAATGATTATCTTTACTTTATAAATTGGCAGTAAATTATTTTTATTAGTTGTCTTTAAATTATTTTTGTTCCCATGGGGGCAGGAGAGATAGCTCAGCAGTTACGAGCATGGACTGCTTTTCCAGAGGACCCAAGTTCAATTTCCAGTACCCACACTGTGATCACAGTGATCTGTAACTCCAGTTCCAGGCCTCTGCAGGTGCTGCATGCCTGTGTTACACAAACATATATGCAGGCCAAGCACCCATGCACACATAAGGTAATATAAATAAAAATTTTAGTTAGTTATTTTGCTCTTTTAACATAGAAAAAGAAGCAAAAGAGAAAGAAACGCTGATTACTATCATGAAGACATTGATTGATTTTGTGAAAATGATGGTCAAATATGGCACAATATCTCCAGAAGAAGGCGTTTCCTACCTCGGTAAGGATTCTTCTTTATTTTTACCATGGCTGTTTTCATTGTTCAAAGCAAATTAAGGATCTGGCAATAATCACCTCACTAATTCAATGACTTATGCCAAAGCAACTCAGATCTCCAGGGTAACAGAATTGCTCAGCTTAGTGATGCATACAAATAAAATTAATTAGACATTTTCTACTTTTTATCTTGATAAATACAGCTTGAAGAAAAATCTTCCACATATTTTTATATTAAATCTTATTAGTCCTTTAAAATAATCTCTGGGGAGTACTTTTGTTACAATTTAACTCATTAACTTTTTCTTTTTTTACTAGTGTTTAGGAGTCTGGATTGAATCCTGATCTTCCGCTCTGAGCACAGTGTGTAGCAAGCAGAAAGAGTACTGGCTAGGGAAGCAGGAGCCTCACTCTGCTATGCTGGGGAGGCCCTGCTCTTTGCAAGGCTTCAGTTCGCAGCTCCATAAAATGAAGAATGAAATAACTCTCAGGGCACACGCCATCACTGAGGGAAGTTATGGCAGGAACTTAAGGCAGGAACCAGGAGGCTTGTGCAGAGGCCTTGGAGGAAAGGAGCTTACTGCTTTGCTCTTTCTGGCTTACTCAGCCTGCTTTCTTACGGTACCCAGCACCATTAACTCAGGGATGAGACCATTCACAGTGATCCAGACACTTCCATATCAATCATTAGTCAAGAAAATGCACCACTTGCTTGCCCTCAGGCATGTTTCTTGGGGACATTTTTGCAATTGAGGTCTCATCTTCTTAAATGACTCTAGCTGTGTCAAGTTGACATTAAACTAGCCAGCACATACATGATGCATATGCAAGCATTCAGGCAAAATATTCATACATATAAATAAATATATCTTTTAAAAAGGTAAAATGTGGCTTCTCAGTTACATATTGCAAGTGCTCAATTGTTTGCTATTTTTTAAGGGCTTTTGTTTCCCTGAGTATGTTTCACCACCCATGTGCTTTGGGGCAAGGTGACCTTAGCCTCTTAGCTGCTGGGGCAAAGAGAAACAAACAGATGAAGAAATATCATTGATTAGAATGATCCAAAATTATCCAGCAGGAACCCAGTGTTTTCCTACATAGAAACAGTCTTACTGGTTTTATTTTGACTACAAAAAGAGCATATTTCTTGTAAAAAGTCATTCAAGGCAAAGAGAAAGCGGGTGGTGAAAGAAAGTTAAAGTCACTCCCGATACCAATCCCCTCATGACATTTTGATTTACAGTCTTCCAGATGTCTTGTCTGTGTGGGTATATATTTGTGCATTCCTAGGTTCTTTTTCTTAAGAAGTGTGTTCGTGTTATAATTGGTGCTGTCCAACCAACTCTATTCCTCTAACACAGTGGTTCTCAGCCATCCTAATGCTGTTCCTCATGCTGTGGTAACCCCAACATAAAATTATTTCATTGTAACTCTGCTACTATGGTAATGAATTGTAATGTATATATCTGTGTTTTCCGATGGTCTTAGGCCACCCTTGTGCAAGGGTTGTTTGACCCCAAAGGGGTCATGATCTATAGGATGAGAATCTCTGCCCTTATACATTGCAATGTACAAATATCTGATGTTCAGGATATGCAATAGGTAACCCCAAGTGGGTTGCAGCCCAGAGGCTGAGAACCACTGCCCTAACTAATGGTGAGTAGACATTGCTTGGAACAATGTCAATTGTGTGACCTGGGAATTCTGTGCTTTGTCATACTACAAAGGCTTCTGTGTAAGCAATTGTTCCTGCTGCTACCTGAAGCCAAGTGTCCAACATGGTAGCCACTAACCACTACTAAATGATAAGTCATTAAAATAAAGTGCTAACTAGTAAAGCCAGTTGGCCAGGGATGGTGGCTCAAGCCTGTAATCCCAGCACTAGGGAAGCTAGGGTTAAGAGGATTTTAAAAAGGAGTTGGAAGCCAGGCTTTGCTGCAGAGAAAGTCTCAGGTCCGCCTAGGGCAGAATGAGACTCTGCTTTAAAGGAAATTAAAAATAAAAATGAATAAATTAAATAAAATCTAAGACGGGAGTTGTGGTCCACACCCATGATCAGCACATATGGGATGTTCAATATCATATTTCTTCTCCTCTGCTTTCTAGAAAACTTGGATGAAGCAATTGCTCTGCAGACCAAGAACAAGCTAGAAAAAAATACTACTGACAGCAAAAGCAAGCTTTACCCAGGTAGGATTTACTTAACTGTGGTGGGTGTTAGTCTTCCTAGCTGTTAAAAGAATAACTGTTTTTACTGGTAAATTATAAGCTTCAATAAGCATTAATAGAGCATTAAAGATTTCATAACATTTTAAAATCTCAAATTCAACCATGTAATTTTGGCTACTTTATAGCCTGTCATGGCAGAGAATTCATATCGCCAAAAGCTTGGAAAAGTTCTTTTGTTGGGGCCTTCTTTGTTGATTTTGCTGGGCTGGGAATTGAACACAGAGCCTCAGTGTAGAAGGCAAACCTTCTACCACACAGCCACTCCCCTAGGTCTGAACTAAAAGTTAACATAGGTATTAACAAAGACTCTTTGGGGATGGCTGGCTACAAAACTAAGCAAACCTTCCATAAAAGCCTCCATTCCGCTTTCTTACCACTTCTTGAGACCACCATCCCCGGCCATCTGTCATTCCCCACTGCTTTCCCCCACCCAGATCATCCACCCATCTGGGATGCTCTGTGCTCCTCCACAATGTGCCCCTTTTCCCTGTTTCTCTTCCACCCACAGCCCTGTTGGGCCCAGAAACGCCACAGAGCTGAGCTGTGTGAAGAATCTTGCTCTCAAGCGCAGAAGGAGGATCAAAAAGAGAAAAGGTTGCAGGCTGTGGATCTTATGCTTTGACCATTTTGCCCCTAGCCAGATACATATTATATACATATTGGTGATGCTCCAGTGCCCTTTCAAATGATTACTTCATGCAGGGTTTTTCATTTGGTTTTGATGCTAGGGCTTAAAGGCAGCCCTGTCTGCTTGCTAGGTAAGCATTCTATCATTCAGCTATATGTTTAGCATTTAAACGGAGTTTTTTTTCCTTTATATTTATTTATCTATTGTGTGTGTGTGTGTGTGTGTGTGTGTGTGTGTGTGTGTGTGTGTGTACCACATGTGTGTCAGGTGTCCACAGAAGTCAGAAGAGGGCACCAGATTCCCAAAACTGGTTGTGAGCCACCATGTGGGCACTGGAAATTAAACCCAGGTAGTCTGCAAGAATAACAGTGCTCTTGACTGCTGAGCCATCTCTCTATCCCCCCCCCCTTCTAATAATGACCAAACCTAGAAACAACATTGTATCACAGATATGAAAAATATGTGCGTCTACAAATACAACAATTCAGTAGGAGAGTTTTATGTGAATCAATGACTAATTTTTTTTCTTCTTTCCAATGTGTATATGCAAGTCCATGTGAGGGGGCACAGTGTGTGTGTAAAAACCAGAAGTCAACATCCTTATTGTTTTTTACCTTATTTATTGAGACATGATCTTTAACCGAATCTAGCGTTCCTAGATTTGACTACAATAACTGGCCAACAAGTGCAGAAATAACTCTGTATTTGCCTCTCCAGTGCTGGGAACACAAGAGTTCAGAAGGTGGCAGAAAGAGGACTGGTAGTTCAAGGCAGATCTTGTCTCAAAAAAAAAAATTATTCTTATTTGTAACCAAGACCTATATAACACATCCCAGCTGACTGCCAGCACTAACCAAATTAAGATAAATAGGGTTGAGGGTGTAACTCAGTGGTAGAGCAGTTGCCTCGAATGCATGAGGCTCTGAGTTTGATCACCAGCCTAGGTCCTCCACAGAGAGGGAGGGAAGGAAAGAGGGAGGGAAGTCAGAAAAAATAGCCAGTTTTGATTGCACATGCCAGATATTCTGAAGGCTGAGGCAGGAGGATTGCTTGATCTAGGAGTTCCAGGATAACATAGTGAAAGCCAATCTCTAATATGATTATAATAATAATAAAGCAAGACAAACAGTCATTCTCTGATGACAGTATGGCAGAAGAAACAGTGCCCGAGCAAAATCTGGAGTGCTGGGAGTCTGGGGCCAGCTTCTTATTAACTCGTTGGGTGACCGTGAGCATCTCCTTCTTCGGGGGCCCTCAGTTTCCTCTTCTGTGAAATGAAGGTAGAGGGTTGGATTAGACACCCCACTGAGATCCCTTTCAGTTCAAAAACTATAGCATGCCCTCAAGCTGTATCTTTTCAATAAAGTTTGTTCTGCATTAAGAATTAAGGAGGATAGGAGCCAGTGTTATAAAACTACAGTGTGCTATCTGATCACAGTGCCTTCAGAGAAGAGTCAGGAAGAAACAGACAGCACCAAGGAAGAAGCCGCCAAGATGGAAAAGGAATATGGAACCCTGAAGGATTCTACAAAAGATGATAACTCCAACCTAGGAGGAAAGACAGATGAAGCCAAAGGTATGGATCTAACAGCTCTGGGTTGGCAATGAAGGTGGGGAAGCAGAATTCTTCAGCACTCAAGGAGGGCGATCCAAAATAAAGCCCCGCCACAGCACAATCTGCCTAGTTAAGATTCGCAGAGTGGGGTGGTCCAACATCATGCCCACGCAGTACAGTCAGTACAGTTAAGATTAGCATGTGACACCTTCTCTTGAATAACAGTCTTCTGGGGTGGCAAGTTGGTTTCATTCTTTAATGCATTGTTGTGCTTGGGAAGGGATATTCATGGTTGAGGGAATATTCATAGCCATTTATGTATTTTTAATGCTCAGTTTATGATCCTAATTGATTGAGCAATACTTTATTTATTTAGAAAAGAAAGGATTCATTGAGTTTACTATTCCACATTTTGATCCATAGTAATATTTACTGATTTAGAGTTTGGTTTAGTTGGTTTGGCTTAGTGCTTTGAGACTAGAACTTTCTGCACAACCCAGGCTGGCCTCAAACTCATAGCAACACCCCTGCCTTGGCCTCCAGTGTACTTGAATTACAGGCATGAGCAATATTTCCTTAAGCTGTTTCATCGTTTTCTAAATAACTACAATACAACTTACTCAGCCAAGTGGCTCAAGTATATGGGTTTAACAAGGCAAACTCCTTACTCAAGGAGTGATGAAACATGGAAATGCCTTTAAGAACTTGGTAATCACAAATAAGATGAATCAATTTGCCTTTAAAAAAAAATAGATGTTATCTGTGGCCTAAAAAATTCACATCTCAGGATTTTACAAACTTTCCCAGAAACTACCCTCCCTCTAGGAAAAGACCTTGATGGTACTGTAAGTTCAAAATTGTTAAATCTCATGGTTGGAGCAGGATATGGGTCCTGTGGTTTACTCATAGTTTGAGCCCCTTTTATTACAAGTTTCATAGTTGTGTCATAGGAAAATTATATCCCTATGTCTCAAGACACCTCGTTTGAAACATTGTGTCTTTATCAGAAGCTAGGCAGAGATGTTTGATCCTGCTTTACCTTTCTGTCCCTAGGAAATGTTGACTTCTTTGGTGTAATTAGAGCCCACTAGGTCTTACCAATGTAGTTTCATCTGGACATTTTATTCCTCAGGAAGAGAGGAGAGTGGATGTGGGTCAGTTGTCTCTGCTGGGGGAGGAGAGCTGACACTCAGCTAAGTTGTCATCTGAGAACACAGCACTGGGTCTTTATATGGGCTCTAGGAAACTTTCCATGGTAATGAGTAGGTGAGCTTTGCTTTCTCCTTGCCGTGCTATGATACATGATTATCTGCCCCTCATGCTTATGCCACAGCCCTTTAACATTTTTTACATTTATTTACTTACTTATTTATTTATCGTGTGTGTGCCCACGTGCATGTGTGTATGCAGTCTAACACTCATGCACTCACACACACATCACAGCACACATGGGTCATCAGAGGACAGCTTCTTCTCTCCTCCCACCGTGTGAGATTCAAAGATCAAACTCATAGGCTTGACAGAAGTGCCTTTACCTACTGAGCCATCTCACTGGCCCCATATTTGCTAACTTTTTTTTCAGTTTATTGAGACAGAGTATAACTATGTAGCCTTGGCTGGCCTGGAGCTTACTACATAGACCAGACTGTCCTCAAATTCACAAAGATCCACATGCCTCAGCCTATCCTTTGCTGAGATTAAAGGCTTGTACCACCATGCCTGACTGTTACTATTTTCTATTGTTTTTCCATTCTTGACAATTAGTGATGATTTGGGGGGGATGGCACGGTATGGCAATAGGAACCCCTTATTATTCTGCTGTTGTCTTCTTAGTACCCCATCTTTACTTTCTGCTAACAAGATATTCTAGATTCACTCCAGATTTTCTTTTCACAGGACTTGAAGCCAATTCTTCAAGGCATTCTGTTTCTTCCCTCTCTCCCTGTTTTCCTTCTCTTATTCCTTCATGTGCAAAGGGCACATTCCCCAGGAGCACAGCAACCACAAAGTCAGTCCTTTAACCTGCTTAGGCAGCATGCTGAGTGCTGAGATGACACCCTGTATTGCTGTGCAAGCATCCCCCGGAATGGTGTAACATCAGTCCTTTAACCTGCTCAGGCAGCATGCTGAGTGCTGAGATGATACCCTGTATTGCTGTGCAAGCATCCCCAGAAATGGTGTAATATATCTGTGCTTTTCTCTTTTTAAAGAAAACACAGTGGAAAAGGAGCATGAAGGAAAGGGTGAATACTGACCATGTAGAATGTGAGTGTGTGTTAGTCACCTTTCTCTCACTATAACAAAACACCTGAGATTCATAAAGAGAAAGGTTGGGATTTGGCTCACAGTTTGAGAGGATCCAGTCCATCATCTGTTGGTCTGGGTGCTTTGGGCTTGTGGTAGGAGGGGCACTGGCAGAGAAAAACTGTTACTTCATGGAAGGGAGAGAAGTTAGAGGCTGGAGTCCCACCATCCCCATTGAGTGTGTGAGTCCCCCACCTCCCCATCCTCCACTCCACCCCCGATTAAAGCTTCCACAACCAGCTATGGTGCCTGAACCTGAACCCAGGGGACATTCCAGATCCGCTCTGAAAAACAGCATTTGCAGACTGGTGCTAGTGACAGGCCTCACCAATGCCAATAATAGAGACTTGAGTCACCACACCTGGCACAAATTAATAGTACTTTTTACATGATGATTTTTGACTGGTAATGTTATTTGTATTAGTCAATAGTTATTTATAAATTCAGGAATATGCCAATAATGAAAAATTTATTCTAATTCTAACCATATCCAGAAACTTACTTAATTTTTCTCTAGAGACAAACAAAGGAATGTTGTTTAAAACATTCCATTATCTAAGTGCTGCTCTTTCTGCCAATTGGATGTCTACTTACTCTTAGTGTGTGAGTCACTGAAAATATTTAATTAATTGATTTATTCTTATGGGTCTGTGTGTGTGTGTGTGTGTGTGTGTGTGTGTGTGTGTGTGTGTGTGTGTGTGCAGTGTCTATAGAGGCCAGAAGAGGGCATCCAATACCAGGAACTAAAGTTACAGATGGTTATGAATCACCATCTGGATGCAGACAATGGACCTGAGTCCTCTGGAAGAGCAACCAATGCTCTCAACCACTGGGAAACCTCTCCAGCCCCTTGAAACTCTTTTGGTAACTCATTCAAGGGATGTAATGAGCATTGTAGAACATAGGCTCATTCCAGTGACACCATTTGCCATGTTGCTAACTAGATGATGGAATTAAGCTTGGAAAGGTGGCCTCTGAGGTTGCTTTCACCTGAACATCTTCTCATTTCTACCCCTTTTATAGAAGCCAGAAATAGCAGGCTATTTAATTCACAAACTGACAGTTCATTCAGATCCTCTTTTTTTTTTTTTTCCTTTTTGGTTTGGTTTTGGTTTTGGTTGTTCAAGACAGGGTTTCTCTGTATTGTTTTGGAGCCTGTCCTGGAACAAGCTATAGCTAGGTAAACCAGGCTGACCTTGAACTCACAGAGATCCACCTGCCTCTGTCTCCCACGTGAGACTAAAGGCATGTGCCACCAACGCCCGGCTCCAGATCCTCTTTCTTAAGCAACATAAGAACAGACAATTACATGCTTCCATATAAGTCCCAAGTCACTTTGTTAGATACTGGCAAAAACAGAGTCTGGTCTTCTCCTCTGAGCCAGCAAGTGAGATGGGAGCTCAGACAAACTCTGGAAGCTTCTATTGACTCACATTGCTGAAGGACATCAAAGGAAGTGTCTCCTCGTACATAAAAGCATGAATTGCCTTTCCAGAATCCACCCCCTAATTAACAAACCAGTAAAGCAAGATGTAAGAAATGAATTGATTAATGTAAGAACTGGTAGTCAGAGAACAGTAAAACTTGAACCCATGACCTCTGACTCCTAATCCAGGGCCTCCCGGTGCTTACAACAGCATTTTATGGGTATTTAAAATACTGGCCCTGTGGAGAAATAATATTCTTCCTCCTCCCCCTCCTTTTCTTTCTTCCCTCTTTACTCCTCATCCTCCTTCTTTTCTTTTTTCTTAAGATTTATTTATTTATTATGAATACAACATTCTGCCTCCATGTATGCCT
This sequence comes from Phodopus roborovskii, assembly GCF_943737965.1. NCBI lineage: Eukaryota > Metazoa > Chordata > Mammalia > Rodentia > Cricetidae > Phodopus > Phodopus roborovskii. The sequence continues at coordinate 51,193,889 of NW_026126517.1, read as the reverse complement.
GCAGGCCAGAAGAGGGCACCAGATCTCATAGATGGTTATGGGAATTGAACTCAAGATCTCTGGAAGAGCAGCCAGTGCTCTTAACCTCTGAGCCATCTCTCCAGTTCCTCCTCCTCCTTTTCTTCTTTTCCCATGATGGCATCTTGCCTATCCCTAGCTGGCCTCAGACTCCCTATGTATCTGAGGATGACCTTGAACTCCTGAGCACTGGGATTACAGTAATGCATCACCATTTCAAAGCATGCAGCGCTAGGGATCAAACCCGGGCTTCAGGCATCCTAGGCATGAACTCAACCAACTGACTTAGGTTCTCTATGAGTGGCTTTGTGACCCTTCTTGGTGTTTGTGCCAGTTGCCTTGATATGTGCAATTAAAAACTGTAGTCATGTAATATTGACATGAATTTAAACATTACATGAAACGAGTCTTTATAAATATTTGGGTTTATCATTTATTTCTTTATTTGATGGGGGCAGCACACCCTATAGCAGGTACATTGAGGTCAAAGGATAATTTTCAGGAGTCAGTTCTCACCTTCCACCATGTGGGTTGGGGGCTGGAACGCAGATCATTAGACTTGACAGCAAGTACACTTCCTTGCTGTCCCATTTTCTTTTGGACGGGGTGCTTTTTGTTGTTGTTGTTTTTTTTTGTTGTTGTTGTTGTTGTTGTTGTAAATGTTCTTGAAGCGTTGATGTCTTTAGGGTCTGTGGTACTTGATAGATTCACCATATGGATTTCTACACTTTTGTTCAGAACAGGAAGAGGTCAGGGTAGCATATCAGGGCCAACAAGGCCATGTGTAAGAAGGGCTATTTCTCTTCTAGCACTGAGGACCAGAACAGGCCTGCATCCTGACTCTGGCTGTCTTCCATCCACTTCAGCATGTGTTTCAAGGCTCATGCCATATTACCTCAGCCATGAGCTATTTTTTTCCAAAGACTGCTGAAATAAATTGGAAAAAATAGCCCAGCGTTCCAAAGTGGACTCCCATGGGCTTTCAGAGCACACTGCATAAATAAAAGATTTGCTTTACAGCTCAGGGGAGAGAAAATGTAAATAAAAGCCAGCTGCTCCTCTCCAGGAGCAGAGGGACACCGGACTTCATCCCTGCTTTTAGCCATCCCCAGGAAATGTGTGGAGTACCAGTGGTGTTGCCTGCCAGACCTTGCCACACTCTAGAATCCACTCAGAGTTATTTATTCAGAGGCTGATGCTTGATTCCTTACCCCTAGATAAGTGTTAATTTTCAGAGTTTGTCAGTGGGCATCAAAGGCTTAGACACTGAGGAGGCTGAAGTGCTGATCTGTCGTTTTATTTTCCATCAGTTGAGAGCTGTCCAGTTATCACAGGTGAATAAAGAGAGGCATGGGGCCTCAGCAGCTCGGAGCACTGGCTGCTCTTCCTGAATACCCGGGTTCCATTCCCAGCGCCCGCATGGCAGTGCATAGCCATCCTGTAACTCCAGTTCCAATTAATCCCGTGTCCTCTTTTGGCCTCCAGGAGCAGCAGGCCCACAGTTCACTTATAAACATGGAGAAAATACACATAAAATAAAAAATAATAAATCATTAAATGAGAAGGGGCACATAGATGATATACATAAAAATTAATAAATCTTTACATGGGGAAGGCACGAAGGTAAAGAATGTGTGCTGTGTTTTTTAAGGCAGGGTCTCACTGTGAAGCCCTGTCAGTCCTGAAACTCAATGTGTTGACCAGTCTGACCTCACATTCAGGTTCTGCCCCTGCCTCTGCCCCTCTGCCCCTCTGCTCTCTGTCCCTCTACTCCTCTGCTCCTCTGCCTCAAATGCTGGGATTAAAGTTATGAGCTCCCATCCCCTCCAGGCCAGGATCTTTTATACCCTAGGCTGGTTTTGAACTCAGTAGGTAGCTGAAGATGACCTTGAACTCTAGATCCTCCTGCCTGTGCCTCCCAAGTGCTAAGATTACAGGCATAGATTAACAAACCTGGTTTGTGTGATGCTGAGGCTAGAACCTGAGACCTTGTACATGCTAGGCAAACCATCTGAACTGATCTACATTCCATTCTCAGGCACTCAAAAGAGTTTTAACCTGCCTGATTTAGCATTTTAATGTAGTATTTAAATAGAGAGTAAGCATTAATTTTCTTTTTCTCACATAAGATTTCCACACTGCAATATGATATCAAAGATTAGATTTTCAGAAGAAGGCTTTAAACTATTTTTTAATTATTTAAAGAAAAATATATTAAGATACTCAAAAGTTTCAGAAGTCCTAATTATCTAATTTCTAATGATAAATTGTTATCTATTTATTAAAATAAATCATATGAAGTTTGCTAACTTGATTTAAGCTCTTTACAAGAAAAATTAAATTTGAAGTAGCCTAAACTGCATTAAGATTTCTTTCCTTGTTCAAAATGCCTCCTCTAAGTAAATTGTTTTGAAATAGAAATCACTATATTACTAAATACAGAAGGAAACTTGGTGGCTCATACCATAATCCCAATACACAGAAGGCAGAGGCAGGAGGAGAGCTTCAAGTTGGAGACCAACCTTGTCTATGTAGAAAGTTCCAGAACAATCAGGAATCATGGAGAGACATAGTCTCAAATAAATTAATAAGCACATTTACCAAATCCTGTTGGTCAATTCCCCAACAAGTAACAAACAGTGACAATGTCAATGTAGATTGTACTGGACTATTAACACTAACCAGGCACATTGCTTTGTGATTGTTCTGACTCTTTAATTTGTTTAAATGCATTTTTGTTTATGAGAGAGGGGGCATGGGCATGTTGTGGAGATCAGAGGAGAATTTTCAAGCACCAGTTCTCTCCTTTCCACTTCACATGGGTTCTCGAGATGGAACTCGGGCCATCAGTTTTTGAAGCAAGTGTTTATAACCCACTGAGCCATCTTGCCAGCCCCATCCTCTGACATTCACAAAAACAAGCCGTTGAAACCAAAGCCACTCCTGCATAGGTGAAGACAGTGAATAGGGGCTGAAAGTTGTGGCAAATCTCTTTTTTATTGTCAATTTATCCCTTTCCATAGAAGTTTCTCAGCACTTCATTGGGAACCTGATAGCATGAGGTCATACTAATGAAGTCTGCATGGGCTTCAGGCCAGGAAGAAAGCTGTTCAGAGAGCCCTCTTAAATGCGGCTGTGGAATCGAGAACTCTGGCAGATCTTAAGGCAGTGATACATTGCACATGGACTGTCATCAGATTCCCCAAGCTCAGTCCTGGCTCTACAACTAACTAGCCGTATTTATATATCATGTTGCCTTACTCTCTGTGCCTCAGCTTCATATGTGAAATAAGTGATGATGATAATAGGCTGCCTCAAAAAAAGTTGTTGAGGGAGAAGAGTAGATGAGAATGCATTTGAAGCAGAAAGAACAGCCTGAGGCACATGGTAAGCACATGGCCCAGCAAGATCAGAAAACAGAGCCCTATGCAGTCACTAGTGGCATCAGGACACTAAGTGGCCACAGACTGATGTCATTGCCACACTGCAGTTGGCAGACAGCACTTCTACAGAGGCTCTGAACTTTGAAGGTCTCTACTGTTAGATGAAAGAGAGAAAGGGACTCTACCTGGTGTCTTGCTACATGCACTTTGAACATGGAGAATTCATCTGGTGAAAGATGATAGATGTCTTCAGGGCAGAACAAGCTATATCATTGTCTGTGTCTGAAGGTGGGATCTGGTCTTTCAGATGATGCTCATATGAGAAACCAAGCAGCTCACAGGCCAAATTCCAGTGCTAGAATGTTTTGGCTAAGGCCTGCACTTCCCTGCACTTCTGATTCCTCATTTTGAAGATAATAATACCTACTCCCAGACCAATGCCAGCGGTATCCCAGAGCCGGTGCTCAGTTAGACTGGAAACCTCAGCCAAGAGTTGTATATATACTTTTATATTCAGCAAATCGGTATATCTGAAGGAGTTTTATTAGAGTTGGTTCAGAACTTCAGTACCCTGAAAAAGAAAGAAAAAAAGAAAAAAGACCTGATCTCACTTTTCATCTGAGTGTTGATCTAGACCCTCTCAAAACTTGGCTTAGAGATGTGAGACTTACTGTAGCTAGAGATTTTGAATCCTCAACAAATAGAGATGGTAAACACCTGCTGTTCTAATTCATCCCTGGACTTTAGACTGCTCCTCGAAAGAGTCATCCCTAGCCTGAAATCACCCAGTCTAAGACTCATGGGGACCCATCTGTCTGGAAAAATGGAGTTGAAATGTCTAAGCAGAGACTGGGAGATGGCCCAAGGTTAAGAGCACATAGTGCCCTCACAGAGAACCTAAGTTCAGTTCCCAGCACCCATGTCAGATGACTCAGAACTGCCTGAAGTCCAGCCTCAGGGAATCTGATGCCCTCTTCTGGCCTCCATGTACACCTGCCTGAATTCACACATGCACATACCTGTACACAGATACACACAAATGCACACAGTTAAAAATAAGATAAATCTTTTTTTTTTTTAAGCCTAAGCAGACATTGAACTAAATTTATGTGTGGTGTCACTAACCATCCTTGACACTTACAACACAGTCTGTGTCTGGAATCTTACCCACAAGTGTTCTCTTTGAAAACTTCCTACACACCAGGAGGTGGTGGTGCACGCCTTTAGCACTCAGGCATCAAGAGCAGGTGGATCTGTCTCTGTGATTTCGAGGCCAACTTGGTCTACAGAGTGAATTCCAGGACAGCCAAGGATGTCACACAGAGAAACCCTGTCTCGAGAGAAAGAGAGCAAGACAGACAGACAGAGAGAGAGAAAGGAAAGGAAGGAAGAGTAGAAAGAAAGAGAGAGAGGGAGGTAGGAAGGAAGGAAGGAAGGAAAGAAGGAATGAAGGGAGGGAGGTAGGAAGAAAGGAAGGAAGGAAAGAAGGAATGAAGGGAGGGAGGGAGGAAGAAAGGAAGGAAGGAAAGAAGGAATGAAGGGAGGGAGGGAGGGAGGAAAAGAAAGAAAACTCCCTACACATGAGCACACATGTATAGAAACATGAACACTACTTAGCTGTTAATCCACCTATCAATTGCTCTACAAGTTCAGGTTTTATGGTTTTGAACATTGCTGTACCTTGAAGAAGAGATATGGTGCAGTTTTATGTTTGATCTGACTCTCCTGCCTTTTCCAGGGAAAACAGAAGCCTATTTGGAAGCCATTAGAAAAAACATCGAATGGTTGAAGAAACACAACAAAAAAGGAAACAAAGAAGGTAGGGGCTTGCTGTGGTTGTACATCACAAACTTCACCCACTTTCCCAGGGTTCTTTCTATACTGCAATCCATAAAGTCAAACTGACTGAGTTAAAGTCTCTCAAACTCAGACTCTAAGATGTCAAGGGGGATATAACCCCCCACACACTTCTCTTTCAGTTTTTGTTTGTTTGTGTTTGTTTTTAGGTTTTTGTTTTGTTATCATACATACACAAGAATAATTTTGTTTGCTTGTTTGTCTTGTTTTTGAGACAAGGTCTCACTGTATACCCTTGGCTAGCCTGTAACTTTCTATGTAGACCAGTCTGTCCTCAAACTCACAGTTTCACCTGCTTCTGCATCCCTAGCTCAGAAAGTAAAAGCCCAAGTCACTGGTTTTATTATGGAATTTTCATAATACACACACACACACACACACACACACACACACACACACACGAGTAAAAGAAATGCACAAGAATTAAAATCAAGAATCTGCATCTAAAAGAAGAGCAGCATAATATTTACCTTTCTGGTCTGATTTACTTCACATAACATAGTTATCTCCATTTCCATTCACTTTCCTGCAAATCTCATAATTTCACTTTTCATTATAGCTGAATAAAATGTCATCATGTATAAGAACCACATTTCTTTATCTGCTCATCTGTGGATAAGCATCTAGGCTGATTATACTTTTTAGCTGCCATGACTGGTACAGCAGTAAACCTGACTGTATACATAACCCTTTTGCAGGACTTAGGACCACCACATGACCCATTTATACCACTTGGGTTTATATTCAAAGACTTCACTTGCAGGGTTTTTTTGTTTGTTTGTTTGTTTGTTTGTTGTTGTTTTTCTTTTTGTTTTGTTTTGAGAAAGCACTGTGTTTTGAGAAAGCAGCAGCTCATGTTTCCATAGTGATGCATGAGAACACACTTCCCCAGCATCCTCAACATTTGTTGTTTTCTTTGTTAGCCACTCTGACTGGGGTGAGATAGTTAAGAATGTGGAACAAATTGTCAAGTATTCATTGGCCATTTGTGCTTCTCTTTTTAAGAATTGCCTGGTTGGATCTCTGTGAGTTCGAGGACAGCCTGATCTAAGTAGTGAGTTCCCAGATAGCCAGAGCTAAACAATAGAACACTTACAAAAAAAAAAAAAAAAAACAAAACAAAACAAAAAACAAAAACCTGCCTGTTTCATCCATTTGTCCATTTATTGACTGGATTTTGATTTGTGTAGGTGCATTTAGATATGTATACATGTAAGGAGGCCAGAGGTTGTACAAGTGTCTTCCTCAATTGCATTTTATTTTTTTATTATATTTGGGGAGGAGGATGCATGCATGCCATGGCAGGTCTCTAGAGATCAGAGGACAGCTTGCAGGAGTCAGTTCTCTCCTTCTACCATGTAATCCTGGGGATCAAACTCAAGTTGCCAAGCTTGTCAGAAGCACCCTTACCTGCTGAGCCATCTCCCTGGCCCTCGATGTTATTTTTCGAGATAGAGTCACTCACTGGACCTGAAGCTAGCCATTGGCAAGATTGGTGGGTCAGTGAGCTTCAAGAATCTGCCTATTTTAGCCAGGAATGGTGGTGTACACCTTTAATCCCAGGATTTGAGAGGCAGAGACAGGTGGATCTCAGTGAGCTCAAAGTCAGCCTGATCAGCCAGAGCCACATAGTGGGGAAAAAAATCTGCCTATTTCTACCCCCACCCCAGCACTGAATTTATGGATGTGCTCTACCACACCCAATTTTTCAACTTGGCGCTGGAGCTCTGAACTCAGGTCCTTGTGCTTGCATGGAAGCATTTTACCAACTGAGTCATCTCCCCAGCAACCATGATTTAGACCTTTGGTGTTTAGCTTTTGTAGCTCTTTATATAGTCTAGATATTAACTTCCTGTCTGGTGTATAATTGACAAAGATTTCCTCCGTTCTGTCTCTTCACTGACTACTTCCTATAAGCTTTTTTATCCCATTTGTCATGTCCTGGAGGTGTTTCCTGTAACACTGGGATCCTTTCAGAAAGTTCTTGCATATGTCTATATCTGGAAATGCCTTTGCTGTTTTTCTCTGGCAGTTTCAATGCTTTGGGTCTTGTATTAAGATCCTTGAACTGGGATTAGAGAGGTGATTCAGTAATTTAAAGTACTTGCTGCTCTTGCAGAGGACCCAGGTTCAATTCCTAGCACCTCAATGCCAGCTCCCAACTGTTTATAACTGCATCCCAGAGGATCCAGTGACCTCCAGCAGCACAGACCCACATGCAGGCAAAACGGCCACACACATAAAATAGTTACAGTAAAAGTTGTTTTTTGTTGTTGTTGTTGTTTTGTTTTGTTTTAGAAAAAGATCTTCTATCGTTTTGAATTGATGTTTGTGCAAGATTAGAGGTGTACTTATAATTTCATTCTTCTGTGGAAATCCAGTGTTTTCACCACTATTTGTTGAAGAGGTTATCTATTCCCCCAATGTACATTTTGGATGCCTTTGTCAAAAATTAGGTGGGATTTATATCTGGTCCTCTATTCTATCTGTCTACATCTCTCTTTTTGTACTGGTACCACACTGTGTTTGTTAGTATGGCCCTGCAGTATAATTTGAGGTCAGCATTTGGTCTTTTGGCTTGTTATTTGGGGTCTTTTGAGTTTCCCTATGAAGTTTAAGATTTTTCTCTAGATCTGTGAGGAATGCCATTGAAATCTGATGGGGGTTACTTTGACTGTAACTCTGGGTAATATAGTCATTTTCAAAATAGTAATTCTTCCAGGCTATGAGCATGAAACATCTTCCACCTGATTTCTTTCGCTTCCTTGGTTAGGCAAAGTGTCTGTGGCTGACCTGAAAGCATGTAGACCAGGCTGCCCTTGAACTTAGAGATCTGCTTGCCCTCCCTTTGCAGCGCTGACATTGAAGGTGTGCGCCTCCATGCTTGCTTGGTGGCTTTTGCCTCATCGGTCTTTTGAAACTGTTATGAATTGGGATGTTGCTCTAATTTCTTTCTCAGTAAGTTTGTTACTATTTTACAGAAATTTTGCTGCTTTTTGCATGCTAATCTTGTACCCTGCTACTTTGCTGAAGTACATTGGAGTATTTATGGTCTTTTCGATGTAGGATCATGTCTTCTGATGAAATAGGGATAATTTCACTTCTATCTTTTCTATTTTTGTTGCTTTTCTTTCTTTATCCTGATTTATTGTTCAAACCATGACTTTAAACACTATATTGAATAAAAGTGAGCCAGGTGGTGGGGGGCATTTGCCTTAAATCCCATCATTCAGAATTCAGAGGCAGATGGATCTCTGTGAGTTCAAGGCCAGCCTGGTCTACAGAGCAAGTTCCAGGACAGTCTCCAAAGTTACACAGAGAAATCCTGTCTTGGAAAAAAAAAAAAAGTAGATAGAATGTTCACCTTATGTCACTATAGATAATAGAAGAAATGTTTTCAGGTTTTTTCTCTATTTAGTTTTTAATAGTTTTAATTTATTTAGTTTTAATAGTTTCTCTATTTAGTATTTAGTATAAGGTTGGCTATAGGTTTGGAATGTATATTTCTATTGTGCTGTGATATGAAACCTCACTTCTTTTTTTTTCAAATCAGTTTTTCAAAGCATTTTTTTTATTTCATTATGAAAAATATCAAGTAAAGACAAAATGAATATAATATCCCCATGTATAAACATCTATTCGGCCTATTTGTTTATCCTGATCCTTATTTAACTGTGTTACCCATGTTTCCAGCATCCTTCTTGAGTAGGGATCTGATTTTGACACTTTGCCTACCCTGTCTTACCTGCCCCAGCTTTCTTCAAGGGTTATCATTATCATTGTTATTTGTTTTCATTTGTTTGTTTTGAGACAGGCTTTCACTCTGTATACCAGGATGTTATGAAAATCACAGCAATCCCCTGCCTCAGCCTCCTCAGTGCTGGAATGACAGGTGTGAGACACCTCACCTGGATCTTAGAATATTTTAAATGGGTATTTTCTGAGTACATATTGGGTATATTCTGTGGTCACAATAGCAGTCCCTCACTTACATAAAACAAACTTAAGAACCAGACCCTGTTCAAAGTTCCAGAAATGCACAGGACAAGAAGATGCAGCAACCACACACACACACACACACATACACACTCACGGGGGGGGGGGGGCAGTTTACCCTATCATGCCCTGGTTGGACCTACTCAGTATTATCCTCCATAGGCATAGGAACACTGGGGAGCCCAGAGAATAGGGTGGGTGATCTTGGCAACACAGACAGTTGGGGAAAGGGCTGCAGAGAGGAAGAATCTCCTACGGAGGGAAAAGTGATAGGTGCAACTATTAAGTGGGCAAGGAGACTGTTGTGTTCCAGAAACTGGAGCTGTATTTCCCCAGGGAACCTGCATGTCTGTGGAGGGGCAGCAGCCAGGTAGGTGTAGGCAGTCAGGCCAGGAAGCGGTTTGTAAGCTCCACAGTGGAGGAACCTGAATTAGAAGCTGATTTGTTTTTAAAAGAAAAGCATTCAGCAGTTGTGTGGTTACAGATTGAAAATAAGGCCCTGGAGAGCTAGAGGCCAAGATCTGTAGCAGAAACACGAGGCAAGGAAAGATGAGGCAGAAACGTGAGCAAGCAGAGGAAATGAAGAGGAGAAGCCCGTGGGCTGTGAGGAGAGTGAGCAGTCCAGAGTGATTCCAGGTGTTCAGCCAGTGCAGCTGCAGAGCAAATTCTCTTAAACTTCGGATGCCTCTCACGCTTTAGAATCATTCAGATCACAGGCGATCTCCCAAGTATCTGTGTGCCACTCGGAATATGACAAGTGTGCTATTAGGGGACTTTGCCATTGTGCAACATCATAAACGCAACAAACACAAACCTAGTACAGACCAGTCACTCCAGGTGACTTCTTGATACAGTCCAGTGATGCACTGAGTCTGGTATGGGAGCTCACAACCTGTCATCCTAGCATTTGGGAACCTGAGGCAAGGGGATCACCATGAGTTCAAGGCCAGATTAGGCTACAATAGTGAGTTTAAGACAGTCCTGAATACCAGTCATGTGTGACCCTGCTCAAAACAAACAACAACAACAAAATAGCTGGGAATATAGCTTAGTGCTAGCTTCTGGCATATAGAAGGCCCTGGATTTAGTCACCAGTACCACAAGACAGACAAACAAGTGAATAAACAAATAAAGGAGTGGGACAAAGGAAGTGCTCATTCAAAAGATGTGCAGACAGACAGACAGACAGAAAGAGGCTAGCCAACATCAACCTCTGGCCTCCACATGCACGTACATATGTACACCCACACATGTTTCCACACACATGCATATACATGTGGACACATATAAAACAACTTACACAAACAGTATTTCATCAACTCCAGCATTGTTTTAAAATGCATCATTTCCTGTATCACTAAAGCCAATCAAGGACTTCAGAAACTCAGAAAGTTAAAATGTTCCTTAGTATCAAAGAAATCCATCATGTATCAAACTGCACTGGAAAGCAGGTGCAATTGCAGACACACCGATTTGGAGTGTTTACAGCACTTCTCGTTCACATTTGCATCAGTCTTTCGGTCACAGCCAGCGCTGTGCTGTTCCCATCCACTCCCATTGCAGAGTGACCACCCCAGTGTAGCTTCAAACCATGGGTTTGAAGAGGGAAGAGGCTGTAAGAAAACTTCACAGAGAGGATGTTGATGTTGTCTCACCTGCCTTCTTTTGCTGCCAAGAAGTAAGGCCACCATGCGGTAAACAGTGAGTTCTGCTTGTCATGCGTGGGGTGACTCTCAATGCCTATGGAGGCCTAGGTGCTAGGGTCATGCCATGACTGCAGCTGTGTAGACAGAGCAACTTACTGAGTTCTGACCTTCAGCCTCTCTGCTGTTTCCCTGTCTGTCGGGGGCCTAGATGACCTGAATCTCCTTCTAAAACACAAGAAAGGAAAATTGACGTAGAGGGGTTATGAGGATGATAACGAAACTTTATATAACTTTGTAGTGTTTACTTTCTGTTAATGTAATGTTATGTAATGTAATGTTAAAATACCATGACCAAATGTAGCTAATAGAAGGAGCTGATTTGAGCTTCCAGCCCCAAAGAAAGAGCTCTCATGGCAAGAGATGCATGGCAGCAGACAGCTAAAGCAGGAAACTGACACATATGACAAGGCTATCAACACCCAAAGCCTACCCGCAGTGACGAACTCTCTAGCAAGGCTACTTCTCCTAAGAGTTGGGTAATCAATCTAAGCCCCCACCAACTGGGAACCAAATGTTAAACAAGAGCTTATGGTGGACATTTATTGTTCAAACCGCCTCTTGGCTTTAGTTTTTCTTCTTCTTTTTTTTTTTTTTTTTTTTTTTGTTTGTTTGTTTTTTGTTTTTTGTTTTGTTTTGGAGACAGGGTTTCTCTGTGTAGCTTTGGAGGCTGTCCTAGAACTAGCTCTTGTAGACCAGGCTAGTCTTGAACTCACTGAGATCCACCTGCCTCTGTCTCCCGAGTGCTGGGATTAAAGGCGTGCACCACCAGTGCCCCAAAAACACTTTAAACCGCACTTTAAATGGCCCAAACCCAGAACATCATGTCCTCCATTGTGACAGTCAAGGCTAGAAATTCACTTAGTACACAAAATGTCTTTTGATGACAAACACTATGTTGGGTTTTCTTTTTTGCTGATCTTTGCTCACAATACTGTAATAATGTTTTCTAGACTATGACCTTTCAAAGATGAGGGACTTTATCAACCAGCAAGCTGACGCTTACGTGGAGAAAGGCATCCTCGATAAGGAAGAAGCCAAGGCCATCAAGCGTATCTACAGCAGCCTGTGAAGACGGCAGGCAGCCTGAGCCTCTCAACTGTTCCAGCAAAAACAATATAGCTTCAAAACTAATTTGGCAGTTAAAGATTTACTGGCCCAGGAGCATTAGAATGTGCTGAATTTATAGTAGTTAACCCCTTAGAAATGGGTAAAATAGAGCTCTCTTGCCATAAATACATTATGAAAAGTGTACATCTGCTGAGATTTTTGTATATAGCATCCGTATTTCCTCTTGGATTTACACTTTATACTCAGAGATGTGCTGCTCTGGAAAAGCCTCTAATGGGTTGAACATAAATCTGAACCTTCTTCCCCTGTCTTAAGCTCCCTGAAGATCTGAGAAATCCTATTTCAAGGCATGCTGGACACCTGAGCACCTTGAATGTGTGTTACATGATGTTTCCACAAGCGGTTCTCTGTTGGGCATTGAAATAAACCCACATTTCTTCATAGCCTTGATGCTCTGAGAAACAGCAGCTTCTTTTTTTTTTAAAGAATGGTTTCAACTGAAATAGAATTATATCATTTTCCTCCCTCCCTTTCCTCCCTCTAGCCCAGTGCTTGGGCCCTTTAATGCAGTTCTTCATGTGGTGACCCTCCAAGCATAAAATTATTTCTGATGCTACTTCATAACTGCAATCTTGCTACTGTTATAAATCATAATGTAAATATATGCTATCCTACTGGTCTTTGGCAAGCCCTGTGAAAGGGTCATTTGACTCCCAAAGAGGTCAACACCCACAGACTGAGACTGCTCTAGTCCCTTCCCTGTTCCCCATACTCAGATAACAAAACATCAGCTTTTTGGGCTGCCCTTTTTAATCAACTCTCTGTTAGACACAATGACACAAAAAGGAGGTTGAAAATGGGTACAAGAGTCACTGAGAATAGCAGTGAGGGTACAGCTGGGAATATAGCAATGGCAAAATGCTTGCATAAAGGCCTGGATTTAATCCTCAGCACCGCGCACGCGCGCACACACACATACATGCACACAATCATATACATGAACATATAAATGACTTACATAAATACACACACACACACACACACAGCTGAATTTACCAACGATTTACTCCCTACTTGTATGTTGCTTTTTCTTACTTTTTTGAGTTTTCAGAAACTTATTGCTCACTCAATAGGGATGAATATTTATAGTCAAGAAGCCAAAGGAGGTCACACACTGTTCAAAAGCAAAGTCAACATCCATGCTCCATTCCAGTCATCTAAACTGGACTTGACAGTTATCTTGCCAGAGGTCAAAAACCAGGCAGCATGGCAGAAACAGAGGTAAAAAAAAAAAAAAAAAAAAATCACTGGGAGGAAAACGTTATGACCTTTAGGTTCCTGCAACTTGCTTGCCACCATCACAAGCACAAGACTGAAAGCAACCACATAGCCCAGTGGTCCTCTTGGGATGCTGGAACTCCCAAGTCAAAAATGGCAATACATTACTGTGTAAAATAATTGCATAAATATGTTTATACATACTTGCCTGGATCCATAAACATAACAGGCTTTGTGAATTAGCTGTCCTTGCTTCTGGTGACCTGCTGGGCCTATGCTGTGTTCTGACCACACCCATACTCACCATTACACTGGGTTTTCATGCATAGAAGACAGTTCTTCTTGGAGAGCTAGGGAGGCAAACAAAACACAAAGCCTGCCAGGAACACAAACTAATCTCTCCTTGTGTTCTAGCAAGCCAAGGACCCAGCCACTGGTGAGTGTGGAGACAGAGTTCGAAACGCCTTTGCCCAAACTGCATTTACCAAAGCACAGTGACTCAAACTGTTAAAATGAATCATTCATGTTAACTCAACTGACTCTGCCTTGGTCATGTCACATACCTGCTTCTACCTCAGATAGGAAACCGGTTCAGGCTGGATCATCTTATCCCCTCACAAAGTATCTATGCAGGGTGTTTTTAAGTAAGGAATGAGTTTCTTTTATTGTAGTCTTCATTACTGCCTCTTGGTAACAGAGACAGAAGGAGCACGTGTGACCCTATTTTATAAACAAGAGCATTCTTTCATAAAGGGACCGAGGGCACTGGATACGCTCAAGTTCATGGGGTCAACAGGTGGCGACACTGGGGAGAAGTCAGGTTTGAAAAAAATCTAGGTCCTGTCTACTGTGATGCCATGCCCTGGCGCTTCAGTATTCTCTCCATGAGGCAGGAGCAGGAGGAACTCACATCTGAGGCAAGGCAGAGCTACACAGCAAGACCCGTCATGGAAGAAAAACAAACAGAAATGGCGAGCCGTGGTGACAAAAGGCGTAATCCCACTCAGAGAGTGAGGCAGGACTGGGAACTGAAGGCTGCCTGGGGCTCCTAGCAACCTCCAATTCCAGGTAGCCTGGCCTGGTGCAGCATACCTCAGGAAGCTGAGCATTTGAGGTCAAGCAGGGCTGCTACTTAGTAAATTCTAAGTCAGCCTGGAATAGATAACACAGTCCTGTCAAAACAAATGAACAAAAAAATTCCCTCTAGTTCAGTACAGTTAAACTGTGGCTACAAAATTACTAAAAGTTTGAAGAGATATTTTAGATAGAAAATTGCTGACAGAAAAAAAAAAAAAACAAAACACTTGAGAAATAAATATTTGAGCCTACGGTCATAATTTCAAACTAGCTTTCTGTGATATGATCAATCTCTGCCAAATTAAATACTTTTCTGCTGAACATAACTATACTTTTATTATCACTATGTCCAAAGTAGCTTGCTTGGGCCTCTTCTGTTCTCCTTACTTGTCTTCTCCCTTTCCAATTAAACCTCCACAGCTTAAGTAACAACAACAATAAACAAAACAGCAAAGCACTCTCAAGAGAATACCCCAGTTCTAAACTGAAAGATGGCCTCATGTACATGCATGGAGAACTGAGTTCAGATCTCTTGCATACATGTAAAGGGCACGGGGGCTGGGAGGGTGGCTCAGTGGATAGATCTCTTGCAAGTATGAGAACCAAGAAGAGTTCAGATCCCCAAAACTCACATAAAAAGCCAAGCAGGCATGTTGTCCACCTGTAAGGCCAGCACTTAGGAGGCAGAGACGGCGATACCTGGGGCGAACCTGATAGCAAAATTAGCTGAAATTGGTGAGTTCCAGGTTCAGGGAGAGAGCCGGTGTCAATAAATAAAATGGAGATAGAAGAAGACATCTGATGCCAACTTCCGGGTATGCATGCATGCGCGCGAGCACACACACACACACACACACAGAGAGAGAGAGAGAGAGAGAGAGAGGGGGGGGGGGGGTGGGGGGACAGCCTATTTCAAGGGTGCTAACAGAGAACAAGATACAAGGGATTATGTTAAGTGAGACGCAAATACATCAGCAAGACAAAAACTCCCTATCACCCTACTAGCCCTCCCAAGGCTGGGTCTGTGATTGTGGTGGTTTGAATGAGAATGGTCCCCAGAGGCTCATATATTTGAGTATGTGGGCACCAGATGGTAGAACTGTTTGGGCAGGATTAGGGAGGTGAGGCCTTAATGGAGGAGCTGTGTTACTAGGGGAGGGCTCTGAGGTTTCAGAAGCCAGGGCTACTCCCAGTTAATTCTCTCTGCCTCATGATTGTGGGTCAACATGTAAGCTCTCAACACTGGTTGGGTACCATGTTTGCCTGCCTGCCTGCCTGTTGCCATGTTCCCCATCATAATGCTCATGGACTCACCATCTCAAACTGTAAGCCCCAAAGGCTCTTTTTTTTCTGGAAGTTGTCTTGGCTGTGGTATCTTAGCACAGCAACTGAAAACTAGCAATGACAGTGACCTGATACTGTACTAATACCCCAGGCACCTGCTCCTGATGAGCAAAAGACAAAAGGGCAAAACAGGGAGGAAAAAAATGATAGAGAAGAAGAAAGGAGGCAAGGAAGCAGGGAAACAAGTCCCTTCCACTCCACAGACATCAGGCTCTTCAGGGGATGTTGGGGAGGGGTGACGACGGGAAATGTCTGTGGAAGCATAGAGACTCATTTAACCTTGTTAAACGTATTTAAACGTGTAACTGAGTAGATGTCAAGACTAAAAATCTATCAGTTGTCAATGGTACACAGCTTAAAATACATCATAAAGGAAAGATGAAAGAACTTAACTTTTAATTCAAATGGGCAGGGGTGATACAATGTAAAGCACAGAGATAAAATCTAAACAGAATTCAGTGTGTCTCATACTGGTGTAGTTGTCCCAGGACTTGGAAGTAGAGTTCAAGGTCATTCTCAGACACATAACAAGCCCAAGGTCAGCCTGGACCACATGAATCCCTATCTTCTGAACAACAACAACAAAAACAAACAAAAAACCACCTATCTCTTGAACAAAAATCAAACAAAACAAAATCAACTTTATTGCCCCATTTGGAAAAAAAAAGAAAGAAAGAAAAAAAGAAATGAAGGCTCCTATGTGAAAACATAGTTTATTTTTCTCCTCCAGACATCTGTATTTTACTTTTACAAAATAGCAGACAAAATTTGGTACAGAATATGTGATATTGAAATATATATTATAGACTTGAGTTATAAACACACAACAAACGCATTATCACTTTACAGCCACCATGTTTTTCATACATTTAGGATCTCATCAGGAGATAAGCATTGATTTTGGCTTAAATATATAAAGTCTTTGATGCTTTTTGCAGCTACAAAAGCCAGTCTAAAACTACCACCACCTACAAAAGTGACAGGCTCTAGAGTACAGGTTTGCTATCATGCCACGGTAAGACTTAACTATAGGAAGCCAGAGAAAATGATCCCTTCAGTGCATCTACGGTTGGTCTACGTAACTGTGGCTCGAAGATGCGCACTATGGGGGTCCAGAAGCGGCGTTGCTTCTAAAGCCCCAGCCGGTGCATTCTTTAGGGTCCAGCCATTTTTTGATCTGGGTTAGAATAATGTCCGCTAGTCACTAACTATGATAAAGGGAAGCAGCATAGGGGCTTTCTTCATCCCTGAAAAATAGAAACAGAGCAGAAATCAGTGTTTACAACTGTATTCAAAACACAGATATATGACTATTACTGCCAAAGAAGAGCAGAAATAGACCGACAAAATACTACATGTGCCTTGGAAGCCAGGTAAGGGTCATACTTGTTCAGGTGAGCCTTCCTCCCTCTTTCTAAGGGACACTCAGTTATTAAAATAAACAGAAGCATTTACTTACATAATATTAATATATTAAAGATATTCTACTTGTTGTCTATATTCCTCTTCTTTCTCAAAAGGATTTAAAGAGCCAGGGGCAGTGGCTCATGCCAGTTAGAAGGCTGCAGCCGAGGACTGTCAAGAATTGGGGCCAGCTGGATTACACTGAGACATTGTATTTATTCAAAAATAAATGAATAAATAAACATAAAAAGAATTTGAGGTCTATATGACAAGTGGCATATATTATAAAACAAAATTTTTTTAAAAAGGACCAAGAAATCAATGTATTAATCATTAAAAAAAAAAAGACAGTGGTTGAACCTTGGCATCAATTTTGCTTACAAATAAATAACAAGAAAAAAAGGAAAAGTAACTCATGCCCTTCATACAGGAAGAAGGACACCAATTATACAAAGGTTTGCCCTAGGGTCAAGTTTCACAAGGAATCTTGGAGGATCCTGGTAAAAGCAGCAGTGTCTTCACAAGTGTTAGAAGAATCAGTATTTTATGTCTTCTCCAGGCTACTGCTTCCCTTGAAGGTGTCATGAGCTGTTTCTACTTCCAGGTGCTATCTCACACAGCTAGCTGGACAGTAACATTGGGCAAAGAAGGAAACTTTTTATGCTAAATAACAGTGACAGAGTCAGGGCAACAGACACAGCCACTTAGATTTTATAGATTAAAGATGCCTTTCCAGGGCCAAGGAGATAGATGTCCATAAAGTGCCTGCTGCACAAGCATTAGAACCTGAGTTCAATCCCTAGAACACGATGAAAACACCAGGCATGGTAGCAAATTCATAGTAATCCCAGTGCTGATGAGGCCAGGGCCAGGGGGATTCCCCATACAGTTAACCTAGCCAGTTCCAAAAGACATGGTCTCAAAAATACACAATAGAAGGATCCTAAAGAATGACATCCAGCTGGGTGATGGTGGCACACACACCTTTGACCCCAGCACTCAGGGAAGCAGAGGCAGGTGGATCTCCGTGAGTTCAAGGACAGCCTGGTCTACAGAGTAAGTTCCAGGACAGCCAAAGCTACAACAAAGAAACCCTGTCTCAAAAAAAAAAAAAAAAAAAAATGACATCCAAAGTTGACCTCTGACTATCATACTCCTATGCATACACATACCTGCACACATGTGCACTTGCACACACACACACGCACACACACATAATGAAGACAGATTTTAAAACAAGAGCATCCAAAGAGTATTGATCTAGACTCTGAACCTTTCCCAGGAAACTTCACCTGTTCTCTTCTTTGAGTTTCCTGGCTGCCTCTGTTGATAGCTTAATCTGTAAGTCAAGTCTCTGCAGGAAATCTCTGGCAGACACTTCCTCAGGCTGCACAGGTTTGGGGTCTGGGTCCTGAGGACTGGGAGGAGGCAGTTCTTCCCCAGCCACCACAGTCTCCTCTTCATGACAAAAACTGCTGTCAACAGTTTCTTTTTCTGGAGAATCGATGGAGTTAAGTCCATTAAAGGTAAAAGGCTTCTCTGATAGAATCGGGATGTTCAAAGTTTTCTTCAAAAATATACAGTCATTGGTAAACAGTTTGTTGGCTCGTTTAATCTGTTCCATCTAAAACATACACAAACACAAAAAGAAAGAAATACAGAGTTACATGCAACCAAGTTCCAGAGTTGAAATCATTAAAAACATGGGACTGTACATAGTCATGACAATCGTGTACAATGCTGTGCTGGCTAGTTTCATGGCAACTTGACATGAGCTAGAGTCATCTGAGAAGATGAACTCTCAATTGAGAACAAGCTCCCATAAGAATTTCCTGTAGACAACCAGGAGTGCATTTTCTTTTCAGTGACTGATGTGGGTTGCAGTGCCTACAGGGTAATACACCACAGGGGTAGGGCCACCCCTGGGCAGGTGGTTCTGGATGACAGAAGAAAGCAAGCAGAGGAAGCTATGAGGAACAAGCCAGTCAGCAGCACTCCTCCATGAGTTCAGGATCAGTTCCTGCCTCCAGGTTCCTGCCTTAAGTTCCTGGCCTGCCTTCTTCTGATGATGGAGGGTAAACTGAAATAGACCCTGCCCCCACCAAGTTGCTGCTGATCATGGTGTTTCCCACAGCAATCAAAACTCCGAGGCAAAAACTTTCCCTGATTTCAAGGGTCTTTCCCACTGCAGAAAACTCCTGTTATTTCAAAATTAACACAAAAGTCATTTCCTTCTATACAAGAAGATTTATTTGTTTGTTTTGTTAGGAGCTTTTTGTTGTTTCTTTGGTTGGGTTTCCTCCCCCCACCCCTTGGGAGTTGTTAGATTGTTGGAAATGTGATCTTATGCCACCCAGGTTGGCCTTCAAATCACTATGCAGCTGAGCATGACTCTGGACATCTGATTCTGTCCCCACCTCCTTCATGCTAACTTTATGTGACACCATATCTGGTTTATATGTTTCTGGGAATAACATCTGGGGCTTCATGAATGCTAGGCAAACACTCTATCAACTGAGCTTTATAGGCAGCTTTTAACATATATTATTTCCTCTATAAGGTGTCTTTTACCCTTAATCAACAAAGTATTAAAATGTAGAATTTTATCACTTATTTGTTTTTATTTAAAATATATTTTTATTATTTTATTATTTTATGTGTATGAGTGTTTTGCCTGTGTGTGTGTGTGTGTGTGTGTGTGTGTGTGTGTGTGTGTGTGTGTATGTGTACCACAGGCATGCAGTTCCCTTGGAGGGCAGAAGAGGGCATAAGATCTTGTAAAAACTACCACTACAAAAGGTTGTGAGTCACCATATGGGTGCTGGGACTCAAACCCAGGTCCTCTGAAAGAGCAGCCAGTGCTCTTAACTGATAAGCCATCTCTCCAACCCCTTTAGCACTAATTTAACTCTTATTTGAACATTTCTGTTATTTAGATTATTTTTTAAGTCTTTCTACTGATACACCTTACTTGTAGAGGGATCCCTGTATCTCTGGAACTCTGCTTGGTATATTAATAGACCCAGGAGGTGGTAGAGACATGTGTCTGAGCAGAATGTCAAAGAATGTCATAGACTGGGGCTAAACCATGGAGAAGCACCTCTCAAAGAGGGTAGGTTCTAGTTTTGATCCTTTTGAATTCAAATGAGCCTTAAAGAATTAGTACCTGAGGCCGTTTTTTGTTTGTTTGTTTGTTTGTTTGTTTGTTTAAAGGAGATAGGGGACATTTTACAAATAGTGTGTCATTCCATTCATTTACCCTACAGAGTGTAAATATTCACTTTACAAATAAGGAAACAGGGTTCATCGAGATCATGCATATATGAGTGGCAGGTGAAGAACTGGGTGCAGAGTTTTATTACCTCTGACTCTCACAGCCTATGGAAACCTTCCCCAACCCACACAGGTGAGAAAGGGGCGAGATGGAGACTAGAATGTACCTATCTCACGTAACCCTTACAATGGCACTACAATCTAGGTCTCTTTACAAATGAGAGGATGGAAGAAAGTTAGTGGCCTCAGTGCACAGCACTGGTGAACACAGACGGGGCTCACACTAATTGGCTCTCAACCTGGCTGAGAGCATCTCTTGCTACCTTCTCTGCTGTGGTGTGTCTGTATTTCCCCATACTAGACTGGGAACTTGCACCAGGACTGGGACCTCACAGACACTGTAGTGATTCACTTACACACAAAGCGTGGTGAGACTGCACGACAGCCTGACTGGCTTGGTTCTTTCTCTGCCAATTTAAACTGCATGTGTGACCTATCTCACACACTTGTAAATCAGGCACCATCTATGACAATGGGGCTGCAAGGATTAAATGAATTTATATTAATATAGAGACATATATAGATAAAGTCTCTCTCTCTCTGAGTGTGTGTGTGTGTGTGTGTGTGTGTGTGTGTGTGTGTGTGTGGAGATTAAAGAAAAATATTGTCACCCACTGCTAGGTACTTTATTAACATCAGTGCATATATGTACTTATGCATGTAAGTATGTATGCATGTATGTGTGTACGTGTGCCTATCCAGCCATCTACCCTCTATTCAAACTATCCATGTACACCTGAAGAAATTCAGGCACTATGAGATAACTGGTTTAAAAAGCACATACAGCGACATAGATGCCTGATCTGGGATTCAAATTGATGGAATCAAATTTTGGAGGCCTTCTAAGCTAATTTGAGTTTAAAAAAAAAAAAATCACTTTTCTACTTTCAAGAGTCTAAAGGAAAAACAAGTCAAATAAATGGGCCCCATTCCTCCTGCCTGTTTTTGTTCGTTTGTTTTTGTAACAGGGTTTCTCTGTATAGCCCTAGCTCTCCTTGGATTGACTGCAGTCCTCCTGCCTCAGTCTCCTGAGTGCTAGAAGCATGAGCATGTACCACTTCAACAGCCTTTCCCGCTTTCTTATAAGGAGAAGCCATGAAAACAGTACCACCACAGGAAGCTGTCTCTTTTCTTCATCATCATCTGTATATGTGAGACCAGCTGTGTGACTCGGTCCCACTACATAACCTTGGAAATTATTGGCCCTGGATTCACTATGTAGATTAGGCTGGTGTTGAACTCACAGAGGTCCCTATCTTTACTTCCTGAGTGCCGGGATTTAAAGTGTGCAACACCAAGCCCCAGCCTCTCCTTTTCTTAATAAGTGGTGGTCTGGTTTCTGGGAGATGGCAAAGGTAAAAAAAGAGAGACTATGATTGGCAGGATCATTTTAGAGACAAAATTAAAATCTAAATATCCCAGGTACCTCTAGTTAACACAGGGTCAGATTTGAAAACTTTGCCCATGGAGACTCGGGTATATTCCAGCCCACACACTTGCGGGTCCCTAATGTCCAGCTCCTCCCATGTCCCTTGGCATACAAGCTTCTAAAGGCATATTGCTCCAGAACAGCATGGGGAATGCGTGACTCATTTACACCCCTGCAATATCACTGTGGCCAGGCTTCATCACACACCACTTCCATCCCAGAAGGGTGGCACCCGCTGACTCTGTTGCGGGCAATGTTCGCTCTTTCCTGCAGGGCAGAGAAGGGCTGGAGCCACTGCCTGTCATCCCGCCACCAGGTGGACACTGATGCCATTGCCACCTTGGAGGTCGGCAAGTAAATCACAGTCTGAGCTAGGGTATCTCAGACCTTTCATTTCCATGAATGGAAATAACCCCGCTTTTTAAAATCTGACTTGGTGTTTTGTTTTTATGTTGCTGTTAATTAAAAACAAATCTTCTGTTGGGCAGTGGTGGAGCACTTTGATCCCAGCACTCAAGAGACAGAGGCCGGTAGATCTCTGTGAGTTCAAGGCCAGCCTGGTCTACAGATTGGGAGTTCCAGGACAGACAAGGCTGCACAGAGAAACCCTGTCTCAAAAAAAAAAAAGCACACACAAATAAATCGTTCTTTTTCTTCCTTTACTTTTTAAAAGTGTGGGGGGAGCCCTTGCTCAAAGGAGCCAGAGGTATTGGATTTCCTGAAGCGGTAGCTACATGTGGTTGTGAGCCACCTATTGAAGATGATGGAACTTGAACTCAGGTCCTCTAGAAGAGCCCCCAGAATCTTTATTTTAGTCTAAATACATATTCAGGACTGAAGAGATGGCTCAGTGGTTAAAAGCATGGGCTGCTTTTCCAGAGTACCCGGGTGCTGACATGGCTGCTAACTCCAGTTCCAGGGGGTTCAAAATACTCTTCTGGCCTCTGTGGACTCTGAATGCACGTGGCACTTGCACAAACATACAGAAAGTAAAACACCATACATATAAAGTTAAATTCAATAAAATTTCCAAAGGTAAATTTTAAATAGATAAATGCATGCTTAGTTCAAGAGATGGTAGGAGGGTAAGAAGAAGTCTCTCTCATTAAGAGTTTTATCTTATTCACAGTACGCATATATAAAGACAACATGGGACTGGCTGGATATCTCAGTGAGTGACGAAAGTCACTTGCTGTGGAAACCTGGAGACCTGAATAAGAACCCGGCACCCATGTAAAAGGCAGAAGAAGAGAAGTGATTCCACAGTGTTGTCCTCTGACCCCACATAGGTGCTGGCCTATGCGTCCATGCACAACACAATAATAATCATTATTATTACTACTAAAAATTAAATGTCTCCATGCAAATAGACCCATTGGGTAACATAACGTTATTACTGACAAGAAGTTTTTAATATAACTACCACATGACCCAGCTGTAGCATTTAAGTACGTACAAAAAGAAATCAAGTCCAAACAACAGAAATTCCTGCACTCTCATGTGTGGTGTGGCAGTATTCACAATAGCCAAGTTAAGCCATTGGTGTAAGGGACCGTCAGCAGATGAATGGCTAGGATAAAGAAATGTGGTATTTATACACTATGGAGTTTTATTCAACCATAAGGAAAAAACAAATCATGGCGTTTGCAGGAAAATGGATGGAACTTGGGAGGTCCTCATGTAAAGAGAAATAAACCAGACTCAGAAAGACAAACACCCCATGTAGAAAGCAGATTCAAAAAGAGAAGAGGGGAGAAAGGAACCGGTAGGACAGGAGAGGGGCCAGGAAACACTGTATGAATGCATGAAAATGTCATATGATACCCACTGTTTTGTACCACTTACATCACTAATAAAAAATGAGATAAAAAGAAAAGGGTTTTCAGAAAGTAATGATCTTGATTATATTCTTGATATACAACAGCTGCCAGCTGCTTATACCAACAGCAGCATCTCCAAATACTGTCGCCTAAGTCAAAGGATGGAGCCAGCCATGCAAAGAGCACCAGTCATCCTGCAGAGAAACTGTGGCACAGCTGAGGAACAATAAGCCTTAGTCATGGCAAAAAAAATAGGAATTCAATGCTTCCTGCCTTGGGCTAAGATCAAGTGTTGAGGCTGGAGTTTATTTCAAATGTGCTAAGAAGCCCTTGCTTGGACAGGCATGGTGACACAAACCTACGAACTCAGTGATGGGAGGCCAAGGAAGATGGAACTCTGCAACTTCAAGGCTAGCTATAGCTCTGGGCTACACACACACACACACACACACACACACACACACACACACACACAGTGGGCTACACAATACACAGGGAAACTGTCTCAAAAGAAAAGTGTGAATGGGGTGGGAGATATGTTGGTAGTTTCTGTTTGCATGCCTGAGATCCCAGCTTCAGTCTCCAGCAATGCTTGTACGAGGCATGGCGACACATGTCTGTAATCCCAGGACACGTGTATCTGTAACCTCAGCACTCAGGAGGTGGAGGCAAAAGGATTGGAAGTTCAGGCCCACGCCAGCTCCAAAAACCACAGTTGAGCATGAGGCTAGCCTAGGATACATGAGACCCTGTCTTAAAAATCCAACAAAACCAAACAAAGCAAAAAGGTAGCTCCTGGAGGATGAAAGAAGGGAGGTATGTGACCTAATTATAGTTAAAGACCACTCAATTTCAAACAAGAAACAAAAATCAACTACTCGGGAGTCATGAGGGACATGCACAGCAGCAGTCGATGTAACTGGATAATTCAGGCCACAGAGGATGTTGTTATCTTGTGAGGAATGCTTTCTATTTCCATCTGAACACAGGTCTAGAAATTTCACCTCACAAGAAATTAAGACAATGATGATCCATCCAAGGAAGAACTGGACATCTCTTTTCCATGGGCCTCTGCTCCTCCTCACAGCCATTCAATCCTGAGGACAGAAAGTGTGACCTTTCAAAGTGACACAGAAGGAGTTTCTGTTTCTCAGGGAGGTTTAGCAATAAAACATTTCCATCCTCTCCTAGCCAGGGGTGAGCAACATGATCCAATAAATCCAGCCTAGCACCTGAGAACGAGACTGCAGAAGTCAAACAAGAACCTTTCGGGGCAAAATAAAGCAGAACACGTGCGGTCATCCTTGAAACGATTCTCCCATAAATCCATGTTGGGAAGGGGCATTTACACTGGAGAGAATTCATAAGACTTAGCCCCAAAAGTTATCTCCAAAGGGTCTGCTGGGCTTGGCTTGTAGAATAATCTCATTTACATATATAACTCTCATTTTATCATTATTTTTACTGAAAACAGACTGAAATGCTAAGTGATTATCTCTGATGTGCCCCATATCCGTGATGTGTTCCATTCGGGTGTTGGTGGTAACCAGACCCTTCCCATAACAGTGTGCTCATGGGGGGAGGGAGAAGTAGTTTGTTTTTCCTTCCACATTCTCAAAACGGTATATGAAATCCACTTACAGGAAAGGTAAATATGTGTCAGAAGGTATTTTATCCATCTCCTGAAACTGAGCAATGGTGAGTGAGTAAAACGGGTCTGGAGCTATCTTCTGGGTGAAGGAACTTCCTGAAATTGGATAGTGACAATGACTTCACAATTGTTAACTTATTAAACATCGCTGGATTGTACATTTAAGGCACGGTAAATTTTGTGTTCTGTAATTATACCTCAATGACAATGTTTGGGGGGGATTCACAAAAACTATTAAAACCCCAAATTACAGGTTACCTTGCCATCCCTTTCATTCCAGGTGACACTGTGGCAGTCAACAACCTCTCACACAGTTAAGTCTAATTCCCAGGGCTCCTCCAAAACAGAAAAATCACACCCCTTTCTCCCGGCACAGTAACTTTCATGTGGGGACATGAGGAGCCGCTCAGTTTAGCAGCTAACTAGGTGAGAAAGATGACTTGGGGCTAAACCCCTGTGAAGCTACACTCAGGTGGCAGAAAAAGGAAGATCAGACTAAGCATTTCTCTGATACTGAGTTCTAGACTCTGCCAAAGCAGGGGGAGGAGGAGATGTGCAAATAAATCTCCTTTGCTGCCTCCATTCCTATTTGTTGTTTCTAAGCTGTCCCCTAGTTTTTACAATGTTTCCAAATAAAAAAATATTCTAAGTGGTAACTTAGAGCTCTGACCAGTTTCCCCCAGAGGCTTAGATACAACAGGGAGAGGCCAGGATGCTGGAAATAAAACAAAGCTAAATCAAGAACCTGAGCGAAGGTAGAAACAGGGACATTCCAACCCAAGCAAGTTTATGTTTGATGTTTGAACAGCAGTTAATGGTTTTCTCAACCAGACCCAAATGGTTTCAGTTTCCCAGAACCACTTCCTCAAACTGTAGTAGAGATGGCCAACCTGTGTGTAACGGAGTGTGAGACTCACAACTGGAGGAGGGGACAGCACACACTAACAGCACACACCAGCAGCTGCAGCTGGGAGACAGAACCGGCCTTTCCTGTGGAGTAGCACGAGGATCAAACCGGCCTTTCCTGTGGAGTAGCACGAGGATCAGGAGTTCAAGGCCAGTGTGGGCTATATAGCGATTTCAAGGATCACTTGGGCTGCCTGAATTCTTGTCTCAAAAGAAACAAAAAAAAGGAAGGCCTACAAGATTGCTCAGTAGTTAAAGCACTTGCCACCAAGTCAGATGACCTAAAATGGGTCTCTGGGATCCACACGATGGAAAGAAAGAACTGACTCCTGTAAATTGAACTCTGACCTCCACCCACACCCTGAGGTGCATGTCATACCTCTCACCCAACCCACTTTATGTTTATTTATTTTATGTGTACTGCCTGCATGTGTATATATGCACCATGTACATGCCTGGTGCCCAAGGAGACAGTCAGAAGAAGCCCTTGAACTACATAGAGATGGTTGTGAGTAATCATCTGTGTGTTAACAACCAAACCCAGGTCCTCTGCAAGTGTTCTTCACCACTGGGCCATGTCTCCAGAACCACTTTAATTAATTCTGGTAGTTCACATCTTTAGCAGGGTGCTGTCTTCACTTAGTCCCAACACAGAATCCTACCTTCTTAACTCCTGGGGTGACAATCTTATCCCAGTCCAACTCTCAGGAGCCGGAAAGAGAGAACAGTTGATCGTGTAGCCCTGGTGTCGAACACAGGCCTCAAATAACCCAGGTTCAATACGAGTAAAGGATGAGATAACGAGTATGAGTTATTAGTGACTCACTGAAGAAAGGAGACTGTGGGAACGTCATAACTCACTGGAGGAAGAACTGGGCCCAATCAACCTGGCTCAGTTCTCAAATAGAATCCTCCTTCTTTACAGAGAGGCCTCCTGGGTCTCCAGGCAACTGTCTAGGTCAAATATACTCAAGAGAAACAGTAAACAAATAAGAACATATAGGGGGTTAAAGATGGAAGAGCACAGGCCACTCTTCCATAAGTCCTGAGTTCAATTCCCAGCCCCCACATGGTGGCTCACAACCATCTATAGTGGGATCTGATGCCTTCTTCTGGCATAAAGTTGTGTGTGCAGATAGAGCACTCATATTCTTAAAATAAATGTTTTTTAAAAATGAACATGCAAACATGTACAACTTTTTGACATTATGACTGATGCTGTATCAATAAAGTTCATACTTGAGAACCATGCAATCAAGTTTCCCAAAACCAAATCCATAATGTTTTAACTAAGTTTATAACTTTACATTAAGTCACATTCATGGCTGGTGTGCTTCTGGCCCTGGACTACAGTTTAGGTACACTTGACAGCCTATCAACAGATCACCCAGAACCTAGCCAGCCACTTCTCACCATATCTCCCCTTCTTCACTGCTCTGGTCCAAGTTACTGTTGTAGCTCATCTGCATCACTACAAAAGCCTTCATCCTATCTGGTCTCTCCTTGGTCCTGGTCCAGATAGTCTATTATCAAAGCAGCAGCCAGAATGATCCTTCCTAGACAGGGCTGGTAGTGCACGTACAGCATTACAGAGCCTGAGGCAGGATTATGAATGCAAGGTCAGACTAGGATTATACTGGGAAACCTTGTCTCAAAACAAAACCTACCTGTGTTGGTTAGTTTTATATCAACTTGACACAAGCTAGAATCATTGAGAAAAGGGACTTTCGGTTGAGAAAATGTCTCATATCAGATTGACCTATAGCTGGGCAGTGGTGGCACATGCCTTTAATCCAAGTACTCAGGAGGCAGAGTCAGGGGGATCTCTGAGTCCAAGGCCAGCCTGGTCTACAGAATGAATTCCTGGACTGCTAGGGTTACACAGAGAGACCTATCTCAGAAAACCAAAAGTAAATAAATTAAGTAAGAATAACACTTGGCTATTATGGATAGGGTTTTTTGTTTGTTTGGTTGGTTGGTTGGTTGGTTGATGGTTTTATTTGTTGGTATTATTATGCAGCAACCTTCTAGCTGCAGCCTCCCCAAGAGCTACTGGTCTTACAGGTATGTATCAATATACCCACTTAAGATAAATATTATCACTTTTCCCTGGTTCTCTGTAACCATTAGAAGCATCTCCAAAACAATTTCATCAGCTTGAATTCAGGTCTCAAAGTAATGAAATAAGAATAAAGAAGCCAGGTGGGTAGATGTGCACACCTTTAACCCCAGCACTTGGGAGGCAGAGGCAGGTGGATCTCCGTGAGTTTGAGGCCAGCCTGGTCTACAAAGCAAGTTCCAGAAAAGTCAGGGCTACACAGAGAAACCCTGTCTCGAAGGGGGAGGGGGGACAAAGGTGAGTCTACCTTTAAGAGAACTTCCAGCAATGTATATGGATGAGAGTCAGAGGGTGAGTACCCAGTAGGTAAAGCATAGAATAGAGGTGGTGCTAAATATCCTACAATGCACAGGACAGCCTCCTGAAACATGGAATCGTACCATCTGTATCAATAGACTTCAGCATAGTGATGCAAGTAAAAGCAGGAAGATCAGGAGTTCAAGGTCATTCAGGTCATTCTGGGCTATGTGAGACCCTGACTTTAAATAAATAAATAAATAAGTAAATAAATAAATAAGAATTAAAAACATTAACAATAGTGCTGAGGTTGAGAAATCACATTATAGACTTCTTGTAACCATTGAGTACCTAATTCATAATGCCTGACTCTAACACATTAGAACCAAAAGTTGGGCTGGAGAGACTCTGCAGCGGACAAGAGCACTGACTGCTCTACCCTGGACCAGGTTTTTATTCCCAGCACCCTCAAGGTGGCTCACAACAGGTTGTGACTCCAGTCCCAAGTGGACCCAAGCCCCTCTTCTGGCCTTCACAGGCACCAGGCATGCGTGTGGTACACAGATATCCATGAAGGCAAAACACCCCTGCATATAAAATAACATTTTAAAAAATATAAAAGCAGAAGTCTTTACAAAAGTAATGAAACTCTGCTTTATACTTTAATGGGAAAGGGTAATAAGGTTAAAAGTAACAGGACCTACATTAGACAAATCACAGGTGAGAAGGCATTTGAACTAGGCAGGTGTTTAGCAGATCCAAGCAATTAGAAAACCATAGGTCACAGAAAAATTGTCATGAGAAGAGACCACAGGAAATTTGACTCATTTAGATATTGTAGGCTCCTAAGTGTACAATACTAGCCTAGTAGCTAAGACCCACAGAAACCAGACAAAATGACCTCCCTTCTTCAGTGAGCAGGATGCTAGAACGCTCTTGCTAAGAATGTAGATCAGGAGTAATATCTAGAGCAAAGGAAAATACTTTATCCCATGTTAATTCAAGCTGGTCTAGATAAGTATGCTTGGAAATACCAGACCTCTTATCTATCTTCTCATCTGTAAGAAGACGAACCATACCTGTCTCCCTAGGCTTTTATTTTGTTTTTAAGACAGGATTTCTCTGTGTAGCTTTATAGACCAGGCTGGCCTGGACCTCACAGAGATATGCCTGCCTCTGCCTCCCGAGTGCTGGGATTAAAGACATGCACCACCAATGCCTGGCTTCCCCTAGTCTTCTTATGAAAACCAAATTAAATAAGATATATGAAAACAAACAGAAGCTGGAGAGGTGGTCCTAAGAGCACAGGCTGCTCTTCCAGAGAACCAGGGTTCAATTCCCAGTACATACACATGATGGCTTACAACCCTCTGTATCTCCATTTCCAGAGTATCTGACACCCTCTTCTAGCCTCTGTGGGCACCAGGCACACAGATGATGCACATACATGCATGTAGGCAAAACACTCATATAGATAAAAATAAATGAATCTTTGTCCTAAAAATTAAAAATTTTCCTAAAAATGTGATGCCTGGCACACAGTGGGTACTAAGCAAAGAGCAGCCACTGATATTTCTCAGTTCTGCTTTTCATTGGCTCTAACCCAAACCAGACCCCAATGATGTGCATGAAGGCAGCTTTAGATATATTCACATTAGAACTGCCAAGAAGAATCTCAAAATGTGGTGATCGTGCCCTGAGAACGCTTAAATGATAGAAAGACTTGCTGGTAAACAAATACCTGGTTAAATATGCAAAATAGGTTACTCTAAAGATGCAGGCAAGATCATCTTTCTTCTGATTGCTGCCCAGGAAGCTTCAGGATGGATCACTGAAAACGAATACTGGGTTCCAATGTTAAAAAGCTATCACACAGCTCACAGCTGATTATAAGTAATTTTAATGAAACAATTTCTTCCCTCGGGTTTCCATGATCTTCCCTGGGGTGTAATGCAATATACCTAAGACTCAATCCCTTATAAATTTGTAAAACCCAGCCCTCTAGCTCACCTAGACCACAGTCCCTGGCTGCTGTTTAGTGACAGGTGTCACATTCAGGGTTGCCAGTGAGCCCAGGGGTGTCATTTCACTTCTAAATAAAGACACAGAATCAATAGAACCAGAACCACCCCTGGGAAGAACTGAACATCCTGACTCATCACAGCTTGTTTACACAGCGCAGAATTCGCATCAGTTTGGCTTTGAGTAAATATGTAGTGAGCTAAACGGGTAAAGATGGCTGTGTTGGTGATGCCAAAAACGCGGACCTCCTTAGTGTTTCTCTCACGACAGACAGGGGTCTGAGACTGGCAGGGATCTGGGAACGCCACACACTAGCTGGTTGGGAAGTCCTGGTGGCTACCCCTATTCTCAGCAGCAGCAGCAGCAGCAGTTGCATCAGCGCGCGCTGGGATGCAGTGCGGAGACGCACGGCCTGCTCCCCACCCTCCGCTCCCATCCCCAACCCCGCCCGGAGGCCGCAGGCCCGGGCCGCAGAGGCGCGCTCTGCTTGCTCACCGTGACTCCGTACTTGAGCGCGATGCCCTGCAGCGTGTCTCCGGCGCGGACCCGGTGCTCCACATGGCGCTCGATGACGCCGGCGCCCAGAGGCGCCCGCACGCTGGCCGTGCTGCCGTACGAGCGGGTCTTGGTGCGGGCCAGGCTCAGCGACAGCTCGGCCTCGTCGGGCTCAGAGCCGGAGCAAGAGCGCGGCGGCGGGGATGGCGCCGAGGGCCGGTACGCACGGGGGCCGCCTTCCCGCGGGGCCGGCGCAGGCGAGAGATCCGCCATGGGTCCTGCCAAGGCCGCCGGGGCGCCGAGCTCGCCAAGGGGGCGGCGCCTCCTCCTCCGCCTCTTCCTCCTCACTGGGGCTGCGGCCGTGCCGCGGGGGCGGCAGGCGCGAGGCCGAGGCGGGGAGCTGCGGGACCCGCATGGTGTGCGCCGCCCTCTGAGGCCCGCTTTCCCCGGTACCAGCGCTTCCCGTACGCCGGGGAGAGGGAAAGGGAGCCAAAGTTCCGCCGCAGGGTGCGGGTCCTGCGGGAGAAGGCCCTGCGGAAGCCGGAGCTCCCTGAGGCCTGTGGGCCAAGAGAGCCCCATGCAGGTGTCCTTGGACTCAGGTGGATCTCAGAACCGTACAGACTAGAAAGAGCCCGACTACAGCCTTTGCTGGCTATACAGTAGACCCCCACCAAGCTTTGCTTGCTCTAGTGATTTTGCACCTGGGCCACCTTGCTCAGTGGTACCTCCTACATGACATCAAAGCCTTGGTGGGTGGAAGGAAACCTTAAGATCACTGAACACAGTTTCTACAGGTCCCTCTTCATGATGGGGGGGGGGGTTGTTCGGGAGGGGTTACATTTCTTCTGACACACAACACACACACACACATACGCGCGCACGCGCGCGCACACACACACTTGCTTGGTGCTAGGGATTGACCCCAGTCTTGTGCATGCAAAGCAAGTGCTGTCACTGACCTATAATGTCCGAGTACACAATTCTTTCTGGTTACTTCTTAGTCCAGCTGTAGCCACTGACTAACCCTCTTTGCCAACCCGTGCCAGTTTTAGACCTAGGCTGTCTTAAGAACCTACAGCTATGGTTCATTCTCCTGGCACACAGCTTGGAATTTGCTATCTGTGTCTCTGTTACAGACTTCCTCTTTGACACCCTGAAATCATAACTCCCCTGATGTTATCATTAAGCCACCTAAATCTCTAGTCAATCGTCTCCATCTCAGTACCCTCTCCTCAATGCTGACTCCAGAGCGCTTGTGCAGAACATAATTAAGTAGACCCTTCTGCCCTGACTTTTGAGAGACACTCCCTCCCCGCTCTACTCTCAGCGACACGGGTAGATGAGGAGAGTGAGGTTTCATTTGTTGTCTAAAGTTTTGGTATGTTGCTGTGCTGACAAAGCAAAGAAAATAACTCAAGACACACGAGAAGATGGAAGAGGAACAGTGGTCCCCATACCACCATTCGAGCTTCTTCGGTTGCTCCTGGAGAATAGCAACGTCATAAACCCACATTAGTGCCCAAGTCGGTTGT
This sequence comes from Phodopus roborovskii, assembly GCF_943737965.1. Taxonomy (NCBI): domain Eukaryota; kingdom Metazoa; phylum Chordata; class Mammalia; order Rodentia; family Cricetidae; genus Phodopus; species Phodopus roborovskii. The sequence continues at coordinate 51,161,214 of NW_026126517.1, read as the reverse complement.
TTTTACTTTTAGCATCTACCTCATCTACAATTCATCCTGAACAGAGCCACTTAACTCCTTCCCACCTTCATGTTTTGCATCATGTTGTTCCCTCTATCAGTAACAGTATTCTCCCAATATCCTGTCTACTGTTCATTTTTTAGATTTGTGTGTGTGTGTGTGTGTGTGTGTGTGTGTACTCTAGAGCGCGCACACATGTGCATTCAGGTGCTTGTGGAGGCCAGAAAAGGATGTCATCCCCTGGAGCTGGGATTCAGGTGGTTGTGAGCTATCCAGTGTAAGTGCTGAGAAACAAACTCATGTTTTCTGGATGAACATTCTCTCTTGACTGCTGAGCCAGCTCTCCAGCTGGATTAGTTTGCTTTTGAGAAATGCTCTTGCCTGGATCTCTTGATTCTCCTGCCTCCACTTCCTATGTACTGGGATTTTTTATGCTTGTACCATCACAAATGGTTTTATACGGTGCTGTGAATTGAGCCCAGCTAAGCACTCTACCAAATGAGCTTCATCTCCAACCCCAGTATTTGGGAGATTTTTCTGAAACAAGGGCTTCCTATATTTTCAAGACTGGCCCATGTAGGTCAGGCCAGACCTGAACTCACAATCTTCCTGTCTCAGCCTCCAAAGTACTGGGATTACAGGCATGTCTCCCCACATCCAATTTGTTTATCTGTGTTTGTTGCCTAGGTCTCATTATGTTGCCAAAGCTAGACTAGAGCTTCTGAACTTAAGTTATCCTCCAGCCTTAGGCACAGTAAATGTGCCCAGATTTCTTAAATCTTTAAGGTCCTTTTTTTCAAATAGTACATTCTCAGTGCTCTTAGGCAGCATATATGCTAGAATCAAATGATGTATTCTGCATGGGATATTTTGTTTTTCGGATTCTCCCCAAGTTGTCCCTAGCCCAAGCCTGCCCAGTTGTTATGGTTTAGCCTCTGAACCTCCAGGATGGTTTGTACATCTTGTTCTGTTTTAAACTCCCTGTGTTTTGTTTGAAACATTTGTGTATTTACCTTATCTCCTCCACCAGCTGCATGCTCCTAGGAATCATTACTGGTTCTTTCCTTTTATTTTAAGGTCAAGCAGTACCTACTTCAGTAGAATAAAAATACACATTACATGTCGCAGAAAGGGGTCAGGGATTTAGCTCAGAGGTAGAGTGCTTGCAAGGCCCTGGGTTTGGCCCTCAGCTCTGGAAGAAAACCAATAAACAAACAACAAAATGTAGCTGAAGTACAGTAGGAATAGGATTGGTTTAGCACGCACTCTTGCTGTGATATATCTCTGCTATAAGAAAAACAACAAGGCCCACTGAGTGTAGAATGAGACCTCTAAAAGTTGTAAACTGAAATTAACTTCCCACGTTTTAGGCTGATTACCTCAGGCATTTTGTCATGGTGACAGGAAGATGACTAACAGAACAGGCAATTATAAGCAACACCAGTAATAGCTACAGTAGAACTGTTCAAACCAGTAAGCATTCATCAAGATTTGGGTCAATGGACTGGGCACCATGACACACTCTTTAACCAAGCACTTAGAAGGCAGAAGCAAGAACATTACTTTGGGGCTAGAGAGATGGCTCAGCAGTTAAGAGCACTGGTTGCTCTTCTAGAGGTCCTGAGTTCAATTCCCAGCAACCACCTGGTGGCTCACAACCATCTATAGTGGGATCTGATGCCCTCTTCTGTCACAAAGACGTATATGCAGACAGAGCACTGGTATACATAAATAAATCTTTTTTGAAAAGAGAGAGAACATTGCTTGGAATTTGAAGCTAAACTGGTCTATAAAACAAGTTCCAGATCTATATCAATTATATAGTGAGAGAGACTCTGTCTCAATAAAACAAAATAAATAATTTTTTTCAAAAGATTGGCCTAATGGTGTTTTCTAAGATTCTTTTGTTAGTGTTGGTCTTAGTTCCTTGGGATTGTGCTGACAAAATAACATACTGCATAGCTTATAAACAGCAGGAGTTCATTCTTCACAATTATAGGACTTGAAAAGTCCAAGACGGGGGAGGAGGCATATCCAGTATCTGGTGAACTTGTGTCCTTGTTCATAGACAGTACCTTCCTGTTGTATTCTTAACTGTTGGAAAGTGACCATGAGCACCCTTGGGTCTGTTTTATAAGGACACTAACCCATTGCTCTTTCAATTTAATCACCCACAAAAGTTTATTTTTTCCCTTTTTCCTTGGCCAGGAAGGTTAGAATTTCAACAAATGAACTGATTGGGGGGGGCGGGTAAAATACACACACACACACACACACACACACACACACACACACACACACGGAAGAAGAAGAAAAAACGACGAGCGATGCTGCTGATGAAGACTCAATATCATAAAAATGTCAGGACTATAATTAGCCTCTAAATTCTATGCAATAGCAATTGACATCCTGATAGGGGCTTTAGAGGAATATGACAGACTAGTTCTAGAGTGATCTGAACTTCTGGGATACCTTTCCCTTTAGAGCTGTAACAGCTAACATAGAGAAAACCTCTCCCCTCTGAGCTGTTACACAGGCACTGGATATTTCCTCTCAGAGCTGCAACACTTGTATAGGAGGAAACTGTCCCCTCCCAGCTGTAAGCCTTATACTTCACAGCTAACAACCTGAGTTCCTTCCCCCAGAGACCATATAAAAGTGAAAGAATAGAATTGCCTCTGTGAAGTTGTCCCCTGGCCTCCAGTGTTTGCTTCAGCACTGGTGTACTATCAACATACACCTCAAGTGTAACACACACACACACACACAATTATAATCTTGCAGCCCATTTCCTCCCACCATTTAACAATGATTTATTGTTTCTGTGTTCAGTGGCTGAAAGACCCCTCTGTTGCTTCCAATTTTCAGCAACTGTGAACTGCTATGTCCAGGTTGATGTGTGATCATAGATTTGAACTCATATAGGAGCACCTAGACCTATGGTAAGGCTGTGTTTGGCTCTGTGAGACACTGACTTCTGGAGCCTCAGCACCATTTTGCATCCACAGCTGCACTGACAAGTTGGGGAAGCCCCTGTTTAGAATTTTAGCCTGAACTTTCAGGAAGCCCTCTTGCTTCTGACCCCACCCTACCCCAACCTCTCCATCCATGTTCCGTTCCATCATCAGCTAGCACTGTGATGTTGATTAGGAATATTGGGGAGGAGATCCTTGCCTTGTTTATGCAGCCAGGAGAAAACATAGTTCCTCCCCATTGTGTTATGTTGGCTATAGAGTTCTTTTGTTTTGTTTTAAATAGGCTCGCTTTATCAAATCAAGAAAGCCTCATTTTATTCCAAGTTACTGAGAGATTTTTAGCATGAATGTACATTATATTTTGTCAAAAGTTTTACAAATGCATGTATAGGTACTGTTGTAATTTAAGAAAAGTGGAAACGCAGCATGCAAGAGAAAAATGCCAAGCGACAGGGTTCAAGCAGAGGTGTTTGGGTTTGTTTTGTTTTGTTTTGTTTTGTTTGTTTTTTTAATTAGGGAAAGGGATTATAAAGAGGAGAAATGGGGGTAAGACCAACACAAAAGCAGCAGAAGAGAGGAAACGGGGCTACAGACAGAGAGAGGAAGAAAAAGAGAGACAGGAGGATGGGAGGTGGCAGGGCCATTTTAAAAAGGAACGCAGTGAATGTGCACAGGTGGTGCTCTTGGCTGCAGCTGAAGGTATATCCTGTCAGAACCCCTAGGACAGGCCAGTACAGATGCCTGAACACTAATAGGTATGGTTATCTTTTTTCTTCTTCTTTCTTCTGTTGATGTAATCTATTAAACTGGTTTCTGAGTGTGGAGCCACTTGATCATGGCGTATGAGTCATTTTATGTATGGTTTAATACAATTCACTAATAGTTTGTAGGATTTTTGTATTTGTATCTTTACGAGATACTTGCCTGTGATTCTCTTTTGTTGCAATGTTGGCCTCACAGGATGAAGTCAAGTATTGTGGCGGCTTCAGCTTTCTATTACAATCGTATAAAACTGATACAATTTCTCCCTCAGTGTGTGGAGGAATTCACCCTGAAATCACAATTAATCTAAAAACGTTAGAGTAAAACCAAATGAAACAGATTAGAAAAATCTGGGCAAATCAACAAAACCAAAAGATAGTTCTTTGATAGATGAACAAAACTCATCAACTTTTACATGGGAGAAAGAGAGAAGTCACATTGAAGTGCTTAAAATTGGGAATAAAAGAACATTAATACTTACCATATTGAAATAAAAGGAATAATGATGACATACTGTAAACAACTATGCCAATAAATTAGATAACTTAAAGTGGAAAAAAAGACACATACCAATGGCACTAACCCAAGAAAAGGTATATAATCCAAGCTGGGCAAGGCTGTGATTCTCATCACCCTAGCACTTGAAAGATAGAGACAGGAGGATGAGGTATTCAAAGACAGCGTCAGTGAGTTTCCAGGCCAATCTGGGGTACACAATATCCTGTCTCAAAAAAAAAAAAAAAAAAAAAAAGAAAGAAAGGAAGGAAGAATGAAAGAGAGGAAAAGAAAAGAAGAGAAAAGAAAAAAAGAAAGACCAATGAAGACATTTTAAAACTCTGAAGAAAGAAAAGCCAAAGCCTAGAGGTGTGCGCCTATAATCTGAGCCCTTGGAAGAACTGAGGCTGAAAGATTGCAAGTCAGAAGCCATTCTAGACTGCAAAGTAAAGACAAACAACAACAAAAAAGGCAGGAATCCTAGGACATGTCTTAATACTCATGAGTATTGAGTCAGGATCATAAACTTGAGGCTAGCCTGAGCTACATAGTGAGATCCTCTCTCAGAAACAAAGCAACTCTACCAAGATCCAAATAGTTTAACCAGCAAATTCTACCAAACATTTAGAGAAAAATTAATATGTGCTTTCACAAACGTTTTTAAAGGACAGAAGACGAGAAAATGCTAGCATCATTCTGTAAAGCTAATGTTATCCCAATGCTGAAACCAGTCAAAGACATGAAAAGAAAACTGCAGGCCAATATAAGTGGAGATGAATAGAGGAACAACAACAACAACAAAAAATGTTGGGCATGACATTCACATCTGAGATCCTAGCACTTGGGAGGTAGAACAGGAGTATTAGAAGTTCAAGGCCAGCTTCAGCTGTATAATGAGTTGGAGGATAGCCTGGCCCATTTGAGATCATTTTAGAACAAAGCATCCTAAACCAGCAAACACTATTTATTAGGGAAGGTTTCAACAATTAATCAACTCACAGACAAACCCATTTCATCTATACCTATACTTTGCTCCTATGTGAATGCAGGCACGCACACATGCGTGCGCGCACACACACACACACACACACACACACACACACACACACACAATTAAGAGCAAACCCCAGAAATTATTTCATCTGTAATATTGTTTATTACTCCAAAAGATAAGGATTCTAAAAAGTATGATTATGATACTATTATTACCACCCCTAAGATTTAAGTAATACCTTAATATCATCAAATATGTGTTTGCATTTCAGCACTGGGGATGTAACCCTGGGTGGTGTACATGCTATGCAAGCACTCTACATCCCCAGCCCAGGTTTACATTTTCCCCAGTTGTCTCATGTGTGAGTGTCTGCCTGTGTGTGTGTGTGTGTGTCTCTCTCTCTGTGAGTGTGTGTGTGAATGTGTGTGTGAGTGTGTGTGTGAGTCTCTCTCTGTGTGTGAATGTGTGAGTGTGTTATGAGTGTGTGTGTATAAGTGTATGAGTGTGTGAGTGTGTGGGAATGTGTGTGTGAGTCTGTGTGTGTGTGTGTGTCTCTCTCTCTCTGTGAGTGTGTGTGTGAATGTGTGTGTGAGTCTCTCTGTGTGTGAATGTGTGAGTGTGTGTATGAGTGTGTGTGTGTAAGTGTATGAGTGTGTGAGTGTGTGGGAATGTGTGTGAGTCTGTGTGTGTGTGTGTGTGTGTGTGTGTGTGTGTGTAAATGCAGTACTCCCAGTCTTGCCTTGAACTTGCTCCGTAGTTGAGGATGACCTTGCTTTCCTGGTCCTCCTGCTTCCACCTCCCAGACACTGGGATTACAGGTGTGTGCCACATGGCCAGATACTGCTGTAACATTTTAATGGCTGTTTTGTTCAAACCAATAGCTACACGTTCTATTTGGTTATCTATTGAATTTCCACGTATTTTCAAGCTTTTCTTCCTTCATATAGCTTGCTACATAAAGAAATGCTGCAATGTTAGGCATGTAGCTTGCCGCATTCTGGATTCTGCCAGTAGAATTATAGTGGGGTCATTTAACATGTTCACTATTATACAGTGACTCAATTTTAAATGCTTGCTGCCAATCCTGCTATAAATATGACTTAATCCATCTGTCATCAATGTGCTGTTGCTCTTGTCGTCTGCACTCAGGGCTGCATCCTTTGTAGCATTCTTGAAACTAGTGATCTCATCCGATTTTCCTAAGAACAACCCCATATGGTTCATATTATTATCCCTATTGAGATGAAGAACACAGATCTTAAAGAAGTTAAGGAATTTTGACTACAGTTAATTCACCAGTAAATACCTGAGCACCAGTAAATACATGAGCTCAAACTCGGGTCCGTCAATGTTAAAAATCGATATTGTTATCCACTGTGTGATAACGTCCCCTCGCATCCAATTTTCCTGAGGCTTGTGATGGTTGGTTGTTTAAAGGCTCTAGGAAGTAGTCTTTCAGTCCATCTAAAGAACACTTAGGATGCTTTCAGCTCCAAGTAATAGAAAATCCCCCTCTCAAATGGACTCAACAGTAAGGATAATTTTTATCTCACACAACAAGAAAGCTAGAAGCAGGACTACGCCCAGGCCAGTTGATTTACTGACTCAACAACAGCATTGCAGATACCAGCCAATTCTATCTCTTCATTTGGATATCATCAGTGTGGGTTAGTCCTTCATCTGGAACCTCTGAAGGTTATAAGATGGGCATTCCTATCTCAAGACACATAGCCCATGGAACAACTTCTGTCATGAATGACTGCATGTTTCTCTGTTTAAGGGCAAGAAGTTCCTTGACACATGGGAGGAGACAGGAGCACAGTTAAGAGCCAGGGAGTAGGAGAGAGCGCTGTAAAGTCCTGTCTTCGAGACATGGCTGTTGCTCTCATGAACCCACTGTAGTTATTATTTCCTGCGAGATCAAGCAAACAAATTCAGTCAGTGTTTCAGAATGCAGCACTAATTGGATTCAATGGGGGAGGGATACATAATAGTGATGGGGGGCAGGTTGAGAAGTATTTGGGAGGAGTAGAAGACAGGAGTTAGGGAATGTATATACATGTATGAAATTATGGAAGAACAATAAAGGGCAAAAATGAGGTTTCTTCAGAAGATCTTGCCTCAGGTGTCTCTGGCCAGAATAAATCATGTGCTTACTCCCAATATCTTATACTCTGGGGGAGAGGGTTCTGTTCTCCCAGCCATAATAGGGTTAGGAGCATACCCCTGAGATGGTATTAGGATACCCTTCCCTGATGGAAGGATTCTAGTGTAAAGAAGAACATGAGAGAGCCAGGTGGTAGTGGTGGTGCACAATTTTAACCCCAGCACTCGGGAGGCAGAGGTAAGTGGATTTCTGTGAGTTCAAGGTCAGCCTACTCAACAAGTGAGTTGCAGGACATCCATGACCACATAGAGAAATATTGTCTGGGGGGAAAAAAACCAAGAAACAGAACAAAGAAGGAGGAGGAGAAGAAAAATGAATGTGAAACAGGCAACCAACACACTGCTACCTGCTCCCACTGGGGTGTGCTGCAGGGCCCTTCATAAACAATTAAAACACTTCCTTGTAACCAGCACCCGTTTTAACTTTCCAATGCCTGGCCTTTTCTGCAGTGTATCAGCTTCTTCATTTGCACGAAGAGGCTGCAGCAGATGATCTGCAGTCTAGCAGTTCTGCTTTGATTCTCCATCCTCACAGTCCCAAAAGCAATGGAGGCTCCTGGGAGTTGACCCATTGGTAAAAGTGCTTGCTGCTGCACAGGCATGAGGGTCTGACCTGGATCCCCAGCACCCAGGAAGAATGACGGCTGTGGCAGTGAGTGCCTGGAACCCCAGGGCTGGGAAGGCAGAAACAGGGGATCACTGACCAGCCTCAACCCCAAAAGAGAGAGCCTGTTTCAAGAAAGAAAGAAAAAATATATAGATGGCTAGATGACACTTGAGGAATGACATCCAAGGCTGATCGTTGGCCTTCACATACACATACAGATATGTGCATGAGCTCCTGCACACACATGCTTACACGCATAGGGCCAGCTAAACTTTAAAGGCAAAACTAACATGGCAATACAGGCCTGTAATACCAGAGCTTGAAATGTTGAATTAAGATTAGGAGTTCAAGATCACCTACAGCTAGATACCAAAATGGAGGCCAGAATGAGCTATGTAAGACCTTGTCTTTAAAAAAAAAAAAAAATCTTAACTGTGGTCTAGAAATGCTGGAGGATTCAAGTTAAGTCATAGGTATGGCCGTGTCCTTTCTTCTTTGAAGAAAATAATAATAACATGGACATTAGATTTGAAGAACAGCAAAGACTGGAACTGGTACTATCTTCCCATTAATACCTGGCTTGAATACCTGACCCTCCTGCCTCCACCTCCTGAGTGCTCAAAATAAAAGTATGTACCATCACACCCACTATTTGTTTTGTTTTGTTTATTTGGTTTTTTTTTTGTTTTGTTTTGTTTTTGAGACAGGGCCTAGCTATATAGCCCTAGCTTTCTGGGAACTCACTATGTAGTATAGGCTGGCCTTGAACTCACAGATACCCTCCTATCTCTGCCTCCTGAGTAATGGGATTAAAGGTATGTGCCACCACATCCAGCTGGTATTTTGATTTTTGAACTAGCATCTCACATTGTAACCCAGGCTATCTTGCACTTTACTGTGTAGCCCAGGTTAGCGTTAATTTCTCACCAATCCTCCTGCATCAAATACCAAGTGCTAGAATTACAGAATTGTTCTACTGGGCCTTATTGTGGACTATTATTTTAACTATGTAAAGACGTGTTATATTTGTTTATGTTGAAGAGTATTACTTTAAACTGTGTGAAGGTGTGTTACATTTGTTTATACTGCATTTGTTAGCCATGTAAAGATGTGTTACATTTGTTTATGCTGCATTTGTTTAATTATGTAAAGATGTGTTGCATTTGTTTTACCTTGCCTGCCTAGAACCCCTGATTGGTTTAATAAAAAGCTAAATGGTCAATACCTAGGCAGGAGAGAGATAGGAAGGGCTGACAAGCAGAGAAAATAAGTAGGAGGAAATACATAGGCTCAAGAGAGCAGAAGGAGGAGAGAATGAGGAAAAGAGGGACCCACCCAGGGCCAGAAGCCAGGCAGCCACCAGCCAGACATGGAGACAGAAGGAAAGTAAGATATACAGAAAGAAAGGTAAACAGGCCCAAGGCAAAACATAGAAACAGATTAAAATAAGCTAAGGTTGAGCATTCAAAACTAATAATAAGTCTCTGTGTCATGGTTTAGGAGCTGGCTGGTGGCCCAAAAGGAAAAACCTGCTACACAGCCCAGCTTCTTATTAATGTTTGTTTGTTCTAAGACAAGGTCCCTGTAGCCCGAGGACCTTAAACTTACTGTGTAGCTAAGGATGACCTTGAACTTGTGATCTGCCTGCTTCCATCTCCCAAACACTGGAATTATAAGTGCAAAGTGTACCTCACCATGGCTAGCTTATTGATTGCAATATTTTAAAATAGGAAATTCAAGTAAGTACCCTACCTTCCTCATTTGTATATCCATTGACATCTACTTGCTTCTAACCCCCCACAGGACAGACAGAGGTTGAGTAGAAAATGTTCATTTTTTTTTCAGACATCTTTAATGTTATTTCAACATCTTTCCAGAGCCCACACATAGCTCTCTATCTCTGCTTGGGCTGCCAAGTATGACTACAGTGTAAGAAATCACTTCTGTGTCTGTTTCATTTCACAGACTGCTTCTGAAGTAATTATCCATTCACTGTATCCCATGCATCCATTTCTTTGTGGAGGACCGTGAGACACAGAAGAAGACAGTTACTCGGACTTTCAATCTGAACAAAGGTGCTTCACTGACTTTAGTTTATGTCTACGCCACCTTTCTCTAATAAAACTGTTGATTTAATCTATAAACAACCCCATTTTTATTTAGTAAAAGGCTATGATTTGTAAAGAATGTGCAACATGGATATGTCAGACAGGACATTTGGCATAATAAATGCAGAAGAAAATTTGAGAACATTATTTAAGCTGGTTTGTCCACACCTTCCATTTCATTTTATTCCTTTCAGCTAAGTTTATTCCTTTCATTTTATTCCTTTTCATTCTGACAAGATGTGCAGGGTTAGAACTGATGGTGGGAACACCAGTGTTCACCACCCTAGTTTCCAGAGCCTTAAGAGACCAGCTTTATTTTCTGACTTGTTTGTTTTTAATGTTTTTGTTACATGTGTGAGGATGCCCTACGAGGCCAGAAAAGGGTATGGGATATCCCAAAATTGGAGTCACAAGCTGTTGAGGTCTGTCTCTTGTAGGTGCTGGGAACTGAATTTGTATCCTCTGGATACTCTTCTGTGAATGACTGAGCCATATCTCCAGCCACCCCTGTTTTTGAAATATACAAAGGGAAATGCCAGTGTGACCAGGGGTGAAGATGTCCTTAATGACTGGCTAAGCTGGACAAGCCTGAGTAGGTTCTCCTACCTCTCAGCCTTGAATGACTCTGAATGGATTAAAAACTCCCTCTGCCCATCTCACTGGGCTGCTACAAAAATAAACTCAGGAATAGGAGAACATACTTCCACACAAATGCAAAGTTGCTGTTATTATTTTCCACTATAGAATTTCCTGGGCAGCATGTTTTTTTTTTTTTTTTAAACACATGAGTATTGCATACCTCACTCCAGACAGCATTCATCAGAGGTCACTTCATGCGTCCTTTGTCCGTTGAGAATTCCATCAGTCCTGCGGTATCTATCTCTTTGGTTCATGTTCCTACATTATGTTTCTAAACACAAATCCCACCATACACTGACATACTGCATGGAGCAACTTGAAAAAACAAAAAACAAAAAACTTCAACACAGATGTAAAGGTCAAGCACCCTAACAAAGGTTATGCTCAAAGTACCCAACAAAAAGTCAAAAGGAGAGAGACCTAATCAGATTAGAAAATGCCGTGTGTGTGTGTGTGTGTGTGTGTGTGTGTGTGTGTGTGTGTGTTGGTACATGCCTGTAAGCCCAAGCCTCGGGAAATAAAATCAGGAGGACTATGAGTTCAAGACCATCTTAGGCTATATAAGTCTCTGCTCATCCTCAAAAACAAGTTCTGGAAGGAAACCATATACTATGTACTTCCATAACCAGGGATTCATCCCATCCCACTTTCATGCTTCAGAAACAAGGTAATAATCTGTGGTTCCTAAGAACCGGGCAGAGAGAAAAGAGCATGCAGCACATACATATTCAGGGGAGAAAGTGAAACAACTAAAGGATGCGCAGTAATAAACTCCGGGAGTTTTAATGTCTGCCCAATGAGCCGCAGCTATCTTTTGCATAGCTTTTTGTAGGGCTTTCCTGTCAGGAGACTGCATCCCAACCATCTCCTGTAACCATGATGAAACAATCTTTTGTTGTTGTTGTTGTTTGTTTGTTTGTTTCGAGACAGGGTTTCTCTGTGTAACAGCCCTAGCCATCCTGGAACTAGCTCTGTAGACCAGGCTGGCCTTGAACTCACAAAGATCCTCCTGCCTCTGCCTCCCGAGTGCTAGGACTAATAGCGTGTGCCACCACCACCTGGCATGAAACAATCCGTTCCGTGTGTGTTCGTAGTACAGACATACTTGTGGTCATTGACTCCAACTTCGTATCTTTAAGCAATAAACATTTTACTGATGAGCACCCTGAGTCTCAAGGCATGTGCCCCAGGGTCTTATCTTGTGAAGCCAACATGTAGGTCCAACACTCAAACCAAAACTCCCTAAACCTCAGCTAGCTTTCCCCTCCTCTTCCCTAAGCAATTAACCCATTTAGTCCTTCCTACACCCATATCCAACCAGTAAATCCTAGATCAGACCTGGTCCAGTCTGGCCCAAAGCGGGCCTTCACAAGGCTGCACAGAAAGATGCTCACTTGTCCACAATCTTGCCAAGCCTCTGCCACCCACCGCGAGCATCTCCATTGAGCCTACACAGCTCCCCCAAGCCCAGGCTCCACCTGCCCAGCTGTGCGCTCGCGCACAAAGCTCCAGACACTAGGAAGGACCCAGAGAGGCCAGCGCGTCGTAGGGAGACCCAGCGGCGGCCCGGTCAGGGGTCCTGCCACCGCGTAGCCACCGCGCACAGCCGAAACTACGCTTCCCAGGCTGCCCCGCTGCAGGCGCTCCCCAGCGCCGCGCCCGGCCCGGAGCCGCCTGTTGATCGCAGTTCTAGTCCGGGGCCACGGCGCCGCCCCTGCTGGTCAGACCCGCGCACTCGGGGCTCTAAGGCTGCTTGCTGGTCAGCACCTTTCGCTACCGGATGGACACAAGCAAGGGTGAGAACCTAGGGCGGAAGGGGACTGGTGGAGCAGCCTGTCTGCAGCGCCCGGGTCCGAAGCTCAGCGGCCGCCGCACCCTGCGTGTCCGCGGGAGGATGCTCCATGGCGTGGCACGCGGCCAAGCGCAGTCCGCAGCAGCTTGCACCCGGGTGGCGGGTGCACGGGGAGGTGGGGATGGCGCAGGGCGGCCAGGGATGCGTGTGGGTAACGGCTGCATCGTGCTCTGCAGCCCCACAGCTCCCTCAGCACCGCACTCCACGAGCAGATGCAGAGAGGGCGCGGTCTCCGGTCGCCAGGGGCTGCGGAGCTGGGGTTTTCCAGGTTGGGCTTTGTTTCCCATTTTCTCCTCTCCTGTGAATGTGTGATAAGCTCCCGGAGTCCGGAGCATCTCGCTGCGGCCTCGTTTGAGCAGGAGCCTGGGAAGGGAGGACTCGGGTTGGCTTCTTCCTGAGGTCCCCGGAGCTGTCATAGTACGCTTCTGAAAGCCGCCCTTTGCAGGTCCCAGGGAATATTTTTCTTATTCTTCCTGATTAAAATCATGCTGATTCGTGCCTTCCCGGGTCTTCCTTGCCTTAACCTATTGACCTGCAAAAAAAAAAAAAAAAAAAAAAAAAAAAAAAGTCGGTTTAAAATAATAATAATGAAAGGTTTGGGAATTTTTATTTTAAAATGTCAGGAGGTGGGAAGGTGATGTGGCTAAAATGCAAATTACAGTAAAGAGGCCGAGAATGCCACGGCTTCTCCAGCTCTTATTAAATATCTGATTCACCATGCGCTTGGGAAAGGAGAAAAAAGAACATCAGAGGAGGCATTACAAAAGCATGGTTTCTGTAGCAGCTCCGCCACTGAGTAGCTGAGGGATCCTGGGCCAGACTCTTCGTCTCTCTGAGCTGCATTCTCCGTGTAAAAATGAGGTATTTGGTGAAATGGTTTCTGAATCTTTTTCTTCCTAGATACTTGTATCGAGGAACTGAAATGGCAAGAATGATTAGTACTTTAAGGAAAGCTTGATGGGGACAGAACGGTTTTCCCTAAGGAAGCTGCAAGATTTTCAGAGCTTAATTAAGGTGTTTGTTTGTTTTTACCTGATTCCTTCTATTCTCTTCAGTCTAGCTTAATAATTATAACAAAGGTTTTTGGTTTTTATGTTAACATAAATTGGCAGACCACAGTGTGGTGGTTTTGTTTGCAGAAGGCAGTGTGATCAGCTGATAAAGTCGGTGGCTCCCTAGGGCTGGGCCTGAGCTGTCAAATGTGTGTGCTCTGCAAGAGGGTGGGGGAGGAGAATCTAACAAGAAATAACCAGAGAGGATATACAATGAGGAAAGAGAGAATGGTACTGATGGGTTATTGTATAAAAATTGAATGCACAATAGAAGGCTTGAGAGAGGCACTGTACCAACACTTACCTAACCATCAACTGGTACTGTGAAAGAAGGGTGAGAGCAGGAGTTTCATATGATTTCAGGGTGTCTTACTCAGGTCTTTACAGTGCAGAGATTAGGAAGTTTCCATCAAACCCCAAAGGTCATGATGGTACCTCTGGAGAGTCTCCTGCTCTAATAAAAAGACCATAATCTCACCCGTGTATTACTCCAGACAAGATGATGCAGGGGTAGGGGGACAGCTATCATAGATGACAATACCTGACTGTAGATTGGTGTATGTGTGGACTTTGCTTTCTAGACGAGAAAACAATACCTGCAAAAGATCATTTGGGGGTCAGGACGTGGTGGTGCCTGCCTTAATGCCAGCTGGTAGGTGTCTGTGAGTTTGAGGCCAGCCAGCCTGGTCTACATAGTGAGTTCCAGGCCACCTTGAGCAACATAATAGTAAGACCCTGTCTCCAACTTGCATCCAAAATAAGTAAGTAGAGATATTTTGGAGATGTTCAAGATATCTGAATATGGACTGTGTACTAGACAATGTGGCATCACTGCTCTTAAGTGCAGTAGTAGTGTAGTATATAGGAGATTGTTCTGATTTTTTTATTTTAAATCTTTTTTTTAAAATACCTTCACCTATTTGACACAATGTATCTTGATCCTATCTATCCCTCCTTCCCACCTTCATGCCTTTGGGAATGGTGGTAACAATGCAAGTCCAAAGTTGGATGGTCTTGTTGGCTTGATCTGAAAGTGTTGCATTAGTAACCACAGCCGCTGAGAGTTCATGAGAGCAACAGCTGTGTCACATCTAGAAGACAGCATTTCACTGCACGACTCCCCATCCTCTGGCTCTTACATTCTTTCCACTCCCTCTTCAGTGATGCTCCCTGAGCTTTGAGGTGGTTGGTACAGATGTTCCGTTTAGGAATGAGCACTCAATTGTCACCTATTCTCAGTACTTTGGTCATTTATGAGTCTCTGCATCAACTGCTGCCCACTGCTGAAGAATCTTCTCTGGCCAAAGTTGAGAGCAGCACTAATGTTTGGGCATAGCAGTAAGTATTTAGAAGACAGTTTGATGATGTGTCCATTTAGCAAAACATCAGTAGTAGGTTCCCCTACACACACACACACACACACACACACACACACACACACACACACACACACACACACACGCTTCAGTATGAAACTGGTTGGTTGCCCCCATAACCTTCATGCCACCGTTGTACCTGTAAGCACACCTTGCCTGGCAGGTCAGTATCAAAGCATTCAGATTCACTGTTTGGGTAACCCATTGATGATTCTTCTCCCCCAGCAGCATACAAAGCACCTTCTGACACTATGAAAGCTTAGGGTTTTGGAGGTGAAGCACACTGGCATCTACAATACACACAGCAGGTTCAGGGAAGAGCAGTCTGTGGTGGTAGAGCCTGTTCAGGAGCACAGCAGAAAGACAGTGATGAGGGTGAGTGAGTCAGAAGAGCAGTGTACAGCTGGATTGTGCGCCACTCTTTTGTAGGATTCAACTTTTTAAATAAGAAATTGGAGGTGAATTTTTAAAAATAAGCAAACAAATAGGAAGGCTTATAGAGTACTACATAGTTATTGGTAGACTGCTATGGTGAGTCTAACAGGAAGTACTTAACTCCAAATTCCCAAGCAAGACATAAATCTTCCCAGAGATGTTAATGGAGTCAGGAAAACTCACTAACTTTGGTTTTTCTTAGCTACTATTGATTATTTATACTTAAGAGACAAATCCTCTAGCTCTAACCCAAAGTATCACCAAATCCTTGGTACCCGTGGGAAATTTGTCATAGAAAACCTTCCCCCACCACCACCATCTGCAGATTTCAAATCCTTTTTTACAAACTACCATAGATTTACATGTAACTAAATGTATTCTCCCCAGATATTTAAAACCTCTTTAAATTACTTATACCTAGCTGGGTAGTGGAGGCACAGGTCTTTAATCCCAGCACTCTGGAAGCAAAGGCAGGGGATCTCTGTGAGTTTGAGGCCAGCCTAGTCTACAAAGCTACACAGAGAAACCTTGTCTCAAAAAATTGAAAAAAAAATTATACCTAATATAATGTAACTATATAACTTTCTGTGCTGTTTTTATGAAATGACAAGAAAAAGATATACACAGTAGAGATTGCTCTAGGAATAAACTCAGAGTTTCCTCGGAAAACAGCCTACCATTGGCCCATATCTTCAGCCCTCATATTTTTTTTAATAATTTGACCTGCAATTGATTAAAGTAGCAGATGTGGAGTTCACCATTATTAGTGGATCGAACTGTGTTAATAATTCCCAAACCTCAATAATTGTTGCCCTGGCTAGGAACTACCCTGAAAGATCTCTCCACCCTACTTGTATTGGGGATTGAAATGAGGCCCACGCGTGCTAGGCAAGCACTCTACCACTGAGTCATATCCTCGGCCTTTGTTTATTTGTTTTCCATTTGCAGTGATGGTGGTGATGTTCTTTGTTTTTTTGAATCAGGATTTCTCTGGGTAGCCCTGGTTGACCTGGAACTTACTCTGTAGACCTGGCTGGCCTCAAACTCAGAGATCTGCCTGCCTCTGCCTCCCCAGTGCTAGCATTAAAGATGTGTGCCACCACACCAGCCTTGGCCTTCTTTTGTTTTATATTTGAGTCTGGGTCACAACAAGCCTTTAACTCATGGTCCTTCTGCCTCAGCTTCCTGAGTAGCTGGGTGATTGGCACACTCTACCAGGGCCAGCTGTCTTTTTCCTTTCCACATCTGAGATCTGTGACAGTATGTAAGGAAATCTGAGAAAGTAAATTCTAGCTAGGATTGAATGGTAGCTCATTTTCCCTTCCCATGTGAGGTCTGTGACAGTATGTAAGGAAGTTTGAGAACATACTAGTATCAAATGGTCCTTCATTTTACTTTGGATTGAGAAAATGCTGGCAAAATATCTGGTCTAGTTTTCTTTTTTTTGGGGGGGGGAGCAGGTTTGAGACAGGCTTTCTTTGGAGCCTGTCCTGGAACTAACTCTGTAGACCAGGCTGGCCTCGAACTCACAAAGACCCACCTTCCTCTGCCTCTCAAGTGCTGGGATTAAATGTGTGTACCACCAATGCCCGATCTGGTCTAGTTTTCTGACAAAACATAAATAATGGAATTCCCTTTTAGTCATTTTGTGTGTCAATCACATGTAAACGGTTATATGAACTTACAGGCTATATCTAGTTCAGAGAAATTTCTAGAAGGCATATGCATAAGACTTCCTACTGCAGACTCAAAAAACAGAATCAATTCTTAAGACACCACCATCTGTGATGGCTCATGCCCTGAATCCTACCACTCAGGAGGCAGAGATGGGAGGCTCATCAAGAGTTCCATGCTAGCCTGGTCTACATAATAAGTAAGTTCCAGGCTAGCCTGCTTTACATTGTAAGGGCTTTTCCAGGCTAGTCTGCCTTACATAATAAGTTCCAGGTTAGCCTGGTCTACATAGTGAATTCCAGACCAGTGTAGGCTACAGAGTGAGAGACCCTGTCTCAACTTAAAAATAAGTAATAAATAAATAAGATACAGCATCTAATCTTTGATGCAGACCCCTTTTGTTCCAGATTAAGATCTCATGTGTGTGTGAAAATAGTCATTTAAAGCATGCACATTTACTTAGATATGTGTCTGTCATGATATACATGTGTGTGTTCTGTGAGTCTTTTAGCAGTCGTGCTTCTAAATGTTTAGAATGTTGTTAGAGTTACAAGAAAAAGAAACTACCTAATCAGCTCATCCAGGAAAGCTGGTTTACTCTTTGTGGTCAGAGCTTTTCATGGGTTATGGTTCTTGGATCTGTAGAATATGGTATACAATTTTTTACAAGCTATGTGCTAAATATTTGTGTTATATGTGTACTTCATATGTTATAAATATACCATATATATGGACATTTACAAAAAAAAAAAAAAAAAAAAAAACACTAGTTAGCATTGACTAGAGCCAATTGTGGGAAATTCTGCCTTCAATGTATTACTGAGTAGGTGGCCATAACACCCTCATAAGTAAATGTATAAATATTGCCATTTGTGTTTCTAATTACCTAGCAGGTTAGAATTCAAATTTCAATTTCTAGTTTTCATGGATCATTTAACCCCAATCTATTTTCCTAACTTTAATTTCTATTGTTTCTTCCTAGAAACTCTTCTGATTAATTTTTTAATTATCAATAATTTTTATTTTTAGTATACCAAAGTCAATTGTAGTGCTGGGCATAGTGGCACAAGCCATTAATCCCAGCATCAGGAGGAAGAGGCAAGCGGATCTCTGTGAGATTAAGGCCAGCCTGGTCTACAATGTGAGTTCCATGACAATCAGAGTTACACAGAGAAACCCTGTCTCTAAAGCAGCACTTGATTATGTATAACTTTGAAGACGCCAGCACCAAGGAAGAACCAAGAGGCCCCTCATCAGAGCACTTGGAGGACTCCAGTCTCATGAGCATGGCTGTCATGTAGGCAATGTGGATGGGGACAGAAAGCACCCTTGTTTATAGACAGCCATTCTGATTGGCAGTGTCATTGCACACCAGTTGTTTTATGGCCTACCTACTGCCCTGAGTCCATTTGTAAGCAATCCTGAGTCCAGTTACACACAGCACCCACAAGTCATAATGAGGCATAAATCAAAACATAGCTGATCCGTGCCAAAGAAAAGGACAGAGACAGGTATATCAAAGACCACAAGGGCAGGCAGAAGCCAGGAAAACAGATGAATCAAAGGACAAAAACAGGAAGCCATGGTGTCAGGAAGTTAGAAATCTTTAGATTCCCAATGGCAGGATGAGGAATACACCAAATCAACACGATACCGGGGCTGGAGGCACACACCTGTAATCTCAGCATTTGGGAAGTGAAGCAAGAGGTTCAGACGTTCAAGTCCAGCAAGAGCTACATGACACGCTCTCCCTGGCCCCCCCCCCATGATGGTGGTGGTGGTGGTGGTGATAGGGCTGGAGAAATGGCTCAGCAGTAAAGAGCACTTTTTGTTCTTACAGAGAACCTGGGTTAGCTCTCCAGTACCCACATGGCAGCTAACAAGTGTAACCTCATTTACAGAGGATCCAACACCTTCTGGTGTCCTCGGATACCATACCACACATGACCCACAAATATACATGCAGGCAAAAATACCCATACACAAAATAAAAATGAATTAATATTTAGGGTAATAAAAAACAATAGTAACACCAGCAGTAGGCAGTTAAAAATTAGAAAGGCCAAAATACAAGGCAAAGAGGCAGATACAGGTTCAGAAATGGGAATTCAGTGAGGCATGGTGGTTCACCCCTGTAATCACAAGGTCTAGCAAATAAAAGGTTCACAATGAGCTCTGGGCCTTCCAGTACTACATGGCAATCCCTTGTCTCAATAGGGAGAAGGGGACACAATAGCAAAAAGAAATGGGAACTCTTCAGAAAATGGGGCCAAACCAAAAGGGGCATGCAACACCAGGACAGAGGATTCACCAAGAAAATTAGAAATCAGGAGGTAGCATAGGAAGGCCATAAGACGTCCATATGAAAGAGTTTCTGCCCTAGCTGGGAAGTCTTAGCTACTGCCCAGGTGGAAGTCTACTTCAGTTTGGTCTGCCCCTATAACCATGGAGGCTTGCTGTACTTGACGGTGCTAATTCAGATGCTGGTGTGATGCTGCTTCTCTGTATTTAATCTTAATAAGGAAAACAAGGGCAAGAATACTTCCAAAAGAGGACTACTGCTCTCAGACCAAAGACAAGAGAATTCGCTATGAGACCTTGTAGGCACTAGGCGCTGAAGACTGAGTTTCTGTTCTGCCTGGTCCCAGTGTCACCACAAGGCACCATACCTCACCATGCACCTGCACCTCACTAGATAAATACAGTCATGTGATGACATCTCAGTCATTGGTGAAGCACATATGTGACAGGGGTCCTATGGATTACATCACCTGACTCCTTGTAGCTATCTTTAACACTATGTATGGCATATAATATTAGTACAATACCTGATGATGCATTTCTCTTGAATACTGACTGCCCTGTGGAGAAGCAAATGTGTGCCTGTACTGTTCTTTACCAGTTTTGCAGAGGACAGGTCATCAGTTTCATGTGTGTCTGCATCATGAGACTCTGGGCTGGTTACCTCTGAGGTCATGCTTTTAGTCTTCTGTGCTTTTTTTAATCCATTGCTTTAACCTCTTGGCCTTCTGTGCTTTCCAAGCTAGAAAGGCGCTGTCTATTGTGGGTTCATTGTTATAAAATGGGACTGTTTTCAAGCTGGAAAAAAAAATCTGACAGTTTTTGTGCTATAAAAATTACAAAATAAGAACAAATAGTCTCTGCTAGAAACATTGTGAATCTAGTAAGGTCAGGTCCTCCCTGCCCTTTCAGCCTGCTTAACCCCTGTGTCTTGCTGTAACTTTTTGCCAGAAAATTTCCCTATCTTGTGTTCTGTCTCTTTCATTCTCTGATAGTTATTTCTCAGAGAAAGACAGAGTCTCATGTAGCACAGGTTGTTCTTCAACTCACTGTGTGTCTGAGTCTAGCCTCCAATTCCTGATCTGCCAGCCTCCACCTCTGAATGCTGGGGTTTCAGGCCTGCACCTCTATGCCTGGCTTCTGGATAGTTTAAAACAAAGAAAAGGATTTTTGCTGGCCTGTCTTCAAGTGGCTAGGTTTCAAAACACAGGCTAGAGTTATTATCTCTTTACATTTGCCCAGCATCTAGAGATGAATTAAAGACTAGGTGTGGTGGCACATGCGTTTAATCCCAGCACTCTGGAGGCAGAGGCAGGTGGATCTCTATGAGTTTGAGGTCCACTTGATTTACATAGTGAATTCCAGAGGCTGGCCAAGGAGATAGATAGATAGATAGATAGATAGATAGATAGATAGATAGATAGATAGATAGATTGAGATTCAGTCTCATCTCAGCCCAGAAAACAAAATAGAGATGAATTAGGTATGCAAGACCAGCACACCCTTTGTTAAGCAGCTTTGATGAACTCATGTTGTTCTGTTTATTAATTTTGGTTTGACTCTTGTGCAAATCTCAAGTGTGATGAAATAACAAAGGCATATTAAAAAAATGAAGATTAGTATCATTTACTGACTCAGAGGTGAGTCAGCAGCAGCAATCTGGGGTTTGGCCTGTCTTTGTATAGAGAGAGTAAAAGGCTGGGCCCTTCATATTTAGCTGATTTTCCTCTTTTACAGCATAGTTATATTAACAAGATAGTGGAAAAAGAAGCACAGAAAAGCACGCTCTTAACTTTCCTTCCCAAGGCTTGTTTTCTGGGTAACAGGAAGAGACATTTCCTTCAGCTCACTGCCACGCCTATTTTCCATTTTGCCGGTAGGCTCTGTGTTTGCCCACCTGGGCTCCTGGGAATCCTCAGAGGCACATGCTCCATTCCTCTGTGTGCTTTAGTATCCTGTTGCCTGTTGAACTTCTGCCACGGGACAGACACCCTGCTGGAGGCAAGCCTGTGGCAGGGCTTTGCAAATTTTCCACTGGCTCATCACTCCCAGGAGGGGAAACAAATGTGAACCTAGCAGGGCCTGGGGTGGGGGGGTGTACAGCAGGCCCACCAAGCACTGGGAAATCAGGGATTTGACTTTATGGAAGCTATGAGAAGGCTGTATTCTTTGACAGCAACACCTATATTTGTTTTAGGGGTTTGGTTCGGTTCGGTTCAGTTCTGTTCGGTTTGGTTTGGTTTGCTTTGTTTTTGAGACCAGGCTGCCCTCAAACTTGTGTCAATCCTCCTGCGTCTGTCTCAGAGTAGATAACAATAATAATAATTAGTGATATATGCCTGTAGTCACGACACTTAGGAAACTGAAGAAAAGACAATTGCAATAGGTTTGAGGCCAGCCCTAGGCTAAACGGTGAATTCCAGGCTAGCCTGGGCTATAGTGTGAGACCCTGCCTCAAACAAACAAACAAATAAATAAATAAACAAATAAAAACTCCACCATAATAACAGTAACAACTAGGTCCTCCTTGAATCTTCAGGTCAGTGTTGCACTCAGACAGATATAACGTTCCTTTCTCCTCTGGCTCTGAGACACCCCCCCCCACCCCACCCCACCCCCCACCACCACCCCCCCCCCCCGGGCACCTTGCTACATAATGTGAAGTTTGCTTTGACAGGCACTGTTGGTGGTTAAATTACTACTTAATGCTCTTTCCTTTGCATTACAGACTCAGCACTCAGGACCATCTGATTTGTGCACTGCTCTGTGTCAGCAATGTAGGCTTTCAATAGACATTTGTTGAATGAATATGTCTGAGCCTGAGAAACCCCACAGCATTGAGAATTAGAAAATGTTGCCTGTTTGCTGGGGGGCTGTGGTATTTGGAGAGAGAACTGTATAGTAACACACGTGAAAGATAATGAGCGGTGAATGTTAAAGGAATAACTCAAAGCCCACCCCTTCATAGCTACCAGACTTGTCTTCCGAAAGTCTCCATGTGAGTTTCATTGCAGACAAAACAAATTTAGAGAGAGGAGCAACTTCCATGAGTCTCCATGTGAGTTTTATTACAGACAAAGCAAATTTAGAGAGAGGAGCAACTTCTTAGGTGATCTCAGCAAGCTCCGGGTGGGGTGGGGATGAGGAAAATGGCTTCAGTAGAAAGATCTCCGGACCCATGGCCACCTCACTACTCTGAGCTCATTTCCTTCGTTTGACATCAGTATTTATTGGCTGATTTTACTAGGGAATAAAAGTTATATAGTCCCCACCATTGCCAAGATTAGCAAGTAATTGTGCCGAAGCCAAATTGCAGTGGAAGGAGTACGATTTGTGAAAGAAATAAAGCTCACACTGAGACTGGAAGGTAAGCTGGTAGAGTCAGCAGGGGTGGGCTTTGAATTGGGGTTCTTAGTGCTTGAGCAAAGGGACCATAAATGAGCCAGGAATTGGAAGTGGTCCAAGGGGATGTTGGGAATGCAGTGTGGGAAGAGGAGGATGGAACTACAGAGGCCAGGGTGTGAATTTGAACTTTATCCCTGGGGTGATGAGAAGGGTTTTAAAAGACTGAAATAAAGCCCCAAAGGTCGCTTTAACCAGGGTCTGTAGGATTATCAGAAGGTCAAGGGCTGGGCATGGGCATGGATGGAGAAGTAGGCGAGCTCTCCTCGTCATTCTGTAAGGACGGGATTTGGTGGTTAGTAGGTGGAAGGGAGACAAGGGGAAAATGTCAAGAATGACATCCTGGTTTCTGAAACAACTTCTTGAAATTCTAGAGGTGCAACGGGCAGGTGGGAGCTCTTCTGACAGATTTCCAGGGCCTGAGGGAAGATTTTAAGCCTCTAGCCAAGGGAGGATTTTGGTTAGATAACTCAGATCTCATCCTCAGGGACAAAATCTAGGGTTCAGATACAGATCTTATAGTCAGCAGGCTATGGATAATAATTAAATTTTCAAATGTAAAAAGAAAAATTTAAAATAATTGAGATTTCAGGGTAAGTAAGCACCCTTGGTGAAGGAAGAGAAAATAATTTCTAAGGTAGAACTTTGAAGAGTACCATGATTCGAGGCGGAGGAAAGGAAAGTGTGAAAGAGACCAAGAGAGGAGTAATGAGAGCCATAGCCAGGCTGAATGGCCAGAGGCCTCCCTCACTCTGAAGTCCAAGGTCCTGCAGAGCTTGGGATCTTAGCCAGGCCTCAGAAACAGAGCATAGCGAGAAGGGACATTCCACGTAGCGGTGCCACATCTGCCAACTCCCTGACAAGAAACGGAGGGTGGGCTCAGACCAAATAACTCGAGAGGGTTTCAATAAAGAGGCCGTTTACAAGGATGTAGGAAGCCTCAGAGAAACAACAAGGCGGAAATCTGGCAAGAGTCATAGCAGAGACCCTTTACCATCCCAAGGCCCAAAGCCAGCAAAAGAAGATGGCCTGTGTGGTGACATGGCCTTCTGAAACACCCTCTCCCCACTCACCCTCCTCCCATGCCACTCACTGTGCCCTCTCCTTTGTCACTTGTTGCCTCCTGTTGGTCAAACAAAAGCCAGAAAGGACAGGAGCCCGGGTGCAGTCTAAGGAGACAGTATTCCTGGGGCACAGAGCAGAGTGGAGAACAGAAATGGAAGGAGGAACGGACTATTCTAGAACAGTTACCCTGGAGATGAGATTGGGGAGAGAGTATATTAGCTTCTGTATTGTTGTGACAAAGAGCAAATTCAGTTGTTTAAACACTACGAATGTTTTGTTACACGGGACATGACTTCCAGAGTCCCATATTCCTCTTCTCATGGCCTTTCCTGCATCTTCAAAGTCAAAAATCATGATGTTCTGACCTTCTGCTCCTGTCCCCCTTCCATCTCCTTAGTACTCTAGGGTAAACTGTGCCCTCTCAGACAATTGGGAATCCCTTCCCTATGATAGGCCTTTAATTTAGGGGTTGGGAATGTAGGTCATTGGTAAGATCTAGGTCCCTTAGTGTAGCCCAGAAAGAAGCCCCTTCATGGACCTCTCATTTTTCATGCTCCACAAATCCCCCTCCCAGCCACCCAACCCATCACGTATCTTCCTATCCTGAGTCTCTGCTTATGTCCTTCTCTATCCTAGATGGTCCTTATGCATCCATGTCCTCCTTAGGACCTCTTCCTTCAAGGACCAGTGACAATCTCTGTTTTGAGTGACTCAAACCTCCCCTTTAGTGGTTTTCGACCTACTTCAGACATTATTATAACACGTATTTCATGGTATTATTGCCATTTGTGTGTCTGTCTCATTGAGCTACAATCTTCCTGGGGGAGCTTTTCTAGATGATGGCAATGGCAGGTATACAGCTAACACTCGCTGTCTTGGAAGAGCTGGCTGGACTGAATGCAAAGTTGTCTTGCTAGGAGGAGAGATCTGTAGAATGTTCTGCAAGGGACTGAGTAAAACTTGCATTTGGTGTGAAAGTTTAAGAACGAGGCATTTCAGAGTGGCGGGGGACTAAAAGAGGATGTTTTAGGGGAGAATGGCTACAGAAACAGTAACAACCAAAATAAGAAGTGGACATGACACCCAGAACGAGACTGGGGTACAAGGCACTAGGAAGAGTTGGAGGGTTGCACTGGTGGATTGGTGTGATCAAAAGGCATTATTTAAAGGCAGGAGCCCTCAAATAATAAAACATACTATTAAAATGATCTCAAAGACATCATTTTCAAAAACAGAAATTAATAACGAAGGGAAAAGAGAAGTAGAGAGAGTAACTACGTGGCCAGGGCTTGCGAACAAACGTCTCTTGGTTTGGTTGCACAGAGTGATAGGACAATGTGTCCTCACACTGATCCTCTAACCCCTTCCCTGAATGAATCCTGCTGTGTTCTCCTCAGCACTCTCTAGCCTGAAAGGGCACAAGTGTGCCACTCACAACTGCCATACAATTAGTCATTGTTCTTCCCTGCTTTTCAATGGAAAGCATCGAGAGAGGTCTTGTAGTAGACTGGAAAAGCACTCACTACCCTGGCAACCAGAAGCCAGACACACAACCCATAGCTACAGCTCAGTCACAGTCTACAAAATCGAGTGGTGGTACCTTGCAGGGCTGCCCTAAAGGGAAAAATAATTGAAATAATGCTGTGTATGAAAAATGCCTCAGACTGTACTCAGCTCTGGAAATGAAGCAATGCTGCCCCTTCGGATGAATTGTCGGTACAGTGGAACCCATCGCCGGCGTAGCACTGTCTATTACTGATTTTACAGTTGGCAGTAAGGAGATGACAGTTTTGTTCTTTTAACAGTGGTAGTGTGAAGTCCCGGGAAGCTGGCCCACTTCAAAGTGCATGAGAAAGGTCTATCTGCGCAGCCATGGCGCTCCCCTTTCAGAAGGAGCTGGAGAAATACAAGAACATCGATGAGGACGAGCTTCTTGGCAAGCTCTCAGAAGAGGAACTGAAACAGTTGGAAAATGTTCTAGATGACCTAGATCCCGAGGTTTGTGGCATGGGACTGGAGTTCGGTGCTTAATAAGAGCAGGGAAAAAGGGGGACAACAATCGCCGAAGGAGGTGCCTGCAGCCCCAGTGAAGAATTATGGGTTCTTCCCCACACTGCTGAGCCTCTTTTACAAGCTTATGGCAAGCCAGGGCCACTACCTACCGTGTGTTTCTCAAAAACTAGTTCACTGTCAATGATGAAAAGTGTTTTCCATTGGGAAAGGACAGTCTGGCTTAGCGTGGGACTTGGGGGAATGACGAGAACAAACCTTACACTTTTCTGAGTGCCAGATCCTTTGTTGGGCCCAAGAGTCCTGGGGGAAATGGTATTAGCTGCTCTTCATAAATAGAAGGCACACTTTCGAGAGTGACACACACGGGATCCCACACTGATCAATGATGTCCGAGGTGCTGTTGAAAACAACTCTGTAGTGCTTTTCTTTTGGTCTTGCTTTCTGTCATTGTTTTTGTCTTGTGAAATAGGATCTCATCTACTCCAGGATTTATACTCGTTATGTGGCTGACGATGACCAGGCACCTGCCTCCTGCCTCCACCTCCCTAATGCTGGGGTTACAGACATTTCATAGTGTTAGGGCTTTCACCCAGGGATTTGTGCAAGGGAAGCAAGCACTCCACCAACTAAGCTACAGCCCCAGGCACTTTTTGTGTCTTGAGACAGGGTCTTATAGCCTAGCTGGGCTGCAGACTCACCACATAGAGGATGACCTTGCATCCCTTCTGTCTTTACCTCTCACACTCCCAAGTGTTGGAATTACAGGCATGAGCCACCACACTAGCCAGCCTTTTTTTTTTTTTTTTTTTTTTTTTTTTTTTTTTTTAAGGCAGGTCTCACTATATAGCCCAGGTTAGCCTCAAACTCATAGAGATCCAGCCTTCTCTGCCTCCCAAGTGCTGGAATTAAATCTATGTCACCCCACAACCAACCAGGAATTTCTTTTGTGTTTTTGTTTGTTTGCTTGTTTGTTTTTGTTTTTGTTTTTTAAGATGGAGTCTGGAGTCTCACTATGTATGTAGCTAAGGCTGGGCTGGAACTTAGTATGTAGCCCAAGCTGCCCCCCAATATGCAACACCATGTCTGGCTTTTTATCAAATTTTTTTCTCTTCTTGGTTTTTTGTTTTGCTTTTCTGAGATAGCATCTCGAGTAGCAGGGACTGGCTTGAAACTCAGCATGTATGCAAGAGTAACCTTGAATTTCTGATTGTTCTCTCTCTACCTCCAAAGTATTGGGAATACATGTGCTTCCACAATTGGTATTATATACAAAATATACAAAAATATATACAAATAACTTGAAATTATATGACAATGTGTAGATGATTATCCTCATAACACCAAGTAAATTTGAGAGATTTTTAGATGTTTTTGTCAGTTCTTAAAAAGCTCGGTAGTTTCATTGTAGTATTTCTTTAGCAAGTATTTTCCTCAACCCTGATGACCTTATCTTAAACTTAAAATTGAAGGCATCCAAAATAGTGTTTTAACTCTAAAGTTGTAAGTAAATAAAACTATTTATATGACATTGTGCTGTACCAGGTACTTTGGCTATTTAAATTTTTTAATTTAAGTACAATAGTTTTATACATATAAGGAAGGAATCTTGGGGCTTAATTAGAGCAGGTGGACATAATCCCACATGTCTATCATCCCAACACTTGGGAGTCTGAGGAAGATTGTGAGGACAGGGTTTCTCTGTGTAACTTTGGAGCCTGTCCTGGAACTAGCTCTGTAGACGAAGCTAGTCTTGAACTCACAGAGATCCACCTGCCTCTGCCTCCCCAGTGCTAGGATTAAAGGTGTGTGCCACCACTGCACGGCTAACATAGTGAGGTCTGAGGTGGCATGGGCTACAAAGTGAAACCTTGATTTAAAAATCTAAAATAAAACTGGGCACAGTGGCATATCCCTTTAATCCCAATACTTGGGAGGTAGAGGCAGGTGGATATTTGAGAGTTCAAGGCTAGCCTGGACTACATAGTGAGTTTCAGAATAGCCAGTGCTATGTGGTAAGACTTTATTGAGCAAAAAAAAAAAAAAAAAAACAAAACCTAGAACAAGAGCTGGGCAC
The DNA here is from genome assembly GCF_943737965.1 of Phodopus roborovskii. Taxonomy (NCBI): domain Eukaryota; kingdom Metazoa; phylum Chordata; class Mammalia; order Rodentia; family Cricetidae; genus Phodopus; species Phodopus roborovskii. The sequence goes on along the minus strand of NW_026126517.1, from coordinate 51,133,224 downwards.
GTTGATGCTTGTTCTTAATCTCAGCACTCAGGAAGTAGAGGCAGGAGGGCTCAGGAGTCAAGGCTTACCCCACTTTGAGGCCAGCCAGGGCTACATGAGACTGTGTCTCAAGGAGACAAGTCAATAAATCTTACTTGGGCAGATATCAACATATACCATAATATTCCCTTACCTCTTGATTATGTCTGGAAGAAACAAATTAGAAGTGAGTGTAGCCATCCAGACTCCTGACTTAGGAGCCTTTGTGTGTGCATACCTGACCAAACCTAATCATGATGGCCACAGAAAGACCCTTTCTCTCCACATTCTAGAAGGCAGCTGCAGAAGGTTCAGAGGCTGCTACTTACATTGCTATGCCCCTTGAGCTGGTTAGGTTTCCTCCCTTAGCAAAAGGAGTTTAGAAAAGCATGTCCTGAGAGCTGTCCTAGAGACTCCAGCCATCCGCCACATGCATTCCCTCTTACAGCAAGTGCAAAGGAGTAAAGAAATAACAAACCCTGTCCAGCACAGTCTTCTCTTCATCTCTTATCTGTCTTATCAGAGTGCAATGCTACCAGCTGGATTCCGACAGAAAGACCAGACCCAGAAAGCAGCCACTGGCCCATTTGACAGAGAGCACCTCCTCATGTACCTGGAGAAGGAGGCTTTGGAACAGAAAGACAGGGAGGACTTTGTACCCTTCACAAGAGAAAAGAAAGGTAAGGCCCATAGACTGCACCTCTTAGGACAAACTGCCCTTAACCTGTTACGGAGTGTCAATCAAAGGAGCTGACTTGGGAATAAGAGATAAGCTTTCAAACTCCACATGGTATTCTAGAACACTGGTTGGTAGACACAACACCCAGCATGAACCCTAAGGTAAATTACAGCTCATGGATGAAGATGATGATGGGTCTTTGCGGGTTCATTGGTTGTCACAAATGTCCACACTATAGTGTGGGATGTTAGTGGGGAGGTTGGGATGGGGGTAATACAGAGAATTTTCTGCTTAATTTGGATATGAACCTAACTCTATTCTCAAAATTAAAGTCGATTAGTTTAAAAGAAAGAAAATCACGGCAAGATATGTGATTAATTAAATGAATACATGGGTTGTAATGGTTCTGAAATTAATTCTGCTCGAAAGAAATTTCAAAGTTTCAAGGAAAAGCTTTAAAAATGTAAAGTAGTGCCCTACCTGAATGAACTGCACAGGCAATAGTGTTTCCCTCAGCCTTCTGTGCCTTTCTACTCTGTCTACAGTGGTCACAGCCTCACTCCCTAACCTTAGATGCTATGAAAAGCCTGTCTGTCACTCATTCATCTCGTATTTGCTGAGAACCTTCCTGGTGCAGAACTCTATGGCAGAGCCTGGACCCAGTGGTATATAAGACCTTGATCTGCCCTCAAGAGGCTTGCCATCTAGTATAAAAAACACAGGATGTAAGTGGGCAGGCTATGAGGAACCAGTCCACATTAGAACCCTCCTCTCCTCTCTTCTCTTTCCCTTCCCTCTCCTCCCTTCTTTCTCCTTCCCTCCCTTCCCCCTTCCCCTTTGCCCTAAAGAGGCTTCCTCTTCCTAAAGAGGCTCCAAAAATACCCTAGATAGGTTCCCGATTCATGCTGTTCCTGATTTCACCTTTCTCCGAAGCTGGAACTTCATGCATGCTTCCTACATGATGTCCCAAATTCTTGCAGCAACCTCAATATGGGTCTAGCCTCCACTGCCTCTTGGTTGCAGCTCTCCTTTCCTTGCTAAGCCTCAGCCTATGTCTTTATTCATTTTTCCCAAACTTGTCTAAGTTAATTTTCTCATAGGCTCTTCTCTCTGACCCAGATCCCCATTTAAAAAAAAAAAAAATCAGGAAGGTCTCGGCTTAAATGCTAGGATCCCACATTTCCCTGACCCTTCTCTGTAATTACTTCTTTTTCCTACCATGGCACCTGGGCATTGCTTTCATAGACCTGCTGCAACCATGTTCATCATTTTGCTGTTTACTTTGGGGGTTGTGTGGTCTCTGTATCAGCCTGAGAACCCCCCAGTGAAACTGGGTGACATGGAGGAGGTACTCCTTCCTCTGAGCTCTAGTGAGGTAGTTTTTAAGCCTGTGCTCAGTGCCAAGGAAAAAAAAGCACTAAGCATGAGTCATCCCTGTCCCTCCCTCTATGCTGTGCACCTCTGATGGGTCACGTGCCACTGAGAGGGAAATTAAGAAGAGCTGATGAGTGATGAGTTAGGTAAGCAGACGTGGGTTACTGTGGAGTATGAGCTGTTTCTATGGTAACACAGTTGCTGTTAGACTTACCAAACTGTGACAAGCATAAACTAAATTGTAAAATATCTCCAATAAAATCACCCCCAAATCCTGTGTTAGATAATGACTGAACACTAAGGGGAAAGCTTTTGTCATTTCTTCTCTAAGGAGAGGAGTAGCTTTGGCAAATTACTGCTTGGATCCAGGTTCATCTGCAGGAAGCTTAGAATGATGGGGTTAGGATTGGCTAGAGCTATCTGAGTATGAAAGATGCATACGATCACTTCCTGTAGCTTGGGAAATGGCTGGTAGACTAGTGACTCTCTCCTTGCTGTGACAAAATATCTGACAAAAGCCGTTAAGGAATGATGGCTATCTTGGCTCACAGTTCAAGAGTGCAGCCCACTGTGGCAGAGAAGGCATAGCTATGGAAGCCTAAGACAGAGGCTCACTTTGCATCCCCAGGGCAGAATCAGAGAGATGGATGTTGGTGCTGAGCTCCAATTCTCCTTTACCAGGATCTCAGCCCACAGATTGGAACTACCCCCATTTAGGGTGGGTCTTCTCAATTAACCCAGTCTAGAAACTCCCTCATAAACATTCTTGGAGACTTGTCTTTTCTAGATTCTGTCAAGTTGACAATACTAACCATTAGGAAGAAGTTAACTGCTGAGAGTGTATCTCAGGGGAATTCTGTGTAATAAGAGGCAGGATTCCTCTTATCCCACAGGCTAAGCCCCATCCCAGCAGTGCAGGAACCTCAAATGACACAGAACAGCTCAGTGATATGAGGTTTTGTTGTTGTTGTTGTTGTTTATTTGTTTTATTGTTGTTTGTTTTTTCCAGACAAGGTTTCTCTATTTAACAGTACTGACTGTCCTGGAACTCACTCTGTAGACCAGGCTGGCCTTGAACTCAGAGATCTGCCTGCTTCTGCCTCCCAAGTGCTGTTGTGCCACCACCACCCATCAATCCCTGCCTTTCACACCAACATTGCATTTTCTGTTCAGTCTGTTAACCCTACCCATGAGGCAGTAGAGCGCAATCATCTTTGCTTTTGTTCTAATTTAAAGGGAGAGTGTTTATCCCCAAAGAGAAGCCTGTGGAAGCTCCAAAAGAAGAGAAAGTAACTCTGGACCCAGAACTGGAAGAAGCCTTGGCCAGCGCATCTGACACTGAACTCTACGATCTTGCAGGTTAGTTCTAGGGGCTGGCTTGTGACCTCCAGCCATGCACTCACACCCCTGGTGCAAACCTCAGAGCTTCTGGAAGCTGGTGAGTACTTGTGCTGCCAGGCTAGCAGCAGCCCTATCCTACCAAGACTGGATTCTGTGGCTGAGTGAGCCATGTTTTAACCCACTCTGTTGTTCAGATGATGCCCATTCTACAAGACTCCTGTGATAAATGGAGGAGAATGGATATGAAATAGAATTGAGAGCTTAAAAGAAATAAAATTGAAAGCTAGGTATGGTGACCCATGCCTGAAATGGTAGCACTAGCACTCTAAAGGCTGAGATAGTGGGTGGTGGTGGTGCACGCCTTTAATCCCAGCACTTGGGAAAGCAGAGGCAGGTGGATCTCCATGAGTTTGAGGCCAGCCTGGTCTACAGAGCCAGCTCCAGGACAGGCTCTGAAGCTACTCAGAGAAACCCTGTCTCAAAAAACAAAACAAAAACTGAGACAGGAGGAGTATTGTGAGTTTGAGCCTACCGTGGGCAACAAAATTGAAAGCCTGTCTCAATAAAATAAAACAAAATTAGAAATTAAAAATTAATAAAATAATATGCCCATATGCTTTCCCAGGAATGTCCACATTAAAATGCACTTATGGACTTCACACATTTTGTGGTCACGTTTCTTTTTGTTTGGTTGATTTTGTTTTTGTTTTTTAATATAGTGGCCCAGTGTATACCCGACTGTCCTAGATCTTGCTCTGTAAACCAAAATGACCTCTAACTCAGATCTGCCTGCCTCTTCTTTCTGAGTACCGGGATTATAGGTGTGTGCCATCGACAGATGGCCAAATGGTCACATTTCTGTGGTCTCCCTCATGATGGCCATTACAAGCTGATTTGTGCCAGGAGGTCAGCTAGTCTTCTAGTTTCCTTAACTAGCCAAAACATGGCAGCGATAACAGGATTGTTATATTAATTGATTTTACCTGTAGATTGTATGAGTTACTTTTCTGTTGCTGTGACAAAAACACCATGACCAAGGCAACTTGTAAAAGAAACTATTTAATTGAGCTTTGGTTTCAGTCTATGATGGTGAAGCAAAAACATGGCAGCAGGGACAGTTGAACATTCTCATCTTGATCCAAAAGCAGGGGGCAGAGAAACAGCACACTGGGAATGAGTCTTTTTGAAACTTCAAAGCCTATCCCAAGGACATACCACCTTTCTGACAAGGCCACAGCTCCTAACCCTTCCCAATCAGTTCCACCATCTCAGGACCAGGAACACAAACAAGTGAATCAGTGGTGGTCATTAGCAATCAAACTACCACGGAGATATAAAGAGCGCAAATAATACAAAAGAAATGGAAAGCAAGCCTTTCCAAATTAAGTCCTTAATCAAAAGAAAAACAAAACAAACAAAAATAGTGTGATGTGGATGGGTAAGCAATACAGTTAATTTCTATAGTAGCATGGGTTACATAGTAAGACCCTGACTTGAAAAAAAAAAATCTAGAATAAGAGCTAGGAGTGTGTGTGTGTGTGTGTGTGTGTGTGTGTGTGTGTGTTCTTAATCCCAACACTCAGGAAGTGGATGCAGGAGGATCAGGGAGTCATGGCCAGTCTCAGTATGTACATAGAGATCAGAGGACAACTTCATGGAGCTGGTTCCCTCTTTCATCTTTATGTGAGATCTCAGGCTCAAACTCAGGCCATCCAGCTTGTGCTGTAAAGTGGCAAATGCCTTTACTTGTTGAGCCCAAAGCCCTGCCTGACTCTACTTCCCCAGCACTGGGATCACAGATGCACACCACACCCAATACGCAACTGTGTTCTAAGCAAGTTCTGGGCTGCTAACCCACGTCTTTGTGCTTTCAAGTGAGGTTGTTTACCAATTTAGCTGCTTTCCAGCCCCAGAACACGGATTTTTATTCCACTATAAGATGTTTGTAGAAATCTCTTTCCTGTCTGGGGGTGGGGGGTGTGCCTGCTCTGTCTTATTCTAATATGGCTGCCATCTCTGCACATCTCCATCCATCTCTGATGATATGAGTAGGTGACATCAGGTTCACAAGTCCGTATGTCCTGTCGGAGGTCTCTGTAGCATCCGAGCCACCTGGTGTGGAAGGTATTTCACATAGACTGGGCATTTTGGTCCTGTGGTAACTATGTTAATGCTTTCCCCAAGGGTTGCCTCACAAGTTTTACTGGTATTGCCCAAAGAAAGAATGCAGGGTGAGACTTGATTCCCAGGAAACACCTGAGAAAGGAGAATGAGAAAAAAGCAATTTTCTGAAGATGCCTGAGCCTGGAGTCCATGTAATAAATCCAGGGAGAAAATGCAGATAGACACTGCTTTGTATCCCCTTACTCAGCTCCCTCCCTGCTCAGATACTCCCTAAGAACTCCCCAGGAAGCTTTCTCTGTGATGGAAAGCATCTTCTCTCAGGTGGATCTTTCTAGAATACTGAAAATAACCTGCGAGTGGAAGGGCTCACAGCAAGTGCAGGAGAGATGAGGAGGGTGAAGGTACTGCCTGTGCTGGTGTGGAAGGCAGCACATGGAAAGGCACGCAGTTGAAAGGTGTGCCGATGGCTTTTTCTCCCTCTTCTCCTTTCTTCCTCTCATGGGGTGGTGCCAGGCACATTCAGAGCAGGGCTCTCCCCTTAGTGACTCCTCTCAGGAAACATGCTCACAAAGAACCCTGAGTGTGCTTTACTAACCTAGCCCATTAATCAAGTTAACAGTCAGTTGGGGTTAATAAGGAGACAGACTCCGTGGGCATTCAGTGGCTTCCCAGATCACACAGTTAGGGTGTGGCATCAGGGTTCAAACTCAGCGTGCTGCAGGTTCCCAACCCCCTTAACTCCATGATCACTGTTGTTACTCCGTTTGCAGTGCAAAGGATTGAACCAGGGGCCTTGGACATGCTAGACGGGTGCTATAGCTCTTCCATTGAGCTATAGCCCCAGCCCTTCTGACAAAACAGGGTCTCACTATGTAGTGTAGGCCATCCAGGCTGGCCTTGAACTCTTGAACTCTCTATATAGCCCCACACTGACTCCTGGATTCTTTTTGCTTCTCAAGTGCAGCTGTGTGCCATCACACACCCACTTCTAACTCCTATTCTTACTGGCTTATCCACTAGCCCCTCTTTATACCATGCTGTCTGCCTCCCTTCTAAAGTGTAGCTTACACTAGACCTAATCAGGATCTCAAGGGCCTGTGCCTCTCCCCCCGTAATTTCACTAGAGGGGAAATCTGTCTCAACTTGCCCAGCACCACCCTGCCGATGGTGTTGCTCCCTGAATGCCTGACTCCCGGTGCCAGTCCCGATATACCAGCAGGGACTGAGAACTTGTGTTCAGCTGACCTGTTGTTCCTGATAGTCCTCCTCTTCTTTCCCAAAGGCAAAGAAAGGAAACTCCTTTCACTACTTAAAGAGTACTACAGTCTTTCTGCTTTTGCTTCAGGGTTGGGTAGGGACATAAATCTACACACATCAGATCTTTGAAAACCTTAGACTCAGTCGGGCTTGTTGGTACAGTGTTAATCTCAACACTCTGGAGGCAGAAGCAGGATTACTGCCAGTATTAGGCCAGCCTGGTCTATGTGAAGAGTTCCAGGCTAGACTGGGTTACAAAGTGAGACTTTAAACAAAACAAAATCCTTAGATTGAATCCCACCTTTTTTATTTTTATTTTAAAGATAAGAAAATTAAATGGAGGTGGGTATGGTGGCACCTACCCATAACCACAGCATTTGAGAACAGAAGCAGGAGGATCACACTGGGTTTGAGATCAGCCTAGCCTAGGAGTGAGTGAGTTCCAGACTATCTAGGGCAATAAAGCAAGACCCTGAGACCAAAATAACATCAACAAAAAAACAGCTGAGTCTACTTAACTATCAGAATATTCTAGTTTCATTTCTCTTGTTATGATAAAACCTCCAAGCAATCCAGGGGGTGGAAAGAATTTATTCGGCTTACATTTCAAGGTTGCAGTCCATCATTGAGGGGGAGTCATAACGTGAGTCCCCAGTCACATCACACCCACAGCCAAGAGCAAGGAGAAATAAACATATAGATGCTGCTGCTTCTATGCAGCTGGCTTGCTTCACTCTTGCCCAATTCAGGTTCCAGCTGCTCACAGGGGGCTAGATCTTTCTACATAAACAATGATCAAGACACCCCCCCCCCCAGATCCCAGACATGACTGCCAGCCAGAGTAATCTAGATAGAGTAATCTAGATAATTCCTCATTAAGATGCTTTCCAGGTGACTTCAGGTTGTGTCAAATTGACAGATAAGACTTATCAGTGTTTCAGTGGTTGGAAGATGTGTCTATACAGTTGTTTCTCAGCTCCCAAAGGGTCCTGCATGTTTAAACACACACAGGCATGTAGAGTTACAGGTGGTCTTGAGAGATTTTAGCAGTAAGTTTATTGAATTCTGTACTCACACCACACACTGTGCCAGGAAAGGGAGTCTGGAGACTTTGTGCTATGTAAAGAGTTGTTCTTCAATGTGCAAATTGACATGTGGCCATCCTGATATGTGTTTCAAAACTTAATGCTTGTCTTTGATGCCTGTGTTTTCAGCTGTCCTTGGAGTCCACAATTTGCTCAACAATCCGAAGTTTGATGAAGAAACAACCAATGGCAAAGGTCACAAAGGGCCTGTAAGGAGTAAGTGGATGAGGGACTTGGGGAGCTTCAGAGCCTCTGTCTGGTGCCTATAGGACAGACACCTATTGCTGCTAGACTGAACCATTGGGCTCTGAACAATCAAACCCGGTGGAGAGGCTGATGGTGGGCACTCTGCCTGGCAGTGTGGCTAGAACCACAAAATACACATTTCATGGCAGATTGTCCAGCAGAGGGGAAAGTCCTGGTAAATTTGAAGAGTCAGCTCATAATGCAAATAGAGTTTCATGTTCCAAAGAATATTTTATCAATGAGGGAAACTTGACTATGCTCCCTTGTTTATTCCAGTGTCTTTTTGTCTCTAAATACCTAAATACCCCCAGAAAGCATGAAGGATGCCCTGACCTTTAATCCCAACACTAGGGAGGCCAAGACAGGCATATCTCTGAGTTCAAGCCTGCTCTACAGATTGAGTTCCAGGATAGTCAGGGCTACACAGGGAAACCCTGTCTTGGCGTGGGGTGGAGAAACTATCTGTACATTAGAATATTAATCTTTTGTATGTTACATGAGTTCCAAATATTTTCTGATAAATTGGTATGCATTGATCTTTGTTTGTTTGTTTTGAGACAGGCCTGAAATTCACTGTGCAGACTGGCTTCAAACTCATTATCCTCCTGCCTCAGTTTCCCAAATTCTGGTATTACAGGCATGTACTGGCTATATCTGACTTAAATGATTTATTGGTTTATTTTTATGAACATATGTACATCCATTGCCAGGAGAAGCCAGAAGAGGGTTTCAGATCCTGAATCTGGACTAACTTATGTTTGTGACCCATCTTAAGGGTGATTAGAACTGAACTCCAGTCCTCTACGAGAATAGCAAGTGCTTTTAACTGCTTAGCCATGTCTCTAGCCCCCAATAATTGTTTTTTAAGATGTTTTTCATTCTTCTTTTTCATTCCTTGGTCTTTCTCAAAGCTAAAGCTGCAAAATGGAAATTGGAGGAGGGCAGTGATCAAGAAGCCAGGGGTGTCAATATTTGGGGCCTGGGGATAGAGGTGTAGCTCGGTAATAGAACATATACTTTGAGCAGGTTCTGGGTTCAAGTCTCAGCATCACACAAACGTTTGAAAAAAGGCTTTGGGAAATGAAGAGACTCATTATGGTGTCCATTTTTCATCTCAGAGCGTATGGTCTGCTGAAGATAGTTGGGGAAAGTCCATATGGTACAGCAGTAACTACAGTGGATGACCTAGGGTTTGGAGTTTGCTCCCGGGCCTTCTGAACTTTGATGTGTCAGCCACTGAGTCCCCTTGTGGGAGATGCAAAGCATCTTCCTTACAAGCTAACCCAGAAAAGCACCACTGCCCCGCCTGCTCAGTGAGAATCACCTTACTCTCATTGGTGTTGGGGTGTTAAACTCTACAGGAATGAGTGATATTTTCTAGGACAGCATTGCCAGTTTGATAGAGGACCTCTTGCACTATCCATGGGAATCACCTTACTCTAGTTGATGTTGGAGTGTTAGACTCTACAGGAATGAATAGTGCTCTCTGGTGAAGCCATCATTAGTTTGGTAGAGGACCTCTTGCACTATCTTTCATAAATTAAAACTTGTGTTGTAGATGTTGTCAAAGGTGAAAAAGCCAAACCAGTATTTGAGGAGCCACCGAACCCCACAAATGTGGAAGCAAGTCTGCAGCAGATGAAGGCCAATGACCCGAGCCTGCAAGAGGTCAACCTGAACAACATCAAGGTACATGTCTGCCTTTACCTCTTGGCTTATCCTGGCATCACAGAGCTGGCTGGAGATCATCAACTGCCTGCTTTTACACTGGTTTTTAGTCCTTTCAAAATGCTGACTTCAGACAAAATAACTTAGTCAAAAGACATGGGTCTCCAAGAAGAATAACTTCTAGAATTTACTGAAAAGAATACCTGGGCCAAAAGAAGCACATTATACCTACTGCTGAATAACAACGTCAACAGTTATAACAACTTCAACAGTTTTCTTTTCTTTTCTTTCTTTTTTTCTTTCTTTTTTTTTTTTTTTTTTTTTTTTTTTTTCCTAGTGTTAGGAGTCTAGTCCCAGAAGTCTACGCCTACAGCTTAGTTCGTGGAGCATGTTTGACGTCATGCTGCTATTGAAGGCAGGAAAAGAAGGGAAGAGGGGAGGATCATGAACAAATAGGAAGTGACTAAGGCTTTTTTAATCATTCTCTTCAGGATGTTGGTTGTCTAGTTGATTAGTTGGTTGGCTAGTTTGAGACGAGGTTTCACTGTGTTGCCAAGACTGGTTTTAAACTCTTTAAACTAACGGTGTAAACCTGGCTGATTTCAAATTCTCCATCCTCCTGCCTCTACCTCCCTAAAGGTGCCTGGAATTATAGGCAATTGTGAGCCACCCAACATGGATGCTGGGAACTGAACTCAGGTCCTCTTGGAAGACAGCAAGTGCTCTTCTCTTCACCATCCAACCGTCTGTCTAGCCCCAGTAATACTATTTTTATTGAGTGCACACTCCATCATAGCCTTGGCTACTTAAAATTCATTATCTCATTTAATCTTCAGTGAGACTTGAAGAGATTAAGTTGCCAGGGTCACTCAGCTTGTCCGTAATGCAGCCTGGTGCATGTCCCTTGCTGTCCCTTCCTGCCTGCTGCTTCCTTCCATGGTGATTAGTACTGTACTGTGTGGCCTGTAAGAAAGAGTTCAAACATATACATGCATGCAAAACACTCATAAATACAATTACAATTAATACATATTACATAAATACAAATACAACTAAAAAAATTCAAGAAAAAAAGTAAAGGAAACAAAGAAAGGATTGCAAACAAATGTGGTTGCTCACACCTTGTATCCAAAGGTTCCATTTCCCCATGTGGCTGTGGGCACAGATTCCACCTTGTAGAGGTAGAAGCAGGGAATCACTGTGAGTTCCAGAACCTTTGGCCACATTGTGAAATTGAGGCCAGATTGAAGGCAGCCTGGGTTCCCAGAGACCCAGTTAAAATCCATTCAGTCTTTACTTACAGTAGTTATAGTAGGAGAAAAAAGGCCAGCCAAATGTTGGCAGCATGATGTGGGAAGACCCAAAATGTTATGGAATTGTAGGAAAGGGAAAGTTTAAGGTGGCCTAGAAGAACTCTTGAACAAGAGAGGAAATATTTCAACTGGGTCTTCAGAGATGAGTAGATAATAATTAGAGGAAAAAGCAATGGGAATTTTCAGGGCAAGGAGAAATGTATGAGAGACCTGTCCTAGAATATAGTTCTACCATTAAGAAGTAAAAAGAAGCCGTGGTGGTGCACACCTTTAATTCCAGAACTTGGGAGGCAGAGGCAAATGGGTCTCTGTGAGTTCGAGACCAGCCTGGTCTACTGAGCTAGTTCCAGGACAGCCTCCAAAGCCACAAAGAAACCCTGTCTGGGAAAAAAAGAAAAACAGAAAAATCTTTTGAGTCACATTCCTTTACTGGACACTAGGAGGCACTATTCACTCAGACTAGCTTAGTTATCACACCTGGGCAATAAAACTTTTAAAAGAGAATATGTAATCAGTCATCTAAATATAGGTGATAGTTAAAAGTTAGAGGGATGGGGTGCTTATTGACAGTGGAGCTCAAGGCTCATGCTTAACACATGTGAGACTCTGGGTCCAATCAAAAATGGAAAAATATTTTCAAGTTGAGGGTGAGTGTGCTTTGAGTGGCTTGTAACTAGCTCTGTCTCCTGTGCTTTAGAACATTCCAATTCCAACCCTAAAGGAATTTGCGAAGACTCTAGAGACCAACACCCATGTGAAGAAGTTCAGCCTGGCTGCAACCCGCAGCAATGACCCTGTGGCCCTTGTAAGTGTGACTTGAAACACGATATGAAGTCATTGAATTCACTGGAGACTCTATTTTTAGTTTTGTTCTTATTGTTTAAATTTAGCTAACTCTTGAGAGAGGGTCTTGCTATGTGGCCTGGGTGTGAACCCACTGTGTTTCTTGGACTTGCCTTGAATTCTCAGGAATCCTCCTGCCTCAGCTTGCCTAGTGCTGAGATTTTGGGCATGAAATCACCATTCCTGGCTCTTAGAGATTCATTTTAATGTATATTTTTATCAATCAAAAGTCTCAGATGTGGTCAAGTTAATCTGATGAATTTATAGTTCAGAGGCGCAAGCTCAGAGGCTATCAGGGCACTGCAAGCATCATGAATTAACTGGATTCTTGTCAGTGCTGCACATTCCAAAAAAGAAAGAAGATAAGCATCTTCTTATTTAGCTAAATAAATATTTAGAGTTTGTTCTGTGTTGAGGAAAGCCATTCTGAAACATTTGCTTCTACAGTAACTTTCTGTAACAGTCATTGGATGTTAAGGCCCCAAAAGCCTACTTGAGCTTGGCACATATAAAACAAGTCAGAGTATATTTTATCTTAATCTTTATGTGTGTTAATTTTCCAGGCATACTTTAAACAATCAAAATACTGAACCATTTTGTTTGACATTTAACTAATTAGAATATGGGAAGGAAAACAACCAAACTCCTAGTCCTTTAATGCGATTTAGGTAATTCAGCCAAACAGGAAGGCTTTAAGCCCAAGTAAATGCTGTTACTGTCATAGTGTCGCTGCTGTTCCTCTTGTCTGCTTTGCTAATTCCAAGCCAGTTTCCTGAGGAATTAGTACCAGTTGCTCCGGGTTGCATGCATTGCCTCACCCATCCATCACTGTAGAGCTCTGAGTATGTGCTGTTGTTAGTTCCCACTGTAATGAAAGAGGGGTTAGATTATCCCAGGTGTAGCAAGGAATGACAGAACCAAGAGTCACTGATAGGGATTCCGGGAATCAATCTGAGAGTCTATAGCATCAGTCACTGAGCTCTCAAGTCAAACTAGAAAAACAGAGTTGTCCTGGCATGATGATGTCTCAGCTGTTACAAGTGTTTGTGGCTTTTCCAGAGGACCTGCATTAGACAACTCACAAGCACTTGTAACTCCAGGGGAATCTGATGTCCTCCTCTTCTGACCTCCTCGGGTACCTCATGTACGTGGTACACAGACTTACTTCCAGGCAAAACACCCATATGCATAAAATAAAAATAAATGCTTAAAAAATATAAGTGTATATAGATACGTGTAGGTGTGTAGATGTAATTTAGAACTGTAAAGAGGTATTCCATATTCTTTTATTCATATTTTATCTTTGAAATCCATGGCATAAAACATCTATAGCACATTAGTTCAAACCAGGTATTTTTCAAAGGCTTAGCAGCTATATTTCTTTGTGGTCAGCAGGGAAGCTGTGTATTCTGGTTTCTGTTAGATTTTAAAGACTTAAATTTTTAATTACATTGTGCATTAGTGTGTATGTGTGTGTGTGTGAGAGAGAGAGTGTGTGTGTGTGTGTGTGTGAGAGAGAGAGAGAGAGAGAGAGAGAGAGAGAGAGAGAGAGAGAGAGAGGGTGTCCATGAAGTTCAGAAGAAGGTATCTGGACTCTTGGAGATGGAGTTACAGGCAGCTATGGGCAGCTTGACGTGGGTGCTGGGAACTGAACTCGAGTCCTCACCAACAGCAGCTTGTGCACTGAACTGCTGAGCCATCTTTCCAGCCCCAGAAAATTGTGTTTTTGTATAACCCCATAGAATACAGAGAGCAGAACTTTTTTTTTTTTTTTTGAGACATGTATTTCTACTCTAATTATTTATATAACATTTAGGAAATCAAGTATATGTTTTCCTGACATTATTACCACAGCACATGGAATAGATGCTCAGATATTTGATGAACTGAAGTGAACTTGTGTGTAATAACTCTAAGTTATGTTTGGCTGCATGTGCTCCATTTTGTTCAGTTTGGGGGGGAAAAGTGTTTTCTCAAGTTTAAGATAAACCAGCATGATCTTGGCTACTTGCCAGGAGGTCCTACAAGTTTTTGTAAAGAACTAATTGCTCTGACATTTCATTCTTCTAGAACCACAAGTTTTACAAAAAAGTTTGGTGTGCCCCATAAGAAAAGGCAGCCAAACTCCCCTTACATGCTCTGATTAAAATGTGTACATTTAATTTGAAGATCAATTATTAAGCGGAGTGTGGTGGCACATGCTTCTAGTTCCATCATTTGGGAGGGAAAGGCAAGCAGATCTCTGAGTTCGAGGCCAGCCAGGCCTACAGAGTGAGTTCCAGGACAGCCAAGACTACACAGGGAAACCATGTCTCTGTAAATCAGAATCAGAACAGAGAGAGGGAGAGCTCGCAGCTCTTGAATAAATATGTACCTGGAGTTGCATAGTATGCCATGTCATCAGCTCAGATCCCAGGGCTTTCAGTTCAGACAACTGTCAACACACAGGATTCTTATTCTGCCCTAATGATACTCAGATCGAGAGCTGTTCTGCCCCCAGGGCAGCGGTGGCAGATGTTTAAGGTTGTTGTGACAAGGACAGTACTTCTGGCCTGTATTATGTCTCAGAAGCTGGAGAGGCTGCTAACAGGCCTATGGTACCAGGACACCCATAGCATAGAACTCGCCAGAGCCAGGCTTTAGCCATGCCAAGGTTGAGAAATTCCACTTCATATGGAATTTCCTCTGTCCTAGCTGCCATTAAGATAATTGAAATAGTTTAGAACTTCCTTATTCTACTCCCTAGAAGCAATCGCTATTAGCAATTTGTTTTTCATTCTTCTACTTATTGCCTTTAAGACTTTAATTAAAGTGACTGCCAATCAACTGCTTATTCACTCGAGGAACAGAAGGCCAGGACACAGCTTTCGAGATCCTGACTCAGTCCATATTCATCTGGGTGGGGCCAAAATATACTTGAAATTTTACATGTATATTTATATTTAAATTTATTTAGATGTTATCTTTGTATGTGTGTGTCTATGTGGGGGGTACCCATGGAGGCTAGAAGAGGACATTGGATCCCTTGGAGCAGGACTTACAGGTGTTTGTGAGCCTTTTCTTGCTAGGATCTGGACACCTGTTTCCATGAACAGCAAGTGTTAGGAACCATATCCCCAGCACCAATTATCTGTATATTTTTTTAAATTTCTTGATACTGAAACACTTTAAACTAGTATTAAAATCTGTTCATTTGGGGGCTGGAGAGATGGCTGAGGTTGATCTTCCAGAGGTTCTGAGTTCAATTCCCAGCAACCACATGGTGGCTCACAACCATCTGCAATGAGATCTGGTGCCCTCTTCTGGCATGCAGGTATACATGCAGGCAGACTGCTGTATACTAAACAAACAAACAGACAACTAAATGTATTCGTTTAATGAGTATGTAGTCTCAGCTCTTGAGAGGCAGACACAGGAAGATGAGGATTTTATGTCCAACCTCAGTTACACAGCAAGTTCAAGGCCAGCCTGAACTACCTGAGAATCTGTCTTCACACACACACACACACACACACACACACACACACACACACACACACACACACACGAGAGAGAGAGAGAGAGAGAGAGAGAGAGAGAGAGAGGAGGGAGGGAGGGAGGAGAGAGACAGGCACAGACAGAGGCTGAAGAGAGCTCAGTGTTTAAGAGAACTGGCTGTCCTTCCAGAGGGTTCCCAGCACTTACATAGTGCTCACAGCTGTCTGTAACTCCAATTCCAGGTGATCCAACACCCTCTTCTGGTCTCTACTGGCTCAAGTGTACACATGGTACACAGACTTACATACAAGCAGAACACCCATACATAAAAATTAAAGAATAAAAAATAAGAGAAAACCGTGCACTCATACACACCATGTGAGTGTTGGGACTCAACCCAGGTCCTGCAAAAGAACAGCCAGTGCTCAAAATCGCTGAGCCATCTCTCCAGCCTCTACTGAGCTACTGTAGTTCTTTTCTTTTCTTCTCTTTTCTTTGTTTGTGCAGCCCTGGCTGTCTTGGAACTCACTCTGTAGACCAGGCTGACCTCAAACTCACAGAGATCTGCCTCCAGAGTGCTGGGATTAAAGGTGTGCACCACCACCACCACCCGGCCCTATTTTAATTTTTAATTGCAGCTCTGAATTTTAATTTAAATTGGAGATGAAAGTGTTTCCTTTAAGTGTTATAAAATTGTGTATTGCTCATGAAATCAATCATTAGAAACCTTAACGACTGTTTCTGGACACTAAGGCTTTTGCAGATATGCTAAAAGTCAACAAGACCTTGAAAAGTCTAAACATAGAGTCCAATTTCATCACTGGAACTGGGATCCTGGCCCTAGTGGAAGCCCTTCGGGAGAATGACACCTTGACAGAGATCAAGATCGACAATCAGGTACAGAAGGGGAGCGAAGGCAAAGCTCTTCCACCCGTGTGTGTGTGAGTGTGTGTGTGTGTGTGTGTGTGTGTGTGTGTGTGTGTGTGTGTGTGTGTGTGTGTGTGTGTGGTGTCCAGAGGACAACTTCAGCTACCTTTTTTCAGATGCTGACCAACATTTTTTTTTTTTTTTTTTTTGAGACAAGCTAGACTGGCTGGCTCGGAACCCCAGGGATCCCCTTGTCTCTGCCTCCCAGCACTGGGATTACAAACGTACACCAACATACCAGCTTTCTCCATGTGAGTCCCAGGGATTGCACTCAGGCCCCCATGCTGTGTGACAAGCACTTTACTGACTAAGCATTCTCCCCAGCCTCAAGAGCATGCTCTTAAGTAAACTTCACAGCAGGCCAGCATACCCAGAAAAAGCAGCTACCCATGCCCTAAGCTAGCCAGGCAGCAGGGTATTGCCAGCTGCCTTTCATTCTTTTACCCTGTAGCCTGAGTCAAAGCCCAGCACTGCCCCAGCCTTGACTTTGCCTCTCACCGAGACTGTGATTGGAATGAAAGTGAGGTGACCCGGCCCAGACACTAGGGCTTGCTCTTGTTTAGAGGTCATTATCAGTGATCTTGAACTTATTTATTATTTTTTAATGATGTGTATGACAGAGGTCAGAGGTCAGAGACATCTTATTTTAGGGTTACAGGAGGTTGAGAGCTGCCCAATATAAGTGCTGGGAAGCAAAAGATCTTCAGGAAGAATAGCAGGTGCTCTTAGCCACTGAGCCATCTCTCCAGCCCAGGTCTTTATTTTGGGTTTTTTTTTTTTTTTTTTAAGATTTATTATTTAATTTATTTATTTATTATGTGGTGTTCTGCTTGCATGTACCCTTGCACCAGATCTCATTACAGGTGGTTATGAGCCACCACGTGGTTGCTGGGAATTGAACTCAGGACTTCTGCAAAGAGCAGCAGGGCTCTTAATCTCTGAGCCATCTCTCAAGCCCCTAAAAGAAAGTGGGGTTTTGTTGTTGGTTTTTTTTTTTTTTTTTTTTTTTTTTTTTTTTTTTTTGGTGTTTTGAGACATGGTTTCTCTGTATTGCTTTGGAGCCTGTCCTAGAACTCTCTATAGACCAGGCTGGCCTTGAACCCACCTGCCTCTGCCTCCCAAGTGCTGGGACTAAAGGTGTGCACCACCACCACCTGGCCAGCTCAGGGTTTTAGTTCTTCTTGGATATGGGTTCCAGGATGGAAAATTCAGTATTTGGACTGATGGCTGTCAGACTCCCCACTACTTAAGAGACATCCCTGCTGTAATTCCATTAGCTCTGAGTGGTATGGAAGAACAGCATTAGTTTTGCTTAAACTCACTCAGGAATGACCTTCTCTTTATTTTTGTTTGTTTTGTGTCCTGTATTGTTTTTGGGACAGTCCCATTGGTTAGCACAGGCTAGCCTTAAACTAAAGATCTTCATGCCTTAGTCTCCTGAGTCCTGCAGTCCTGCAGTTATAGCCATGCGCCCAGGTCCTCTGTTCTTCACAAAGGGTTTCTTGTTTGCTGTTGGGTTTTTTGTTGTTGTTGTAGTATGATGATTATGTGTGTGTTCATATGCATGTGAATACGTGTGTGCGTGTGTGTGTGTGTGTGTGTGTGTGTGTGTGTGTGTGTGTGTGTAGGCCAGAGGTTGATGTCAGGTGTCTTCTTGTCATGTCCCACCATAGATTTAGTAACGTGTCTGCCACTGGACCTGGAGCTCACTGATTGGCTAGACTGGTTGACCAGTGACCTCTGGGGTTTACCTGTCTCTGCACTCCCCCCCCCCAATGGAGTTATAGGTTCATGTCATCATGCCTGACTTTATAACGTGGGTCTGGGCATCCGAATTCAGGTCCTCATACTTGCACAGAAGCACTTTTCCCATTGAGCCATCCATCTCTGCAGCCTGACATCTTGTTTTTGTTGCTTTTGTTTGTTTGGTTGGTTGGTTGCTTGCTTGCTTGCTTTTGCTTTTCATTTTTGAATTGCAGCAGATTTGGCTGTCTGCATTCTGTTTCTAGATTAAGAGCCAGACCCAATGACTACGTGGGAGGGAACGCCTCAGGTGGCTTTCTCCCTTTCTGTTTCAACTTTTTTGTGGAGGTCGCCATGTAGTTTTCCCCTGTAACGGTTTCCTTTCCTTTCCTGTTTATCCCATGTATATCTGTGTGCACCCACAACCAGAGGCAGCAGTTGGGAACAGCTGTGGAGATGGAGATAGCCCAGATGCTGGAGGAGAACTCAAGGATACTCAAGTTTGGGTACCAGTTTACCAAGCAAGGGCCACGGACAAGAGTGGCAGCTGCCATCACAAAGAATAATGACCTGGGTAAGGCAGATGTGATCTGTGCTGGAGACAGTAGGAAGCACACTAGTGATATTCATCTTCCCACTTTGGAGGCAACATCTCAGATGCCTTGCCACTGGGCTGGTGGGCATCTTATTAGGTGGTCATGGCAATCCTCTGGTCTTCGAGGTGTTAAAGCTTCAGCACGGCATTTTTGTAGAAGAGCTGTTTAGTTTAGCTCTTGCTTGATTTCTTTGTCTTTGCCTCTCCTCCCCTCCGCTTTCCTCCCTTCCCCTCCCCTTTCCTCACCTCTCTTCCCCTCCCACTTTCCCTCCTCTCCTCCCCTCTCCCTCCCCTCCCCCTTTCTTCTCCTCTCCCCCTCCTCCCCTCTCTTCTCTTCTCTTCTCCTCCCCTCCCCTCCCCCCTCTTGTCCTCCCCTCCCCCTTTCTTCTCCTCTCCTCCCCTCCCCTTTCCTCTCTTCTCCTCTCCTCCCCTCCCCCCTCTTGTCCTCTCCTCCCCTCCCCCTCTCCTCTCCTCCCTCTGTGCTGATGGTATCCTCTCTGTGTTTGGACACAGGGCATGTTCCTTATGCTTGATTTCTGATGGCACTTTTTTTTCAATACTCAGGCTTACATTTGGGCACATGTGTATTTTATATGTGAAATAATCTAGTAGAGCTACATTACACAGGTTAGACTCTCACAGAGCTTTTCAGGGAGGCCTCTCTTTGCCTTCCATGCTGTTACACTTTGCTGGGGAGCCACACTGTTCCTTCTGTCAGAAGGAGATAGGGCATTTCCTGGACAGTCACATTGTGGAAGGATGGGTCAGATTGGGAAGGCTATGTCTGGGGACATCTTAACTACCTAGAGCAGCATAGCAGAGGGATATCTAAGACTGGACAAGTCCACTTGGCAGTCAGCCAGCAGCAGGCTTGAGTCCCTTGTTTGAAGTTTGGGAACAGTGTATCAGACCTTGGCTGGACAAGGGAGAGAGAAAGATACTGGTAGGGCATAAGGCCATACTTACCCATTGGATACAAAGCGTGAGACCCATGACCCAGCAGAAGGCTTTGGAAAGGATGGAAACAACCAGAAAAATAATAATAATAATAATTAATTTTAAAAAAAAAAAGAAAGAAAGCATTCTAGGTCTATATCTGAGCTGCCCACAAAAAAAAAAAAAAAAAAAAAATAAGCAAAACAAGGCTCTAGAAATATTGACAACAGATCCCACACCCAGGAAAAGCCATTGTATGCAGCCGCTTTCCTATAGCTTGAGCTACTGAAAGTAGGGAGTTAGAGGGGACCTCAGACAAAGTACCCATTGGCCAAATCCAGGAAGCTTCTAGAAGCCCTTTGTTATCAACCAGAAGAGTCTGCAGCCCAGGAAAGGAAAGGAGAAGATAGGGATTGTGGAAACCGAGTAGGCAATTAGGTATGGGGGGTATGTGCCTGTAACTCCAGCATTCAGTAGGCTAATGCAGGAAAACCCTGCTTGAAGTGCAACCTGGTCTATGTCAGAAGAGGGGAGAGAAGGATAGAATCAGCCAACATTTTTTGTTTGCTTGTTTGTTTTTGTATTTTGTTTTTTGAGACAGGGTTACTCTTTGTAACAGCCCTGACTATCCTGAAACTCACTTTGTAGACCAGGCTGGCCTCGAACTCATATAGATCAATCCACCTGCCTCTGCCTCCCCAGTGCTGGGATTAAAGGTGTGCCACCACTACCTGGCTGAATCAGCCAATTTTTAAAGACTTTTTTTATGTATGTGTATGAATGTTTAGTTTGCATGTATGTCTGTGTACCACATATGTGTCTGATACCCTCAAGGGTCACAAGGAGCTCAATCCTCCTGGAACTGGGGTTATGGCCAGTTGTAAGAAACTATATGGGAGCTACAAATTGAACACAGGTCATCCAAAAGAACAAATGCTCTTAACCACTTAGCTGTTTCTCCAGCTTCCATATCAGGCCATCTTGACATTGTCTTTGATCTCAAGCACTGGTTTAAAGGAATTTCAATCTCTGATTTTGTCTATTGTCTAAACTCATTTATTTGAAGACCAATATTTAGGAATTGTTTGGGGTTTTGTTTTGTTTGTTTTGTTTTGTTTTGTTTTTTTTAGATTTATTTATTATATGTATAGTATTCTGCCTACATGTCTGCCTGCAGGACAGAAGGGGGCACCAAATCTCATTGTGAGCCACCATACAGTTGCTGGGAATCGAATTCAGGACCTCTGGAAGAGCAGCCAGTGCTCTTAACCACTGATCCATCTCTCCAATCCAGAACTGTTTGTGTTTGTTTGTTTGATTGCTTGCTTGTTTTGAGACAGAGTCGTGCTGTATATCCCAAGCTCTCCTGGAACTTACTGTGTAGCCCAGGCTGGCTTCCAGTTCCTGATTCTCCTTCCTGCCTCAGCCTCCAAAATACTATGATTGCAGGTGCACTCCACCACTTAGGGGTTGTTAATCAAGATGAGATTTAGAGAATCTGATCTTCTCTTTACAGAAGCCTGGTCTCCCAGACATAGTCAGAGGTAATGGATGAGGCTAGGTTCACCTGGGGACTCTGCAAAGGCCCATTTGGTGACAGAATTACACAGAAGCCAAGAAGATGCCTGTGTGTAAAATCCCCATGAAAATACTTAGCAGTTCACAGTGACCTCTCCTGGACTAACTCTTCCATAGACACACAGAGAAGTTCCCAGTTACCAGACATAGCTTTATTTAAATTTAAATTCCTCTTTATACCAGATTATTTTGCCATTTCCATTTATTGCCATAGTTCATTGGATGTTGAAGTTAAAGACGATTCATACCCTTGAGTATGTGGCATAGAGTTTTGTGAGTTGAATACTATCTTCTAGATCAGTGGTTCTCAACCTATGGGTCAGAGGTCCTGCATATCAAATATTTACCTATTTATAAGGGCAGCAAAATTACAGTTGTAAAATAATTTTGGGGATTGGGGTCACCACAACACAGGGAACTGTATTAAAGGGTGGCAGCCTTAGGGAGGTTGAGAACCACTGCTCTGGAATGACTTTAAAGAATATTCTTTTCTTCTGTTTGTCTTTTTAATCTTTTTCTTTCTCTCTTACCTAGTTCGCAAGAAGAGAGTTGAAGGAGACCGGAGGTAAAGCTCCCTAAAAGAGGTGAAGTCGCACTACACAGCCATCTGAAAAACAACACAAACTCATCCTCTTCTCCATGGGACCGTTTTATCAAAGGCTGTTGGTTTCCGTTAACCATAATTTTAACTATTACTCTTTTTTAGCAGTACTTATTTATGTGAGATTCTGCAATGTGTGTAGCAGTTTGACTTGCTCCTGGGCACGCCTGGCAGCTTGCACAAATAGGATGATACAGATCTTAGACAATGACAATGCGGGAGATGATTTTAACCACTTTCATATTGGGTTGTCTTTCTTTCTTACATGAACATTTTCTAGTCACGGAATGGGACCTAGCGTGTGTTTGTAGATGATTGCAGTAGAAGCCTATCTCTGTTTACATGCATCACTTTGAGTTAGGCTGAGTACATGAGAAGTGCTACTGACCACATAAGAAGTGAGTATTGCCAATCTTTCACAAACTCTCCGTTAATTCCAGACAAGTGTCTCTCCGTGCACATGCCCAACTGGCTGAGGGTCAATGGGATCCTCCTTAGGAAGCACTTTAACAAAGCACTAGCAAATTAACTGTTTATCATCCCATGAGTATATTGATAATCCATGCACTTATCTTTATTGATGATTAAACATGAATTAAACATATTCGTGTAGGTGCGTGGTACTGGGGATTGTACCCAAGCTCTTGTGCATGCTAGGCAAGCACTCTACCTCTGAGCTACATCTCCAACCAAAATTATATTTAGTAGACAATTATTTATAAAGCTGTTGAAAGGCTTTCCAGGTATAATAGAAAATTTTTAAGTCTTACTAAAAGAAAATGTCAAAACAGCACATTTCCAAATAAAACAATAATAGCATCTTATGGGCTAGAGAGATGGCTTAGCAGTTAAGAGTGCTTGCTTCTTTTCCAGAGGACCAGAGTTCAGTTCCCAGCACCTATGTCAAGCAGCTAGCAATAGCCTATAACACCCATCTTCAGGGGGATCTGATGTCTCCGGCCAGTGAAAGCATCCACACAAATGTACATACCTCCCATACACATGATTAAAAATAAGTTTAAAAGATAATGGCACCTTAATCAAAGTTTGAAGTAACTTGACAAAATTTAAAAGCAATTGATGCTTCATCTTTAGCATGACAAGTTCACAGGATAAATTGTGGGCATTGTGGTTAATTATATAGATTTTTGTTATGTGCAGTTGCTTCACTACTTTTTGGCTAAAATCGGATGCTACTTTTTAATCACTTGACATGGTCAATTCAGACATTTGCAAACATTAGGTAAAAATGAATTGTCAGTTACTCGGATATTTGTCACCTCAAAGACAAAGTCTATAAAAACACAACTGAAAAGATTGCATTAATTTCTTAGTATAACATTGGACCATGCAATACAAAATTAAGTAACAAATGACAGAAGTGTTTGACTGCAAATAATCACTTCTCTCTCCTGTCATAGATAACAGCTTGTGGCAACCTCTGTGTGGTAGCCTGCTCATCTGCCCACTGCTGTGACTAAATAGCTGGCAAAAGGAACATTAGGAAGAATGGGTTGGTTTTGGCTCACAGTTTTAGGGTACCGTCCACCGTGACAGAGAAGAACAGTAGCAGGAGCATGAGGTGGCTGGTCGCATCGCATTCACAGACGGGAAGCAGAGAGAGATGAATGCTGGGACTCAGCCCGCTTTCTCCTTTTCCCCAGTCTGAGACCCCAGCCTATGGGATGACGATGCCCACATTCCGAGTGAGTCCTCCCTCCTCAGTTAAACTTCTCTGGTAACACCCATCAAGTTGATAATGAAGATAACTGTCATAGTATCTCCCTTTCTTCCTTTCCTCTACTTCCCCTACACAGCATCCTTCTTGTTTCCCTTCTCTTCATGACTCGAGTCTTACCAAGGTGATACCTCTTGTGCTATTGACAGAGCAAAAGAAGTTGCTGTCCCTGGAAGATCTTGGGACCAGTCCTGTATAGTTAGTATTAGTTACTGGGGGTTCCTGAGTTGTTTGGTAGTTAATATGTAAATAACTTAGCTTGACAAGCACGTGGGATCTATTTAGAGAGGCCTTTAAAAAACTGGATACTTGGAGGGAGAAACTGGACACTTTTACTTGTTCTATAAATATCCCTAGCTGAAAGAAAACATCCTTTGAAACATCTCATTTTCTTGACTCATTTTTATATTTTTTAGGACATAATAAGGAGGGTATGCTGACTTTTTTTTTTTTTTTTTTTTTTTTTGAGTCATTCCCCAATCCTTTATCGTCTGTCAATCTGAAAATGTATTAGGACATTCCATTTGATTGTTTTCAGTCTGATTTTTTTCTTTCATTCTCACTCATTTGGATGTGCTATAACCAGTTTGTACAGGTTTGCTGGTTGCTCAGTTTTCAAGAACTCTGTGAATTATTGCTCAACATAGCACTACTAAAAATTAAGGGAAGCCAAGTGTGGTGGCCCGTACCAGTGATACTAACACTGGGTATGGAGACAAGATCAGTGTTGGCTACATAGAAATTTGAAGCCAGACAGCTACATGAGATCCCTAGCCCATGGCCTCCCCCAGCCAAAACGCATTGACATGCATTTACAGTTAAATCAGTTATGGTAAAGACAAAAATATGTTCTTGAGATTACTAATGTATGTTATGCCTACATGGCTTAAATACTATTGATGGTGTGCTGTGACATGGATCTTCCCAGCTCTCAGCATTGACTTCTTGGCCATGGTAAGAAGAGTCTCTGGGAAAGAGTAACATGTAAGAAGCATCTCCTTCCCTCTAGATTGTTAGCTGATAAGCAGTCATCAGTTCTACCTGGGTGAAATATATAAGATGTGTTTTAACGGTAGTTTTTGGTTACCATGTTACCAAAGGGAGGATGCTATGCTTTGGTCACAGACTTGTTTAAAAGCAGAGTCCCTAGCAAACTTCTACAGTAATCCTTTTCCTTTCCTCATTCACTCTTTTGCCTTCATCTCTTAAGAAACTCTGACCCTACAGAGTGTTGCCTGCAGCCCCACATTTTGGAGAATGGGTTGCAGTTGTTAGCACACCCTGGCAAATTGCAAGAAAAAAAGTCAGATTTGGATCACAGTTATTCCTTTTTATAAGGAGTTATTAACACCATTAAAGCAAGAGAGTAAAACATTATTTTAAAAATCATACTGTTTTTAGCTTGTAAGATGAGTTTATGAGATTATTTATTACTAATCAGCTGTTTTATCATTATAGATTTTTAAGTGGCTTGTAAAGTGACATTTCCATAAGTATTTGCATATTGAAGATAACTACTAGAAGATAAAACATTTTGGAAGAATCTATCAAATCATATAATTAGTCTAAGACTTCACCTCCCTTCTGCCCAAAATGGACAATTAATTTCATCATGATGAGACATAATATGTGTAAATTATTTTTATATGTATATATTTTGCTAGCTAGTATGTTGAGTATTTGCTAATGCCTAAGTAGCTATTTAGAGGGAGCTCATGTTTCCCTAAGCCTGCCCCCTTTCCCTTTACAGTTGTACAGGCTCATAGTAAATAGAAACTTACTCACTTAGACTTGAAGGTTCTTGTCACTGATGTCTTGTCATGGCAAAGATAGATGGCTTTTAGGAGACACATTTCTCAAGTCTAGAAATTATGTCTAGTTTAGTAGTACATGTGCATCTCTCCATCTACCTTATGTGTGCAATGGAAGCTCCTTCGTCCTTTTCAGCTTTCAGAAAGCCCTGGCTTTCATCTTTGAGGGAAACGGAACCCCACCCCGTGTGTGTGTGTGTGTGTGTGTGTGTGTGTGTGTGTGTGTGTGTGTGTGTTGTCAGATATCTAATTAGGTATTTGACTACATCTGGACAACAGATTGAAGGGGAGGCTCTCCCCAGCTCCACTTCCCCTGCCCTTTTAGAGCTGCTACAGACCCAAGTTCCATGGGAAATTACCCTGGAGTCTGTAGTTTCTGTCACCCACCATCACATTTCACAGCTGTGTGGAGGATGACTCTTAGAAAATTCACTGGACTATTACCCCCATTAGCTCCTCCTATATGCCTAAAATGCATGTCATTTCATACTCATGAACATCCGTTAGCCCCCTCCTTCCATCTCTGTAGAACACACTGTATATAAATATTTTGTATATAAGGACCACCAAATACTGTAGTGAGGTATTTAGCTATATGTGGACCATGGACTGACGGGACCACACTTCCCTTTCCCCTCTCAGGGTTGTGGTGGGCCTAGGTTAGAGAATCACATGCCTGGAGGGGCAGGTGTGACTCACCCATCTTTCAGTACATAGCTCATCTTCCAGTAGAAACCCATCTCCATGTTTAAGAAAAAAAAATCACAGTGCCTGTACCCCTGGAGCCAGTTTTCCTAAAGGAAGACTGGTATACCAGACCATGAACAGCTGCTTCTCTTCCACCCACAGATGTGGGCCCTGGTGGGCACCAGCATATGGAAGCCACTGCCTTCAGAAAAGCTGCCACAAGACATTTCTAAACACAAAGCTTAGACCTGGCGTGAAAGCATCGGCATGCTCAGACAGTCCTGTAGAGTTGACAAACATGTTTGCACATCCTTTTTCATGGTTGAGACTTACTCTGCCCTCTCCTAAATATTGTGCAGGAGACAGGAAGCCTAAGAATTCTGGTCTGAGAGAAGTTGACATGTGTTTCAGGGTTGGGATGATAGACTGAGTGTCTTTTTCAAAGAGTAGATACAGAGTTTGCTTATTTCTCAGTTCCCACAACCCAGCTACTCACTCCATACTCAGTGAAAAGACTGAGTGAAGCACACATAAAGGAAAGGTACAAGAACTTTCTAAGTAGCAGGCTGATCCCACTGGGTAAGCCACAGAGCACAGCCTTTTGGAACTAACTGGCCAGAGAAAAGTACCCAGAACCTCAGCAACTTTGTTTCTTTGTTCCTCAATTCTAGATCTGACTGTACTTTATGGCTCAAGATCCTTACAAAGTTTAAAAGGGCTGGGAATGTAATATTTAAATTAATTTAATGGCAGAACTCAGTTCTACTCACCTCTCTTGATATCTCTCCCATTAGTTTAAAAGTAACAACCAATCAGTAGATAGATGAGTGATGGGTTACAAAGTTTACGTCTGTATCCTGGACACTATTCTGGAAACAACACATGAATCAGAAGTTAAGCCTATTTGGGACACATTGTTGATTTGGAGAGGGTGAAGGAGAAGGCTTGAAATCACGGTAGAAAAGAGTGACCTACTAACCTGGCTTGGTTGGCTGTGTCTTGTGGCAGTTATTCGGAGCACACTGGCTTAGCTGGTTGGTATGGTGAATGGGTACCATACTAACAGATTTGGAGGCTAAATCCCAATCCCGTTACCCACACTTAGCAGGTGTATGATCATGGGCAATTCATTTAATTGCCTGCCAATTATAGATTATATAGGGAATGAGCACCGGAAATGGAGTCAAGTGACCTGAGCACTTGACTACACTTCGTTGGCTGGGTGACTTTAGGGAACCACTGTATCTCTCAAGCCTAAAGCTCCCAGCTATTAAATGGGAATAATATCTTCACTAACTACCTCACAGAGTTGTAGTGAGAAAATATAATCAGATCATTGGATGAAAACACCATAGAAACTAGAAAGCACTATACAGAAGTAGGTCACTTTTTATCAATTCACTAATGTTTCCCACTGCCTTTGAGTCTGTTTTATTCTGATCAATGGTTCATCTTTTGGAGTAGGGCAAAATGGAGCATGGAGTGATAGAATTGGAATGATGTAAGGGACTAGAACTGCTTGGTGGCAGCAGTGGGTGTTAATATTTCAGTGATATAAATGATAGATCATTTTGCTGGGTCACTTTGAAAGTACTTTGAAAAGGGCTGGGGAGTAACTCAGTAAGGCAGTGTGCTTGCCTTGTGTGCAGAAAATCCCAACAGGATCCCCAGCACTGCATAAAAGCTGGGCAGAGTGGCACAAATCTGTAATCCTAGTACTCAAAAGGTGGAGGCAGGAAGATCAGAAGGTCAGATTCATCCTTGGCAACATAGTAAATTTGAGACCTGACTAGGCTCCATGATCCTGTCTCAAAAAGTAAAAAGCCTTGGAGGAAGTAGTCACAATCCTTAGAAATACTGGATCCAAGAGAGGAACCCAGTGACTAAGAATTTAGGCAAGAGCTGTCTTCCTGTCATCACTAAAGTAGATGGAAGCTAAGACTCAAGGAGCTGTGGTAACCTTGGGGAGCATCTTCTTGGGGGCTCCAAGAATCTTAATGCCTAGCATCTGTGTACCAGGTACCATGTCTGGCATGGAAGCGGGGAGAAAGCTCTCTGGGGCAGCAGATACCTATCACCAGCAACTCAGCCCTGGCCAGTTATTTCTGCCAAGAAAAGCATTAAAGCATGGCCTCACTGGGATGGTGTCTCATCAGTCCTTGTATCTTTGGTACCATCTAATAAGGTGCCTTGTACATAGTAGGTGTTTTGTAAGTGTTGCTTTTACATCATTGCCCTCCAGCCCTAAAAGAATTATATTCTGTTTACAACCATGTGATATATATATATGTATATGTGTGTGCATGCATGCATGCATGCGTGTGTATACATATATACATATATATGTGTGTGTATACACAAACACACTGATTTGGATGCCAGCTGTATGTGACCTTGGATAAGAGTTTTCCATCTATCTATAAAGTGATGTATTCTCTAAAGCCCTTCCAAGATTCCCAAACATTGCAACCCTGTGATTCTGAACATGAGTGGGTAATCTATCCACTGCAGCTCCAGCTCTCTCCAGGAATGTTTTTCAGACAGTTGCTTGTTCCTTTTCAGCAGTGTTTAACAGCTTCAGAGTCATTCTGGAAGAACTGCTTGTCAGAAAGGCTACTTCAGGGCTGGGAAGGTAGCTCAGTGGCATGTGGGTTCAATCCTCAGTACTACAAAATAAAACATTTTAAAAGTTTGGGGACACTTCCCTCAAAAGCAGAAAGATTAGCTTAGTATATATAATTTTTTCCTCCTCAGAATCAGAGAGAAAGAAGGGGAGGAAATGCAAAGAAAGAAACTGACCAGTATGTTTTTAATAGGTTTTTATTTAATTCTGTGTATTTGCATTTCCAACCCCCTATTGATTGCATACCAAGAGACAATCAAAAGTGCACTGTGCATTGAAAGAAACTGGCCCAGGAATTTAAATTCTGTGGACACAATCTAGATATGGGTAGACAGAAATTGACCAAATGGAAAAAAGGAGATAGAAAGTACACTTCCTGAGTAATTTTACTTTAGTACCAAATGTTAGCCATGACAATCTTTATTTGAATTATTCTAAGCCAGGCATGGTAGTATATACCTATAATCCCAGCACTTAGGAGGTGAAGGCAGGAGGATCAGGAGTTCAAGGTCATTCTTAGCAACATAGCAAGTTCAAGACCAGCCTGGGACACTTGAGACTTTGTCTTAAATTTTAGAATAAATAGATAAATGGAATAAGTGTGATTTGTATCTCTGCTTCCTTTTTAAGAACAAAACTATGTACATGGAAAAGTATATATATATATATATATATGTATGTACATACATACATACATACATACATACATACATACATATTCCTGGAACTCATACTGCAGACCAGGCTGGCCTGGAACTCACAGAGATCTGCCTGCCTCTGCCTCCTGAGTGCTGGGATTAAAGGCTTGTGCCACCAACACCCAGCTTGCATATTTATATTTTAAGTAGCCCTTATCTTAATCTTGTTTCATTTTTTTTCCAGAAAACAAGCAGCATTTTTCCTTGCATATAAAAATGTAAAATACTTGCATGCCACCAGTCAAATGGCTTACCAGTTCTATGCCTGTCAAGTGTGATCTTATGTGGTGTATTGTTATCTGTTTCGTGTTGAAGAGACTAAGGGACATAATATGATTATAAACTTGTAAACTTCATTGGTAACACTTGTTTCGCTAAGTAGATTCTGAAAAGTCATATGGCTTTAGTTTTCATTTGATACTTTTTAATAAAAGCTAGGTAATTGGTTAGTTCGTTAGGAAACTAAAGGCTAACATGCTTTTTAAATGTGGAGTTAAACATCTTGTGAAAAGTAAGTGTGAAACAAAGGAAAATGTATGAATTGTAAACTAATTTTATCCTCATAATAAGGAGCCCCATTGGCCCAAAAAGATGTAATTTGGGGCCTTTGGAATTAGCCACCAAGAGCTAATGTTGAGCTAACTATAAACTTTCAATTAATTAAGATCTTTCTGCTTTCAAAGAAGTCATATATTCATTTGTGTCTGGAATGATAGTTGTAAATGAAAATGTAAAAAATAAATAAATAAAAGGGGGGTCAATAAACTTAAACTTTAAATGAAAAGCCTGGTTTCTGGCTATTCTTAGAGTATCTCCTCAAAATAAATGTTTGACACTATGTTCTTACTTAAGAACATTTGCAACAAGAACAATGACACTTTAATACAAAGAAGATAAACTACACACGCACAATAGCCAGAGGAGAAAGAGAAACATTGAAACCTAAAGGCTCCCAGGTGGTGACACAGTTGAGGTTTGTTAGCATAATGGGGAGCAGGAATACAGACAGTTATATGGAGCTGTGTATGCTTTCCGCCAGCTAACACTAAAAATAACCAAATTTTTGCAAAAAGGTTTGACCTGGAATACCAGAAAAACCTGCACTTCCTGCTTCCCTGCTGCATTCTGGCTCAGCTTGGTGATCCCCAATTTACATTGATGATAATCTGAGAAGCAAAGAGGGCCTACATCTAGTTTATATTTGCTGCCATACACCTCCATGAGGAAATACGTTGCTCTATTTTGCTTAAAGAATTCTCCTTCTCAGAGGCTAGTGATACAGTTTGGTTTGTAGAGCAGAGAAGTCCTGGTTCCATCCTTTACATCATATAAAACCCCATATGGTGGTGTGTACCTGTAAGGCTGGCACTCAGGAGGTAGAGGCAGGAGGATCAGGAGTTCAAGATCATCCTTAGCTACACAGAGAGTTTGAGGCCAGTCTGAGCTAGGAGACCCTGTCCTTTTCAGTCTGTGGCACTGTGGGTAGTAGACATTGCAAGTATACACACTGAGATCATCCTTGCCTACTTCAAATTTCATGACCATTAGTTTAGATAGATATAAGTTGTATATATAATAATATATAATATATAAGTACATATGAATATTTCATATATTTATATATTATATAAAAATATCTAGTCCAGTATCTTCATCTGTGAAACAGGAACAATGAATGATAATATACCACAGTAGAACTACAATAAGGGTTAATGTGTAAAATACAGGGAACAGTGCTTAGCCTATAGAAAGCACTTATGGATTATAACCCTAACTACCACCCCTTTAAAAAATGTGTATGAGAGTTTTGTCTGTACCTAGGTGTGTATACCCTAGTGCCAGTGGAGACAGGAAGATGGTACCGTGTCCCCTGGAACTGAAGTTACAGATGATTACAAGCTGCCATGTGGGTTCTGGGAATCAAACCCAGGTCCTCTGGAAGGACAGTGTTCTCAGCCACTGAGTCATCTTTCCAGCCCCTGACTCCTACACTAGTGCTTTTTCTTTCAAGATTTTAAAACAACTATGGGTAGAAATGTGTTTTCTGTAGGTATGTACACTTGAGAGCAAGTGTCCATGTGTAAAATACAGGGCATAGTGGTTGGCCTATACAAAGCATCGACAGATTACAACCCTAGCTACTACCTTCTAAAAAAAGAAAAAGAAAAATAATGTGTATGAGTATTTTGTCCACTCGTAGGTGTCCATGGAAGGCAGAAGAAATCATTAGGTCCCTTGCAGCTGGAGTTACAGGCAGTTGTGAGCAACCTGATATGAATGTTGAGAACTGAGTTTGGTTCCTCTGCAAAAATAGCTGTCTGTTTCAGCCAAAAACTTTTAACTTCTAACCTAAGTAAATATCCAAGAATCTTAATGCTGACACAACTCCCCATTCTGACAAGATCAAACGTGTAAATAGATACACATGTAGTCCCAGCACCAAGGAGGTAGAGGCAAAAGAATGGTTTCAAGTTCAAGGACACAGTGATCTATATAGCAAGTTCCAGGTCAGCCAGCACTACATAGTGAGTTCTTGTCTTTTAAAGGAAGAGAGAGGGAACTGCAGAGATAAATCAGTGGTTAAGAGAACTGGATGTTCTTCCAGAGGACTGGGGTTCAATTCCTAGCACCCCTAGGGTGGTTTACAGCCAATCATCTGTAACACCGGTTCCAGGAGATCTGATGCCTTCTTACTGACTTTTGCAGGGACCAGGCATGCATGTGGTATACAGACATACAAATAAGCAAAACACCCATGTACATAAAATTGGGCTGGAGAGATGGCTCGGGGATTAAGACTGCTTACTGCAGAAGACCCAGGTTTGGTTCCTAGCACCCACAGGGCAGCTCACAACACCTTTAACTCCAATTCCAGGGGATCCAATGATCTGATGGCCTCTTCTGGCCTCTGCAAATTCCTGTATGCATGTGGCACATAAATTCATTCAGTCACATACACATACACATACATACACATAAATAAATCTGTTCTTAAGAAGGGCTAAAAGAGTCTTGTTTTTGTTTTTGTTTTCCTCTTTCATTCACTTGTTCTGTTCTGTTTTGCTTTTTTTTTTTTTTTTTTTTTTTTTTTTTTTTGGACAAGGTCTTATGTGGCCCCGGCTTCGTGAAACTCACTATGTAGCAAAGGCTGGCCTTGAACTCCTGGTTCTCCTACCCTTACCTACCAAGTATTCCAATACATCTGGCTTTTTTCTTTCTTTAAAACACAAACATTTTGTTTGTACTGCTCATTCCCTCTGCAGAGAGGCCCTTCCCCCACAGCTCCAAGAACTGCATACAAGCAAGACAGAGTTGACTCTGGAGTTGCTCCTCACCCATCCTTTCTCTTGACTGGGCTTCTGCTCACTCCCCTATGCTGGATCTGTATTTACTTACTGTTTTCTAGACAGTAGCTTTTGGATTTGGCAATTAACTCTTAATTAAGAGACATCTTGCTTTGGAGATATCTTATGTTTGGGCTTTGTTAAGGAATGCCTTCTCCTTTGTGTACTGTTTGATAGCTCAGCCTTTTCTAGGAAGTGGTAGCCCATACCCTGTCTTCATTCCTTGGCTATCAACCTAGAAACCCATTATTTTTCATGCTAATAAAAAAGAGAAACATGGTAGACCAGATGCCCATAGTCTCTAGTCCTTATTTCCAGGGCCTTGGTGAGGACCAGATGAATAGATGATTGAATAGGGTTGGACTAGGCAATAGAAGGTAGGAAGGGGATTCTACAAGTTTTAGATTCCTGGGTTTATCAATCCTGAGCAAATTTTTAGAAAACTGTAGTATCCAATATAACAATGGCTTGTAAGCATGTGGAAGTAGAACACTGATCTATCTCTAAGAGCTAACCTGGGATTCACTAGGCACAGATGATAAGAAATCTTAAGAGTAAGGCCTAGAGAACATGCTAGGTTGCTGTGGTTGATCATGTCTATAACCCCAACATTTCAAGGGAGAAGGAAGGGAGATCAGGAAATCAAGACTAGGCTTGTCTACATGATTAATTCAAGGCCAGCACTGAAGCAGGATTGCTGGGTATTTGGAACTAGCCTGGTCTAAATGATGAGTTTCTAGGCCAGCGAGAGCTACATAGCAAGCTCGTGTCTCAAGAAAACAAAAACAGGCACTAGCAAGATAGCTCAGTGAGTAAAGTGCTTGCAGCATGGGGCCTGCATGCATTTCTCCCCTTGGCAGCCATGTAAAATCCAAGCATGATAGTATTTATGTATCTGCAAACCCAATACTGGAGAAGTGGGCTATGGATCCCGGAAGCACACTGATCAGCCAGTCTAACTGAAAACAGTTCCAGATACAATGAGAGACCATGTCTCAAAAAAATAAGGGGGAGAGTGGTAGAGGAAGACTCTGGATGTCAACCTCTGGCCTCCACATATTCATGAACACACTTGTGTGCAGTGCAGACACACACACACACACACACACACACACACACACACGTACACCTACATGCATACACACCACACAGAGAGGGGTGGGAGCTATCATTAGCATGTATAAACTTGGTAGTTTAGTTCATTGAAAGCTTACTGTGAATAGTCCCTACTAGCAAGCTATTCCTTTTATAAGTGGTCTTAGACAAAGAGACATAGTACTTGGGCAAACAAATCAACGCCTTGGCTTTGGCTCTCAGGTCTTGGATCTCCTTTTCAGTATGATTTCTGCCGCACTTGAACCTTTGCATGGGTGGTGTTTCATCTGCACGAAGTTATCCTTTTTCCTCCTTGCCTTTCATTTCTTCCTTCCTCGATCCCCATTTCCTGTCTTTTCTGAAACTGGGTCTCAGTTGATCCAGGCTGGCCTTGAACTCCCTGAGTAACTGAGAATGACTTGTGCTCCTGATCTTCTTGCCTCTACCTCCCTCCGGTTTTGGGATCACAGGCATACAACCTCTACAGCCAGCTGGAGAATAACTTTGGTTCTTGGTCCTCTGGCATTTGCAGAATTAGCAGAGCCAGGATACAGCACAGATATGGGGAAAGTTAATTTCAGCTGATGATGTTGGAGGAACAGAAGAAATAAATGGCATTTGAATTGGATGGTTAAACATGAGGAGTGACTTAGCAAGTAGACACAGAGTGATGGAGAGGGGCTTTTCAGGACAGACAGTTTCTGGGAAACCTTCCCATACACTTGTGAATACCAGCCATGGTGCTGGTCTCCTCTGACATCTTCCTCCCTCCACTTTAACCAACTCCAAGCCCCAGAACGAAATCCTTTCCTTTTAGTTTTTGGTCTATAGTTCCAAGGTTTCATAGCTGTCTTGCAAATTATGTTTTAAAAACTGCTTAAGTATTTAAGGGAAGCTATTTCCTAAAGGAATCTTTTGATAAGGAGCAAATTGCCACTGGTATTAATTTGCCTATGATGACTCAGTGTGACACAGGCTTTATGAGTTGCTTTGGCTGGAGGCATAAAGATAAACACTAATGAAGGCCTCCAATGCATTGAGTAGAATTGGAGTGTCATTTTTTTCAATCACTTTCACTCTAACCAAGCCCAGAAAACTAGTAAGAACCATACTCTGCCCTTATTTATGTGTGTGTGTGTGTGGGGGGGGTGTATGTGAAAGTCAAGGGACACTAATTGGGTACCATCTTTAAAAAAGAAAAAGAAAAATGGTTATTTATATGTATGTATGTATGCCTGAGTGTGTGCACAAGTGCCTGTGGAGGCAAGAAAAGGGCATTGAGTTTCTGGGAGAGCAGAAAATGCTCTTAACTACTAAACCTCTTCTCCAGCCCTCCAGCCCTCCAGCCCTCCTCCAGCCCTCCTCCAGCCCTCCTCCAGCCCTCCTCCAGCCCTCCAGCCCTCCAGCCCTCCTCCAGCCCTCCAGCCCTCCAGCCCTCCAGCCCTCCTCCAGCCGCCCTCCAGCCCTCCTCCAGCCCTCCAGCCCTCCAGCCCTCCAGCCCCATTGGTGCCTGCCCTGGAGCTCACTGTGGACAGAGAGCCCCAAGACTGATGACCTGAGTTAAATCCCTAAAACAGCGGAAAGAGAGAGCCATCGTCTTTTCTCAGGTTGGAATACACCAGGGTATTAATGTAGAGTGAATACAAAAGTGTCAAAGGAGCCAGGTGTGTGGTGCATGCTGGTAATTCCAGGGTCTTGGAAGTACAAGCAGAAGGAGAAAGAGTTTAAGGCCAGCCTCAGCTATATAATGAATTCGAGGCCAGCCTGTGCTACATGAAACCTTCTTTAAAAAAAAAAAAAAAAAGACACACAAAGCAGCCTAGAAAGATGGCTTCAACAGTTAAAAGCATATATTACTCTTGCACACTATGTGCCCAGTTCCTAGCACCCATGTTTGGCTGCTCCCAAGTGCCTGTAACTCCAGTTTGAGGGGAATCCAATATCCTCTTCAGGCCTTCATGAGGCACCTGTGCACACATGGTATACATGAACACATGAAGGCACACATACATATACATCAATAGTAAATCAGGTTTTGGTTTTGAGGTTTTTTTTTTTTTTTTTAAATTATCACATAAGCTGTCAAAGAATCCAAATTATCCATTCAAAACAGTCTCTTCTGCAATGTTTTGGAGGAGTTTCTTCATATTCTCTGAGCCTGGCCACGGGTTATCATATTTCAAAGAATTTGGTGAGATCTAGGAAGCATGTCAGTCTAATCAGCAGTTAGAAAGTAGGCTAGGAGCTGAGTGAGAATATGCTTCATTTCTGGATTTACAACCAGTTGTCATGGGATATTTGTACACTGTGATGATGTGTTGCTGTGATTGGTGTAATGAAAGGCTTAACAGCCAATAGTTAGGCAGGAGAGAATAAATAGGTGGGACTTCCGGGCAGAGAGAGCTCTAGGAAGAAGAAAGGTGGGGTTGACAGCCAGACACAGAAGAAGCAGGATGGGCAGTACCGAGATGAGTTTACCTTGTGGAAGAAAGTCCATTAAAAAAATATGGAGCCGGGTGTTGGTGGCGCACACCTTTAATACCAGCACTCGGGAGGCAGGGGCAGGCAGATCCCTGTGAGTTCGAGGCCAGCCTGGTCTACGAGTGAGTTCCAGGTCAGGTTCCAAAGAAATACAGAGAAACCCTGTCTTGCAAAACCAAAAGAGTTAATTTAAGTTATAAGAGCTAGTTAGGAACAAGCCTAAGCTAGGCCAACCTTTTAAAATTAATAATAAATCTCCATATCATTATTATTTGCATGCAGGCAGTCTGACGAGAAAGTACAACTATAATCAGAAACTGGCCATTTGACTTTCTAAAAATTAACTTTCTCAATACTTCTTTACTTTTATTTTCATGTTTAAAACTTGAGGGTATTGGGGTTGGGGATTTAGCTCAGTGGTAGAGGGCTTGCCTAGCAAGCGCAAGGCCCTGGGTTCGGTCCTCAGCTTCGGAAAAAAAAAAAAAAAAACTTGAGGGTATTAATTTCCTCTTTGTAGAGCTGTTTCAAAGTACAGCCAGATATTACAAATACTGGTACATTTCTTGTTATGTGTTAGATAGTCAATAAATATTAATTGAATCCGAGCACTGTAGGGAATTTCTTTCAGAAACAAGCTCCTGGATAGTTTAATTTACAGGATATTTACCATAGCCAGGTACAGTGGTGTGGCCTGTAATCCTAGTACTTGGACAAAAGATTGCTTTAAGTTTGGGGCCAGCCTGGTCCAACAGTGAGCTTCAGGAAGTCAGATTACATAAGAAAGCCTTGTCTCAAATGAACAAACAAATAAAAAAAGAAAGAAAGAAACGGATAAAGAGAGAGACACAGAGAAGTTTTCCAATAATGTGCAATGGGTGCCAGTTGCACAAAATTCCAGGGTGTTTACTTAACCACAGGTACTACTCCCTGCCCTGAGAGGAAGAAGTAGATACCAGAAGGTTAACCATTGGGTGACTCCCTATTCTGGGTGTAGCTGGAATTTACCTCAAGCATGCACTCCACAGTCCTCTTCTAGGCTGCATTTTTTTTTTTTTTTTTTTTTTTTTTTTTTTAAGACAGGGTTCTTCTGTGTAACCTTAGCTGTCCTGGAACTTCACTTTGTAGACTATGTTGGCCTCAAACTTGTAGAGATCAGTCTGCCTCTACTTCCCCAGTGCTGGGACTAAAGGTGTGTACCACCCACTACCACTGCCTGGCTCTGGCTGCATTTTCAGAAAGTTAACAAGACAGAAAGAACATTACTCCTGTCTGTGCCATTACACTCCTTAGGGATCATCTCCTCCGAGCCCTGCCCAAGAGACAACCATTGCAGAGGACATTATCAAAAAGTCCTCTGAGGTGTTTCCACTTTCTTCATCTTTCCCTCCCTAAACTATCCACTTTATTTCTCTCCGTTGACCAGCTGCTTCTGTCATTTCCTCTCACATTAGCCCAGTCTCACTGACTGACATAGAATATGAAGTTGGAATGGGAGTATGGGATGGAGCAGAAACTGACCAGGATGATGAGGTAATTGCCATCTAACAGGCAGTTAGAAACTGCTCTTGTTAAAAGGCACTGATTCCTCAGTTGGGCCCATAAGATAACTAAAAGCAGGATAAACCCCAGCATCTCTGCTTTCATTTTGTGTCTGCTTCCTGTTTTGGGTTGCCTAGTTACCTCTGCATGTAGGCATGTTCATCATTCAAGGAATGCCTATCCAAAAATCCTACAAGGGTATCTCATCCCCCTACAAGGGTAAAGACATAAAAATAAAGTAAATGAGACATCTGATAGTCAGCTCCCCTGTACCCAGTCTTTCTTTGGACTCCTAGCTCCCAAATAATGACACAGAGACATCTTATTGATTATGAAAGATTAGCTTTAGCTTAGGCTTGTTAACAACTAGCTCTTATAACTTAAGTTAACCCGTTTATATTAATCTAGATCCTGTCACGTGGCTCATTACTTGCCCTTCATACTGTATGTCCAAAACCCGCCCACCTCCCCCCCCCCGCAAATTCCCTGCCTCCTTCATCACTCCCCCTTCAATCTCTCTGCCCCAAAGTCCTGCCTATCCTCTCCTGCCCAGCTATTGGCCATTCAGCTCTTTATCAAACCAATCAGAAGATGCCTTGGCAGAGACACATTTTCACAGTATACAAAAAGATTAATCCACAACACTCCCCAAAGACCCCCGAGTCACCTCGGATTCCATGAACACCAGAGCATCCCAGGTCAGAAGAGCTCCCAGATGAGGGCATCCCATCCTTAGGGAGGCTATACGCTGGAACATTGTCCCCTCAGACAAAAGCAACTCTTTGGACCACTTTGAAGAAACATCATGACTAGTGTTGCTCAATTATACATACTTCTTGCTCCCCGCCCCAATTCTTCCTCTGCTTAAACCTAAAGCTTATTGGCCCCTTTGTCTGTTCCTTTCCAGGGTGTGTTTATTAATGAAATGTATTTCTGCTTTTCTACTTTACCCCTCTCTTTGTATGGAGGCACGACCCCCTGGGGGTGACTTATGGCCTTTTCTGCCCTGAGTTGGTCTTAAAAAACAAAACCCTCATGTAGCACCGACTGGCCTTGAATTCCGTATGTAGATGGCTGAAGATTACCTTAAACTTTTGATTCCCCTCCTTCTGTCTCAAGTGCTGGGATTACAGGCATGCACCAGTTTATGCCGTGCTTGGGATCAAATCTAGGGCTTTGATTGATTAAACATTCTATCAATTCAGCTGCATCCCCAGTCCCTTCGCTTTTATCTGACTTCCACGACAAGTTTAAAAACTGATATCATGCCCTCGCATTAGTTACCAAGGGTATAAAGACAAGCTTGGCTCCGTATTAAGTTTTTTTACTCAAGAAACCTTCTATCCAAAAAAGCCTCTAGACTGTCTTTCTAGATTCCATAGGGTCGCGGGCAGGTGTGTACAGGAGCAGAGAGCATTTTTCTCAGCCTACTCCTGGTATCTGTACCCTGTTGTAAAACCCTTCCCATTGTAAAGAACCAGGTCCGTGTGGAGCCGCGCCCTTCTCCCACGAACTACAACTCCCAGCATGCAGCCTGCATCAAGAGTACGCAAGCGCATCGGAGGGGACGAGGGAGCGAGTAGAGTAACACAGACAGCGCGGTCCGGTTTGGGGGGCAGCTGGAGGGAGGGTTCGGCAACTCCCAGAAGTTGAGGCACCGCGCAGCGTGGGCGCAGAGACGAGCGGGTTAAACCTTGCGGGCAGTGCAGGAGGTCGGCGGCCGGACGCCAGCAGGTGAGTTCAGCACGGTGCTTTCCAGGAAGTCCGTCGGCGGGCGCGGCAGCGGGTCGCTCCGGCCTGGGCGACCGAGGAGGGAGCGGCTGTGCTTCCCGCCGCCGGCCTGCGGCGCCTTCTCTGCGGGCCTCGCTAAGGAGCCCAGGGTGCCTGGCCGTTCCGGGACGGCGAGGTGTGCCGGGTGTCGCCCGCGGCCAGGCTCGCAGGCTCCGGGCTGTCGGTGAGTCACTTGCGGCTGGCCGGCCGGCGGGGGTTCGAAACCGGCCTCCTCGAGTTCGGGACCCGTCTACCTAGTAGAGTTCGGGACGGTCTTCCTGGGGTTCGGGACCGACCCGTCTGGCTTTGGGACCGGCTGATGCTCTGGAATCTGCTTGGGCTGGGGAAGTCGTCTGGGAAGTGCCTCTCCCCGCAGCCCCTCCACCCCAGCCATCTTCTCGCTGTCCTGGCTGAGAGGGAACCCACAGAATTTGGGACACACCCTTTTCGCGATTGAAATCTGGCCGTCTTGCATTGGCCATTTTGATCTATGTTCTCTGCTCTGCCTTGGAATCAATTTCTGGCTCCCGTGCAGCACAGCTGGGGCCGGCTGTGAAGCTGATGCGGGTTTGTTTTGAGGACGTGACTGGGTCGCTATATTTGCGCTTACAGAAGTTGATGTGCTTCCTCCGCAAGCCTGCATTCTGGTTACAAACAGATATGGGAAACAGCCCCAGTTTTTACTTTCCTTTTCTTCTCGTTTCCTTCCCCTCTGTTTTCTCGTCTTCTCATTCGCGTTCAAGAATCTCCTTTACCCTTTCGAAACCCCCCACCCCACCCCGCGTTTCTGTTTTTAGGCACCCCCCCCCCGTGTCTTCTTTCATGTTTAACTAAGAATCGAATTTCCAACTTGCCCTCTGCTTCCCTTAAAACCCACAGTCATCTATTTAGTAATGAACACGGCAGTAAAACTTATCCCAAGAGGTCATACTTAAACAGGAAATGAGCCTGCGGAGATCTTTTAGCTATGTGCAGTCTTCTTTGGTTTCTGACATTTTTGTGCAGTTCGTTCTTTTTCTGAGAATACTTCAGAATAGTTTTTTGGCAGATTAAATTGATTAATCAATCGACCTGTTGGTATTTTAGGAAAATAGCTTTGCTCGGTCTCCTTTTTGTTGCCTCTTCCCAGTCCTGCCACACATGCATACACCTCTTTTTGGTCTTTTGAGCCAGTCTCACTACCTAGTGCAGGCTGGCCTTTAGCTTGTTCTTTTCCTGCCTCAGCTTCCCAGTACTGGAATTACAGGCAGGACCAGTAAGTCTTTAAGAGCCACAGTTAGGGTCTGGAGAGATGTCTCAGAGGTTAAGACATGTTGATCTTCCAAAGGACGTGGATTTAGTCCCCAGTACCCCATATAAGAGCCTACAACCATCTGTAACTCTAGTTACATCTGGTACCCTCTTCTGGTCTCTACAAGCACTGTACACATGGTATGCATACAGACAAGCTGGCACACACATACACATAAGTAGAATTAAAAAAAAAAGCCACAGTTACAGTTAGAATCCCACCTCTGGCTCTGTAGTGTGCATCCCATTGTATTCCACATCTTAGAACTTTCTTGCCTTGCATTTCTAGTTTTTTTTTTTTTTAGAAGGAGATTGATGGTGGCCAGGTAACCCCATGATTATCCTAGCCTTCTATGGAATGTATGTGTTCTGTGAAGTTGGGTCAATGCATGTTCATGTGTGTTCACACATGTGTGAACATGCATGAGGAAGCCTGGAAGTTAATGTCATGACTCCCTGAGTCGCATCTGCTGAACCATATCCCTTGTCCCTCCTTCAGTAATTATTAAGAAATGTGTATCATTCCAACCCCTGTGCTAGGCAAGAGTGAACAAAGGTGAGTTCTTGAGGATATTACCACCATGTAGCTAAATTTTCTTTCATTTTTGTGGTAGATCACTAAGCCATATTTTGCCCGATATTAAGTACTTAGAGGCTGACATTAAATAGTTATAGGTCAGATCCTATCACTTCTATTGATTTTCAGTGTAATCGCAATTTTTTTTTCCAGGCTGGGGCTATAGTTCAATAGTTAAATGCTTGCCCAGCAAGTGTAAGGACATGGGTTTGATTCCAGCACCACGAGAGCCAAAAGACAAATTTTTAAAAAAAAGATTTATTTATATGAGTGCTCTAGTCGCATGTGTGACTGGATGACAGACAGTGCATCAGAGAGGAGAGGGCACCAGATCATTACAGATGTTTGGGAGCCACTATGTAGTTGCTGGGAGTTGAACTCAGGACCTCTGGAAGAGCAGTACAGTGCTCTTAACCTCTGAGCCCTCTCTCCAGCCCACAAAAGACAATTTTTAACTCTCATCTACTGGCTTGTTTAAACAACGGGTCAGTACAACAGAAAGGGCCTAAGGGCCTATATCATGTAGGGACAGTACTTTTTGAACGTAGCATGCATAAATCACCATACCTGTTCATTTTGAAGTGAAACCTGGAATTTGGATATCTCAAAGTTGGTAGAAGTCACACTCTGAAAACCAAGATGGGAAGATAATTCTAAAGGTATTTTAAAGTACCTTGTAAATTGGAGGCCTGTACTAGTCATCAGTTCTCCCAGATCATCTGTTTCTGTGGTGTTGGAGTGTCTGTGGTGTATGCATAGAGTACGTGCAATTTTGTCCATTTATTTGGAATTGAAGGTGAGCTGGACACAGGAAGATCAACTAGCTCCAAGCACTGTTATCAGCAGGGGCGGGTCTGCTGGTGTAAATGTGTAACTGGGATAGGGATCAACAGAGAGGGGAGAGGATGAAAGACGCAGAGACTGTGGGAGAGAATGGGTTTAACAGTGTTCTGTGGCAGTCTGTACCCTGCTGTTATTGTTTAGCCCCAAATTCATGAACTTCCTGCCTTTTCCTCCAGAGTGCTAGCATGAGCCACCTCTCAGGAAATTTTGCTTTGTTTTGTTTGTCATGTGTTTTTCTCTGTAGCCCAGTCTGGCTGGAACTCACAATGCATGAATGGGTCATTTGCTCACTAAGGCAGCCTTTTACACTCAGCCTCCCAAGTGCTCCATTTTCCTGATTAGAACTGTTAGCTATAATCGTAGCCAAAGCAATGCCTTGTTGGCATTTGAATTACATCTGTCTGCTCTTCATGGTTTTATGTCAAATCCTTTAAAAATCGTTAAGTGTAAAATCATATAGAAAGGAAAAATAAGTGTAAAATCATATTGAAAGGAAGACAATATAGAAAACAGAAATATTATTTAATTGTGATTGTCCATTTGCCGGCTAGATATTAAAATTGTAGAATCAAATTCTGTTTGCTAACTATTAAAAACAATTAAATCTGAGTACACTCTTTTATCTATCTGACTCCAGTAGGAAGTGTATATGTATGTATATATACTCACATTTGTGTGGAAGCCAGTTGCCTTTTGAGAGAACTAGGTCTCTCTCTATATAGCACAGGCTGTCCTGGAACTCACTATATAGACCAGGTTGGCCTCAAAGTCACATTGATCCTCTTGCCTCTGCCTCTGGAGTGCTGGGATTAATGGTGTGCAGCACCACCATGGGTTCTACCTTATTTTCATTCATTCATTCATTCATTCATTCATTCATTCATTCATTCATTCATTCAGACAGGGTTGCTCACTAAGCTTGGAGTTCCCTGAACTCAGTCAGTAAGGCTGACTAGTTAATCTCTGAGCCCCAGGGATTCTCCTGTCTCCTCTTCCCTGGCTCTGAGATTAGTCTGACTTTTCTATGGGTGCTGGGGATCAAACACTGGTCTTCATGTTTGCACGGTGAGTACTTCACAGCTGAGTCGGTCTCCACAGACTTCTGTCAGTTAGTTTTGTTTTGCTAGTTAATGGTAATGAAGTAATAGAGGTTCGAATAATCCAAAGTGGCACATAGTTGTAAGT
Source organism: Phodopus roborovskii (assembly GCF_943737965.1). Lineage (NCBI taxonomy): Eukaryota > Metazoa > Chordata > Mammalia > Rodentia > Cricetidae > Phodopus > Phodopus roborovskii. Next base: position 51,089,738 of record NW_026126517.1, on the reverse strand, counting down.
GCATGCATTATAGTACTCTAGAATTTCTTTTGGAGCAAAATCATCAGCCTGTATCTTGAAAATAGAATTTTTACATTTATTTATTTTGTGAGTGTATAGGACCCGTGTGCCATGATGCATGTGTGGAAGTCACAGGACAACCTGTAAGAGTTGGTCCTCTCCAGCATGTGGATCATCAAACTTGGCAGCAAGTACCTTTACCTGCTGAACCATCTTGTTGGTCCCATCATTAACCTATATCTTGAAATGGAATGCTGTTCTTTTTTACAATTAATGTCTCTTGCATCCTGACCAAGAAATTTGGACCTACCCTTAAAGTAGTAAAGATGCTCTGGTTTCTTTACAGGGTCTTGTGTACCCCAGGCTGGCCTCAAACTCACTATGTTGAAAACAATGACTTTAAACTTCTCAAGTCTTCCTGCCTTTACCTCCCAGGTGCTGGAATTACAGCCACAGATCACCCCCAGCAGGATACGCTGCTTTCTGGTTTTGGGTTTTCACATTGGTCTATCTGTGATCCATCTTAAGTATTTTAGTGTTCTAAATGGAAGAGGTTTGCTTTTTTGCTGTGTTTTGAGATGGAGTGCCACTCGCCAGCCCAGGCTTGTCTTTAACAGCAGTCCCCCTGCTTCCTCTTCCCAAGTGCTGGGATTCCAGGCGTGGACCATCGTGCCTGGTTAGGTTCACTCTTTGTTCATTCACATCTTCACATTTCTCTCTCATTATTATACAATTATTTTATTGAAGGCAGGCACAGTGGTGCATACTTGTAATCATAGCAATTGAGATACTTAGGCAAGAGGATCTTGAGTTTAAGGCCAGCTTGGGCTATATATAGAAATCCTATCTCAAAACAACTTTGTTGAAATATTATTTGTCTACCGTACAGGTTACCCTTTTAAAAGTAATCCCAAGAAGGAAAAGAGACAATAATCCCTGCATTATAATCCAGCACTTGATAAGTAGAATTCAGGGCCAACTTGGACTAAATGAGACTGTCTCAAAGCCAATGAAACAAAACAAAAGCCTGTGGTTGTAAAAATCAACTGATCTTAATGTATTCTCAAGAGTTGAGCAGCCTCTACTGCAATCCATTTTCTTCATGCCAGAAAGAAACCCCTTACCCACCAGCAGTCACTAAGTCTCTAGATATTTCATGTAGATCGAGTCATACAGCATATGTGCTTTTGTGACTGGCGTGCTTCACTTGTACGCTTTGTTTTTACAGGTCACTGTGTAGTTCAGGCTAGGCCTGCAACTCACTATGTAGCCCAGACTCTTCCTCAATGTAACAGGAGTGTCTCAGCTCTCAACATATGGTGTTATAGGGCTAGCCATCATGTCTGACAGACACCTGCGCTCCATTTTTTTCCTTTTTAAAATTACATTTATTTATTTTGTATGTGTCTATGTTATGCATTGTAGGTAGCAGTGTGCCACCATGGTACATGTATGGAGAACCCACAGGAATCAGTTGTCTCTCTACCTTGTGGGTCCCATGAATTGAAGTTGGATCATCAGGCTTGGTAGTGAATGCCCTCATCTCACTAAGCCATCTTGCTGGCTAGTTTGTTTTGAAACAGGTTTCATTTAGCTGAAGGTGGCTTTGAACTTTTGATTCTCTTGCCTTCCTCTACCAAGTGCTAGGGCTAGAGGTATGCACTACCACCCTTAGTTTTATGTGATGATAGAGATCAAACCTATGTAGCTCCCTATCAGCAGTGCTACATCCCCAGTTCAAAACTTGTGCTCCTAAGAGACAATTGCTAAAATACTATTAAAGTTCCTCCATACATGTGACCTCTTTTGACCTGTAAAGATATTCACTCCCTAGGGCATGTATGCCCAAATACCTACATCCACTCACTAGAGAAGGAACACAAACTCACAAGGACAAACTTACAAACTAAGGTGACTGGCAGAACCCCTTTGCAGATGAGCAGTTTCCTATCTGGACTTTCATATCTCAACTTGTGGTGTTATTGTTAATACATTCAAGAGAACACAGCTCCTGAAGTTTATGTTAGAAAACTGGATGGAAGATAAATTAGGGGAAATGAATGCTGAATGAACAAGAGTACTAACAGTACCATGGCAAGATGACTTTAAATTTCTAGACAGGGTCTTTCATGTATCTCTGGCTGGCCTGGAACTCACTACAACAAACCAAGGTGGCCTTGAATTCACAGCATCTCCTCTTTCTGTCTCCTGCTGAGATATAGGCATGTGTGTGGGTCCGTCATGTCTGGCTACAAGTTAAAGTTACTTAAGTGTGCTAGAGTGGTGGAACATACCTGTAATCCAGGCACCAGAGAGTCTGAGGTAGGAAAATCACAAATTCAGGGCTAACCAGGATTACAAAAGACAGGGTTTCAAAGTGTGTGTGTGTGTTCCTGATTTTTAAACTTTTCATGAAATTTTTTACTTAGGGTTTTTTTTAATTGTTGTTTTGTTTATTTGTTTTTGTTTTACCAGTAGTATATGTTTGGCAAGTACATATTATTTAATATGTGCATAGACTTATAAGTAAAATTGTTTTAGTCCTTAACTTACTGAATGAGAAGTTACTTCAGGAAGATTCTATTACTAATAATTACATACTCTGGATTCCCATATGTAAAATTATAACTAACAATATATTTTGCATTTTTTGGTTGTTTTGTTATAGCAAGTGAGGAACTGTTATGGAATATTTCTCCTGGTGTCCATGCCAGCTAAGGGAGATTGCCCTTCAAACATGTCCGTATCAAGTCAGGTTCAAATTAAATGTATGTTTCTTCTTGGTGGGCTGGCTCTAACTGCATGATTGTTTCAGAGTTAATCCCTGACCCTCACCTCTCATTACTTTTCCTGCAGTGTCCGCTAAAGTGTACAGTTACTGCTGCTAAACCACAAAACATGCAGGCTGAGACACAGCAGTGTGGTCTTACCTCCAGCAGGCACTCTCAGGAGAATTCCCGCTGTAATTTGTTCTTACTGCAACCAGCCTCTGCTTCCCCCTTGCTGCAGAGGAAATCTTACTCGTTCGTTCTCACTCCCCCACTCCCAAGCCTAAACCTTGGGTCTGGCCCCTGTCTTCTGAATAGGACCCAAGGGGAACTGTCTTGGAAGAAGTGTTTGAACTGTCCTCTGAAGAATATAAAACGATTTGAAAAGGAAAGGATATTTTAGCTTGTAGTAAAGCACTGTGGGGAGTAGAAAAGCATGGAGACTGGACTTAAATTTCTGTCCCCTCCCCCCCCTTTTTAGGTTATTTAGGGGTGTGTGTGCATGCACATGCAGGAGACACACACACACATGCACAGAGAGAGAGAGAGAGAGCGCTATTGAGTGCAGGATACCTTAGAGTACAGAGGAGATTGTCAGAGAGTTATAGGTGACTGTGAGTGGCTGGCCATGGGAGCTGGGGACTGAACTCAGGCTTCTGCAAGGGCAGTGTGCACTCTTAACTACTGAGCCATCTCTCCAGCTCTTTTTTGTCCTATTTTGAAACAGTGTCTCCCTATGTAGTCCTAAATGACCGATCTTTTCTTCCTTTCCTTCCCCTGGTCCCAGTCCCTACTGCCTTTCAGCCTAGGCTTTGAGATTTGTTCACTCAGCTCCCCACCCCACCCCGTAGCTGAATCTGCCTCCTTTGACCACCCACAGTTATCTTGGAACTTCTGCAGCACTAATTGTCAAGCCACTAATTGCCAGGCCTGGGCGTTTGGGCTGCTAATCATGTGTTGCCTTGGTTTTTAAAGTCGTTCTATGCTGTGTTTGATTCTCCCAAATAGATGGTATTCATCCAGCTCTTAGATCTCAGGGAACACAAACCCCCCATAAGCTTGCCTGCTGTGGGGTTGGGGTTGGGGTTGTAGCAGATTATTATAAGGCCACTGAGCTCCCACAAATGAACTACAGCTGGACTCAGATCTCAGAAAGATGCCTACCCCATGCCAGCCTCCTGAATCCGTGGCTTGCTTGGGTTCTCTTTGACTCTTTTCTGTACCTAATCTCTACTCTAGGATATTCCTTTTTTTTTTTTTTTAATAGTGGAAATTATAATTTATCTTGACTGTTAAGATTTTTGGAGTTGTCTTAAGTCTTGAATTTAAAGCTAGTGTCTGACCTCACTCTGTTGCACAGCCCTTCTCCATTTTCTTCCCCCAAACTGGCATTTTCTGCTGTCTAGTGGTATATGGTTTCCCTCAAGCTTCAGTTTGTCTTTTGGCTTTGTGAGGCAGGGTCCCACATTGCAGCCCAGGCTGGCCTCAAAGTCAGTGGCAGTCCTGAGTGCTGGGGTTATAGGCATGAACCACCACACCTGGTTTTGTTTATTAACATATTCATTCATTTGCTTATTTTTGTGTGGAGGATCACACTCAGGGCCTTGCCCAGGCTAGACAAGTGCTCTCCCCCGGAGCTGAATCTCCAGTCTTTCAGCTTCAGCTTGCTTTCTTTTAGAATTTATTTTTTGTTTCATGTCTCTGTGCACCATGGGTGTGTCTGGTGCCTGTGGAGGCCAGAAGAGGGAAACGACCCCCTGCAGATGGAGTTAGACTGTCGTGCGGTGCCATGTGAGTTCTAGGAACCATCTCTAGAGTCTCTGCAAGAGCAGCAGGTATTCCTAGCTCCGGAACCATCGCTCCAGCCCCTTGGCTCAGTATAAGTGTGACTTCTTGTTTTATGGAATTACCTGCAGATTGGTGACATATGATCTTTTGAGTTGAATTTTATCTCCCAGCTATCCAAATTAGATTTGATATGTCCTACTTGGGTTGGAAGAATAGAAAAAGTATATTTATTAATTTTTATTTTGCTCTTTGGAGACAGTGCCTCACTACATAGCCTAGGTGAGCCTCAAACTTGTTTCTGTTTGAGCCTCCCAAGGATGGCAGGCTTGAGCCCTCCTTGAAGGTAGACTGTTGATAATCAGACAAAATTTACTCTACCTCTAGGTGGATTAAGATATCATAAAGCCAGGTATTCCTGTCAATGATATGAAATTTTACTAAGGCTTCAGATTATTTTATTATGCATTAGTTTAGTACTTACCATATTGCTGGCACTATTTTAGAGTGTGATAATGTAAAAATAGGTCCCAGCTAACCTCTAAAAGTCCGTGTGTGTGTGTGTGTGTGTGTGTGTGTGTGTGTGTGTGTGATGTTCATATATGTTTGGTAATGTGCATCTTACGATTTTGTTTGTACATACTTCTCTTTTGGTTTTTCAAGACAAGTTTCTCTGAGTCCTGACCGTCCTGGAACTAACTCTATAAGCCAGGCTGGTCTTTTTTTTTTTTTTTTTTTTTTTTATCCTAAGGCAGGGTTTCTCTGTGTAACCTATCTTGGAACTCACTTTGTAGACCAGGGTGGTCTCAAATTCACAGAGCTCCCAAGTGCTTGGATCAATGGTGTGTACCACCTTGCCAGCTTTATTTCTTATATACATTTTTTAACATTTATCTTTGTCATCTAATTTCTGCAAGTAAGTGGTTTAGAATTTGGTAACTTCTCAATTACCAAACATGAACTAGCTACTTAAAAATAAAGTTTAAAGATAATAGTGACTTTATTACCTAGCCTTTTATTAGTACTTGGGTGTATATTAGGTACTGTTTAAAGTGATTATATGTGTTAATTCATGTAATTAGTTAACATACTAACTCTGTAGGTAGTTCAGTACCTTGTCAAAGTCATAAAGCTGACAATTGATATTTTCCCCCTAAAAATGTTCACTATGTTGCTCAGGATGGCCTAGAATTCCCAGGATTAAGTTATCCTTCTGAGTAGCACAAGGTACCACACTTGTGAAATTCTCTTTAAAAGTATGTTACATGTCTTTTTTCTTTTTTTCAGTAAAATACCTATTGTATGCTTTTCCTAATCTTATTAGTTAGAGTCATATCTAATTTGAGGTGATTTGTGAAGTATAGATTTTTTTTTAAATCTATTTATTTTTTAGTTTTTCAAGATAGGGTTTCTCTGTGTAACACTGGCTGTCCTGGAACTCACTCTGTAGACCAGGCTGGCCTGGAACTCAGAGATCCGCCTGCCTCTGCCTCGAGTACTGGGGTTAAAGGCGTTCACCACTGCTGCCACCCATTGGATTTTTTTTTCTTTTTGAAATTTCTTCTTTATTTTTCATCGTGTGTGTATGTGTGCACTTGAATGCAGTGCCCTTGGAAACCAGAGGTTGTTAGATCCCCTGGAGCTCATTGGAGGTTGGGAGCCATCCAACATGAGTGCTGAGAATCAAGTGCAGGCCATCTGCAATAGTAGCATGTGCTCTTAACCACTGAACCATCACTCCAGCCCCTTGGCATAGTATTTTAATGTTTTGTTTTGCATAATATTTTTACTGTAGTATGCATTTGTCTTCTGGGGATTAAAGGTTCTTGTAAATATATTCAACTGCTTTGCACTTTCCATTTTACTTTGTTTTTCCTCCTCTTTTATACCCAACTGTGGCTTGCTCTCAGTCACTTTGATTTAAGTAGCCTCTGTTAATGTGAAGTATTAATGACATGAAAACTATGATAGAAATAGAATTTTTATAAACATAGATAAAGATTTTGGGGAAATAGGGACTCTGAGGACTTGTTCAAATCTTGTTACACTGGGAAGGACATGCTCTTGGGCAGGCTCTTCTTTTCTCTTTGAGCATCAGATCATTTTTAGCAAATTATATAGATTAGTATTATGCAGGATAATTAAATAATATATTGTATTTTATATTATGTACCACTATTCTTATGTCTGTTAATGAAATTTGCATATAAAATGTATGCAAATGAAATGTATTTCCCTTTTTCTTCACTGTTTTGAAGTCTGCAATGTGGTCCCCTATCAAGCTGAGAGGCTCAAGTAAAGAAATGAGCCTTCAGACTGGTGAGGTGGCTCTGCAGGTAAAAGTGCTCCCTGTGTAAGCATTGTCCCTGGGCTCCACATACATGTCATGCCACAGAGGTGCCTGTGCTCACAGATACATATCATGTACACATGTACACACACTAATAATAAATATACAATTTGAAGTGTTTCCCTACAATATAATTAAAATACAGCCAGTTCCACTCTTATCACTTAGAAATAATAGTTGAGTTGTGATAGTTTTAGGTGCATGTTGAGCTTACTGGGCTCTCAGCAACTTTGTTTCCTTTCCCATTGTCCTTTTATTTCTGTGTGGGTCTCTGGAGTTCTCACACGGTTGAAGGGAAAATGTCCTTTAGCCTGGAAGGAGCCAAAGTAGACCTTGTATCATACTTGTTGGCCGAGAGCCACAATTCTGAGACTTCCCTTGTTTCCATAGTTCTGCTTTCTCCAGCTCTCACCAGGCCTCGACATCGATTTGGTTTTCTTCCCACCTCCACTCCCTCCCATTTCTTCCCAGAAACTGCCTCTACTAACTGATGGTTCTCATTACTTCAGTCATTTTTACATGGTTTTACTTTGTGTGTATTATATGTGACTGTTTTTTTAAGTTATCTGAACCAATGTATAAAAACATAGAAGTTATACATAGCATCATGATGTTGTGGTACATATATACATACATATCTATATATGATGTATTACTTAATGTCCAAATAAGGTTAAATTTGTCTCCTCAGACATTTATCATTTCCTAATGGTGAACACTGTTAAAATGTCTTCTTTGGTCACTTAAAAAAAAATATGTGATACATTTTTATCTGTAGTTATACCATTTTGCCACAGCACACCAGGCAAACTTCATTTTATGCAACTGTAACTTAATGCCTATTGACCAACCTTTCTCTACCCCCACCCCAGCTATATGTATTTTTAAGGCTATAATATAGTAAGGAATTTTTTGTTGTTACTTTGTTTTGTTTTCAAGCACAGTTTCCCTGTTTAGCCCTGACTGTTCTAAGACTGGTTCTACAGATTAGGCTGGTCTCGAACTCTGAGATCCAACTGCTTCTAACTTCCTAGTGCTGGGATTAAAAGCGTGTGCCATCACTGCCCTGTTTATAGTGAGTTTTTAAATCACTTAAAATGAGCTTTTCTATTTTAGTATCACATGGTGGAAGTCGAGAACTGACAAAAGTTGCTAAGTCATGTGTGCATTCACACATGTACACATAGTAAAGACTGTTTCCCCTTACTCAGAAAACTAATTTGTGATAACAAAGCTTCCTGTGTGTCCAGCCTTGTGAAATTAATTAAAGTAATAATCACTGGTGTCCTCTAAAAGTCACAAGCCTGCTATATGTCTGAGGAAATGCCTTTCTTTACAGGCAGGTATTCATACCAACAGAGGCCCAAGACAGGTGAATCAGTGGTGTGTAATAGGGCTAAATAATGCCCCTGAGGGTTGATTTTTCAAGGAGACAGAGACAAGGTTGTTGGCAGAAACAGAAAAAAAGCCTCAGAAAGACCAGATTTGACCTAGACTTACGTTGTGAGGCGTTTGGATGGGATGGAGAAATCTGGTGATGGGTTGGGGGCTTGTTATAGAGATGCACTACCTCTCTGGGAAACAAGTAAAGCTGAAGGTGACAGAGAACTTGGGAGGCCCTCCAGGAAGCCGGCCTGGTAATCCTTAGTTCAAGGGGGTGGGGGGAGTTTCACCAAAATCACCTGACACAGGAACGTTCCTAAGTACAGGGGTGTGGTGCTAAAAGGAGTGCTTCCGTGGTAGCTGCAGGGAGCAGAGAGCCTGCAGCAGAGCCAGCTGGTGTGCAGCCTGGAAAAGCAGCCGCCTCCTTTCTCCCGGCGAGACCCAGGGCTGCAAACATCCTGGAACCCTGCCGAGGAAGGGGCAAGGGCTGGAGATAAGAATGCTGTGTGTGTGCTGTTGCTTGTTTTTCAATCAACTTTTAGAGCTGTGGAGCTTTGGAGGTTGTTTCTCTTGGTATTTCCTTAGGGAAAAGATCTTGAGGGGGGAAAAATATTCCCAAACTGGCCCAAGCCCCAGTTTCATACTGGGGAGCTTGGGAGATTTTGTCATCACCCACATTTCAATAAGGTTCTAATATTGCTTTTATGGATTGTGAAGTATTTTCTGATCTAGAATTTTTTTTCTTCTTGTGGTTCTGAGGAGTGTACCCACTACCTCAACAGGGCTAACCATGCACGCTGAGAGTCTGTAACAGGCCTGAAGGATAATTTGTGGTTCTTGTTTTCTTCCCATCAAAACACTTTTTACTATTTCATGAGTGTGATGTGTACAGCTTAAAAATCAGGAACAACGCTTGTTTCTTCATGTGCAGAATCAAAATTCAAAAGATACTCTTTAAAAATGAATGAGTGAATATAATGGCAGGCTGAGAGGGTACCACTGGGTATGTAGTGAACGTTGGGTTACTCTCCTACTTGTATCAGCTTTCTAGTCCTCTCCTGTGTTATAGAACTTTCCAAAGTTACTCTAAATTCATTTATTTTTAAAAGCTCGATATTTAGAGTTGGAAGGACCATAAGGGCTTCTAATTAACCATTAGGGTTTCTTTCTATATAAATGTTGTGGCTCACACCTTTAATCCCAGCACTTGGGAGATAAAGGCAGGGAGGATCAGGAGTTCAGGGCCATCCTTGGTTATGTAGGAATTCCTGGCCAATATGAGCTACATGGGAACCTGTCTCAAAAGAGTAGGGGGAAGAAATTTCTTGTACCAAAGAAAATAGGTCAAACTTAAGGGACAGATGTTAATAAATAATGGAGGGCTGCTAATCTCCCTTAGAATATGACCTGCAATTAAATGTAAGCTTTGATCAGACATGTTTCCCAGAGTCCCCTTTCTTAAATTCCAACTTCCTTTCTCAAGACAGGGTCTCCTATATAGTCCTGGTTCCTTGAAACTTGATATATAGACTTAGCTCTCCTTCAAACTTGAGACCTTTCTTCTTCCTCCCCACTGTTGGGATTGCAGGTGTGTGCAACACCACCCCCAGCTTTTTTTTTCCTCCATAGGAGAAAATGTGGTAGATTGGCCACACTTGATGGTAAGTGAATTCCTCTTTAGGCCGCTTAGGCCGAAGTAGGAAGAAAACAGGTTTATTGAGAATGTCACAAACAGGTTTATCGAGTATATTGCAAGGAGTAGCAGGCCGGGCAATAACAACTTGACTTTATCTTAGTAAGAGACGGTAGCTGAGTGTGGTGGCTCACTCAAGCTGTAATCCCAGGGATCTGGAGGCTGAGCTGGAGAGGAGACTGTGAGTGTGCACAACAAGGAAAAAGCCAGGTGTCCATTTGAGTGTTTTCATCATGACGTCAGTCACACTTGTAAATTTATGATTAAAACACTTTTGCATTTATTCCTGTGACTTACCAGTGTGCTGTGCATCTGTGTTTCCATAGAGACATTTTATTTTTATGATGGAGTCCATGGGAAGATAAGAAATGATCTGTTGACATCTGCTTGGTGTGGTAGAAGCTTTGACCAGTGTGATCATGCCACAGGAACTTTCTACCTCTAGTACTTAACAGTAGGCCCCTGTTTGACTTTGTTTCTTCTCCCTCTCTCTCTCTCTCTCACTCTCTCTCTCTCTCTCTCTCTTTATCCTTCTTTTAATTAATCTGGTTTTCTACTAACTTTTCTGAAGTTTTTATGTCTACCTAGAATGATTCAACTTTCATGTTTTTTTGTTTCTGCATGTGTATTGTTCTTCTTAGCTCTGATAAGGGCAAGTCAGTATTATGTCTTCCTTCCTTCCTTCCTTCCTTTCTTTTTTAAAGGTTCGGTTGAATGGTATTTCTTTAAGATCATGCCTGTTATATGTAAGCCCCTGAAATATTGGGAGGTGAGCAGATCTTGAGGGCTGAGGCAGAATCTGGGCTCAGTGGTAAAAAGGTCTTTGCAAGTGTCTGCCATGGACACGGGGTGGGATGAGGGCGGGGTGGGATGAGGGGGGTGGGGGTTGATTGCCAGACTAGAGCCACCTTTTGACTATTCTTCATCTGGGGCAGGAAACTGAGAGGTGGTTGACTTGTTCAGAGCCACAGAGCCAGTTATAGCCATAGATCTGCTGACCCTAGTTCAAGGATAGGAGCTGACGGTCCCTGAGTGTTATTTTAAGCATTAAGTCTGTCTGTCTGTCTGTCTGCCTGCCTATCTATCTGGCATCTTTCCTCCTTGTGTGTGGGTGTATGGCTTAACATTCTGGCCAAGTTTTGCAAGTAATACAAGTAGTAGTATGTATACCTATAATCTCAGAATTTAGGCGGTAAAGGCAGGAGGATCAGGCTATGTGAGACCTTGTCTCAAAAAGAAAAGAAACAGACAAAAAAACCCAATCAGGTGTCGTGGCACATGTCTGTAATCTGTCAATTTGGGAAACAGAGGCAAGAAGATCACTGTAAGCTCATGGCTAGCCTGGTCTACATAGCTAATTGCAGGTTAGCCAGAGCCATATAGTGAGACTTTTTTCTCTGTTCCCTCAAAAGACAATGTGTGTTCAGTATGTTTGTTGTACAATCACTAACTGGGAAATCTTTTGGTTTTTGTTTTGGCTTGAAACAGTGTCTTTCTTATATAGCTGGTATACACAACCACACCCAGCTTTCTTTGGGAAACCATCATATAAAAAGTACCTTCAAAATATTTGTATATCCACATCTCAAGGGCTTATTTTGGTGGTTTACATTAGTTTTCTCTGAAAACATTTTTCCCCCAAACTTTACCAAAAACCTTATCTGATTAAATTGTCTAAAATGTGTGGGACATCTTTCTGTCTGAAAACCAACATTGCCTTATTAACTGTTAACCAGCCTTCATGAATTGCTGATGACAGTTGTACACTCACTCAGGCATCTCTTATTGAGAATGGTTTTTCTTCGTACAGTTTTCTTTTTTTGGTTTTTTGAGACAAAGTTCTCTGTGGTTTTGGAGGCTGTCCTGGAACTAGCTCTTGTAGACCAGGCTGATCTTGAATTCACAGAGATCCACCTGCTTCTGCCTCCCTAGTGCTGGGGCTTGTACAGTTTTCATTGCAGGGAACATTGTGAACAGGTTTTCATTTGAGCACTGACACACTCCTTACTTTTTGTCTTCACGGCAGCATAACCATTGGTACGGTGTTGCTAGGAGATGGGGCTCTGCTTACCTGTGGGCAGAAAAGGAAATGGAGGAGGAGAAGCAGAATCAAATTTGCTTTTGCTGCTTGTTCAGATTTGGCTGGTCACCACTGTTGTGTATTCAGAGACAGCAACAGTGTGTCAAAAAGAAAAAGGGAAAGGAAGGAAGAAGAAAGAAGAAAGAAAGGAAGAAAGAAAGAAAGAAAAAGAATATTGTGTCTGTGCTTAGATTCAACCTTAAGGAACAGTTAAGTCTTATTTATGCGTTATCTTGGAGCCTTGTGATCTTTTAAAGTCTACTTTGAGAAACATTTCTAAAGTGGGGAGAGAAAAGAAGGCTCTGTTCTGTGTAATTTACTCCAGGACCTTTCCTCTCGTTCCCACAGCCCTTTTCCTGTCCATGACCTGCCAGTCTAGCTCTCCTCCCGTAAACACATAAAATATAGTAGGCCTTTAATAAATATTTGTATTGATTTGAAGATAGGAAAATAAGTAAAGTTGAAAGATGAGAGAATTTAACAATTCAGGCTCCATTCCAAAATAAAGCTAAATAAATAAGTAGCCCATTTTTAAGTCCAAGAAACCCAGAAGGGATAGAGCTGAGATAACATACTACTTTTGTTCACTACATGAAATTCAGCTAACTCTCAATGTGATTTCTTGTAGACCTAGCCTAGTTTTAGACTTTTTGCAAATAGTTCAATGCTTATTAACCGGTAGATTAAGAACATTCTTGCAAAAGGAAGAGTTAGTCCTAATTATGCTTCCTTTGAGAGAGAAATGGGAATACAAACAAAACCTTAGATTAATCCCTCCACTATGCATTTGGAATACACTCACCGTTTTGTTGGTGACTGAGCACTGTTTGGTTTTACTCATAGGATAACTGGTAGAGGCTTTCTAAGCTAACCAGAGGTAAAACGAATATAAACCTGGGGCGCTAACACTGAGCATGCTAAGGGTGTGCCTGTTTTGGCATTCGTCAGTGGTTCTCAGGGTGGCTTCTTGTCTCGCCTTGTTTCTCTCACCTGTGACATGACTCCACCAGGAGGGTGGGAGGGGTCACTGAGAGGTAGTAGCCGGGACAGGGGAGTATGTTACTCACATGGGAGCCCCAGAGTCTCTCAGGTTCAAATTGAGATTGCTTTTGAAGTGGTGTGAGTAACCTGTTGAAGTATTTTCCTGTAATAGTCACTGAAGTGATCTGGCTGCTTTCTGCTCTAAGGTTGCCCTCTGTAACCCGAATCTAATTAGGACTCTTTTTTTGTTCTGGCCCTAAATAAGTTTTCTGGGCTGCCTCGTAACTTCACATTTTCCTTACACTTCTGGGATCTACAGACCTCAGTTTTATTTTTATTTCTTTACTTATTTGCTTTGTTTTTCAAGACAGGATTTCTCTGTAGTTTTGGAGCCTATCCTGGAACTCACTGTGTAGATCAGGCTGGCCTTGAACTCACAGAGATCAACCTGTTTTTGCTTCCTGAGTACTGGGATTAAAGGCATATGCCACCACCACCCTGCCTATTTTTATTTTTTTTAAGGTTTTATTTATTTATTATGTATACAGTGTCCTGTCTGCATGTATGTCTGCAGGCCAGAAGAGGGTACTAGATCTCATTACAGATGATTATGAGTCTGTATGTGGTTTCTGGGAATTGAACTCAGGACCTCTGAAAGAGCAGCCAGTGCCCCAACCTCTGAACCATCTCTCTGGATCTCCTGCTCCCCCCCCCCCTTCCAGTCCTCAAATTTAACAACTTAACTTGGGGTGTGGCAGCAGGAGAACATGCTTAGCTATGCTTTTAAATTTTTTTCTAATTTAATTTTTTGGTTTTTGTTCAGTTTGGGTATGTGTTGGGAGAGACAGACACATGCCTGTGGGGTCAGAAGACAACTTTCAGGAGCCAATTTTCTTCTTCTACCATGTGTGTTTAGGGAATCAAACTCAGGTGGTCAGGTTTGGAGGTGTGTGCCTTTACCAGCTCCCCCATCTCGCCTTTATTATTTTTTTAATAGCTTTCTATTTTAAAATTATGTAGATATAGTTTTCCAGGCCAGCTAGGGGATACAGTGCTATCCTGCTCAGATAAACAGAAGTCCCTCCAAATTGGCTGTGTACATTTTTAATCTCAGCCCTTGTGAGGCAGAGGCAGGCAGATCTCGGTGAGTTCAAGGCTACATGGCAAGTTCTAAGCCAGCTAGGGATGCATAGTATCAAAAATAAAATAATAGAGAATCACCCAAAAAGTATTACCATGTAAAGTTAGAAGGTTAATATTTCAATAATCTTGATAATTGTATATTAAGAAACTAGGGGTATTAGTTACAACTTTGGAGATAATTATATTTACTGCATTTTAGTCCTTAGTGTGTGTCTTGCCTGACAGAATAGCCAGTGAATCAGTAAATATACTATACAGTGTAAATATACCATATATTATATAATATAAATATGATACAATGCCTGAAATACAGTGAAAGAAAACGTAACAGTATGTGACCTGTGAGGGCTGCTATTTTGTAAGAAGTAATCATGAACGGCTCCCAATAATCAGTTGACATTTAAACAGAGACCTAAGAAAGAGAGAACAGGTCATTTAGCTGCCTGAGTAAAAGTGTTGAAGGTAAAGGGACAGTTAGGTACAAAGGCACTGAGGCAGAAGTGAGCCTGGTTTGCTGGAGGAAGGGTGATAAGATCAGAATTGCTGAACTTTTTGAGTTGAGAGGTGAACAGTTGGGAGTGAGTGAGTGAGGGCTTAGGGTAATCTTTTGAGTCTTATGAACCACTGTAAGAACATTTTGACTTTTCTTTTTATTGAGATTTGATGCTGTTAGATACCATAAGCAGTGTAAATTAATGCTATTAGGTATGTTCACACACACACAAAAAAAAAAAAACATGTACATGACTCTTCAAAGCCACCTTGTTAGTAATTGTCGAGATGTAGAATTGGGTGCTAGCAGTATAGCGTACATGAGGTCCAATGTTTGATTTCCAGAACTCCCCACACATACATGAATTAAATAATCAATACGGTCATTCCATATGACTGCCAATGGCACATATACAACATTACTATGAACTATAGCAGAGAACAAAATACTAATGAAGTAACTTGGATGAATTCTTAGGGTTTATATTTGATGATAAAAGCTAGTCTCAAAGGTGTTTATGAGCCAACATCTTTTTTGTTGTTTTGAAATCTATATATGTAATCCTGGCTGCTCTGGAACTATGTAGGCCAGGCCCTAAGCTTGTTTTAAAAAAAAAAAAAAAAAAAAAAATCCTCCTATGTCTGCTTCTGGAATACTGGGATTACAGGCAAGAGGCACCAACATTTTAGAAACTGGTCAGATCAACAGTTTTAGGTGTGAGAAAGGTAGGTGGGTGTGGCTATAAAAGGGCAACATGAGGAATCAAGTGTGTTGAGACTTGTCAGTGGTGGTAGATGTATGAATTTGTGCTGGTGAAAAAGCTAGACTGTAACACAAACACATACATAGGACTGCATGTAAAACAGGGGAAGCAGTAAGATCAATAGACTGTGTCAAGGCCAATGTCTTCCTTGTGATTCTGTGGTTTTGCAAAATGTTATCAAGGGGAACTGGACACAGTGAAAGAAATCCCTCTATATTGTTTTTTTTTTTCATTGTGTACAGTTATCTCAGTAAAGGCTTAAATATCACATTATGTCCCACAAATATACATGATTATAGTTTATTGGTTTACAATTAAAAAGTCTTCAGTTGGACTAAGAAGATGGCTTAGTGGGTAAAGCCTGAGTGAGACTCTTCAGAACTCATGTAAAATCAGACTTGGTAGCACATATCTATAATCTCAGTACTATTTCATTGAGATGGGAAACAAAGTCCCCAGAAGTTCGTGAATCAGCTAGCCTCATCCATGGTATGGAAAATGACAAACTAACACCTTAGGTTGTCCTATGAGCTCCATACATGCACCCCTGTACGTACACACACACACACACACACACACACACACACACACACACACAGAGAGAGAGAGAGAGAGAGAGAGAGAGAGAGAGAGAGGAAAACCTATTTTATAGAAGATAGACTAAGACATTAGAATAGGAGAATAGGACCTCCTAGTTCCTTAGGAAGCTACTGCAGTAGTCCAAGCATGAGATCATAACGGAGACCATCTTGCACATATTGCAAGATGATTGGTGGTTTGGATGTGGAATGTGAGAGAAGTCAAAGTTAACTTTCAAGATTTTTTTTTCCAAAGCAACTAAGAGAATGAAACTGCTATTTATCATTATGAGTAAGATGGCAAAAGTGTGTGTTGGGGGTACTAGATGTTTGAGTTCTTGTATATTTATTTGTTTTTTGGTTAGTTGGTTGGTTTGGAGTTTGTTTGTTTTGAGTCAGAGTTTCTCTATGTAACAGCCCTGGCTGTCCTGGAACTCACTCTGTATACCAGGTTGGCCTCAAACTCACAGAGATTCACCTGCCTCTGCCTCCTGAGTGTTGGGATTAAAGGCATGTGCCACCACCAGCTAGCAGGTTCTTGTATATTTATGGTTAGGATTGCTGTTAGCCACCCAGGTAAAGATTTTACATAGGTAGTTATTTTTTAGGTATGGAGTTCAGAAGAGAAGTCCAGGTTAAAGTAAAATAAAGCATCAAGGAGATAGGTGAGAATAGGAAGGAAGGGAGGTCACTGTCTGTAGTTTACCCAGTCCTGTTGGAGAGAGATGACTCTGCATAGAGGTTTAACCAGAGAATAGCATGATCATGTGTGTGCAACAAGAACAGATAGAAACTCTGCACCTACCCTATAGAAATAATGATGAAATGGGGATTAACAACTTGTATATCTGAATCATGTATCTCCACAGTTTCTTTGTAGCATAATCTGTGTTAAGACCTTCCTCTATAAAAAAAAAAAAAAAAAAATAGCAGCTGTGAGAAAATAAGTAGAGACTGGTTTTCACACTTAGATAATTAAAATTGTTTGTTTGTGGAAGAGATAATGTGTGCTATGGTAGAGGTCAAGAACAACTTGCTGGAATTAATTATCACCTTTTACTAGTGGGTCCTGAGGATCAAACTCAGGTCATCAGGTTCAATGGCAATTGCCTTTACTCATTGAGCCATCATGTTAGCCCAACCGTACATAGTTTATAAACTCTTAAAGGGAAAAGAATGCATCCTAGTGTTCATTGATTTTTTTTTTTTTTTTTTTTTTTTTTTTTTTACTAAACTGATTTTACTAAAACTGAAGTTCTATTAATGGGCCAACATTAGAGGTTGAAACAGGAGGATCATTTGAGTACAAGGCCAACTTGGGCTATTTCATGGTACCCTAGTGTAAACAAAAGAAAACAACCCCCCCCCCCCCACACACACACACACATAGCAGAACTGTTTATTGATGGGATCTGGTCACAGGAGACACAAATAACTATGGATAATGGTATGAACAATTTATCCACAGAAGCAAGAGTGTGGGTATACAAGTGCAAGTAAATGAGGGTACATTTGTTTGAGAATGGAGCCTCAGGGAATTTCTAGGGAATGTTACTATGTTCATTGAGGCCTTGAAGAATGTATGCGGCTTCAGCTGAAGAAACAGACGTGGTTAAAGAATGTTTTTCATCTGGAAAAAGGGAACATGATACACAAGGATGCAGGGGATCTAGAGCTTGTGTCCTGTTTAGAGCCATGGATGTTGTGATAGGGGACAGCTGGAGATAATACTGGACAGCTAGCTATAACCAGTTTGTAAACTGTGTTTTGTGTTGAGGTATTTGTACTTTCCTCAAAGAGTTGGCAGCTTTTTTTTTTTTTTTTTTTTTTTCTGTGAAGGGCCAGTAGTAAATGTTTTAGCCTCTGTAAGCCATTATAATTATTCAGCTCTCCCACTGTGGCACATGGACAGGGATAGACAATACATCCATGAATAATGTAACCATTCCAGCTTACACTTATAATAAGCCAAATTCAAGTCACTGCTATAGAGCACAAAAACTTATTCTTACCTAGTTGTGTTTTAGTACCCATTATCATCCTCCTGAGTACAACCTTTTAGCCTGTACAGACATCTACTCAATGTCTACTTATGAGTGAGAACCTAGTGTTTGAATTTCTGTGTTTGGCTTATTGCACTAAATATACTTTAGTCCATGTGGCTGCACATATCCAGCATATTGGTTTTCCCTCATCATCATTCAGAATTTGTTCTCTTTTCCAATGATGTGTCCTTACAGGACAAGCAGGAGGTAGTATTGTCATCTGAACCGCTGCCGTCCTGGGACTTTGTCTGTATGCAGTGCTTACTCCTCAGTACAAGAGAGTTGAGGGGAAATGAACACAGAATAAAAGAAAGAGTGCCGCTGTGCGTTTTGAGCAAAGTTAGGTAGCATGAACACTAGTTGTTGACACTTTGCTGCAATAGAATTGAAATTTCTAAAAAAGTTGCCTGGATTAACTGCAAGTTCTTTCATCTTGGCAAAAGTTCCATCATCTGAATCTCAAGGAAATGGCTTTGCCATTGTTTTGAAAAGGAAAAATAAATAAGCTGAAGTAAAAGCCATATAGACACATGTTCCCCTGTGATACATACAAAGTAGTAAGAGTGAATAGAACACAGCTATAGACCCTGTGGTCTATAGCAATAACATTCCTGCTTGGTATATTGGTGACCATCCACTATCTGATTGGATCTGAGGCCACTCCATAAGAAGGAAACCATCCCTGACACAGTGTGGATGGCTAAGAATCTGACCAATAGGCCTGGGGGAAAACCAAGTACTATTGTTTTGCTAAAGAACACAGCAATAAAATGACTTCTAACTGACATTGTACTACACTCCTATGTCTTAGGTTACTGTAGCTGTGGTGAAACACCATGACCAAAAGCAACTTGGAGAGGGTAGGATTTATATGACTTATACTTCCACATCACTGTATATCACTGAAGGAAGTCAGTACAGCAACTCAACAGGGCAGGGACATGGAGGCAGGAGCTGATGGAGGCTGTGGAGGAGGCCATTTACTGGCTTACTCATGATGACTTCTTCAGCCTGCTTTCTTTTCTCTTCCCCTCCCCTCTCCTTCCTCCCCTCCCCTCTCCTTTCCTCCCCTCTCCTCCTCTTGTCTCCTCTTCCCTTTTTCTTTTCCAAGACAGAGGTTCTCTGTGTAGCTTTGAAGCCCGTCCTAGCACTCACTCTGTAGACTAGGCTAGCCTCGAACTCATGTAGATCTGCCTGCCTCTGCCTCACAAGCACTGGGATTAAAGGCATGTGCCACCACCACCTGCGTCAGTCTGCTTTCTTAAAGAACTTAGGACCACCAGTCTAGTGTGCACTACCCACAGTGGGCTGGGCCTTCCCCCATTAATCATAATTAAGAAAATGCCCTACAGCTGGATCTTATGGAGGTATTTTCTCAATTGAGGTTCTCTCCTTTTGATGTAGGCTTTGTCAAGTTGACATAAAACTAGCCAGTACACCATTGGTCAGTGTCTTGCTCAGCCATCATCAGAGAAGGTTCTTCGAACAGTAGATGGGAACTAACACAGAGATCCACAACTGGACCGTGTACAGAGGATGATAGACTTTGGAACACTTAATGTCTTCATTAAGTCCCTCCCCTGGGGGCTGAGGGAGCTATGCAGGAGAGGAAGTGGAAAAGTTGTAAGAGCCAGAGGGGGTGGATGACACCAAGGAAACAGTGTTTTCCAGACACAACAGGACTGACTCACATGATGAACTCACAGAGACTGTGGCAGCGTGCATAGGGCCTGCACAGTTTCCATAGACTGGATGCCAGAGCTGAGAGGGAGAAGTGGGCATGAACTCCTATTCCTAACTAACAAGGCACTATCTCCAAATTGACAACCACTTGCAAAAAAGGAAAAACCAGTTTTCTGCAGTGGAGTCTCACTCCACTCACTGCCACTCTTGATGGCAAGCTCCATGCCAAGGTACAGAAGGCCAACACAAAATGAACTCAATGGTGTTTTTGTAGGGTTTTTGTTGTCTTTATCTCATGTTGCTTTGTTTGGGCATTTTTGGTTTTTTGTTTTGTTTTTTTTAATGTTACTAGTCTTTTGCTTGTATGCTATAGTTCCTGATTTTGTGTTTTTATGGTGTGTATGCACGTGAGTAATACTGGGAACTGAACCTAGGGCCTCACACACTACAATTGTATACTACAATTGAGGCGCATTCCCAGCCCTCCTTTTATAGTTGCTTTTTGTTTTGTCTTGTTTTTTTAACTTTTGAAACCATAAGTTGTCCAGCTTGTTTTAAACACAACCTATAGTCCATCAGGTAGATCTTAAACTTGTATCCCCTCCTCAGTGGTTGAAGTTACAGGCCTTTGCCAACAGGTCCAGCTAGCAAAATTATCAGTCTGTTACCCTTGCCTGTCTCAAATATTCATGTTACTAATATTTTTATGAAAAGACTATTTTTCAAATAGTCTTATTTTCAAGTAATTTTCCCTCAAAATTAAACATCACATCCTTCAATATTACATTTTATGGTTAATTATGTGAACGTTCTGGGAGCTTACCAGAAATGCAAATTATGGACTCTCACCAGACCTGTGCTTACACTTGACTAGTCAATCAGGAAACTGGGGTAAAGCTCTGGAATCTGGATCTTGACAAGTGTGGCTGCATTCTGATACACTCAAGTTATAGAACTTCTGGAAAGGGGATCTCTGTCGTTAATGGTAGGGAGTTTGTGTAGCATTCACAAGGCCCTGGGTAGACAGTTAAAAAAATAAATAAAAACAAACTATTGTTTTAAAGTTGGAAATACAAAGTGGAAGTTGCTTAGCAATGGTAACCTGCTGAAAACCAAACAATAACAACAACAAGAAGCAACCCAAGCATCATAGTACACACCTATAGCCTCAGTATGTGAGAGGCTAAAGCAGGAGGAGTGCCAGCTTGTGCTACAGGAAGTCCAGAAGACCTGCTAGCCCAGAGGAATTGCCATTAAACAAGTGTACGCCAGGCCTGTCTTTGCAGTTACACAAAATGCCTGAAATGTAACATCTGCAGAAATGAATGCTGCCCATTTACTTATTGTTAGACCTAAGGGTTGCTAGTAAAATTAGCAACTGTCATACTCTTTGGATGAATCTTACTTTCTATACTTGAGACAAAAAGATCTTTAATTAATAAGTTTGCTGAAATATTGAGCTGGGAACTCTTGTAAGAAAAGGTAGCAAAGAACACAGATCAGACTTTGGCATACTGTTCATTTCACAGCCAAGAAAAATGTAGGCAAATTGCTAGTCTAAGCACTGTCTCTTATCCCCATGTAAACATTTTATGTTACATTTATGGCCCAAGTATACTAATAGAAATTTTGAAGTGCTTGATTGCCTGCTTCCCATTTTTGTTGTGGCATGTTGTTTTCAGTCTCCTTTCCTATAGAGTAGTCCTGCTGTATCAAAGCTATAGCTGCTGTGCCTAACTATTGTTAGGTAGAGCCACATTGACGCTGTGGTCAGGCCTTCTTGATCATTCTGCTAACTATTGGGTGACACATCCCGGTGTGTTTTAAGAATTTTAATGAAGGGGCTGGAGAGATGGCTCAGCAGTTAAGGGACTGACTGCTCTTCCAGAGGACCTGACTCCAATTCCCAGCACCTACAAAGCAGCTCACAACTGTCTGTAACTCCAACATCTGACAGCCTCACACAGACAGAACACCAATGCACATAAAATAAATAAATTATTTTTAAAAGAATTTTAATGAAGTGCTTTCAGAATGTTGTTTAAAAACATTTTTTTTTCCAGCTGGGAATGGTAGTATACACCTGTGCTCGTAATATTCAGGAGGCCAATGGTGACAGCTCACCTTGAATTCAAGGCTAGCTTGGTCTATGTAGTAAGTTCCTGGTTAGCCTGGGCTTGTCTTTTAAAAAAATTAAGTAAACAAACAACCAAATAATAACAAAATAATATTAAATAAAAAGATTCCTTTGTCTTTATTCTATGTGTACCGTACCTGTGGGTGTCTGCATATATTTATGTGTCACATGTGTGCCAATACCCTTGGAAGCCAGAAGAGAGTGCCAGATCCTCTGGAACACAGGCAATTGTGACCCACCTCATGTGGATGCTGAGAACTGACCACAAACCCTCTAAAGAAAGTATTCTTAACTGCTGAGCCATCCTCTCTAGCTCCTAAAATAATCTTTTTTGAAAACATTTTTAAAACATTTTTTCCAGAGGCAAAGAACTCTATGAGACACATATTGCTATTTTCCTATGTTAATATTGTGTCATATTGCCCTCCTGAATAGTTTGTAGTTAAACAGATGTTATCCATTGGGATAATTTGACATCACTGATAGAAATTTGTTTTTGAAAAAAAATTATTTTATTTTGCCATTAAAATTCAATTACCAGAAATTGTTATTCTAATGGATTGTTTTAATGATTTTCATAAATATCTTCCTTTTTCCCACTTGATTACTTTTCTACAAAGACAAAATAGTAAAGGAATGAATGATCTGTAGGTAAGAGTAGCATATGATATGATCAAGAACGTATGACAAGCCAAGCAATGATGGCACATGCCTTTAATCCCATGCAGGAGGCAGAAGCCTCATCTACAGAGTGAGTGCCAGGACAGCCAGGGTTGTTACACAGAAACTCTGTCTTGAAACCACCCCCACCAACCCCCAAGTCCCCGCCCAAAAAAAAGTATGACAAATGAACATAGCATCTCCCTTTCCCCAGTAATAGATGCAACCAGATTTATGTTTAAATGGTTGTTTCTTCCCTCCTTAGCTAAAAGAATTGGGACAAATCACGTGACTTCCTACGCTGTGAACCATGGCACTGCCATTCCGGAAGGACTTAGCAGAGTATAAGGACCTGGATGAAGATGAGCTCCTTGGCAATCTGTCAGAAACAGAACTGAAACAGCTCGAAACCGTCCTGGATGATCTTGACCCTGAGGTTGGTGCTAGCCGAAGAAGAGAAATATAGTAGTTTTTTAGACTGCCATCTTGCTTTCTCATGGCTTTCCCTGGTATTTTGCTTCTTCTCCAGGTCTCCACATCTTATGACAGACATTCTAAACTATTGTAAACATCTATACATTTTTTTTCCTCAATTACAAATTTCCCTCTGTGCAATTAAAAGTAGTAATAGCTAATTATCTCTTTAATTTATGCTAATGTGTTTCTCCTCAGAGTTCCTGTACCAGGCTTGTGCTAGTATACTATGCCTCTACAATGTTCTTAAAGGCCTAAACCAAATTATAATGGTACTTGAGAAAGGATGACCAAATTGTGTGAGTTATTAGTATTGGTAGACCAGTTCTAAGATGCAGATATTTCTTAACAATGCTCTTGTGTCCCTGATAAACCCATCCTAGGTTACAAATATTATACATTGAAGTGCATTTAATATACCTAGCCTACCAACAGCATAAATTTGCATAGCCTCCCTAAAGTGTGCTCAGAATACTTAAATAACATTTGGGGAAAATCATCTAATGTAAAGCCTACCTTGTAATAAAGTATTGAATGCAGCATGTAAGTGTGTCCTATACTGAGATAGGACAGACAGACAGACAATAGAAGGAAAGGAGTGAAGGAAGGAAGAAAACAAAGGAAAGAACGAATGAATGAATGAATGAATTGCGGTTATCATGAGCTTTTAGGGTAAGGAGAGGTACTGGGAATTAAAATCCGGACCTCTAGCATGCTAAAAGTGTGCTTTATAAGATTGTTTTTATTGATAGGTGGTATGGCTACACCATGCATAGGTCAAGTCCTTTACCATAATTACTATTACAACGAAAAGTTCTCCTACTAAGTCTAAGGGATTGCTCAGGATAACGGAGCTGTCAACAATATATTTGGCAGTCAAATAGTGAGACCAATTTAAATCAAATGGTTTAAGAACTAGAAAGCATGTAAGAGACTTATCTAGCCTGGATTGATTGATTGATTGATTGATTGTTTGATTGTTTGGACCTGAACTGACAGGATATTTAATCACACTTTGCCTCAGTAGGCAAAATCTCCATTGGGGAGCAGTCTTCCGGCTGTGATTATCCTAGGAGAGAAAACTATAGTGGACATTTTTGTGTACACTGTCAGCATCCACACAAGAAGCAGAAGGGAAGGGCTCACCATTTACTTCTAAGCCCCACCACCAAGGAGAAGGCCTTACCATTTCCTCCCTATGTCTAAGACTATGGGGTCCTTGACAGGGCCATGCCTATGTCAACAACACACATTCACTCAAGACTTCACTCACTTAGGACTTCCCTCTGCTCCCTACACTCAGGTGTGTGCTCTGTATTAAGCTCCATTCCCCAGCTCAGTAAATGCTTGAGGGACAGCCGGCAGTTCATGGTTAGTATGCTACACTTAGGAAAAAGAAGAGTGAACAAATCAAATGTAGTTTTTGCCCCCATTCTGCAGGCTGGTAGGAATGGGGAAAACTAGACTTGCCTCAGATAACAAAACTGTGTTAAAAGAATGATGAGTACTGTAGACAGTAACTTATGAATGAGACATCAGGAAAAACTTTTCTTGGGGCTCAATGCTACAGTCTTAAGAAGGAGTAACTGGAAAAGATGGACAGAACCTTCAGGGAAGTGATCTCCATATTTCACATATTTAAAGGTTATGGCTAAAGGAGGTGTATGACAAGAGCAAGGAAGGAAATAGTTCAGTGTATCAAGAATGGAGGTGTGAGCCCAACGTGGCCTAACAGATTGAGGGGTATGAAGGGAGGATGAGAGCAGGCACCTGGTGTCCTGAGGTCAGTTACGCTAATGTAATATTCCAGCCAAGCTTGTCTCAGAGCTCGCACCCAAGTCATGGCAGCAGGATGGGAAAGTGATGATTGCATTCTTTGGGAAGTAAAACTGGATAAACTTGCAGGCTGAATGCATTCTTTGTCATTCTTCTCAGATTTCAACATCTAAAGGTAGAAATCTCCTGTTCATTCTTTATAGTTCACAGTCAGGTCAGGTCCCTCCCCCCCCCTTTTTTTTTTTTAAGACAGGGTTTCTCTGTGTAACTTTATAGACCAGGCTGGTCTCAAACTCACAGAGATTCGCCTGCCTCTGCCTCCTGAGTACGGGGACTAAAGGTGTGTGCCACCACCCAGCCACAGTCAGTTTCTTAACTAAATACATGCAATATTCAGGGTTGGGAACAGACCTTTGTGGTTACTTTTTCTAAGTGATGAGTATTGTATGAAAACTGTTGTGAGTTCAGGAAATGGCCAAAGTGTAAACATGATATTTTTAGTTATGAAGCAATCATTTCCTATTATTGTTCATAGAAAAATCAACTTTTGTAATGAAAATATATACCATCTGTGAGGTTGAACATCACTGCTAGTAATAGGAGGTATTGCCTTCCCTGGCAGCCTCAATTGTAGAGCAAGGGATACTCAAGAATATATTGCAAGGCAGCCTGTCTTATGTTTTGTTTGTTTGTTTTTTTAATTTTGTTTTGGTTTTGTTTGTTTGGTTGGTTTGGATTTTTTGTTTTGTTTGTTTGTTTGTTTGTTTGTTTGTTTTTTGTGTATACAGTGTTCTGTCTGCAAGTATTCCTGCAGACCAGAGGAGGGCACCAGATCTCATTACAGTTGTGAGCTACTATGTGGTTGCTGGGAATTGAACTCAGGTCCTCTGGAAGAGCAGCCAGTGCTCTTAACTGAGCCCTCTCTCCAGCCCCTGTCTTATGTTTTTTAAGATAAGATTGACCTGGCTGTGACCTCGGGATCCTCCTGTCTCTGCCAAGTGCTGAGAGTACAGGCATGCACCCCCATGCCTGGTTGAGGCTGACTTTTAACAAGCAGGATGGTGCTCACTTTTATCACTCTGTTCTTCCTGGCCTTAATGCACATTTGAAGTCCTGACTTCATGGGGCAGCTTCAACTATTTCTCCCCTTTCTGCTTTTAGTCAGTCCACATGCTCAAGGCTGTCTGTGTGCACACCAAAGGACTTAGCTCTTCTGCATCTCAGGGTGCCATGAAGCGTGCATTGCAGTGACAGTAATTGCTACTAGCGTATACTAACATTCATGTGTACATATGGACACATATACAGTGAATGGTTTGTACTAGATTTAAATCAAGTGCTAGGTACTGGGAATTGAACCCAGGTCCTGGAAGAACAGCCAATGTTCTTAACTGCTAAGCCATCTCTCCAGCCCCTTACGTACATATTTACTGGCCATTTATTAAGCATTAAGAAAATTGTTGCTGTTGTTTGGACTTGTGGGCCAGTGGGGTCAGGCAGCAGTAAAGGCAGTTACAGTAAGTCTGACAACCTATGTTAAGATTCCAGTGGAAGGAGGGGACCAACTCCCAAAAGTGGTCCTCTGATCTCTACATACATGCCATGGCACAGACATTCCCCTATACCCAAAATCAATAAATTCATGTTTAAATGGAAAAAAACACTTTTTGTAATACATCCCACATGACTATCCTAAAATCCTGCAAGGAGGTGTTCAGTGCCTGTGCCATGCTAGCTTCATGGCCATTCTTACATGGAAATCTATAGAAGCATATAGTATTGGCATTCTTGGTAGTTTGGTGGTCATAATGGCTGACTCGTTCTCTTTGGCAGAATGCCCTTCTGCCTGCAGGGTTTCGACAGAAGAACCAGACATCAAAGTCTGCCACGGGACCCTTTGATAGAGAACGTCTGCTTTCTTATCTAGAGAAGGAAGCATTGGAACATAAAGACCGGGAAGACTATGTGCCCTACACTGGAGAGAAGAAAGGTGAGTCAGGATTGTATGTCATTCAGCAGCTTTGGCTTCTTGTTACAATGGATACCCAAGGAGAAAATTGTTTTTAGATGTACATAACCAGCAGCCTTTAAAGATATAATACTGTCTATCTAAAAGTTTACCAGGTAGTTTAGACACTTCACTTACTTTTTATCAACTTATCCAGTGAGATTTTTTGTCTTAATTATTCATTAGTGAGGTTTTATTACAGAACACAGAAACTTTGTATAACATTACTTCACACTACAAGTTGTTGAAGCAAATTAAAAACCTTTAGTTTATTACAGAGTGCAAGCAATGGCAAAGGAATGCTTTTTCCTAACCCTTTAAAGTCTTTAGAGCGAAATTCCATAAAATAGTTTTTATTTTTAAAAGATAGCCTTCCTTAGTTGTCTTCCATCATAATTTTGTTTGCTAATGTTCCCTATGGTGAGTTTGAGGAAATTTGTCTAGTCTGAGCTCTTTGATATTGTAGTATCTAAATATTCATTTACTTACGTTTATCTTCCTTACTCAATAAACAAGAACAAGCAATACATGAAGATGTGGCTTAGACTGAACTTGCTTTTCAGAGTGAAAAAGTTTGCTAGCTGAAGTTGCATCACAAGAAGTAGTGGCCAGAATAAATAACTCAGAAGTAGGGCACATGTGAAGAAACAGGAGGCAGGGAACTCAGGACAGACAGTAGACTTTAAAGGACAACTAGATAGCAAATTCTGCAAGACAGCTTAGCTTATGTGCAGGTTATACTATAGAAGTTATAGTAAAGGCTGGAGAGATGGTTCAGACCACTTGCTGCTGTTCCAGAGGACCTGTATTCAATTCCCAGCATCCATGTTGTACAACTCACAACTGCTTGTACCTCCAGCCCCAAAGACTCCAACACCCTCTTTGGTCTCTGAGGGAACCTGCACTCACTTGCACATATACCCCCCTCAAACACATAATTAAATATTATCAAAGTACATAAAACAAGAGCCAAGTATATGAACATATAGGGCACAATTATGTACATATTGATATAATAAAAGCAGTTTGTTTTTTTAATTTGAGAGTTTCTTTTTTAAAATATGTGTATGTGCTTGTATCTGTGTATGTTTTATGTAGCCATGTGTAAGTGTTCTTGTGAAGCCAGGAGAGGAAGTTGTGTAGCTGCAATTGTGAGCCACCCATTATGAGTGCTGAGATTTGGCTCCTTTGAAAGAGCAGCAAGTGCTTTTAACCACTGAACCATCTCTCCAGCCCTAAATCTGCTTTTTTGCCTTTATTTTTGCATTCACTCATTTATTTTCTGTTTGTGTGTGTGGATGTATGTGTGGGTGAGTGTGCATGTGTAGGTCAGAGAACAGTGTGAGGGAGTGGGTTTTCTCTTTCTACTTTGTGGGTTCTAGTTGTTGAACTCAGGTCATTAGACTTTGTGGAAAGCATCCTAACCTGTGAACCATCTCTCTGACCCATGAAAGCCATTTTGTAAATTACCCAGCATCCTTGTAAGACAACATTTAGGTTACCTAGTAGGGAAGAATTATGGTGGCAGGTTTGTTATTCTTTGGTTTGGGTTTTTGTTTCTTAAGATAGTGTCTTGATACTCTAAACTGGCCTGGAACTAGCTGAGGTTGATCTAACCCCTGTGTAATCTTCCTGCTTCAGCTTCCCAGAGTGCTGGGATTACAGGTGTGAGCCACCATGCCTCACTAAGAATTGTTTTTGTTTGTTCTTTTTTTGCAGTGCTAGAGATTAAGCTAGTGGTTCTCAACCTTCCTAATGCTGTGATTCTTTAATACATGTTGTGGTGACCCCAATCACAAGATTATTTTTGTTGTGACTTCATAATTGTGATTTTGCTACTGTTGTGAATCATAATGTAAATATCTATGTTTTCTGATGGTCTTAGGGGATCCCTGTGAAAGGCACATTTGACCCCCAAAGGCTTACAACCCACATATTGAAATGACTGGATTAAGCCCAAGTAGGCTTAATTGTGCATGATAAACAAAAACATTCCACCATTGAGCTACATCCCCAGCCCTTTAAGTGCATTTTTTATGGGCATCTGTTCAGTTCATTTAACTCTAACAAGCTCCTTTAGAAATACTGTCATGATATGAAATGATATTGACAGATGAATACAAATAACTTATTGTGATTCTAAATGTTTAAAATTAAAATTGTAAGTGATTATTACTTTTATTTATAAATTTTCATTAAAATGTGAAAAAGACATGGGCTTTTGCCTCTTTAAACTTTTGCAGAATAGTGGTAGGCATATAGCTCAGTTGGTAGAAGCTTGCCTGTCATATAAGAGACCCTGGGCTCAATTCCCAACACTAATGAGCCAGGCGTGGTAGTGTCGTCTATAACCCTGACACTGAGAAGTGGAAGCAAGAGACTCAGGGGTATGAGGCCAGCCTGGGCTACATGAGACCCCATCTCTTACCACATACATATACACACAAATAAATAAAATTGAAAAATGGGTAGCTGGGGATAGTCAAAGACAAGGATGAATGAAAGTATTTATCTAGCTCTTTCCAAAAACGATGAACGTACACAGTGGTGACTATGGCTAAGTATTTCCCATCATACTTCTCCGTGTCATCAATAGTCTGTCTCAGAATTAAATAAAGCATAGAGCTGTCCCATGAATTTATCACTCAGATAAACTTTGTGCCCAGTCTTTAATATTTCTGTCTTTCATGTTGCTTTGTTGTGAGAATCCTTCTCCATTCTGTTCATGTCATGCTTCACTTTTATCTGGACTGTTTTTTTTTCCTACGTCCATTATTTCAATGCCATGACTTTAATCTGTTTGCTGCAGATAGGTGTGTTCCATTGGATTGTTTGAACTCTGACTCATCAGGGATGGGCTCCTCCCATTCCTTGGGGAACACTCCTGTTCTCTTCTAGTCCTTGGGGTAGAGCCCTCTGCACTTTATTGTTCTTTTTTCCTTTCCAACTCTGAGAATATAATATCCTCCTTGGGTTCCTTCCCATGATTCCCATACACTGCACCTTGCTTCCTAAAGGTGAGTTAACCAGCTTGTCTTAAATCAATAGCTTTTAAAATTTATTTATTTATTTATTTATTTATTTATTTATTTATTTATTTATTTATTGTTTTCTCTGTGGTTTTGGAGGCTGTCCTGGAACTAGCTCTTGTAGACCAGCCTGGTCTTGAACTCACAGAGATCTGCCTGCCTCTGCCTCCCGAGTGCTGGGATTAAAGATGTGTGCCACCACCGAGCAGCAAGTCAATGGCTTCTTAAATATGCTTCAACTCACCTGCTGTTGCCTCAGCTTTCCAGATATCTTGTTGTATTTTCCATTATTCTTAAAGAGACTTCCAGCATCTCATTGAGTATGTGACTTCTTTGAAGACCATTTGACTCTTGAGCAAGAAAGAAAAATGTACTTAGATGTCTTTACAGCGGCTGTATGCACAGGTTTTGGTGGTGTCTGAAGTTCTGTATCAAAGATTTAAACTCTCATGGTTACTTGTTTTGTTTCATTTAGTAGGACCAATTTCATACTGGCTCCAGAGATCATTTTTCCTGATGTAGTCACTGTTTATATTTTCTACAGTGTAAAAAATTAATTTCAATTTAAAAATTCCAGTTCTGGATTTTGTTAAACAAGGAAATTAAAGTCAGTCAGATGGAGAGCACTTGCATTCAAATGTACATTGCCACAAGTGCTCGCGCACACGCACGTGTGCACACAACGTAATTAAAAATAAACTGGTGTCTAAAAAAACATATTTTGTTATTGAGACTATATAAAAGGAAATGCCTGTGCCATAAAAGTCTCTCCATTTAAGGTATATAATTCAGTAATGTTGATCATATTCATAGACTTGTGCAAGAATCTCCACAATCTTTAGTCTTCAAAATGCCCCAAAGTAAGCTTGTATCCTTTGTGTCAATCACTCTGCCATGTTCCCCTTTCTACTCCATAGCAATAGGCAGCCACTAACTTACTCTCCGGCTCTGTAGAATTGTTGGTTCTGGATACTTCACATCAGTAGATATATAACATGAGCTGATGACTGCCTTCTTTCACTTAGCATGTGCACTCTACAACGGAACTACATTCCCAACCCTTCATTCCTTTTAATAGTAGAATTTTACTGTTATATTTTGTTCTCTGACATTAGGTTGTTTCTGAAATTTAGTTATTAATATGCTGCAATGAATATTGTGTACAAATGGCTGCTGTTCCTTTTAGTTTTTGGTTTTCTAAGACAGTTATATGCTATAGCCAAGGTTGACCCCAGACTCCTAGGGATCCTCCTCCTTAGGCTTCCAAGCACTGGGATTACAGGTGTGAGTCATTATACCAGCTTTCTGATTGTTTTGAATTAATTCTTGTGGTAGGGGTGGGTGGCCAACTTCATGAGATTTTGTACACGACTGTCTACTTATCTTTCTCAATTGAATTGTCATTATGTCCTTGTAGATAAATCAATTGCCCAAGTATCACACTTTACTTATAGATCTATTCCATTGATCTAAATATCTTCTATACAACAATACCGCTTAATTATAGGAGGTGTGCATGAAATCTTAAAATGGTCAAGTGTGAGTACTCTGGTGTTGTTCCTTGTCAAGGTAGTAGCATGGCTATTCTGGCTAACTTAAATTTCCATATGGCTGTTCAAGCTTACATATGTTTACATTTTCAGCCTAGCTTGTCACTTCATGTAAAGTGACCATTTAGGATTTTGAAAAAGACTGAAGTCAATAAATAAATTTGGAAAGATTCCACAGATTTTGTATTATAGAATAAGCATAGATTCTAATTTATACTTTCTTATAAAATTAATCTCTTAATTATTTATTAGTGGTAAAGTACTCAAAAAGGAAATATGAAGTAATTGCTTTTTTTATTATTGAATAGGAGTTGTCTTTTCTATTTTTTGCCCTGTTTTCTTCTGGTCCCACTGATCCAACTCCTGACTTCAGACATTAGGCAAGCCAGTGTGGCTGAGCCAAATCCCCAGCCCTTCTCTTTCCTCCCCACCCCTTTTATTGAAAATAGATTCATTTCTCATACAGTGTACCCTGATTACAGTTTCCCTCCCTCTACTCCTGCCAGTTCCTCCCCACCTCCCCTGCCCTCAGGGTTCACACCCTCTCGGTCTCTCATTTGAAGTAATTACTTTGTATTATTAGCACATTTCTATATATGGAGAGATTATCAAAAAGCGAATGCTGAGACAGGTACCAGTCCATGTCAGGAGTTATTTAAAAATAACATTTAGTCTGTGTGCTACCACTCTTTAATATTCTAGTGAGATTACAACAGCTTGTTTTTAAAGCTGAACTTATTTAGAAATAAAACATTAAGTTGTGTTTAAAACTTGGAAGGAAATGTGAATTCATCATAAATCATTATCCACCTAAAGACTGTTGTTATCTTCAGTGCTTTTAAAAATATGTAACCATGTCTCTATTTATCAAAGAATTAATAAAATGAGTTTGATTTCAAAAAATAAAGATAAAAATCTGTTAGAACTCCCACAGGTCTTCAGAAATCTTGTTTTGCCTTGTTTTTTGTTTTGTCTTTTTTCTATTAAGATTTATTTTGTGCTTTTAAGCATTAGCAAAAGTTTGTGGGTATGGAAAATCAGATATGAATAATACCTCCTAAGAAGTGTGGGTGAGGATTACAAAAATAAACATCTTAGATTTTTACAATGCTTTAGATTCCTTCAGTTTGTCTAGAACATGGACAACTATTTGGTAGTTTGGGTGGTTTTCTTTTCTATTTTTATTTTTTAAGACAATGTTTTAAAAATATTTTTTAAGGGTAGGCTGGCCTCAAACTTAGTATATTTAAGACCTGAGGATGGTCTTGAATTTCTGCCTCTACCTCCCATATAAGCCCACACCAGCTTTTCAATTTTTACTTGACAAAAATAGAAACTATATATGTTTATAATATGCAACAAAACTTTTTACATATGTATACAGTATAGAATGGCAAAATCAAGATATTTGATATATGTATTGCCTCACATATTTTTAAATTTTCTTGTGGCAAATAGCTCATGTGGTTTTGTTTAGTCAGTGAATGCCACAATCCAGTGGTTCTCAACCTTCCCTGCTGTCTGTTGGAATGCAGTTGCCCCCAGCAGCACATCAGACCAACTAATACACCAGAGAACTCAGATGTTAGCATTCTCAAAACTTGTTGCCAAGTCTAGTGTGTGTTCACCTTGGCATTTGTTTGTTGGGGGGGGGTGTTCTCCTACTAGAAATAATTAAAATTTTAAGCTACCAACTTATCAGAAGAAGCACTTGTGTAAGAGTTTGGAAACTTGTATTCCATGGCTGGAGAGATGGCTCAGTAGTTAAGAGCACTGACTTCTCCCCTAGAGAACCCATATGGCAGTTCACAATCACCAATAACTCCAGTTCCAGAGGATCTGATGCCCTCTTCTGGCCTCTGCGGGCACCAGGCATTCATGTGCATAGACAAAACACCATATTTATAAAATAAAATTATTTCTAGGTAGTTATCTCACCTTTGAACCAGCATGTTTAAGTTGTGCTTTATAAAGTGAGGCTATTTGGACTAAAAAGTTGCTCACCAAGTAGTTATTCAGCAAGTTGGATTCCCTACTATGTATGTTCTAGGCAAGAATACAGAGACAACCAGAGCATAGATTCTGTTCTTGAAAAGCTCAGGAGAGGGAGGAACACACTGTATGCTTGGGACCTTGTTCAGGGAATGTGGAGGGATCAGAGGAGCATGGACATGCACTTCATTAGCTCAGCAGGAAGACAGACACTGTTGCTGTTTGGGACTACCCACAGATGTTTACTTTTTACCTTCACAGCTCAGCAGGACTATAGAAGTCTGTGGGTTAGTTCCCTTCCCTCTGTCCTGCCTGAGCTCACCTCACATTATTGTGTGGGGATATGATTCTTAGTGCTGCAAAAGAGACTGTGAAGCCCAGGACAAAGGACTCGGTGAGAGCAATGACCAAAAAATGAACTGGAAACATCTGGATGCAACTGAAGCTCATGAGATTTTTTTTATTTTATTTTAAGGCAGGGTCTCTCTGTAATGCCCTGGCTGTCCTGGTGGTTGCTTTGTAGACCAGACTGGCCTTGAACTCACAGCTATCCACCTGCCTCTGCCTCATGATACTACTTGAGTTCATATTGTTTTCATTCTGTCTGCTTTGAGACTGTCCTGAATCAACAATGTCAGCATTACCCAGGAGGTTGACTAGTGCCTTAGTTACTTTTCAATTGCTGTGATAAGACCCTACAACTAATGCAACTTATAGAGGAAAGCATTTACTTGAAAAAACAGTTCCAGAGGGTGAGTCTGTGATCATCATGGCAGCAGGCATGGCTGAGAGCTAGCTGGGAATGAAGCAGAAGCTGAGAGCTTACATCTTGATCCACAAGGACAGAGCAGAGAGCTATCTGGGAATAGCACAGACTTTTGAAACCTCAAAACTCCCCCCTGGTGACACGCCTCCTACAACAAGGCTATACCTCCTAATCCTTACTAAACCAAACATTCAAATGTGTGAGCCTGTGGGGGCCATTCTCATTCAAACCACCACAGTTTGAAACTCAGAAACCCAAACCCTACTTCAGATCCCCTTCCTCTTTTATCACATTCTCCCTCAGTGAACTGGAATGCACATTCTGACCATGTATAAGCTTTATGTCTCCCTCTTGTCTAATTGCAGTAACTAAGACTTCAAGTTCTATGTCTCAACGAGATGCTCTATGGCATGTATGTCATTAATACATCCTCACTGCTGTAGCTAAGACTTAAATTACTGTTTTTTCAAGCAGGTGCTCTGTGGGGTATATGTAATGAACATGTCCTCACTAATACAAAGCCATCTGGATTCACCCAGTGATAGGTTCTGAATCAGAAAGTCGCTGGCTTTGAATTCAGATGTGGGAAGTTATAAAAACTATTATTCTCACTGTCCTAGTTTTTCTGTCATTTTAATAAAAGACCTCAGCAAAACATCTTTGCTCCTTTTAGAGGGCAAAGTTAGGGCTAGGTGTGGTAGCACAAACCTTTAGTTCCTGTACTTGAGAGACAGAAGCAGACACAGGAGGATCTCTGAGAGTTCAAGGATAGCCAGGACTACACAGTGAGACCCTGTTGTTAGCAGGTTTATATTTGATCACCTCCCAGGAAGTGTCATTACATGGCCAACCAGCTCCTTTATTTTGGGGCCTAAGCTGAAGCAGAACACTGTGATGAGGGTGTGTTGTGGAACAAAGCTGCTTGCCACATGACAGCCAGGAAGGAGCTTACGAACGAGGCCTATCTCCCCAGACCACACTCCAGTGACTTGCTTGTAACTAGCTCCTCCATCCACCACCCCACGTTCCAGGTCCACCATGTTATAGATCCACAGGGATTAGGTCACAGCCCTCATGATCCAGTCACTCTATGACTAGATCACCAACTGGAAAACAGGACCTCTGCCCGTGAACTTTTGAGGTACTTTACAATCAAGGCATCACAACCAAAAATAAACAGTGAACTATAGCTGACTACTATCTGCCATACTAGTTATCCCAGATAACAAACTAGATGTATCTCCTGAGCACTTGAAGGATGGCTGAAGTTTTATAATAGCCACATGTGGCTAAGTGGCTATGGCATTGGATACTGTGCAGCAATAGACACTGTGAGTCTGTGTTTAGTATGGGGATGGTACTCCAAGGACAGAAGTGGACAGGAAAAACTCCCCTAGGCTGCCTGTCAGCTAGGAGAGACTGAGAGGGCAGCAGAGCTACAGCCTTCACCAGGCCACCCTCCCCCTCTTCAGGTAGAAGGTAGACAAGATAAGCGCAGATCACACTGTCCTCCAAGGTACAAAAAGCCAGGAGTGGGAGTGGGAACAGCTGTCAGCTACCTGGAGGCTGGTAGTCAGGGCTGTATTTGGGGGGAGGGGTGTGTCACAGTTCACAGAAAAGTAGGCACCTCCTCCAAAACCTCAGGGCCCAACTCTCAGGTCTTGATAGGAAACTCCTGATATGTTCTCAAAATGGCTCGACACTCAAGGCAGAGCCAGGTGACAGGTAGATTTCCACCAGTTGGAAGTCAGCCTGGGTTACATAATGACTTCTAGGGTAGCTAGGGCTACAGAGATACCCTGTCTCAAACAAAACCAAATCAATCAATCACTAATAGTAATAATAACAATAAAACTTTGCCTGTGCTTAAAAATAACCAAAGAATTCTACAGAAACGTACACAGCAGCAAATATAAAAAGAGGGTTGCTTTAGCAGAGACATGAAATAACTTCATCTGATCTCATTCTGCTCAGGGCAACCTTGAACTTCTGATCCTCTTCTACCTCACAGCTTGTTAGTGTGCTTACTTCAGAAGAACACTTGCCAAGTTTTTGAACACCACTCAGGACATAGAGAAATTTCCTTAAAATTGGAGTCATAATTTAAAATTTCTGGAATCATAACTGTCTCTGCTATTCCTAAGTGACTAACAGCAGTAAGAAATTGGATCCTGTTTTAATTTTCAAGTTTTATAGATTTTCTAGGGTGTGTGTGTGTGTGTGTTTGTGTGTGTGTACGGTGTGTATGCACGCACTTGGTTGGTTGGTTGGTCAGTTGGTTAGTTTGGATCTTGTTTTGGTTTCCACTATCAGACTGGCCTGGAGCCTATGCCCATGCTGGTTTCTGGTCCTCCCTCCTTAGTTTCTGAAGTGCTCAGATACTCAACTAGCTTCATTTAAATATTGGTTCAGATTTGTGAAATAACTCATAATTGCTCCTTGAAAGAACTTGAGCATTGTGCACTGAGAAGTTAGAGGTGAAAGGGTTATAAATTCAAGGCTAGTCTAGGCCACATAGAAAGTTCTAGGTCATTCTCAACCACATGGTAGAATTCTATCTCAAAACAAAACAGAAAACAAAAAGAGCCATTTTTATTTCCAGAGATGGGGAAAATTCTCAGTGGTTCTTCTTTTCCTAAGTGTACAGCCAGTGTATGTTAGTTTGACCTGCTTGCCTTTGGCAGCTGCACATGACTTACCTAGTGTTTGTTAGAAGGGAAAGATGTAATGAACTATTAGAAATTAATAACAGCAGTAGAAATTAATAACAAAATGTGTGTCTTTGTTTTTAGGGAAAATTTTTATTCCCAAACAGAAACCTGTGCAGACTTTTGCAGAAGAAACCATATCCCTTGACCCAGAATTAGAAGAAGCTTTGACAAGTGCCTCTGATACAGAATTGTGTGACCTTGCAGGTATCTACTCAAATTTTAAACGCGTGTGGTGTGGGGAGAGCCATGCAGGCCACACCTGCATGCATTATACACTTACTTTGTACTTTACACAGTAAAACATGGCAGTAAGATTCTTTTAAGTACCCTCTTGGTGAAATTTTATCATGATAAAATTTCTTATGTGATAAGTTTTCCTATGTTGCTATATTTTAAAGTCTTTCTAACAACAACAAAAGCCACATCACCAGCCAGTGAACCTGTCTCATCAGAGCTGTAGAAACAGATGTCAGGGGCAGCTTCTCTCCGGTTTCATGGAGAGTGAATAGAAATCAAAAGCTGTGTTCATGTCCCCAACTTTGCCCAACTGACATGGAGCACTGCAGACTTCCTGAATCTGTATCACCAGTTTTTACATAGACCACCCTTTCTCCACTCACTGTCCAAATACCCATTTCCCCTGGTGGGAAATGTGACGTGTAGGAAGATCTGCATACCAGAGAACTCTAAGAACCGACATTTTGGAAAGGGAAGTGAAGGTTCCTGGGAATGGCCCTGGGAAGGGGCAGAGTGAGGTGTGCTGTCACAGCTAGAAACGGTGGGATATTCTTGAGGGACAAAGGATTTGCAGATGGTACCTTCATCAGAGAGGACATCAAAAGACTTGAACGTTCCTGAGGATGCTACGTTACCTTAAACGAAAGAGCTTAATGATACTTTCAGTGTAGTCACAGGCTGCACCACCATGCCCAGCCTTGCTTGGGCTGTGTTTTGTTCCTAGAAACATAGATGGTGAACAAGTAGATCTTTTTTGTTTCCTCTCTAAGCCACCAGGTGGAGCTAAGCATAGATTTCCCTTTAGGGTCCACCTGGCCTACACTGTTGTCTAATTTAAAGGTGATATAACAAGGTTATTGATGAAAATGAATGGGAAATTGTTGGTGATTTCTAACCACTCACCACCCCACTCTCCTGTTTGGGGTGTGAAGTCCATTTTCAGTTTAATAGTAAAATGTTTGGAGAACGTTAAAAGTATTAATAAAAATGTTGTTTGCAAACTAAGTACTGGGCACACATCTATAATCATAGCAACCTGGAAGGCTCAAGGCAGGAGGACCGCTTCTGCCCAGGAGTTAGAGGCCTGCTTGAGCAACACAGCAGGACTCCATCTAAGAACAGTAAAAATGAAAGAGTTCAGAGCAGGTAAAAGTAGAAAACTAACTCTATTCTCTCTGCAGCTATCCTTGGGATGCACAATCTGATTACAAACACACAGCTGTGTGATGTGGGAAGCAGTAACGGTGTTGACCAAGAACATTTTTCAAGTGAGTAATTAAAATGCCTTATAAATTCCAGTCCTGTGTCAAGTATGTTTTGCTTCCTCCATGTATTAACTTTGGTTTTTATTACGCCAAATAGTGTGTGTGTTTGTGTGTGTAAATGGATTAAACTTAAAATTTTGATAGTACTGTTACAGAAAGCCATTAAAATATAAAATTTACTCAGATGTAGTGATTCCTGCCTGTAATCCCATTGTTAGGAATGCTTCTTGTTCCTCTGGAGGATGGGAGTTCAGTTCCAACCTTATAAAGCTTACAGTTACCCATAACTCCAGCTCCAGAGGATCCCACGCCTAGACCCGGCCTCCAAGCCCCCCCTACACACACACACACACACACACACACACACACACACACACAGCATGTCATACATACATGTAATCAAAATATTTTTTAAATCAAATTAAAAAAAGAATAATTAGTATTTTAGGGTTTTTTGTTTTGTTTTTTGGAAACAGGGTCTCACTATATAGCTTTAGCTCACCTCTAACCCAGTTCTGCCTGTCTCTGCCCTCTGCCTCCTAAGTGGTGGCATGTGCCACCATACCTGGCAGTATTTTAGTCTAAATGTGTTGGCAGATGTAATGGGAACTGCTTTTGCCACATAAATAGTAATGACAAGCAGTATGAAAACTAGATAAGCTTAGGGTTTTTAATCTGTCTCTTTTTTTTTACGAGTTGTTTTTACAGTGTGGAGAGTCAACCTAGGACCTTAAGCATACTGCTTGAACTTTGCCATAGGATAGCCCCAGTCCAACCATACTTAGTTTTTGTCAACATTTCATGTTTGTGTTGCTAGTTTTAAGAAATCCATGGACATTCTGACAAAGTTCCATTTTTAAAAACATAGGATGTAGTTGGATTATCCAGGTAAATATATGCTATTGTAGCATTTTATTTATATATATATATATATATATATATATATATATATATATATCAAAATAAACATCCCAAAGTGGGAGAGATGACTCAGCAGTGAAGAGTTTTCTGCTCTATTAGCATCCTCAGTCAACCCGTGCTCCTCCATTTGTTCCTACAGATGTGGTGAAAGGTGAAAAGATTCTTCCAGTGTTTGATGAGCCACCAAATCCAACCAATGTTGAGGAGAGTTTAAAGAGAATTAAGGAAAATGATGCCCGTCTTGTTGAAGTTAATTTGAATAATATTAAAGTAAGTATGTTAAACATGCAGTATGTAAATGTGTATGTATAGACCTTAACACATGATGTTTGCTTTGAGTCAACCATATCCAGGTCAGTAATGTAGCAGTTCTGGTATGTAGTCTTAATTTGTGCTCTAAGCTCAAGTATATTAATAGTATATGAACATAGATTCCTTCAAAGTTTATACATTCAAGTATTATAGGAAATATTTTGTTAGCCCAGTGGTGGTAGTACACGCCTTTAATCCCAGCACTTGGGAGGCAGAGGCAGGTGAATCTCTGAGTTTGGGGCCAGCCTGGTCTACAGAGTGAGTTCCAGGACAGCCAAGGCTGTTTCACAGAGAAACTCTGTCTCAAAAAGTCAAAATGAATAGTTATAGTTTAAAGAGCTTATCATATAGGAATGTGGTCCTATACATTGTCAGTAAGTCACTCTAATTTTTAAATTACTGCCCACTTTAAAAAAACTTGAGCCTTTGGTTTTTATTTTAATCAAGTTTATCAAGTTATTTAAGTGAGATTCTTTTAATGTACAGTCCTGAGGTGTAAAGCTGTAAGACACCACTCTCATGTTGTAAACCAAAAAGTAAACGCCTGACTGACTGACTGACTGACTGACTGACTGACTGACTGACTGACTGGAGCCTGTCTGTAATGTTAGAAGCTGTTCATGCC
Organism: Phodopus roborovskii; assembly: GCF_943737965.1. Lineage (NCBI taxonomy): Eukaryota > Metazoa > Chordata > Mammalia > Rodentia > Cricetidae > Phodopus > Phodopus roborovskii. Next base: position 51,049,530 of record NW_026126517.1, on the reverse strand, counting down.
CTCTTGTTATTCTCTGTCCACTCTTGACCCTTGCTTACAGCTGTTCATTTCGCCTTCTCCAGCCTTGTAAATGGGATCAAATCTGCAGCTTTCTGAGTCTTCCCTTTGGCACAATGCGTTGGAGACTCACCCATGTTGTGTGGGTGCCCCTGGTTTGTTCTTTCTCACCTGGTCGTTCTCTCGTAGGATATGCTGCAGCTTGTTCATCCATGAGTCAGTTAGTTGACGTGAGTTGCTTCCAGTTTGGAGTGTTATGTATAAAGTGGCTGCACACAGCTATCTGTGAGGCCTTTGAAAAATTTAGGGTTTTTGTTTCTCTTGACCAAATGCCTAGAAATTGGCTTTCTGGGATCTGTTTGGTTTTTGTTATTTCAAATTATTATTGCTGTTTGTTTGTTTATTTGTTTGTTTTGAGACAGGGTCTCGCTATGTAGTCCTGGCTATCTTAGAACTTGCTTTGTAAACTAGACTGTTTGTTTGCATACTTCCTGAATATGTTTTAAAGCAAATAGTTAAGTATAAATGTATTTGATTAATGAATTGAACTTCCTGAAAACGAAAATGTTGATGGTGTTTCACATTTTTGTCTTTCAAGAATATTCCAATCCCAACTCTAAAAGAGTTTGCCAAGACTCTGGAAACCAACACACATGTGAGACATTTCAGTCTTGCAGCCACCAGAAGCAATGACCCCGTGGCTGTCGTAAGTATGCTGTGATTGACAGTGTCAGTAATGCCCAGCTGATGTCTACAGGCTGGTGTAAGAGTGAGGGTAGACCTTGATCCGAGTCGCTTCCTCAGTGAGCCACCTCTGCTTACCTACTCTCAAGCCATAACATATTAATGAATTAGTTCCTTACAGAAACTGAGAGAAAGTGTGAGAGGCGACATGGAGCAGAGAGTGAATGAACATGAAATATGAATAGCAGTTAGGGATGTCAGCACCTGGAAATTACATGGAACCAAATAATCTAGAGATTATATACGGAGGGGCTGGAGAGATAGCTCAGAGGTTAAGAGCTCTGATTTTTCCAAAGGTCTTGAATCTTTAAAAAAAAAAAAAAAAAAAAAAAAAAAAAAAGATTAAGTATGATAATGTGCATGGGAGAAGTAAATACTGTGAGACCTGAGTAGTAATGTAACAAGCTGGAAAAAAATGTAAGGAGAAACTTAAGAAAGTTCAATTTATGAATTTACTTATGGCATATCCAGTGAAAAATAGGTGCTGTCAGATTTTAAGCTCCAAATATTTTCTCTTAATTTTTAGGCATTTGCAGATATGCTGAAAGTGAACAAAACTTTGAAGAGTTTAAATATGGAGTCCAACTTCATCACCGGTGCTGGGGTTTTAGCACTAATTGATGCTTTGAGAGACAATGAGACCCTGATGGAGCTCAAGATTGACAATCAGGTTGGTGTTCTTTAGTAGCAATTCAGAGGAAATTGCAGCCCCCACGGCCAGAAAGGCTTACAAGAAGGGCTGGAGTCCTCTCGGAAAGGTGGTGGCAGAAACGGGGTGATGAGACACTTGGGGGATCCAGAATGTTAATGTATACCAGGTGAATAAAGAGAGCCCCTAAGTCAATTTAAGGAATTAGGTAAGTGGCTGATTTGAACTGGAAAGAGTTTTACACATGACTTAGTCCACTTTTCCCCCACTTTTCCCACACAATGGATAAACCTTTTGCATCCGTAGTATGTTACAGTCCCAAATACAGAGACTATAAATAGAGTTGTTTGCATAAAAGAAGAAACATAGTGCTGAAGAGATGCCTGGGTGGGTGAGAGTGCTTGCATGATTTCAAGAGGAGCTGAGTTCAGCCTACAGCACCTGTGTAAAAAGAAGCTGGCCACAGCCATGTTCCCCTGGAACACCTCCAGCATTGGGGGTCAGGAAGAAGCAGAACCTGGAGCTTGATAGCCAAGGCAACAAGTGTCAGGTCCAATGAGAGAAACATCCCCGGACCCAGATTGTTCTGAGGGCACCGTCTTTATCACACAAGTACAGTGCTAATACTTTGACAGATGTGGGGCCACCTATTCCTAGACACACTTTTGTTTATGGTTTTGTATTTTATGGTCACATGTGTGCATGCATGTGCACGTGGAGGCCAGAGGAATCACATTCCCTGGAGCTGGAGTAACAGGTGATTGTGAGCCACCTGATGTGAGTGCTGGGTCCCGAACCTATGTCTTCAGGAAGAGCAGCAAATGTTTTTAACTGCTAAGCCATCTCTCCAGTCCCCAAGACAAACTTTTTAAGAGGGGAGACTATACATTCCATACAGAGCAACTATTAATTTTTTATTTGAAAAATAGCATGGGGAGATGGCTTTATACAAGCAAAACCAGGCAGATCCCATGGGCTTACTGGCCAGCTGACCCAGCCAAAACAGTGAGCTTCCAGTTCAGTGAGAAACCCTGTCTCAAGAAATAAGGTGGAGAATGATAGAGGAAAATACTGTGTCCACCTCTGACCACCTCACACATGTACAGGCAAATGTGTTCACACACCACATACACACAAAATACTTTAGTTATTTGGCAAATGATTTCCTGAGTCCTTCAAAATGAATAAATTTTGTAAACTGTGAAAATAGAAAAGAGATTTGGTTGTATCTAAAAACTGAACCAAGATTTTTTTGTTGTTGTTCTTTGTTTTTCGAGATAGGATTTTTCTGTAAAACAGTCTTGGCTATCCTGGAACTCATTCTGGCTTCCAACTCACAGAGATCCACCTGCCTCTGCCTTTTGAGTGCTGGGATTAAAGGCATGTGCCACCACTGCCCAGCTCATGATCTCAAATTTTTAATTGAGATGTAACTCAAGTATGTGATGTTTTGTGATGGCTTCTTCAACCTAGCATAAAGTCCTGGAGGTCTATCCATGTTGCAATACATGTCAAAACTCCAGTCTGTACATTACTAAATAATATCCTGTCACACTGTAGGGTTTCTACTTTGGGGCTATTAAAGTAATGCTACAGAGCCGAAGAGATGGCACAGCTGTTAAGAACCCTTATTGTTCTTGAAGAGGACCTGGGTTCAATTCCCAGCATCCAAATGATAACTCACAATCGTCTTGAACTCTAGTTCCAGAGAATCTAATGCCTCTTCTGTCCTTCATGACACCAAGCGTGCACACAGTGCATATACATACATATATACATACACAATACATATACACAAATAGGCAAAACACATACATGGCTTTTTTGAAAATTAAGAAAAATAATGCTCCTGTGAATATTCATGTCTAAGTTTTTATGAACATACATGTTTATTTCTTAGGATTTATACTTATGAGTAGAACTACTGGAGAGTTACGTAATTCTGTATTTCGAGGCGTTCCTGAGAGCCCACTGAAACAAACAGTAGGGTCACACTTTCTGTATTGCCCAGAGTGTTCTTGATCTAGGATCAAGCATTTCTCCCACCTTACCCTGCCCGGTCCCTGGAACTCTAGGTACACACTACCGTGCCTGCTGCTTGTCCATTGTCTTGTTTGGATAGTTTGTTGGTTTGGGTTTCTTTGGGGTCAAGGTTGAGACAGTCTCATGTAGCCCAGGCTAACTTCAAACTTCTCTGCACAAGAAGGATGACCTTAGAGTTATACTTTCAGCCCCCAGCACTGGGGTCACAGGTGTGCACCAGCATAGCTGCTGTGTGCAGTGCTGGGGATTGAACCCAGGGCTTACTGGGTGCTGGGTTAGCCCCAGCTGAGCCACTTCCTCAGCCTTTCGGTCTCTCTCATCATCCCCATCCTTGTGGATATGAGGTGGCACTCACAGTAGCCACACTTTTCTGATTTCTGTATGAGCTTTGGGTGTCAGTTGAACTTTTAAAAATGTGTTTCTTATGTATATTGTAGAAACTGGGAAAACAGAGCAACAGAATCATCATGGGAGTGGGTCTTAAATTTTCTTTACCTAAAAATGTTTTGATCTCGTTTTTTAATACTGTTCTTTGTTTCTGATCCTTCCAGAGGCAGCAGTTGGGCACAGCTGTAGAATTAGAAATGGCCAAGATGCTTGAAGAAAATACGAATATCCTTAAATTTGGCTATCAGTTCACGCAGCAGGGACCCCGAACCAGGGCAGCCAATGCTATAACGAAAAACAATGACTTAGGTAAGATGTATGCAATACTGAGTCAAGTTTCCAAAATACACCATGTGATGGCTGTAAATTACGCTTTCCATGTCAGATGTTTTTTCTTGGTTGATAGTTACTCCTTGTGCTTTGAAACAAAGAGTTCAACACCACCAGAAAGCATTCTGCCATTTATCAAGCAGACCCAGACAGAAATTCAGTTTTATGTTATCAAGTATAAACTAAGTATAGTTTACCTCCCTAGCCTCTCTGATGTATGCAGCGCGCTCCTGCTGCACGCAGTGATCCCATTCTACCCTGTTCCTCTTCCTGCTGAGTCTTGTGGTCTCTGAAATGAACTCTCCAGTCCTGGATGAGTTAATAATTATGGTGCTCATAATTTTGTTTCTCTGTGTTTCCAGAAAGTGACTCTCCTTTTAAGTTATGCTATTTACACTAAAATGGTTTATAAGATTCATTGTAGGCAACAAGTAAAATTAAGTCCTCACAACAGGGGTGGCGTTTCCAAGCAGAGTGGTTCTTTTAGGCTTCAGCCAGATTTGCTTGTGTATTGGTGTAGTTTCATTCTTTAATCTAGTTACATAAGCCGTATTGTTTAGTTCCCTTTCTATGACAGTTGCCCATAAGATGTTTTAGCCACTTGCTTTTCAAAAGAGAAAATGGTGCTTTGATGTACTCTCAATTCTAGATGTGGTTTTCAGTCAGTTGTCTTGGTGTTGGTAAGCATCATTTATGCGAATCAACCAAGTATTTTTACTTGGATGTTCAGAGCAGTGTTTCTGAAGTCTGGACTGAACTATGTATAGAGAACTTTCAAAACCCAGACTATTGGCTTCCCTTCCTTTAGAGACTCAGGTTTAGAATAGAGCAGGACTTGGCATTGGGACCCTTAACAAGTACTCAAATTCTGCAGTGTAGTTCATGCTCATTGAAATACTAGTTTGGTTATCAGGAGACATTGGAGTTTCTGAGTCTGGCATTAATACATATTGTGAACACATGTGCTATACATATTTTTGACTTAACATTTGTCATACTTTTAAAATTGCCTTTTACTTTATAATTTATTTGTAGCTCACTTAGAGTGTCTTTCTCCAGATAAATTTTGGTTTTTTTGAGCCAGGTCTTGCCATTATAACTCGGGCTGGCCTCAAAGTCCTGGTGATCCTACTGCCTGCTCCTGCAGAGTGTTTTGGATTATAGGCACAAGCCAGCATGCTAGCTAAAAGAGTCTCTTTTGGGGCAGGCAAGATGGCTTATTGAGTAAAGTCGTTACCACTGTAGCTTGACAACCTGGGTTTGATCCCTAGAACCTGTGTAACAGTGGAAAGAGAGACCCAGTGTCACAAAGTTGTCTTCTGACCATTCACACACCATTGCACATAATATATACACATGCATTCACACATCATATACAAGCATAGTAAATAAAATTTGAAAACAAAATAGTCTAGTTTCAAATATTATAATTATTTTTTTTATAGTATAGGGACATGTTGCTGTCAGGAGCCATGTTCAAAAATCATGTCTGACCCATAGCAGGTATTTAGAAAATGTATTAATGGGCAGAATGTTTGTCTAGCATGTTCAAGGTCCCGGGTTTGGTCTCTAACAAAACCAAAAAGAAAAGGGGGGAGGTGAGAAGTAAGGGAATAAGGCAATAGAATTTGTCTTTATTCGGTTATAGTTTTCTGGTAACTGAATCATCTTAAAATAAACCAGACAAATCTTCCATTTTCCTCTCCTCTGAAACTACCTTAAGTCCCCAAATGCCAGAAACATATATTACCCCTAGTCCTCTCTGTCATAGACAGATGACACCCATGAGAATTGTATAATTGCATCCCCTAACATGATAGCATGATAGTCCCTTTTCGTAAGATCTCAGAAGTTATGTTATTGTGCCAAACCAATTGTGACAGATGCTGTACCCAGGCTTACAGAAAAGAATATTGTTAGAGGGCATGTAGATGAGTGGGACAGACAAGGACTTCCTGGGCTGACAGTTGAATAGCTGTCCACAGCAGTGTACTGTGAGGATAAAGAAGGCATATGGAAGAAGGCTGTCTGTCACAATAGGGAATTGAGAAGCCCACACATCTGCTAGAAGTTTCCTAGACTCTACTCACGCTGTTCCATTCTGATACAAACTAGAGTTACAGACATTGGTCACACATGTAAAGTGACAATAAGGACATTCCTAGGGGACACAGCATATAGAGAAGGTTGGATGTGAGAGCAAGCAACTCTATAATAAGCTGTCCATGCACATACTTGTTTGAATAAATACAGATTTTTAAATGAAGATATCACTGGTAGGGAAGAGATGGGATTGATAGGGATGGGAGAGAGTCAAGAAGGGTAGGCTAAGAATCCGAATGTGTACATGTGTGAGCATGAAGTGATGTCAACACTTTAGGAAGATGGGCAGGGAAAATGGGGCAAGGGGTTAATAGAAGATGCTAAAACTACATGCCAAAAACTTAGTTGTTTGTTGTGTGTTTTATGTTGGAGGCATTTGGGCTAGTGTAGGCTATATGATTAACACAATGCTTTAAAAGAAAAAAAGGAGCATTATTGTTTTAAAGCCTGAAAGTAAAGTCGGGTAGGACTTGTTATTAACAAGCAGATACCCGTGAAAGATCAAGAATCTTTATTCATGAAGTAGGTTTTGAAAAAACATTGGAGCAGGTAGGTAACATGGACCCCAGGGGACAAAGAATAATCAAAACTGGCGCTCTGCGCTGTGCTCTCTGCCTTGTTGTGCATGTAGCAGCTGCTCAGCTCTGCTACTAGCTTCTTTCTCTTGCAGACTGTGGCGTCTGCCTATAGACTCGGGCAGAGAGCCTGGGAACCGTGCTTTCTAACATGGCGGCCAGGCTGCCTGACATGACACAGTCTCCTGGACAGATAACTTTCCTTCAGCTTGCAAGTAGGGCTGTATCAAATCTTTGTCCTCATTTTTATAATATCTTCTCACTGTCTTCTTATCTCAGCTGTCCATTGAAATACTTCTGCCTACTTGCCATCCCTCCAGCTAAGAAGTGTCACAACTATAACAGAAAAGAGGTTGTATGGTACACATACAATAGTCACTTCAACACTGAGCTGTTCATCTGTACACTAACTGCATAATCAGCTTTCTGCGGAGTTTTGTTTGCTGTGCTTGTAGATCCTGTCTGTACACCTTTAACGTTTTTTTTAGCATGCATTTTAACATCTGAAATGGTTTGCCAAAACCAGCCAAACACTGCCCTAACAATTGCCTGATGTGTCTTCCCTTTTCATTGTATATTTGTATTTATTTCTGGTCTCCTTGGCTTTTTCCTCCCTTCATTTTTCAGTAGACACTTGAAGCTTGTTCCTCATACTGTAGGTTAGATGAGAGTCAGGGAAAAGTGAGTAGTTAAGTATGGTTCATGGAGGAGACTGTAGCCTTTGCTTTTATTTTCTGACTCCACTCAGCCAATGCCTGGACCGTTCTTATACACACCAGTGAATGTCTGGTCCCAGCAGCCAAAGTCAGAATAGCATGGGAGCAGCCATTACTGTGGCTGGGTAGGAGGCAGCACTCTCTTGACTAGCCTCTCTGACAGCCAGTTCAGGCTAGAAAGGTGGTGCCTTGTGACTGACTTCAGAGGGGAGGTGGGGAATCAGTAATCAGAGGCTGAGTGCAGAGTAGCAAAACCAATAGCATAGGAGTGCAGATCCTTGTGGTAGCCAAGTGGAAACATGGCTGAGCAGTGCCTCAGGGCCAGCATGTAGTCTTGCCGGGGTGGAGCAGCCCTTTGCACTAAACACATTCTGTGTTCTCAGCACTGTTCTGTGCAGCACGCCATCACGTGGCTATGAGTGGGAGATAGCATTATACTCCTGCTGCCGAGCAAAGTGAAGACTCAGAGAGGCTGGCTGCCACAGCACACTCCACAAGAGTGAGTGGCGGAACTATGCGTTTTTTCCCTTGCTACTCTACAACTTGCTGTCCCATCTTCCTTGAATTATGGTCAGCCATAGTGTTGAGTACTGAAATGGTGGCTCTTGGTAGATGCCCTGTGGACTGATAGTTGAACGAGCAAGACACCTAAAGGCCTTCCTTGCTACCGGTGAGCTCAGCAGTGGTTTGATGTCACCAATCCATGAAAAGGCAGAGCATCGCCATGCTTATGTATCGTTTGCTCCATCATCTGGATTAGTTGGCTAGCCACTTTGTGCAGGCAACATTTATAGTAGCCAGAAGGGAAATTTGTAAAGAGAAGGGAAATTTGGAAAACAGTTACAAGTCAGTTATCACTTTTAGAAATGATAAAAGTAATTTTAGACTCCTTCAATATATGGAACATGCAAATACTTTTAGTAAAACTTCTTAAATTCTATTTTATGCATTGGTGTTTGCCTGCATGTATGTCTTTGTACCATGTGTGTGCCTAGTACCTGTGGCGGCCAGAAATGGGTGTCAGATTCTTTGAGACTGTAATTATAGACAGTTGTGAACTGCCATGTGGGTGCTGGGAATTGAACCTAGGTCCTCTGGAAGAGCATTGAGCCATTTCTCCAGCCCCCTAATATAATTTGTTAACCACACCTTGCCAATGTCATTGTAAACATTATTGTATTAACTGATCATTTATCTAAACTTAGGCATACTTTTTTTTTTTTCCTGTAAGCAAATGACTTCAAAACCGAGTGCTGAATGTGCACTGGATACTACATTGAATGCTGTACTTTAGGCTCCGCCCAGCTGCTGTGTAAGCACCTGTATCATAAGTTACATGGCTCTGGCTTAGAGGCCTCTCGATTTTCATCAAGCAAATGACAACAGCAGATGACTGAGCCATCTTTGTTAATGGTCGTATGAATCAGAAGAGCTCAGTTGCTAACGTTTTATAAACCAATAAGAATTCATAATGGGGTTTGTTTTTATTTTGTTTTTTTTCCCCACAGTGCGCAAGAGACGAATTGAAGGAGACCACCAGTAAGAGTACCAAGGGTAACCTTTGGAAGCCTGCAGATGACCAGAGGCTCCTGTTGGTGACAACAGATGTTAAAACTTCCTGGGTAGAAGGGAAAAGACTGGAAATCCTTTTTTTAAACTATATGCATTATTTTCCTAGCTTAAGGTATTATGTTTGATTTGTAAAATCAGTATTGGGTAGTATTTTATATTTTTAGCTTTTCTACTGAAATCATTTTAATTTAGCTTAATTGAATGGTTTGTATTTTTTAGATAGAAATGCAGTTGTAGAAAAAGTTTCAGAAGTCATGTATGTAAGAATAATTTGAACACCTTAAGGACCAATCTTTTTAAAGCAGAAAGGGACATTGCTGACTCGGTATTAATGTTGTTCCTTGTAGATAAAGGATAAGGCATATAGAGGTTTCCTTTTAAAAAAAAAAACAAAAACATGAATTTGGCAAGAACTTGCTTTTTCCTTTTTAGGGAAATAAAATTTCAGAATTTTAAAAGATGGCTCAGGATTTGATATATCTACCTAAGCCAAAGCAGGCCTCCGGAAGGTGGACCGGTCCTCCTCTGGGAGACCGAATGGTCCTCTGCGCCGAAGGTTTCTGTACTCATGCAGTGAGCCTCAGCTACACTGGCTTTGTTTGTTTGTTTGTTTGTTTGTTTGCTAATAGTCCTTAATTCTACTCACTGCTTGCCTTGTTTAAAAGTATAGTTATAGCTTAGGGTACTGCAGTATTTCATCTTGCTGTGGGCATTACATTTTTGTAAAAGCCAATGGTTAGAAAGCATCAAACTATAGATGTTATTTTCTTCCCCATTAAAAGGCTTTTGGCCAATACTCAGTTACTTAAAGTAAAAGAAAAAGAGAAAGGTGCTGTTAGATATAGGAGGGAGTTCAAACCCAAAGAACTCACAAAATGGCCACTGAACTGATGAGTATTGTCAGTATTGTCAGTGATGGTCACTCCTATACATCTAACACTTGGAAGCTGAGAAAAGGACTATTTCCAGATGTTTGTAGCCAGCCTGGACTATATAGGAAATTCTATGGCCTGTGCTAGGGCAGTTCCTACAGAAGGAGTAGGAGAGGCACTCATAGCCACAGACAACAGAGAGGAGAAGGCCCAGTGAGGCATGAACAAGTTGAGTTTTGCTTTTCCATTCCAGTTCTATAATGCATTATATAACTGAAGAAAATACTTCTTTATAAGTAACTTCAGTATGAACTTATCCAATTAAATAGATACGTTTTAAGAGTTATTATTGGAGGCCAGGGATGGTGGCACATGCCTTTAATCCCAGCAGTAGGGAGACAGAAGCAGACGGGTCTCTGAGTTACAGGACAGCCAGAGCTGTTACACAGAGAAACCCTGTCTTGGGGGAAAAAAAAAACTATAATGGAAAACAGTGTTTACCTTGATCTTTAAAAGTCTGGCTGGCACCTCTACACTTTTTATGAACTCAGTATTCAAATTCCTCTGAGATTTTTATGACATAGTAACAGATTAGGACTTTACAACAGATTTAATTATAAGCCAGAGATTTTCTAAACCCTTAAGTCTTATGTCAAATTAAATGGTTATCTAAGAATATTCACATTTTGAAAACTGCTCTTTTAAGAAGCTTTAAATTGCCCATTTTATAAAACTATGCATTTGTATTTGTCTTGTTATAATTTTCAGTATGTCTACCTGAAATTATATACATTAAATTGAGTTCTAGTCTCTATTACTAATACCTTGAAAGTAGATTTTGGTGCTATACACTTATTATAGCTAAAACCTACTGGGAGTTTAAGGAATGAGTAAAATACATTTTCTAAAGGTGCCTGTCATTTCAAAGACAAATAAACATTTTGTGTTAAACATCTGAGCAGGCGGTTGGTGATTTCCAGGAATGCCCATTGTTATTAAGTTGCTCATTATCACTAATCAAATTATCCATGCACTTTATCCAAGAGGTGCACTCCTGAAAAGTTCTCTGTAAATAGAACTTTAAAGATTGTTTTCCAACTGATACTCCCCTCATGTGTTTTCCCTTAAAGGCAATATAATGAAATTACAAGAGAAAATGCCTTAATAAAGTATCAGTTGTGTACTATATCGTGTTTAACCCTCATTGCCAATATTTTAAGTTGTTAAGCTTCGTAAGCCTGTGGTTCCCAGGGCTGCCTCGCTTTTTCTGTATAAAGCCAGGATCCACTGTTCCCTTGTTACCCAGCAGGTGAGTCATGGTTCAAGTGCGGTCACAGCTGCTGCCACGCTTGCTGTGTGAGGCTGTGCTCCCCCAGCGCTGTCACAACTGAAGGCGTGGCACCCACGAGAAATGAACCTCTGGGTGTTTGGGAGACAGCTCCTGCTGTTGCCGCCAGGCACGGGTGTGAGTTTTGAACATCTGTCTGTAGATGTCTCTCCATCAGTTCTCACAGATCACTATGGCTTCTAGATAGTTCTCACTCTTAACACAGTTGCCATTACATTGAGTAAGTGCCTTCCACGGGTAAGGATTTTGTCATGTTGACCTTTCTGCACTGTGATTTGGTTCCATGAGTCCTTCCTTATAAACATTAAATGTAGGGGCTGGAGAGATGGCTCAGTCATTAGCAGTTGTTGGCTGCTCTTTCAGAGGTCCCAGGATCAGTTCCCAGCACCCACATCAGGCAGCTCACAATCCCCTACAACTCTACTTCCAGATATGGTGCCCTCTTCTGGCCTCTGTGGGCACCTACACACATGTGGTACACATATAAACAAGTAGTCACACACACAGAAAATAACAAAAAACTATGCAGATTTTATAGTATAGTATTTCGTTAATTTTGAACTTTACTTTTCAGTCTGTCATTTAGAAAGGCCAACCTTAGAGGCTAGCTAGGAAAAAACACTACTTCTAAGTAAATTACTTTAATCATTGCATATATTATTTTATGTTTTTGCTTTGTCATGTATTTTAGAAA